>NC_092747.1:92978240-93638498 GCF_047496795.1 Chiloscyllium punctatum
TATGTTAGAATGTGCCTTAGCTTCAGCTGAACAAAACCACACTGAACTGTGGCAAAAGTTTTGTCTAGAAGATTGATAGATGTGAAGTGAAGCTGGGTCCTAACAAAGAAGGTTGGTGAGGTGTGTCTATAATGGAATTAGAGTTTTAGTTAGCAGTGCTATAGGCCTAATGATTTTATTTCTGTTTACACGTAGCTGTAGTCGAATTATTTATAATAAATATTAATTCTTATTGAGTACAGAAACTTGGCCCATTCTTTTTAACAAACTTAATCTCAAATTCAGGCAAATTGGACGACCTTAACAAGAGAGTTAACATTTGGTATGATACTGAGAATAATGGGGCTAGACTTACAGTAAGCTATCTAGTGAATTATATCAATATTCCAACTGTCTTTTCAGTCACTCATTGTGTCGTGACATGGCATTCACAGTAGCATTGTTAAATTTCAGGGCTAGGGTTTCTGACAAGTGTCAAGAGCTCTATTTGTAGTTTAATATCAATTGTAGCATACCGGCTCATCATTAATCTGCTTCCAGGCATAAAGAGATCAAACAGTTTGAACCATTGCCATAGATAGTAATCTCAAACATAACAGAATCTAATACCACTCTGCTCTATTGTCATTTTATCTGCCAAGCACTAACACAGCTACATCCACCTTGAAGGATTAAAATAAACCTGGTGAAGAAACCCCTCAAATTAAATAGATTTGGATAGGGAAATCGTCAAAACTGCTGAAGGAAGAGCATCCCTTATCATAGATCTAGGATGGTTATAACATTTCTCAAATACCTGCTAATTCAGACCATGAATTGCCTGCAGATGATTGTAAAATGCTTTCTCTAGAGGATGATCTATACAGGTTACTTGTGCCAACACATTCCAAACTCAATGTTACTACTGGATCTGTGCAGTCATAGACAAACTGTTGTCTGTACTGGAAAAGGTGCAGACGAATCTCCACAAATCTGGAGTAGAGCCTTTTAGTAGCATAAGTCATGGGTACAGTGGGAGCATCTGTGAAGAATTCTCACACCACTGCTATAAAGACATCAGAGTGTTAATCCTAAATGGTCTCTCTGGATTGGTTTTGAAATATTTGGAGATTGAATAAAATGAATGAAGCAGGAATAGATATCATAATTGACCAAATTCTGTCTGTTAGAGGAATGGATAGATTTACCAAGGGAGTGCTCAACAACAGGATATGCATGAAATGATAATGCCACACTCATTAAGCATCCCAGTGTGAGTAACAGAAGTGCCAGGAACAGAGCAGCACCAGCCAATTATAGGAGCACTGAACATAACTAACTTAGCTGTAAGCCTTTGGAGGACATATAACCAGAGGGTAAGTTGAACCAAAGGCTTGACTGTGGTCAACTTGCACCCTTATCTCTTCCCAATATTGATTCACTTGAGAGAAGTATTCAATTTAAAATCATACTTTGAAAACAAATAACCAAAAGAAAACACTCAACAGAATATCAATTATGCAGTTTAATCTGTTGCTGCCAACAACTAAAATTTGATGTCTGCTACAATATGCAATTGATATGGCCAGTTGAAAAGTGTTTCATGCATTAGAGTTGCAATATGGTTTAATTTGCTAGCAATAATAAGCTAAACTCAACTAAATATGAGTGTTCACTGACACTGAGCAGCATTCAAAATATGATGTGATGAAGAACTGTGCAATTTTCATAACATTAAACAAGCCTGTAATAGCAGAAGTCATTTGGAGATAATATGCTAACAGGAAGGAATTGTGGTGTGTGTTTTCTTGCGAGCTACTTTTCCACAAATTGTTGTGATTTTCTTACTCATTCTAAAATTAGTATGTCAGTTGCATTTTTGATAGTAAATTGACTACTACAGACATTAACTCTATTGAATAATTTTGAAATACCCTGTCACAGTACTTGTAGAGGACATTATTATTTCCTTTTTAGCAACATTTAAAAGCCATTTGCGATGTGAATTAATTTTTTAAAATAATTCTAACTTCAATTGATCTTTATTCATGTGACTCTACCTATTGACTGTCTGGAGATTCCATTTTGTTTGTTGCACTTTTTGCAAACTGACATACTGCCCAGAGTGTATTTCACCAGTGAGTAGCAATTTTCATTTCATAAGTTACATAAGCTGGTGGAAGTATTAGGCAGAATGTACCAGTGCTCACCATTATTTCAGCACACACTCACCTCGCATAATATGAAATCTCATTTGTTATGTAATTACAAAAGAAATAATATAAAAAATTGAGAGGAAATGTAGTATGAAATATGTGAAATGAAGCTGTACCAGATCATACCATTGTTAAGTGATGGAATGTGAGATTCCTCCACGGGTTAGTGGTAACATATATGTCAAATATGCTTTAATGTCTGCTAGAATTGTACATTGGCAATAAAGGAATGTTCAGATATGTTTGACCACCTCCTACAATTCCTCCCCCAATTATCCTGAGGAGGTGGCATTTGCATTTTGTTGACTTGACAATTTACTCATACTTGCACTGAGGTGCATATGTTATTGATGAGTACACACTATATTAAGGATGTCAGCAATAATGGTAATAAGGAACAGGTGAGAGTTTCAAAAGGTCCAGCAATATGTAAAACAGAAAAGAGCGGAAGAATGTCAAATGTTGCAGCTCATGTTTCTGTATGTTGGATATATTGGATGATGGGGAAGCAACGTGTGGTATAAAGGAGAATATCCCACCACCCCACCCCGCGATTCCTAGAATCACTTAAAAAGCATTTTACTCAGCATAGGTAAGACAGCTTACTTCACCTCAGCAATAGACGCTATATAATGTCTCTACATGTGAATTTTATTGAGTATTTTCCTCTCCATCAGAATAACAGAATCTCCGTTTATTCAATTCCTTCATAGTTTTGCCAAGAATATGGCAGCTGACTGGGACAACTCCTGTTTCATGTTCTAAAGGATGACTCAGGAAGGGAGTCACGGAAGAATGATCATTTCCTGGAACTAAACTAGTGTTCAATTATGAACATTGTCGCTGGCCAACAATTAAACGTACAAGTGATGAGGTCACATGAAATTCAGGATCAATCTGGTGCTAACATTTCAAAAAATAAATGGTGTTGTCTCTCTAACAAACATAAAAGATATTATCTGCACTCATGTCATCACAAAAATGCTTTTGCAAGATCAGCGAATGGATCCATGGCACTCATCCAACACAAGAAGCTAGGAATTTTTCTTTATTCATTCACCAGTTATTGATATTGTTAGCTAGGCCAGTTAGGAGTCAACATTGTTATGCGTCTGAAATTTGTTCCTGCTCAAAAGGATAACTAAATGAATATTTTCCCCAATAGCTGGCAACAGTCTCGTAGCCATCAATTGAGTTAAATTCCAGGTTTCTATTGAATTCAAATTCTGCAATATAAAATGAGGTAGGACTTGAATCTAGGACCGAAGGTCATTACCTGGGCTAAGAGTCTTGTGATAATACCACTAAACCAGCAACTCAGCCATACACCAACTACCTTTATCATATGTTAAGGGAATCATGTGTTGTGATCACATATCAGACATTTCCTCAGTAGTCCGTTTAACTAAAGAATTTTTTGAAGATTGCTTATCATCAACTTTTAAATTCAAGTTTTTGTTTCAAGTTGGTCATGATGGTCAGATCGTTTTCCGATAAATGATAGTCCTCAGCCAACTTTATTACAATCAAACAAATTGGCATCAACTTTTTGTTTTAACTTCATTCATGGGACTTGGCTCAGCCAACATTTATTTCACATAACTAATAACCCTTGAAAAAGTTGGTAGTGACTTGACTTTTTGAACCATTGCAGTCCTTGTGCTATAGGTAGACCCACAATGCTTTTAGAGAGAGAATTCCAGATTTTGACCCGTGAAAGAACAGCAGAGTCTTTCCAAGTCAGGATGTTGAATAGTTTGGAGAAGCACTTGCAAGTGCTGGTGTTCTCATACATCTGTTGCCCTTGTCATTCCAGATGTGGTACTGGAAAAACACAGCAGTTCAGGCAGCATCCAAGGAGCAGAAGAGTTGACTTTTTGGGCATAAGCTCTTCATTGGGAGGGGGGTGGGTGCGGGGTGAACTAAAGGGCTGAGGGACAAATTGGGCGGCATGTAGGACTTGGGGAAAGGTAGCTTGGAAGGCAATAGGTCAATGTAGGTGGGAGGTGATGGTGACAGCTCGAAGAGTAAAGCGGATAGTTGGGAAAGAAGATGGACTGGTTGGACAGTTCAAGAAGGCAGTGCCGAGTTGGAGGGTTGGAGGTGGGATAAGGTGGAGGGAGGGGAGATGAGAAAACTGGTGAAATTGATGTTGATGCCGTGTGGTTGGAGGATCCCAAGGTTGAAGATGAGGCGTTCTTCCTCCAGGCATCGGATAACTAGGATTTGCCAGTGGAGGAAGCCCAGGACTTGCATGTCCTTGGCTGAGTGAAAGGGGGAGTTGAAGCAGTCAGCTACAAGGCAGTGGGGTTGTTTGGTATGTGTATCCCAGAGATGTTCTCTGAAAAGGTCCATGAGTTGGCATCCTGTCTCCCCAGTGTAGAGGAGACCACATTGACAACAACAGACACACTAAATGCTGTCTAAGGATCCTGGGTGAATTTTTGAACTGCGTTGTATAGGTGATACACATGATACTACTGGGTGTCGCTGATGGAATGAATGAATGAAAGCTTTTGGATGTGGCACCAATCAATTGAGCTGTTTTGTCCTGGATGGTATCGGGTTTTTTGAGTGTTGACAAAGCTACATTCATTGAGACAAATGGGAAATGTTCCATTACACTTCTGATTTGTGCTTTATAGATGGTAGGAAGGTTTCGATGAGTCAGGAAATGAATTTAATCACTGCATTATTTCTTGCCTCTGACCGACACCTGTAGTCATTATATTTACCATGAATCAGCAAAATTGGGACCATTCTACTTGTTATTATATTATTTTAAAAATATTTCTTATTATCGTTTAGAGCAGTAGCCATGTGCACTTGGATTATTAATGACAAAAATTGGCTAAGAACAAAAGATAGTCATTTCCCATTGATGGCAATCTGTGGGAAAACCAATTTTAAATTAGTGAAAATAATCTTTAAAAATGTATAAAACCATTTGATATGCTTATATGTTAGATTTGGATATAGTGGTAGCTTTTATATTAATTTATAAAAATTATCTATGAAGTACATGCTTCAAAGAATCAGCTTAATTTTAGAGTCTGCTTGAAGAGCTGCAATTAGTAGAAACCTACAGTGTCAATCAATTTGTGCTGGGGATGTGGGCAACTGTGTGGGTGAGTCCAACTTCTTGTTCAATACCTTTTAAACTAATGAGAAAGGTGGCAGAAACTCAATTTGCACTCCATGTAACTTGCATTTCCTTATTTTTTTCTGTGTGGGTTATGCTGATTTTAACAGATTGTGACAAAAAGCTAAACTCAGCCAATAATACAAACTTCAGCCCCTGCTACTGTGCTTCTCATTGACATGACCGAAGACGTCCTCACAGATTTAATTATGCTGCTGTTGCATTCTGTGGACCAACAGAGTAGTATGTTTGCTCGAATGGATACCAATTTTAAAGAACGTAAATTGAAATATGGTTTAGAAACACGAATGTAGGTGATGCATCTGTTTGCAGTTGATGAAGCACCTGCCAATTCATGCTTAGTTTCGTGACATTATAAACACAAGCTCAGCAGGGATGCATAGCCTTGTTATGCCTCCAGTGAAGGGCAGGAAATCTTCATTTAACTCCCTTCTCCCCTTACAAACCAGTACGGAGTTATACATCTTTTGCTTTTTTTTTTAAATCACAAGCACTGACACAAGTATATATCTTTAACCTGATGAAATCTGTGCTGAAATTTAACACTGTGGTGCATTTATTAGAGTTGAAGCCTAGGGTTTTATGTCTTGCAACTTTGGATAAAGAGAAAGGGGAAAAGAAATTGAAATAAAAGAGTCAATTAAAAAGAATTAAACAAAATTTCTCCAAGAGAACAAAATTAGAGAGACACAGGGATTTCAGAGGTTTGTGACGCTAGAAAAGAATACAAGTTTAAAGCTCATGGAGAGATTGAGGAGCAAGGATGAGAACTTTAAAATTATGAGGTTATTTGATTTAATGTTCATCAGTGTGTATAGGTTTGGAAGCTAAATGAAGTTGGCACAAAACAAGACATGAGCTGCAGAATTATGGATGACCTCAAGATTATTTGAAGCAGAAGATAGGATTTCAGTTGAGGGTGCATTGGAATGGTCAATCCTAGAGGTAACAAAAGAATGGATGAGGAAATAAGGAAACATAGCGATCCATTTGTTCACATCAAAATCCCGCACATAACAAGACAACAAAAATCCTCAGAAACTATGATTTAGTGATGTTGGATGAGAGATCAATATTTGCGAAGGAAAATGGTCAAACTCCCATACTTTTCTCCAAAACAGGATCATTTTCATCACTCAAGAGGGCATCAAGTGTTAGCTAACAATAGTGTTATCTCACTATTGGATTTGAGTGTTGATAAGACACAAAACCACAACCTTTTGAGTCAGATATTAGAACACTAACACCAAATGAGCTCTGGCAACTTGGGAGATTTTTTTTTAACTCTGGTGGGGCAGGAGAAGGGTAGTAAAGTTCACCAATTTTCACAATAAAATGATAATCACTTGGTCTTCAGGATGACTCCTAATTTTCAAGCCTACCCATGATCCATTACTCCCTTTCATCAATAGGTCAACTTACAATTAAAAGCCCAACATTGACCAACTTTCAGAAGCACAGCACTGCTGTACTTACAAACTCTGGCTCCATGTGTTGGCAAATAGGCTTCTCAGTTAACAGCTAGCCAGCTGGGTACTGGCCAAAAGATTAAATTTATCAAGAACTGCATGTTGCATTTGGCCATTTTGTTTTATGAACAAGGGAAACTCTGCATTTCTGAGAAGAGTTTTTACTTAGGACTCCGTTAGAAATGCACAGCCATACTTCCATGCTGACAATGTTAAAAATCACACAACACCAGGTTATAGTCCAACAGGTTTAATTGGAAGCACTAGCTTTCGGAGCGCTGCTCCTTCATCAGGAGGTTGTGGAGCACACAATTGTAAGACACAGACTTTATAGCAAAGGTTTACAGTGTGATGTAACTGAAATTATACATTGAAAATTACTTTGATTGCTTGTTGAGTCTCTCATCTATTTTATTTTATGCTGAATCATTTCATTATTGTTATATTTATTATCAAAATAATTCAAATTGTGAGCTACTGATCTTTTCAATTTCCTGGGACTTATACACACTGTAATGGTTTGCAAAAATGCACTGATTTAAAATGGCCATAAGTATCATGAGGCCCACACAAGTTGCCCAGATTTCATCAAAATGCACAAAAGCCAGTTGATGTGGAAGATAAATCCAAAGGCAATGAAACCGTTCAGCATTCCTGCCCATAGGAGTTGTGTAAAGGACCATTTTACTTTACAAGCTTTGCAATAAAAGAAGGCTTTTAGAATATACCAAATGTTTTCAAAGCCACTGCCACGAAGTACTTCACAAAAAAAGCTCTCTAGTTCTTTATATTCATTGAAGATTACCAGCAAAATCTGCTCACATGAGCTCAGTTTCTTGGCAGTTATCACGATACCTACATACCGTGCAAATACTCCATCTTTCCAGTTATTGAATTGGAACAGCAAGTCTGAATCTGAATGACTAGGGCCAAAAGCTATCACCTCAAATCTGATTTAGATCACTTCTCTGGGTGAATGGAGGCATAGCTTGAAAAAGAGGATTAGTAAACCCGACACTGAGCAGACCATTAAAGTGCTCAAATGAACTTTTTGCTGCTGGCAAAGTCCTCCTTCCTGTCATCTGGGGCCTAGTGACAAAATGGAGAGTGCTGTTCCACAACCTAGTCAAACTTCAACCTGAACAGAGGTATAATTAAAGAATCATACCTTACAGAATGATGCATTTGATATATTCAGAGGTGAAGCTGACTGCCCTTTATATTAAGGTAGCATTTGAGTGTATGTAGTGTCAAGGAACCCCAGCAAAATGCAGATTAATGGGAATCAGGGTGAAAACTCTTTGGAGTTCAGGTATGAAGTAAGACAGTTGTAGTGTTCAGAGGTCAATCATGATAGTTCAAGGAAATCTCTGCTGGAGTTCCTTGGACTAGTGCCTAGACTCAATCACCTTCAGCTGCTTCATCAAGGATCTTCTCTCCATGTAAAGTTAGAAATTGGAATGTTAACAGCTGATTGCACAATGTTCAGCACTATTCATGACTCCTTTATAAAATAAAATCATTGTTAATACCAGTAGCTAAGCCAGGATTTATTGCACATCTCTCACCACCTTTGAGAAGGTGGTACTAAGCTGTCTTCATTGACCACTGCAATCCATGTAGTGTAGACCGTTGTTAGAGAGGGAGTTCTGGGACTGATTCAGGCTGCATTTGTCCTTCTAGGTGATAGAGGTCACAAGTTTGAAAAATGCTTCCTAAGGAGCCTTGGTTTTTTGATGTAGTGCATCCTGTAGATACTATGTGCCACTGCCAAGCATCAGTGGTGAAGGGAATGACTGCTGTAAGTGTTAGCTGGGGTGCTAATCAAGCTGGACACTTTGTCCAGAATGGTGTTCAGCTTCCTGAACGTTGTTAGAACTGCACCCATTGAAGTAAGCGGAGAGTGTTCCATCACATGTTTGGCCTACATTCCCTCTGATTTTTGCTGCCACAATGTGGTCCTCTGAGGTCTGTGTTCAGCAGTGACCTATGGAGCCAGAAGTCAATGCATCTGCATACTGAATGGCACATGTGCAGCATGTACAGAGCCTCCAAGCACCTGTTGCTTCGAGGGAACATTGTTTTTGACTTGTGCTTGCAGACATTGAACATAAACTTCAAAATATTGAAGTACCCATAATAATCCAAAAGGCTTATTTTCTACCTTCGAGTATCCTTTTAATATTAGCTTCATTTCTTAAAAAAAGTATCCACTGGCTTCTCTATTCCTGACTTGCAACAATTCTGTTCCCAACTTGCAAATTATACTCCAAAAAAAGACTGCACCTAGCTCGAAGTCACAAGCACCAATTTCCATTTGAAAATGTTTCATAAAATCAGATACTTGGTTCATTTATTAGAATTGATCAGCAGAAGATTGTTTGCCATATGCTAACTGTATCAGCATTGCCTATTTTAGAAACACATTTTCAAAAGTACAGCTATTGTGCTGAAGTGAAACACAAATTTGAGATTGAATCCACTTGTACTCAAAACTTTAATGATTTCCATGTAGTTTTGGAAAGGGGGATGTTTATCAGAGCCTTTGTTTTGTCATTCTTGACAAGACCTACCCCAGTCCTATGACACATGGTAAGTAGGTTACCCTTGCTTTTGTGAATTCACTCTTGGCAACAATAGTGATGATTCTGGATTAGTGGTGCTGGAAAAGCACAGCAGTTCAGGCAGCATCCGAGGAGCAGTAAAATCAACGTTTTGGGCAAAAGCCCTTCATCAGGAATACAGGCAGAGTGCCTGAAGGCTGGAGAGATAAATGAGAGGAGGGCGGGGATGGGGAGAAAGTAGCATAGAGTACAATAGGTGAGTGGGGAAGGGGATGAATGTGATAGGTCGGGGAGGAGGGTGGAGTGGATAGGTGGAAAAGAAGATAGGCAGGTAGGACAAGTCATGGGGACAGTGCTGAGCTGGAAGTTTGGAACTGGGGTGAGATGGGGGAAGGGGAAATGAGGAAACTGTTGAAGTCCACATTGATGCCCGGGGGTTGAAATGTTCCGAGGAGGAAGATGAGGTGTTCTTTCTCCAGGCATCTGGTGGTGAGGGAGCGGCGGTGAAGGAGGCCCAGGGCCTCCATGTCCTCGGCTGAGTGGGAAGGGGAGTTGAAATGTTGGGCCACAGGGTGGTGTGGTTGATTGGTGTGGGTGTCCCAGAGATGTTCCCTAAAGCGCTCTGCTAGGAGACGTCCAGTCTCCCCAATGTAGAGGAGAGTGCATCGGGAGCAACAGATACAATAAATGATATTGGTGGATGTGCAGGTAAACTTTTGATTGATGTGGAAGGCTCCTTTAGGGCCTTGGATGGAGGTGAGGGAGTAGGTGTGGCCGCAAGTTTTGCAATTCCTGCGGTGGCAGGCTTGTGGAAACGGGCAGTGCGGGGTTCCCAAACTATGAGGTTGGAAGCTGTGGGTGGGAGATCTCCTGAGGTGATGAGGTTCTGTATGGTCTGGGAGATGATGGTTTGGTGATGGGGGTTGGGGTCATGGTCAAGGGGGCGGTAGGAAGAGGTGTCCTTGAGTTGGTGTCTGGCTTCAGCAGTGTAGAGGTCACTGTGCCAGACTACCACTGATGAGGTCAGTTAACTGAAGTAGTTTAAACAGGCGTTTCAAATGCATTTCATATTCTTCCTGTTATGGACCACACCAAACCCCCACAAAATATATTAAGAAGATGGTTTAGACCCCAATGTTTTCTTATTTTTAAAAGCAAATGTAAGGCATCGTGCTCTGATGCAATTCGTTTGGTCAAACTATGAGGCTTGAAGCAAAATTATTCTTACACTATCGTTAAAATACAAACAAAAGAAGTAAGATTTGTAATAACTTAACTCTTTTGGAAAACTTGATAGAATAATAGATTATTTAACCACTAAACGACAACTGTTCCTAAATAGTAACATTCTATAAACACATGGCAAAAGTAAATTCAGTAGAAACAGATTTTTTCACATGCAATTGTCCAGAACAGGAGGAAAGGAAATCAAGAGAAAACTCTGAGACAGAGGGAAATCTTGAGCACATGCAAAAGCAGGTAGAAGTGTATAGCAGCTTCAAACCTCAACAGCTCTGTCTCAACCTCTCTTCATAAATAAAGAGGACAAAATATGACTCTTAAAGCCATTGTATCATCAGATTTCTATGTATTATTGCATTTATGACATTGTCTAAATAAAACACAGTTTTGAAATTTAGCTATTACTTGTTTCATAAGGCTTTGTAATGTAGCTGGGGCATTTTAAAACTCAAATAGCATCATTTGACATTTATATAAACTATTCAGTGTAATAAAGGTGGATATGTTTAGCTTTTGATGTTAGTGGTACTTGTCCGCATCCCTTAAGAGAACAATTTTGTAAAAAATAAATGAAGCACTGCCAAATCTGCCAATGCATACATTTAACTGAGCATTTGGGTAGAAGTCTGTTTTTGATACTGCCTTCTCTTTTTATAATGTCTACTGAACCTAGTTAACCTATTCAGATTAATAACCAAAACAAAAGTGAACTCCAGCTCATTTTGCTCGGTTCAATCAAATGATTTTGTAGCATTTAAGGAATCTCTGTTTCCAACCAGGCCTGTTTATCGAGGCTTGATGTGGATGTTTTGTCATGCCACTGATTCTCCTATGTCCACATCATGTATAAATCACATAATACATCCAGGTGCTTCTCTGAAGTTTTACATGAATTTTCTAAGTAAATTTATTAGGTCTTCCTATTGTGCTTCCTCTAAATATGATAATATTTTATCTAACTGCCCAGTGCTTCCTTTTTGGTTAGTTGGATTGTAGGATGTTTGCTTTGTGAACATTTTACCTCTTCTTCCACCTCACTCTTACTGTCTTTATCATCCTCCACTATTTTTACCATCCTTCATGTTGCTCTGTCTTACCTTCTTCACTTCTTCCAAGTGTTCACATTACATTATTGATTCTCTTTCTGCAGTCAGGAGTATCAATCAGATAAGTCACTTTACTAACCCATCTAATTATCTTGTATGCACCATTTAAACTTGTATCCAGAGGTTCATACTATGAAAATACTAACACCAGTAGTTTATCCCCTGCTTAAAATGTCCAAGCTGTGGCATGTTTGTCTTCTATTCCTTTGTTTGTGGATGTGACGTTTTTTTCAATTTTATTGTGTTACTTTACATGATCCTGTGAATCTGTCGTTAAATTGTGAACACATAATCCAACGATATGGATTTGTCTTTTGCACTTAAAACTTCCTCTTAATCAATTTTAATGGAACTTTTCTCTTATGACGGTAAATCTAAAGTCATCACAGTCCCACTCCCTGATTAGAGTGTTTAACTTGAGGGTAACCACAATTCAGGGAAACTGAGAAGGCAGCACCTTTATAGCAACCTCAGTAGGAATCAAACCCACACTATCAGTATCACAGTGAACTACAAACCAGCTGTCCAGCCAACAGAGCTAACCAGTCACCAACTCAACAGGCTAATTTGAATAGACTAAATGTGGAAGCAAAGATTAAGAAATCTAACCCTTTTTCTTCCAATCCTGTTGGTATATGTAACAAAAGTATTCAATTTTTTTGAAAGTTTGATAATATCTAAGGCACCCTGTGTTTGTAAATGGTAGATGATAGACTTTAACTGCTTTATACCCAGACTGCTGATTATGTCCTGAAAAAAAATTGTAGACATAAAGTTAGAACCTTAGTTAGATTGTATTTCAATTGGTAGTCCGTGACAAATTATAATAAACATAATTTTTTGATTACCATCTGAGCTGGATGTCCTAAAGAGAACAGCTTTTAGAAATTAAGTTGTCATTGACTTTTGAGAAGAGTTGTAGCTCAGTTTGAGATTCTGGATGTAAGTTTGCTAGCTGAGCTGGAAGGTTCATTTTCATACATTTTGTCACCATATGAGGTAACATCATCTGTGAGCGTCTAGTGAGGCACTGGTGCTATGACCTGTTTTTATTTATGTCTTTAGGTTTCCTTGGGTTGGTGATGTCATTTCATGGTGTGATGTCATTTCCTGTTTTTTTTAGATGATGGTAAGTGTGGTCCAAGTTGATTTGTTTGTTGATAGAGTTCCAGTTGGAATGCCATGTTTCTAAGCATTCATGTGCATGTCTCTGGCTTGTCCGAGGATGGATGTGTTGTCCCAGTCAAAGTGTTGTCCTACCTCATCTGTATGTAAGGATACTTGTGATAATGGGTAATGTCTTTTTCTAGCTGGTTGATGACCATGTACTTTGGTGGTTAGTTTTCTGTCTGGTTGTCCAATTGTAGTTTTTGTTACAGTTCTTGCAAAGTATCTTGTAAATGATGTTTGTTTTGCTTGTTGTCTGTATAGGATCTTTTAAGTTCAATAGCTGCTGTTTTAGTGTGTTGTTAAGGCTGCCATGCTGCCAAGAGGTCTGAGTAGCCTGGTAGTCATTTCTGAGATGTCTTTGTAGGGGAGAGTGGCTAAGGTTTCTGGACACATTTTGGCTGCTTGTTTGGGTTTGTTGCTGAGAAGTCAGTAGATTGTGTCAATTGGAAACCCGTTCTTTTGACTATGCTGTTTAGGTAATTTTCCTCTGCTCTTCATAGTTCCTCTGTGCTACAGCGTGTGGTGGCTTGTTGAAATAATGTTCTAATGCAGCTTCGTTTGTGGGTGTTGGGATGATTGCTTCTGCAGTTCAGTATTTGGTCCGTATATGTTGTTTTCCTGTAGATGCTGGTTTAAAGTTCCCCATTGGCTGTTCACTCTACTGTGACATCTGAGGCTGGCAGCTTGTTGTTATTTTCCATCTCTTTTGCAAATTTTTTGCTGGTAAGGATATTATTTGTGGTCTTGAAGGTTTCCTCTAATTTGTTTTGTTTAGTGATGACAAAGGTATTACCCACGTAGCAAACCCAAAATTTGGGTTGGATAGTTGGCAGAGCTGTTTGTTTGAATCTCTGCATTACTGCCTCTGCTAAGAAACCTGATATCGGAGATACCATGGGTGTTCCATTGATTTGTTTGTAGGTTTTGTTATTGAAAGTGAAATGGTTGGTAAGGAATAGGTCCACTAGCTTGATGATGTTGTCTTTGCTGATGGAATTGATGGTGTTTGGTGTATGTGTCTTTAGTTTTTCTAATAGTGTAGTCAGTGTTTCCTTGGCCAGGTTGATATTGATAGATGTGACCAAGGCTATTACATCAAAGGAGACCATTATTTTATCCTCTTCTATGTTGGTGTCTTTGATGGTGTTCAGGAATTCTTGGGTGGAGTGAATAGAATGGTGTAAGTCTTGTACTTAGTGTTTAATTGTTTGGTGTAGCTGCTTGGCTAATCTTTATGTTGGTGTTCCAAGTAACAAGACTATGAGTCTGGGGTGGGGTGCTCCTGGTTTGTGAATTTTGGGTAGTCTGTAGAATCATGGTGTGTTGGATCCATCTGGTTTCAGTTTTGGAGGTCTGTCTTTTTAATTCTCCAGATTTCTGAAGTTTTTTGAGTTGGGCTGTAATTTAGTTCTCTGGTTGTGGGGTCGGGTCTATTGCCACCTGTTGGTATAAATGTCAGTATCTGCAAGCAATGTGTTCGCTTTCTCAGTGTAGTCTGTTTAGTTTAAAATGACTTTCAAGTGTCCTTAGTCTGCAGGTAGGACAACAATGATTTTTTTTTTTGAGTCCTTCTAGCACTTTCCTTTCTTGTGTGTTGAGTGTGTTTCCTTCCTTTTTCCTGTTTAATGTTGGTGCGACTGTTTGTCTGATGGTTTGCTGTGTTTATTCTGTAATTTTGTTGTCTTTCAGTGTTGTTTCTAATGCTGCTAAGAAATCTTTCTTGTCTGCAGGCAGAAAACTATCTGCCTGGATACATGACCCTCTATTAGCCACAAAAAGACATGATCCACTATCACTAGTATCCTCACATACAGATGATGTAGGACACCACTTCGACTGGGACAACACATCCATCCTAGGATATGCCAGGCAGAGACATGCATGAGAAATCCTAGAAGCATGGCATTCCAACCAGAACTGTATCAACAAACAAATTGACTTGGATCCCATTTACCACCCGCTGAGAAAACAGAACAAGAAATGACATTGCAACAGGAAATGACATCACCAACCCAAGGAAACCTTAATACATAAATATAAAGTGGGTCATAACACCAATGCTTAACCAGAGGGTCACTGATGATGTTACCTAGTATGGTGACAAAACATCTGAAAATGAACCTTCCAGCTCAGTGTGCAAACTTACATCCAGAATAACTTGCCATATCCATAATTGTAAAGATATAGTGGTGTTTACTTTCATTTTTGGTATTGGTCCTACAAAATTAACTTACACTTGAATGAATCACTTTTCAAAAAACTGATTTAACTATTTTAGATCCTGGTTTGATTACTTTTTGAGATTTGCTTACTATCTGACATAACTAGTATGTTTTACAGAATTGCACTCTATCCTTATGAGGTGTTGACCAGATTAAATGCTTGTTTATCAGTACTTGAATTTTTGCATGTTCAGAAAAGATTTATGAGGCTGTTTTCAGTATTGGAGTCCGACAAGTCCTGCCTTGTGTTACTCACAATATCTGCTAAGGATATTTGGGTCGAACCATAGTCTGATGTACAGTCATCCTTTCCTCATCTCCAGATCCATGAGGATGCCTTATTTCCTCACCAGAACTCCTTCAGCCCCAAACCAAATACTTCATTTGAATTATCTCTTCTTTGAATAAAGTTTCAGGTATGCTCCATCTGCTTGTGATATTATTCTCATCTAAGGTAATAGACTTTGTTTAACTCTTGATTGGGTCAAGATATATGATGGAAGAATTCCAGGAATTTATTTTTGCAACTGTTCCATCTCTCAACCACTTTTGAATTTCCCTTGATGTACTATTGACTATACTCCTTGATAAACTACAACTTTTACTCTGGCCAAATAAGTCAACTCCACTTCCAAGGAATTTCTTAACAACTCCTACTACCACTGTTCTGGTTAACAAAGTCACATTCTAATTTTACTTTATACACTTGAACTGGGTTATAATCTCGACTAAGCTTGTTTATTAACACTTTAGATTTCATTTCACTCTTTAGAGGGAAAACTTTATCCTCCAGAAAATGAGTTTGAGTAGCTCCTGTGTCTCTTAAAGTATTTATACTTTAGTGGCATCAGTGGAATAAAAAGGGGTTATGTTCACTTGTGATAAAAATCCTTCATTTCTCTTACCAACTCTTTTCATTATCCTTGCAGCAATCTCAGTTTTTACCTTCACTTTACTAGTTGCAGTTAAGGTCACAATTTGTTCTATTGTATTTTCTGCTCTAATTCCATTTTTGGATTCATTGTTGCAAACTCCAAATATTCTATGATAATTCCTTGTGAAGTATAGCATTCTGAATGATGTCCTATTTTATTACAATAGGAACAATTAGGCTTTCGATTTATGACTTTCTTTCTATGACTGACTCTAATTAACAGCATATCAAGAACTAAATTGAAATACTCAATGAATAAAAAGAACCTGGACCTAGACGTTAGTTGGAAACGATGCTATATTTGGAAGACACAAAATAGGCATTACCTCAGGATTGCGTCTGCTGTTTCACCACAGCTTTATCAGAAATAAACAGGGCAATAAGTTCATCCAAATAAGTGGAGTTTTGCTTGCGCTTCTGACATTGTTATAGCAAGTGAACATGAGCAGTCCTGAGGAACGGCTTGTGCCCTTTCATTAAAATCATAGATACGTATTCACAATTAATAACACAGTTGTCTGCTGAATGATGCAATAACAACCAAAACTAACATTAGGAATAAAATGCAACGATGTAACAATGGTTGAAAGAGAAATTGTTTGTTCTCAAGAAAAGAGGCAAGTTGAGAAATGAATCAACACTGTCCATGGTAAACATAGACTGCCAGGTATGTGGGTTACTATATGTAAAAACAATGACTTAAACAAAGTAAGTGAAATTACATTTGTTGAGCATTAGCAGAGCTGCTTTGTTTACTGAATGTCAAAATAGTAAAACAAATAAATTGGCTGAAGGCAAGCTGAACATTGTGCATTGGAAGTAAATTGACAGGTAGAACACTTGGAATTTATGCTTCCCTGTGAGAGGAGGTTCTGAGGATTACACTGTAAAACAGGCTTTCCTGGGCTGTATGAGTTAGTCCCTGAAACATTTGCAATTTAAGGGAGCAGTCTGAACAACCTATTTTTAATTTCAAAGGGCTAACCACTTCCTGATGAAGGGCTTTTGCCCGAAGCATTGATCTTCCTGCTGCTTGGATGCTGCCTGACGTGCTGTGCTTTTCCAGCACCATTCTGATCTAAACTCTGGTTTCCAGCATCTGCAGTTCTCACTTTCACCAAAATAAACTGTGACCAGCTGAAATAGATATTAAGAGTAAATACCTCAAATAAGGTTCTCTGAGAGATCATTCCCTTGAAAGAAACTAAAACCTCATGACCTTTGCTCGTAAGAAAGCACATTGAATACTAAAGAATTGCACCTTTTTGGAGTCTCTCTACATTTTAAAATTTATTCTTCCTATCTAAGTGCATGGCCTTACACTTTCCTACTTTAACTCCATCTGCTAAGTTTTTGCCCAACCATTCAACTTGTTTACACCTCTTGCAGTTTCCTTTCCTCATCATAATGTTCCTTTTCACTGAGTCAGAGAGTCATAGAGATGTACGGCATGGAAACAGACCCTTTGGTCCAACCCGTCTATGCCAATCAGATATCCCAACCTAATCTACTTCCACTTGCTACCACCAACCCATATCCCTCCAAACCCTTCCTTTTCATATACCCATCCAGATGCCTTTAAAATGTTGCAACTGTACCAGCCTCCACCAGTTACTCTGGTAGCTCATTCCATATGCATACCACCCTCTGCATGAAAAAGTTGACGCTGAGGTCTCTTTTATATCTTTTCCCTCTCACTCTAAACCTATGCCTGCTAGTTCTAGACTCACCCACACCAGGGAAAATACTTTGTCTATTTATCCTATCTATGCCCTTCATGATTTTATTAACCTTAATAAGGTCACCCCTCAGTCTCCAATGCTCCAGGGAAAACAGCCCCATCCTATTCAACCTCTCCCTATAGCTCAAATCTTCCAAACCTGGCAAAATCTTTGTAAACCTTTTCTGAACCCTTTCAAATTTCACAACATCTTTCTGATAGGAAGGAGACCAGAATTGCATATAATATTCCAAAAGTGGCCTAACTAACGTCCTGTACAGCCACAACATGATCTCCCAACTCCTATACTCACTACTCTGACCAATAAAGGAAAGCATACCAAATGCCTTCTTCACTATCCTATCTACCTCCAAATCTTACAGTATTAACTTACAGTAACTCAAAAAAAAACAAATCAACATGAGTACGGACAAGGTATTGGCAGCAGCCAAAAATGGATTCTTGAAAGAAAAAGTTTGAAAGAAAAAGTTTATTTTAATAGGGGAAAAAGATACTTATTAAAACAGAAGTCTTTTACACCTTCAGTCCATGATCAGGCTGATAACAGGTTGTAGGTTCCCTGGATTGCTTCATTAATATTAATTTTTTCAGATACTGCCTTTGGAAGCATCCTACATGTGATTGGCTAGCAAAAGTATTGCTTAAAGCCTTTATTTTTATCCTTTAAATTATCAATATATCATCTCCGACCATATTTGTGTAATTTTGTAATTGGTCAATTTAATTATCAGTTTGTTTCTATTGGAGTTTTACTGTTTGTGAATATTATTAATCCAAAAGAACAATATTGCCTTATTTCCTACAATTGATTAGTGTTTGTTTCAGCATTGAGACAGTTAAGGCTAGAATGAAACTGACCTCTATGTGACTTAGCAGACTTGTGATGTACTTCCAAAAGCTCAGAAAACAAAGTGAGTACTTTTAAACTATAAGCCTTTTAAACATAACTCGCCCTTAACATAATGACTTGATTATTTTTAACATTTTTTGAATTAAAGCTTAATGAGGTACATTACATTGTCAATTATATATTTCTGCCTGGTTGCTAATTACATAATAAACCTTAATTAATATACAAGTAAAGGAATACAAAATGGCTTCAAATTGGCACAGTGGTAGTAAAAACTGGTTCTTTTTTAAAGTCAGCATATAAAGAAAGTTCTCTTTCCCTTTATAAACTAGCAAAACATACACTATTTTAAAAAATCTCTCAAACAATATGAATTTTACTAAATCTAAAACAAATATCTAAAATCCAGGTTTATATACAGTCGAGAAATAAACGTTCATGGACGAAGAGTTAGAGCATCCCTTCACTATACTTCAATAAACTTCCTCATAGGTTGTTTCTGGTAATGATTTAAATTCATACTCCCAGTTTCTCAATGTTTTTTGCATCTGCATGAATGATGCTTCCAACTTCCTTCCTCAGCGACTGAAGGAAGCGATATATTTCTAAACCAGGATGATGGGTGTGTTAGAGAAGGAACCTGTTGTTCCCATATTCCTGCTGCCCTTGTCCTTTTAAATAGAACTGCCTGGATTTGAAAGGTGCTGTCTCAGGAACTTTGTTGATTTTCTACAGAGCATCTTGTAGATGGTACACACTGCTGCTACTGAGCGTTGGTTGTGGAGGGAGTGAATATTTTTGGATGTAGTGGCAAATAAGTGGGCTGTTTTGTTCTGAATGGTGTCAAGCTATTTGAGTGGGTTTACAGTTGCACTCATCGAGCCAAGTGGAGACTATTCCATCATGCTCCTGACCTGTGTCTTGTAGATAGTGGGCAGAGCAGTAGATGTGATCTATATTGACTTCAGTAAGGTGTTCGACAAGGTTACCCATGGGAGTTAGCAAGGTTAGATCTCACGGAATACAGGGAGAACTAGCCGTTTAGATACAGAACTGGCTCAAAGGTAGAAGACAGCTGGAGGTGGTGAAGTGTTGTTTTTCAGACTGGCGGCCTGTGACCAGTGGAATGCCACAGGGATCGGTGCTAGGTCCTCAATTTTACGTCATTATGTAAATGATTTTGATGTAAGCATAAGAGATATAGTTAGTAAGTTTGCAGATGACATCAAAATTGGAGGTGTAGTGGGCAGTGAAGAAGATTACCTCAGATTACAACAGGATCTTTATCAGATGGGCCAATGGGCTGAGAAGTGGCAGATGGAGTTTAATTCAGATAAATGCGAGCTGCTGCATTTTGAAAAAGCAAATCTTAGAAGGACTTATACACTTAATGGTAAAGTCCTAGGGCGTGTTGCTGAACAAAGAGACCTTGGAGTGCAGGTTCATAGCTCCTTGAAAGTGGAGTCACAGGTATACTAACATTTGTGATGCTGAGGGCCTTAGGAGGTTGCTGATATGAATCACCCACTCAACATTTCTGACTGAAGACTATTCTAAATGCCATATCTTGTGCAATCATGTGCTGGTCTCCCTCCATTTGAGGATGGGTCTATCAGTAGAAACTCCTCCTCCAGTGTTTTGTTTAATTTTCCACCACCATTCACCATGGATGTGGTAGGACTGTTGAACTTAGATTTGATCCAATCATTGTGGAATTGTTTAAATTGTGTATCACTTGCTACTTATGGTGTTTAGTACACACTAGTCCTGTTGTATAGCTTCACCAGGTTGACATATAACTTTTAGGTCTGCTTGGTGCTGCTCCTCGATTGCTCTCTTGCACTTTTCATTGATCTAGGACTTGATAGCAATGATAGAGTTGGAGATATGCTGGGCCATAAGGTGGCAAATTGTGCTGGAGTAGAATTCTGCTGCTTTTGCGGTCCTACTGTGCCTCCTAGATAGCTGTCTTTAGTTACTGGAACAGCTTGATGTTTATCTCATTCAATATGGTAATTGTGCAGTATGTTGTGGCATGTGGGAGGGTATTCTTGATTTGAATACCACAAAGACTGTGTGGTTGTCACTCTGACAAATGTCGTCATGGATACATGCATCTGTGGCAGACAGACTGGTGAGGATGAGGTCAAGTATATTTTTCCCTCTTGTTGCTCCCCTCACTACCAGCTGCTCACCCAATCTTGCAGTTATATTCTTTAGGATTCAACCATCTTAGTCAGTACTGGTGCTGTTGAGCCACTCTTAGCAATGTGCACAGACTACATGCTGCACCCAGGCCACCGTTTGTTCTTCTTTCAAGTGGTGTTCAATGTGGAGGAGTCCTGTTTCATCAGCTGAGCTGTGTTACACGTGGCAATCAACAGGAGGATTCCTTGTCCATCTTTAACCTGATGCCATGAAGCTTCACAGAATTTGGAGTCAATGTTGAGGACTCCCAGGGCAACCTCCTCCAGCCACCTCTGCTGGATCTGTCCTGCCGGTGGGACAGGAAATACCCAGGGATGCTGATGGCGATACCTGGGACCTAAAGTATGATTCCTTGAGCATGACTATGTAAGGCTGTTGCTTGACTAGTCTGCAAGACAGCTCTCCCAATTTTGGTACTGTCTCCCAAACGTTGGTAAGGAGGACATAGCAGGGTAATGAGAGCTGAGTTTTCCATTGCCATTCATAGAATTCTTACAGTGTAGAAAGAGGTTATTCGGCCTCACCACAACCCTCTTCAGAGCATCCCACCTAGATCCATTATCCCTGTAACCCTGTATCCCTGCTAATCCCATCCCTAGACACTCTGGGCAATTTAGAATGGCTAATTCACCAAATCTACATATCCATAGACTGTGGAGGAAACCAGAGCACCCGGAGGAAACCCATGCAGACACGGGGAGAATGTGCAAACTCCACACAGACAGTCATCCAAGGCTGGAATCAAACCTGAGTCCCTGGTGAGGTGACGCAGCAGTGCTAACCACTGAACCATTGTGCTGCCCCAAATAATGTCAAACATCAAGGCTGTATGAGGAAACAGCTCTCCATTGAGATACCAGCAATGCAGGTAAATGTTTCTGCCTAGTTTTGGACCAGTGCCTTTTCACATGTAAGGCAAATCTGATAACCACTATATCACAGAAGCGGCTAATAGATGCTAAGTGGCTAATTCAGTTTTGTTCAATTTTGGAGACATTTTAGTGGTTGATTAAACTGAATGGCTTTCCATGTCATGAGAAAGATTAGTTAAGTTTCAACTACTTTTGCATGGGTCTGAAGTCACATGCAAATCAAGTAATAAAGGCTAATGTTTTGGCCTAAAGGACCAGATGGGTTTCTATGGAAATTATAATTAGGTTCATGCTTACCAGAAAACTTTTAATTCCAGGTTTTCTTGAATTCAAGTTCCGCCATCTGTCCTAGTAGGGTTCCAACCAAGTCCCCATAATAGTACCTGGGTGTCTGGATTATTAGGGTATTGTCAGTAACTGGTTGCCCTCACCTTCTCCTCAATAGTAACAATCACAGTATCTAAAGGTTAACCAGCAGGATTTGTCTTTGATGGCTCCGAATCTCCAGGAGATAGGTCGCTTTAGAGTTTTAATATTTATTGTAGATATTAGCTTATTTCCTCTGGTTCACATCCAGCTTAGACACAGGTATGGTTGAGCCCTTCTTCTGTTGGCTGAAAAAGCCTACTGGGCAGAGAGTTGCAGAACAGCACCATCTCTAACTCAGAATTTATTGTTAATTACAAACAAAAAGTGCAAGATGTTGGTGGGACAGATCTGTGATTGCTTCACTTTATAACTGAGTTTGCTGTACCAGGCTAAAAGTCTTTAATTTTGAAATTGTCCGAAATGAGAAATGTGAATAGTTTGACAATGACAAACATTAAAATAATTGATCTTTATGGAGTTCCATTTCTTTTGCTGCCACTTCCATGATGCCGAAAGATGAAAATTTGTGTGGAAATTCCTTAAAGCAGTATTTTCTAGAATATATTACAATATATAGTTTCCTGGAATGTGTTGCAGTGTATGTAAGAGATCAAGATCTAATTTACTAGCCAGATCGCCAAGCAGTAAGCACCATAGAGGGGAGGGCATCCAAAATGCTACTGATATGGTGCAGCATGTTGACCAAAAATGATCTTTTCCTGCATGATCCAGTTTTGACATTATTACGACTCTGAAGATTATTCACTTACTAATTTGTAAAGGAAATAAATTTATTAGAGACTGCAAGCACATTCTGTCAAATATATCATTTAAATTATGAAAGAGTTTGAACAAAAAGTTTAAACATGCAAAATGTCTTTCCTTAATAGCAGGATAAACATTTGATGGCATAATAATTGTTTGTACTTCTCTACACTTTATTTTGGACATTATAGATTGTCTAAAAATCATCTGTTTCCTATATTTGGTAGACTTTTAATTTTTACCACCCATAGATATTAGTAATTTGATATGAAATATGTATTATCTCATTATATTACTGACTAATTATAATACTTGTCTATAATACTTAATATAATCAACCATGAAATGCCAGGAGAAATTGTCTTAGTTTTTGAAAACAGATATATTAGATGGGAGCCTGATTGCTATCACTTGAGCACTTCTGCGATCAATTTTCTGATAACACTTCAGCTGTATAAGACTGATCGACTTGGAATTGTATTGCAGTTCATGAAATTCATTGAAGGAGTTCAGTTAGTATGATAAAATCAGTGTACGCCATTGGTTGTAGTAGCTCACCATCCTCCAATATATTGGTAAACTCGTATTGCAGTTTCATGAGTAAGGGTAAATATCATGTCTTTATTGCAAGTTCATGAAGTGTCAATGTTTTGAAAGTCATTATGAATGAAGCCAAGTGGAATGCACTTATAAACCTATTGCATCTGTATTAATGTTAGCCCTCCAGCTAGAGCCATATTTTCTAATTGAATTTTATCACCCTCTCCTATTTATTAGTAGTAACTAATATCTATATTGATATAATGTGGCGAAACATACTGATGATCTGTAGCGACAATGCTGTGTACTTATTTTAGCTCCTGTGACAAAGTCAAAATGTGTGTCATAAAGTGCTGAAGAATTCAATGAAAGTTTTAACATAGCTCCTGCAATTTATACTGAGAGACTACAGTCAAAGATACTTGTGTTTCTGAGCTCAAGCTAGGCAATTTGGATGTACTCTCGAATGCTACATTCATGCTGCAAGAAGACAGGACTCAGTAAGATGGATTCTTGATACCCTTTGTTCATATGCCATGAAATAGTGATAACATTGCACATGTGCTGTGAGACACAACCATGTACATAATGTCTTTCATCTAATCAAACATCTGAAAGTGCTTCAAGAGATTTAAAAAATAATAATGCTAAGGTACATAAGCACAAATTAAGTCAGCTAACAAGATCTTAGTCAGAGAAGAAGGTGGGTTATAAGCAATGTCTTCAATGAAGGAAGAGAGTTAGAAAAGCTGAGTTTAGGAGGGAATTCCAATGATTAAAGTTCAGGCAGGTTCTAACATTTTAAAATGTTTTCACAACATGTATGTCACATATTCTTTTAGGTTTTTCTTGTAGGTGATGTTAACCTATTAGTGTGCAAAGTATTTATTAGATCATCAGAAGGGATTAATTACCATTATTTAGTAGCACAATTACTCAACTGAGAACCTAAAATAGAGTTATAGAGATGTACAGCATGGAAATAGACCCTTCGGTTCAACCTGTCCATGCCGACCAGATTTCCCAAGTCAATCTAGTCCCACCTGCCAGCAAACAGCCCATATCCCTCCAAACCCTTCCTATTCATATACCCATCCAAATGCCTCTTAAATGTTGCAATTGTACCAGCCTCCACCACTTCCTCTGGCAGTTCACTCCATACACGTTCCACCCTCTGTGTGAAAAAGTTGTCCCTTAGGTCTCTTTTATATCTTTCCCCTCTCACTCTAAAGTTATGCCCTCTAGTTCTGGACTCCCTGAATTCAGGGAAAAGACTTTGCCTATTTATCCTATCCAAGCCCCTCATAATTTTGTAAACCTCTATAAGGTCACCCCTCAGCCTCCGGCGCTCCAGGGAAAACAGCCCCAAACTGTTCAGCCTCTCCCTATAGCTGAAATTCTCCAACCCTGGCAACATCCTTGTAAATCTCTTCTGAACCCTTTCAAGTTTCACAACATCTTTCAGATAGGAAGGAGACCAGAATTGCACACAATATTTCAACAGTGGCCTAACCAATATCTTGTACAGCCACAACATGACCTCCCAACTCATGCACTCAATACTCTGACCAAGAAAGGAAAGCATATCAAGTGCCTTCTTCACTATCCTATCTACCTGTGACTCCACTGTCAAGGAGCTATGAACCTGCACTCTAAGGTCTCTTTGTTCAGCAACACTCCCTAGGACTTTACCATTAAGTGTGTAAGTCCTGCTAAGATTTGCTTTCCCAAAATGCAGCACCTCGCATTTATCTGAATTAATCTCCATCTGCCACTTCTCAGCCCATTGGCCCATCTGGTCCAGATCCTGTTGTAATCCGAGGTAACCTTCTTCTCTGTCCACGACACCTCCAATTTTGGCATCTTCTAAACTTACTAACTATACCTCTTATGCTCGCATCCCAATCATTTATTTAAATAACAAAAAGTAGAGGACCCAGCACCGATCTTTGTGGCACTCCACTGGTCACAGGCCTCCAGTCTGAAAAATAACCCTCTGTCTTCTACCTCTGAGCCAGTTCTGTATCCAAATGGCTAATTCTCCCTGTATTCTGTGAGATCTAACCTTGCTGGCCAGTCTCCCGTGGGGAACCTTGTCAAACGCCTTACTGAACAAAATTATTAATTCCTTGAAGGGATCTCAGGCATATTAGCTTCTGTGATTTCAGATTAATAGAGAATATGCTAATCAGAAAATAACTAGGATATGGAACACATGAGCTGAAAATGTGTTGCTGGAAAAGCGAAACAGGTCAGGCAGCATCCAAGGAGCAGGAGAATCAACATTTTGGGCATGAGCTCTTCTTCAGGAATGAGGAGAGTGTGCAAAGCAGGCTAAGATAAAAGGTAGGGAGGAGGGACTTGGGGGAGGGGCATTGGAAATGCGATAGGTGGAAGGAGGTTAAGCTGAGGGTGATAGGCCGGAGTGGGGCAGGGGGCGGAGAGGTCAGGAAGAAGATTGCAGGTTAGGAAGGTGGTGCTGAGTTTGAGGGTTGGGACTGAGACAAGGCCGGGGGAGGGGAAATGATGAAACTGGAGAAATCTGAGTTCATCCCTTGTGGTTGCAGGGTTCCTAGGCGGAAGATGAGGCGCTCTTCCTCCAGCCGTTGTGTTGCTATGGTCTGATGATGGAGGAGTCCAAGGACCTGCATGTCCTTGGTGGAGTGGGAGGGGGAGTTGAAGTGTTGAGCCATGGGGTGGTTGGGTTGGTTGGTCCGGGTGTCCCAGAGGTGTTCTCTGAAATATTCTGCAAGTAGGCGGCCTGTCTCACCAATATAGAGGAGGCCACATCGGGTGCAGCGAATGCAGTAAATGATGCATGTAGAGGTGCAGGTGAATTTGTGGCAGATATGGAAGGATCCTTGGGGCCTTGGAGGGAAGTAAGGGGGGAGGTGTGGGCGCAAGTTTTGCATTTCTTGCAGTGCAGGGGAAGGTACCGGGAGTGGAGGTCGGGTTGGTGGGGGTGTGTGGACCTGACGAGGAAGTCACGGAGGGAGTGGTCTTTTCAGAACGCTGATAGGGGAGGGGAGGGAAATATATCCCTGGTGGTGGAGTCTGTTTGGAAATGGCAGAAATGACGACGGTTGATACGATGTATATGGAGGTTGGTGGGGTGGTAGGTGAGGACCAGTGGGGTTCTGTCCTGGTGGCAATTGGAGGGGCGGGGCTCAAGGGCGGAGGAGCAGGAAGTGGAGGAGATGTGGTGGAGAGCATCGTTGATCACGTCTGGGGGGAAATTGCGGTCTTTGAAGAAGGAGGCCATTTGGGTTGTTTGGTATTAGAACTGGTCCTCCTGGGAGCAGATGCGGTGGAGACGAAGGAATTGGGAATATGGGATGGGGTTTTTACAGGGGGCAGGGTGGGCAGAGGTGTACTGGATTAGTGGTACTGGAAGAGCACAGCAGCACCACTAATCCAGTATTTGGTTTTCAGCATCTGCAGTCATTGTTTTTACCTGGGAGGAGGTGTAGTCTAGGTAGCTGTGGGAGTCGGTTGGTTTATAGTAAATGTCCGTGTTGATTCGGTCGTCCGAGGTAGAAATGGAGAGGTCTAGGAAGGGGAGGGAGGAGTCTGAGATGATCCAGGTAAATTTGAGGTCAAGGTGGAAGGTGTTGGTAAAGTGGATGAACTGTTCAACCTCCTCATGGGAGCACGAGGCAGCGCCGATACAGTCATCGATGTAGCGGAGGAAAAGGTGGAGGGTGGTGCCAGTGTAGCTGTGGAAGATGGACTGTTCCACATATCCTACAAAGAGGCAGGCATAGCTGGGGCCCATGCGGGTGCCCATGGATACTCCTTTGGTTTGGAGGAAGTGGGAGGATTGGAAAGAGAAGTTGTTCAGAGTGAGGACCAGTTCAGTCAGTCGAAGGAGGATGTCAGTTGAAGGGTACTGGTTGGTATGGCGGGAAAGGAAGAGGCGGAGGGCTTTGGGTCCTTTGTGATGGGGAATGGAGGTGTACAGGGACTGGATGTCCATGGTGAAGGTAAGGCATTGGGACCAGGGAAGCGAAAATCATGGAGGAGGTGGAGGGCGTGGATGGTGTCCCGAACGTAGGTGGGGAGTTCTTAGACTAAGAGGGACAGGACCTTGTCGAGGTATGCAGAGATGAGTTTGGTGGGGCAGGAGCAGGCTGAGACAATGGTTCGGATGGGGCAGTCAGGTTTGTGGTTTTGGGGCAGGAGGTAGAAACGGGCGGTGTGAGGTTGTGGGACTATGAGGTTGGAAGCGGTGAATGGGAGATCCCCTGAGGTGATGAGGTTATGGATGGTTGGGAGATGATGGTTTGGTGGTGGGAGGTGGGGTCATGGTCAAGGGGGCAGTAGGAGGAGGTGTCTGTGAGCTGGCGTTTAGCCTCAGCGGTGTAAAGGTCGGTGCGCCAACATCTCTGGGACACCCGGACCAACCAACCCAACCACCACGTGGCTCAACACTTCAACTCCCCCTCCCACTCCACCAAGGACATGCAGGTCCTTGGACTCCTCCATCGTCAGACCATAGCAACACGACAGCTGGAGGAAGATCACCTCATCTTCCGCCTAGGAACCCTTCAACTACAAGGGATGAACTCCGATTTCTCCAGTTTCCTCATTTCCCCTCCCCCGACCTTGTCTCAGTCCCAACC
Source organism: Chiloscyllium punctatum (assembly GCF_047496795.1). NCBI lineage: Eukaryota > Metazoa > Chordata > Chondrichthyes > Orectolobiformes > Hemiscylliidae > Chiloscyllium > Chiloscyllium punctatum. Next base: position 93,006,273 of record NC_092747.1, read on the forward strand.
CTCAAACTCAGCACCACCTTCCTAACCTGCAATCTTCTTCCTGACCTCTCCGCCCCCTGCCCCACTCCGGCCTATCACCCTCATCTTGACCTCCTTCCACCTATCACATTTCCAACACCCCTCCCCCAAGTCCCTCCTCCCTACCTTTTATCTTAGCCTGCTTGGCACACTCTCCTCAATCCTGAAGAAGAGCTCATGCCCGAAACGTCGATTCTCCTGCTCCTTGGATGCTGCCTGACCTGCTGCGCTTTTCCAGCAACACATTTTCAGCTCCGATCTCCAGCATCTGCAATCCTCACTTCCTCCTATGGAACACATGACCCCCAGCCATTGCACAATCTAGCTTGCAATGTGCAATGTGAGCAAGTTATTGCTGTGTTTTGCTGTAATAATAGATGCTAGCTATTTAAGTGAATTTGCCTGCTGAGCAATTCTTTAATATATCTTCAAATGAACAAACTATTTTTAGTTTGCTAGTTCTGCAGCCAGATAGATAAGTTTGTGTTCGGCAAACAAAGAACCAAACAAGCTGGCAGTAATATGAGTTTGAGGACCATAAGAACAGCCACAGACAAGACATCTTGTCTGGTTTGGTATGCCTTCCTTTATTGATCAGAGTATTGAATATAGGAGTTAGGAGGTCATGTTGCGACTGTGCAGGATATTGGTTAGGCCACTGTTGAAATATTTGGATTGATATCCCAATTCAAGGTAGACTGCACGAACAAATGATGCTTGTTTGAACATTATGAACACTATTTGTAGACTGTCTTGATCCGTACTTCATACAAATAACAAACTGGTTTTGAGTCAGGCTGTAAGAGTTACAGGGATGACATTTCCATGTGAAAGAAAAAGTAAAACATGCAAAAAGTTTGAAGAGTTACCAAAATCAGAACAGGCAACATCAGAAAGCTGACCAAGAAATTTCCTACTAAGAATTGGAAAACCACAGAAACCCTATCTTAATATGGGCTTTTTAAACAAAGGATGGAATTATACTTTTTAGGCTGTCCATCACATAAGCGGATTAACAAATGGTTAAAAAGAAGGATTGAAAAAGATGTGTACAATGTTTAAACAATTAGCTTCTGTCTGAGGAAAATTGAAAGATCCTGTCTAGCTATGGAACATGCTGGAGGAATAGCTTTGTATAAAACTGAACTTCTCGGTTTACTTTTCAGAGCTGATGATTACAGACAACAGCTACAAGCACCAATTGATCAGTTCACCATTTGGTGCTGTGACAAGGACAAAGCTGTATTTTTTTAGAGGCTGGGCTGTCTCAGCAGATAATGGAGTTAATTATAGCTTCAATGCCAATCAAAGTCTTATTAAAACAATGTTTTTGGGAAAAATAATGTTTATGATACACTAATAAAATATGGCAGATGGAAATGAAGCCATTGAGGATAAATAACACCTGTAAGCATTGAATCCCAACATTGTCATAGTGGTCAGGGTGCAGATCTAGTCATGTGGGTAGTGTGGTATGTCACATACACCGTGAAGTTGGTCCATGTTTCAAGATCTTTGCAAGTCATCTTATGTAAAAGGACCAATGCAGCAAACTTAGCTTTGCAGGTATGAGCAGAGGATACAAGAAAACACAGCAAAACTTTAACCAAGTGCAGCATACTGACAGCAACAGCAGGGAATGTGTCAGAAACCCACACATAAGTAAACATATCTACAAGTTTAAAGGCAAAATACCGTGGATGCTGTAAATCTGAAATATAATCAGAAAATTCTGGAGAATTGCAACAGGTCTGCTCATATCTGGGGAAAGAGAAACAGAGTTAACGTTTTGAGTCTAATATGACTTTTTTCAGGTTAATAGCTAGACTTATCAGGGTGAAAATTCAGAATAGAAAATCTTTCACCCAAAAAGGGAAAAGGGTTTTCACGTTACGAATGTGGAACAATGTGTGGATGAAGTCAAATAGTTTGATGCTTTTGCTATTATCAGATTCATGTGCATGAACAAAAGCAGCAAATACACACTCACATCATGGCCATGTCATCCAATACACAATGGACTTGCTGAGTGAATGATTCTCACTATTGAGGAATTAATTGTTACATGCATGGAGAAACAAACAGAATTTCTGTATTCCTGTGCCACACTTCAGATCAACAGATCTAGATATGGGTTTACCATCATCTGTGTAAGTGCTGTTCGTAAGGCAGGTTAGGGCAAACTTGTTAAACCATAACCTGTCCAAAGTCTCAAAAGTACATGCCAAACTTCTTGAAAAGCAAAGGAGAGCAGAGATGGCATACAACCAACATGCAGTTGCATGCAAGATAGTAAGGTCAAGTCAAACATCCTACTCCAGGAACCTAGTAACCTTCTGATGTTTCCAGCGGGTGCTATGATCTTAGATCCTGTCTCACAACAGCTAGTGGGCTGACATTAAGGAGAAACAAAATTAAACCAAGGAAATTTTACAGCTATGTAACATTCAGCACTCCAATTGCACATACTCACAGCCAAAGCTAAACTCAGAATATAGAATTGCTTTCACAATGATCTTCCAAAATCAGGCCTCCAGTATTATGCAAGATACTGTGATAAAGATGCATAAGATCATATTAACACTTTTGGAAGTATATGCTTTTAAAGTAGAGGCAAAGGATTTTGATTTCAGTTCTGTGAAGATAATTATGACTTTCATGTATCAGTTACAAGGAAGTGTGTGAAATAATTATCTGCCTAGCAGGATACCTGTGTTATTAATTGATGGGATATTGAAAATGTTGAGGTTACAATATTCAGAGAAAACAGATCAAGGTCACTAGTTCCTTGTTCCAATTCTACTTGGTCTTTCTGTGGTAAACTGATGACATCACTATTGCTGCTTTCCTCTCTCATCTGGAATTGGTAATAAGTTATAATTTTTGTCTTCAATTTCCACCCCTCTCAACTTTGCCTGGAGCCTATTCGGCTCTTCCCTTCCCTTCCTCGATATCTTTGTTTCCATTTCTGGCCACCATAGGTTGCCCACCGATATAATTATAAACCCGCCACCTTCCATTACCTCCAGCAAGATGGCACCACCAGCCACATGGTCCCCTCCCCCCCTCCCCTCCCTCCCTTGTCAGCCTTCAACAGGGACCATTCCCAATGGGACACCCTGATCTCTCTTCCTTCACTCCAATACCTCCAAACACCCCCATGTATCTTCCCATGCAATCGCAGAATGTGTACCACCTACCCATTTACCTTCTCCGTCTTCACTATCCAAGGCTCCTGGCACATGTTCCAGGTGAAGCAGAGATTTACCTGCACTTCACTCAATCCAAACCATTGTAATCGCTACTCACAATGTGGTCTCCCCTACACTAGGGAAACAAAATGCAACCTGAGCAACTGCTTTGCAGAGCACCTAAATTCTGTTTGCAAAAGTGACCCTGCACTTCCAAATGTCTGTCACTTCAACACACCACAATGTTCCCTGGCCAACATCTCTGTCTCAGGTGTTCTGTAGTGCACCAATGAAGCTCAGCATAAACTGGAAGAACAGAACCTCATTTTCCACTTGGGAACATTACAGCCTTCAGGGCTTAGTATCGATTTAAATAATTATAGGACCTGAGCACCTTCTCCTATGTCCTGCCTGCATCCCCACAGACCAAGCCATGTCATCACATGAGCTGCTTTCACCACAATCTCTTCTCACCCACTAATGGTCCCTATTCATAGATTTTCTTTCTCCTGGCTCACCATTACCCATCTCTTTGTCTGCCCAATTGTGGCTCTCTCTCTCTCTCTCTCTCTCCCTGGGCTCCATCTCCACCTATCATTTACTCCTTCCCCTACCCCTGCCCAGTCTTCAGCTTATCTGCAAACCCTTTGCTAGTGATAATCAGTTCTAAACAATTGTCACTGGACTGCATCTGCTTTTTCTCCACGGATGCTGCCAAAATTAATGACTTTCTCTTGCAATTTCTCTTTCAGTTTCAGATTTCCAGCATCCACAGTTCTTCAGTTTTGGTTTTGACTTTGGTTCAGAAGGATCAAGTGTTCACTTCAGGAGAATTATTTCCTCCCAGCAGAGAATTATATTTTCAGTTAGGGAGAATGGTGTGTCGAGCAAGATTATTTCCATTTTGGAGTCTCTAAGCTGCGAAAATTCATGTAGAACTTTTGAAGTTATAAGAACTGAAAGGAAGTTCAGGCCAGAAAAATTGGAAAGAAATTACAAAGCTACCAGTAATCCAAAAAGAAAACTGGACAGAATCAGTTAAGTATGAAATTAAAGAGTTGAGATAGAAGTGATTTTTTTTTCTATGGAATTTGAGAATCTGAATGAAAGTGACTGGAAATAGATTGAAATATTGTTTTGCTGTTTCCATTAAAATCTTTCCAAATTGTCCTACATAGTTTTGTTTGATTTTCAGGAATAAAGTTGTGTCTTCTGTACAAGAACATTTGCAGCCTTGGGTGAATATGTTTTAGTGACTAACCACCAACATAATCAACTTCAAACATTGAACTTATGAACTATCAGACCAGGTTTAACTCTGGGTTGTGATTTGTGTCCAGTATTACCATAAACTAGCATTGACATGAAGAGAAAAGTATAAATCTTGGAAAGATTATATTATCATTCGTTTGAGAAGTTCATTAAACCACCTAAGTGATACAGACACTTTTAAACTCTGCAATTCTTTCATTTGTAAACTCATAAGCTGATCCTTATTTTGGTGTACAAGGTTTGCATTTACTCCAATGTACAAATATTTTCATTCTTACTGATTTAATGCTATCTTTGGATAAAAGAAAAATGGTGTAACATTGCTTTAAAATATGAAGATGCTAATAAGAAAATAACCAGGATGTCGAACATGTCACCAGCACAAATTGCATAATCCAGAATGCTGTATATAATGCAAAGGAGTTGCATATGTGCTCTATTATAACAACAGTTATCTTTATAGTTAATCTGTCTTCTGAGTAATCCTGCAATATGTTCAAAATGCCCATATTATGGTTACCTGTCCTGGTGTGAGATTGGTACATTAATGTTAAGACACTCGACCCATAGCAATGGTAAGGTACTGCTCCTGTTTAGAAAGATTCATGAGGCAGCAGGGTGTGCTGTTCATGCATCCTTGGATGTGAGTGTAGTTAAAATGAACAAATATAAATTGTCCTGATCTCAATAATTGAGTTCCGGTTTTCAATTTGGGGCCACTAACTGGTAACTTGTGGCCTGGTGCAGAGCATTCAGACTCTATTGATGGGAGACTGATATAATAATGACAAAATAAATGTTAGTATAGCTGCATTTTGTGTAAGAATGATGGCGTATCTGAAGTGTCCATTGAAGATGATCAACTAAGGATATAAAGGACCCAAAAGTTTGTAAGCAGCTATCATCAGCTCATTGTCTTGCTACCCACTGACCCTATTTGATCATGTGGGACATTTCCTAATTTATATACCACTGAACGTTTGTCAGAATGAAGTCTGCAGAAGAAGCAACAGTCAAATGCAGCTCTCGCCTCAAATGGCATTTTGAAAGGGCCAATGGTGCCACTTAGACCGACAACACAAGAAACCTGTTTCAGAGTCTGAGCAAGATTTAATCTAAACATCCAGGCAGGCCCTGTGTATGGCAAATGAGAGTAAAAAAACATTTCCTTTCTACCAAAATCAAACCCAGGCTAGGACCAAGGAATTTCCTGTTCTGGCCTTCCATTTTCTGGCTATCTCCTGATCCATGTTTTGATATATTTAAGGCAGATAGACAAGCGGCCTTGAAATTGGAATTTTCCAGAGTCTTTATGACATTTTCTACTTCCAAGTTGGAATCTCTGGTTTGATATGTTTAAAGTTTGAAATGGATATCTGCATTATTTGACAAGTTGTTTATTATTCTAATATTGAAACTGATAATTATTAATGTGCATTTTTAAACCATTTTCTTGCAGTTTTATTTAACGCACTAACCCTACGTTTCCAAGGGAAGCCTGCTTTCCAGGAGGAAGTACATGTGAGGGATGCATTGCAGATCAAGTGATACGTTCCATGTAAACAATTCAACTGCTCAGGCTGCACATCTAGATAACGATATTTGTACACTTTTGTGCAGATTTTAGACTCCGTTGTGCTGTATGCTTGACATAAAAGTCACACTATGTTCCAGCACACAGTGTTGTCTTTGAAGATGCACCTCACTTTCCACACGTCAGGAACTCTGAATGCATGTTTGCCATTCTATCAGTCATCAGAGCATACCAAGTTCATCATTGCTCCAAAAAATAACTACTATCCATTCAAATGGCCAATAAGGATAATTCTGTCATTCTTTTTCTTCCTTTTGGGAAAGCTTTACACAAAAGAATAAGTCAACCACTTTGCAGACACAGAACCATTTAAGCATTGCTTTAAATATTTATTATGTACAAGTGTTTTGTGTGTGCTCCTGCTGTCACGAATGACAGTGATTGCACTTACTGAAACTATGTGGTTTACGTGCTTTTTCAGAAAAATTACTTCCCTCTGTGCATCCCTCCAGTGCCTGAAATCAATGAGATGACAACTCAGAGTACGGGATTCTTCAGAGTGATGAGGTTCCTTCAGATTGGTCTCAAAACTTTCTGTAAATGTTGTGTGGTCTGTCTGCTGATGCCTAATACACAACAAATCATTTCAACTCACAGGTCCAGATTTCCATCACCATACAGAGACCCTCCATCATGACAAAATGGTGGAAATGGCTGGAAAATACAGCTCGGGAAAAACAGAAGTCCCTGAGACATTTTCTTTTCCCCCATTTTATCAGGGAAGTGACAGGAGTCAGACTGGGTTTGTTAATATGCATTTTACACAGGTAGTCGGCCACTTAAATCATAGCAGCCTATACTGAATTAGGATTTTGACATCCTCGCAGTATTTAATTGCTTGTGTGCACACTAGACTAGATCTGAACCAGGGTTTGTTTGGATTTTTTTTATTATGCTTTCATGGGATGATGGCATCACTGGCTAGGTCAACATTTATTGCCCATCCTAGAAGGCAATTGAGTCAATCGGGTCAATCAAATTTCAATGGTCTGGAGTCACGTGTTGTCCTGACAGGGTGAGGATAGCAATTTTCTTCCCTAAGGGGAATTACATCTTAATTAGCACCTTGAAGTGCTTGTAGAATATGTTTTTTTTTCCCTCAGGAATTAAATGTTTGAGCGAAATGTTCATTTTCATAAGAGGTTAGTTAAAAGAATTTCAATGCAGTAGATTTTATCCATTTTTTTCTTTGAAGTTGTGATGCCATCAATAGACATGACTTTAGCGTGAGTAGATGAAGGCAGAGAAAAATGAGTTAGGAGAGGAGCAAATGTTGTCATTGGGAATATGTGACATCAGGGTACAGGAGCATAGAATGGCATGGAGGCCATAAGGGTAGGCAGAGGGCCATAGGTTTACATAGTGGGGGTGAGCTGACATTGGTCAAGATTGATGGAGCGTTTGGAATGTTCGTGAGAAGGATGTGGGATGGAAGTACATTTTTGTTTTTTTAAATTTATCTTTCATACAAGATCGACGCCTTCGGCCTAGGCAGCAGTTGGCAGTTATTTCCAAATTAGATCGCATGGCTATAGATATTCCATTCATGGCTACAATATGTAAAACTACAACAGAGAGCAGTAGAACTGGATAGGTTGGTGTTTTCTGCAGGAGGCCAGCCGCGATGGTCTCGATGGGCTGAAGCTCCACTTTCTGTGACTAAATAACTCTCTGACCCAATGGAAGGGTATAATAGGAAGCCACAGCTGAGATCTTACCACTACAACAATAAATTTAACTTATTTAGTGCCTTCAATGTATTTTGCATAACTTCAGTAGGGTCAAAATGCCCTAGTTGATTCACAGGACATTTTCAGATGTATTGACGGAAATAAATCCAGATGAGAAGATATTCGGTCAGGTGACCTAATGAACTCTAAGAGATGACATGAAGGAACAAAAAAGGTATGAAAGCAAAGAGGTTTAGGGAGGATACTTCAAATATTGAGACTATTTGCTGCTGATGGCATGGCTACCAATGGAGGTGTGGTGACACTTGGAGGACCACAGAGATTTCAGGAAGTTGCAGAGCTGGAGAAGATTACACGGATAGGTAGGGATGAGGTATTTAAAAGAAAATTAATTTCAAAATGATTACTTTTTTCTCATATAGGATTTTGAGAACTTCAACTTACTATAATTTGTTGGAAAATAATGTATGGAGAATATGTTTATTTTAGATATGCTGTCCTGACAGTTAATGTTCCATGCTGTTAGAATTAGAAACTCATCCCTATAATAAGAGGAGCTGAATATGTTGTGCAATGTGTTATGCGTTTATTTTTAAATTGAGCCTGAAAAGGCTGGAAAGGTTTTTGGACCTCCCCTTGTAGGTTTTATGTAGCCACCAAAAATCTTTCTAACAGGCAACCGAGTTCTGTGTGTACAGCCCTTCAATTTGACACACAGACACCTCCTCCCAGGCATTTTGCTGCTTAATTTTGTGAGACCTGATGTCCTTGTGTTTTCTAAATATATCCAGCAATCCAGAATCACAACTGCTGTCGCAGTCTAGCCTCTGCAAACTACCATTTGAAAATTTCTGGGTAATTTTGCTTTGCATCTATGCTCTTTAACATCTTGACACAAAATTAATCAAAGCTTGCCCCCACAAATAATATTGCATTATGGCTGTCCCAGTGATTATGAAACACTTCCAAATCCCAACTATAACATTACAAATATCTAAGTACTGCTGTTGTGCACACTGAAACCTCATTCCTTAACAGTGATATGCGGAAAATTGGGAGGATCATACTTTTTTAACTCTCATGCAGATTCCACACTAGGATCTGGATTGAGTGAACCTGACAGTGTACCCTGACTCTGTATCTCCTTTTTTGCAAGAAGATCTGTAATAGTGTCAATGAGGCATTTAATGGGCAAATAACAGGCCCTTCCCTAGATTGAGGACTCTAGGGTTTGAGGTCTTAACCAGTGAAACCACGAGCCAATTTAAGGCCAGTAAACAGCAGGGCCACCATGAGAGGTACAAAATCTACCTGAGGATTGGTTAGCCTGAGGAGGGACCTAAGTACAGGTAAGTGATGACAGAAATTGTGTTACAGAGTGTTAGCGGTTTGGATGTTTGGGAGAGTTTGCTTGCGGTGCTCTCTGAATGTTGAAGTCCTCTACACTCCCCCTCGAGTAGTGGATGGAAGAGTGCCTTTAATGGGCTCCTTGCCACCAAACTCATCACAGGAAAGGGTCCAAGATTTCACCCTGGAATGCACCACCACTGTGTTACTGATATTTTGATACCTGTTCGCTTTGTCGAGCACACTCAATACCTACAGAAAAAATGTTAAATATCTGTAATTTTTCTCATTAAGTGTATTCTTAAAAAATAACTTGACAGAATAGGATAAACATTCATTAATTTGTTCTTATTTTTACATTATGCTGAGGGGAATAAACTACTGAATATCAAATTATCATTTGGGATCGCACAGGACGCTAAACATTCAGAAACAAAAAGGATGAGTTAATTGTACATTGCTTTGATTAAAGAAAAATGAAGACCTCAGGAGCAAATTATTAAAAAGCCAAATTCATCAGAGAACAACCAACCATCCTTCAAGGGATTAAGATAATTATTGTAAAGCACATGTAAAATCTGGAGATTAATATTTTAATGCATGCATGCAATTAGATTTGTACTATAAACACTTTTCAGAAACAAAATTTATGTTTTGTCATTCCAAAATGACATATCAAAAGCCATTATCTGTGTTAATATGTTAAGAAAAGACATCACACTGAAATCTTGTGGTTAACTTCAATTTTGTGATTAACATACCTATAAAATGTTGTTGACAATAAGTATTTTCCTTTCCATTGTCACCACCTTAGAGATTGGATCTTCAGTGAGATAAAACTCTGTATAATCTTTTCACAGCTGCGTTTTCAATTCCGACACCCTCCTCCACACTGCAGTTTGCTAATTGGAAATCAAGCTTAGTGCCAGTTGTGAAGAAAATTATTCAGTACATGAATATACAACTCTTGACTGTTAACACAGAAAAAGCATAGCTCTGAGCAATGGGCAATTATTGCAAAGAAAGCACAGGAGGAGAAAGAAGGAAGAAAAGAGCTATTATTTTAAAAATCTTTCCCATGATTTTTGCTTTTTGCCTTTTTTTTGTTCTTCCATCTGGATCTTGAATATTTTATTTTTTCTGACAGCCCTTTCCTTCCTTGTTAAACCTTTACTGTCGAAGTGCTAATTGGCTAAAATTATCTTGCCTTGTCTTCCAACTTGTCTTTTTCTCCCAATTGACTTTTTACACTTGGCTTAAAATCTTGACAAAACTATCCTCACTGATATAGTGGCGACAAGAAGTATATTTCATATTGTGGCCGAAACATCTTGAATGCATGATACAATTATAACGTTGCTGGCTTTAACATTTTAGATGAGCTGCCTAGAGTTCAAGCAACCAAAGGTAAAAACATTCTGCAAATGGAAGAGATTAACCAAGAAATGGTAAATCAAGCTAAGCATCATAAAATCATAGAGTCATAGAGGCGTACAGTACAGAAACAGACCCACTGGTCCAACCCGTTCATGCAGAGCAGTTATCCCAGCCCAATCTAACCCCACCTGCCAGCACCTCACCCATATCCCACCAAACCCTTCCTATTCACATACTCATCCAAATGACTTTTAAATGTTGCAATTGTACCAGCCTCCACCACTTCTTCTGGCAGGTCATTCCATATACGTACCATCCTCTGCATGAGATAGTTGCCCCTTGGTTCCCTTTTATGTCTTTCCCGTCTCATCCTAAACCCTTTAGTTCTGGACTCCCCGACCCCAGGGAAAAGACTTTGCCTATTTACCCTGTCCATGCCCCTCATAATTTTGTAAATCTCTATAAGGTCACCCCTCAGCCTCCGACACTCCAGAGAAAACAGCCCCAGCCTGTTCAGCTTCTCCCTATAACTTAAATCCTCCAATCCTGGCAACACCCTTGTAAATCTTTTCTGAACCCTTTCAAGTTTCACAACATCTTTCCAATAGGAAGGAGACCAGAATTGCACTCAATATTTCAACAGTGGGCTAACCAATATCCTGTACAACCGCAACATGACCTCTCAACTCCAGTACTCAATACTCTGACCAATAAAGGAAAGCATACCAAATGCCTTCTTCACTATTCTGTCTACCTTTACTTTCAAAGATCTATGAACCTGCACTCCAAGGTCTCTTTGTTCAGCAACACTCCCTTGGACCTTACCATTAAGTGTGTAAATCCTGCTAAGATTTGCTTTCCCAAAATGCAGCAGCTCGCATTTATCTGAATGAAACTCCATCTGCCACTTCTCAGCCCATTGGCCCATCTGATCAAGATCCTGTTGTAATCTGAGGTAACTTTCTTCGCTGTCCACTACACCTCCAACTTTGGTGTCATCTGCAAACTTACTAACTGTACCTCTCATGATCACATCCAAATCATTTATATAAATGACAAACAGTAGAGGATTCAGCATCAATTCTTGTGGCACTCCACTGGGGGTCACAGGCCTCACCCTCTGTCTTCTACCTTTGAGCCAGTTTTGTATCCAAGTGGCTAGTTCTCCCTGTATTCCGTGAGATCTAACCTTGCTAACCAGTCTCCCATGTGGAGCACCTGACCCAAGGACCCCAGCCCAATTCTGTCCCCTTACACTTAACAGATTTTTATCCACCCCACTGTAGATGGCTAAGTCCTCTGCTGCATAAGTCTAAGGTTTTACTGGCTGTGGAAACGAGTTGATAAACCCACTTAAGGATAAATCACAGGCAGGAAAACGACAAAAAGGAAATATAGACAGATTGAAGGACAGCGAACCTGGGGGTGAACAACGGCAACAGGATAAATGCCTGAGGAACGGGGTCAGACAGAGGGAAGTTGGAGCTGAATTCAGATGCAGAGCTCTGGAGGTGATGTCACCACTCAAAACAAAGAACAAAGAAGAATACAACACAGGAACAGGTCCTTCAGCCCTCCAAACCTGGCCTGACACATTTTGTCCTTCCATATTAAAACTGTCTTCACTTACAGGATTCATATCTCTCTCTTCCCTTCCTGTTCATGTATTCATTCAGGTGCTTCTTGAAAGCTGCTATTGTGGCTACTTCCACCACCTCCTCTGGCAATGTGTTCCAGGAACTTACCACCCTTTGCGTGAAAGAAAACCCATGTCCCCTAGCAATTGACCCCTCCGCTCTGGGAAAAAGTCTGTTACTTTCCACTCTGTCCATGCCATTTACAATCTGATAATCTTCTAACAGGTCACATTTCAACCTCTTGTGTTCCAGTGAAAACAAGCCCAGTCTATCCAACCTTTCTTCATTGCTAAAATCCCCCATACCAGACAATGTCCTGGTAAACCTTTTCTGTACACTGTCCAAAGCATCCACATTCTTCTGGCAGTGTGCTGACTAGAACTGGACATAATTTTCCAAGTGTGACCTAACTAAAGTTCTATAAAGCTGTATCATAACTTGTCTATCCTTATGCTCAGTGCCCCTTGTAATGAAGGTATGTATGCCATAGGCCTTTTTTACTACCTTAGTCGTACTGTCTGTCATTTTCAGTGATCTGTAGACCTGTATATCCAGACCCTTCTGCATGCTTCCTTCTCCTAAAGATTCTGCCATTCACTGTATAATTTCCAGTTGTACTTGACTTTTCAAAATTCATCACCTCACATTTGCCCAGATTAAACTCCATCTGCCATTTTTCTGTTCATCCCTTCAACTGATTAATATCCTGCTGTATCTTCTGACAATCCACAACTCCACCAATCTTTGTATCATTTGCAAACTTACTAATTAGACCAACTATGTGACCTAAGACCAACAGCGACCTAAGATTGGCTGCTCAGGAAAGGTTTGCAGGCTGAATGAGCAGTGTCTGGAGAGAGATAAAGTACTTACATTTTGTAGTTGTAATCTGTGAGGAATAGAGAGCAAGGACGAGAGGCTTGACACTGGTGAGTAATGGCTTAGGTTGTGTAATCAATTCCTGGAATATTGTTAGTAGGTGATAAGATTGATTTAGTTAATAAGGTTCACAATGGCAGGACTGCTCCTCCTGCAATATGTGGGAAAGCAGGGACACTTCCAGTCTCTGTGGCGACTATGTACATAAGAAGCATGTTCAGCTGCAGCTCCTAATTTTCCACATGTAGTGCCTGGAGCTTTGGATGGACTCCCTCCTTCTTGGCATCCATGAGGCTTTGAATGTTATGGATAGCATGTTTAGTGAGCTGGTCACATCACCAGTGAGGGTTATACAGACAGAGAAGAGTTAGGTGACAACCAGCAAGATGGGCAATTCTGGGCAAGCAGTGCAGGAGTTCCCTTTGGCCAGTCCCCTTTCAAACAGGTACACCGTTTCAGATACTGTCTGGGAGATAACCTCTCAGGGGAAAGTAGCAGCAGCATCAGATCAGTGGCACTGAAACTAGCTCTGTTATAGAGCAGGGAAAATCAAAGTGGTAGAGGTCTCCATAGACAGGGGCACAGATCAGCTTTTCTGTGGCCACAAGCATGATTCTGGGCTGGTGTGTTTCCTCTCTGGTCCCAAGAAGGTCAAGGATGTCTTTGAGTGAGCACAGGATATTGTGAAGGAGGAGGAGGAACTGCCAGAGATTGTGGTCCATATTAGTACTCATGACAAAGTCTGGAAGAGAGATAGAACATAGAACATAGAACAATACAGTGCAGAACAGGCCCTTTAGCCTTCGATGTTGCGCTGGCCTGTGTACTATTCACAGCTCAAACCCCCACACTATCCCAAAATTATCCAAGTGCTTATCTAAGGATTCTCTAAATCTCCCCAATGTAGCTGAGTTGACTACATTAGCAGGTAGGGCATTCCACGTCCTTACCACTCTCTGCGTAAAGAACCTCCCTCTGACATCTGTCTTAAATCTATCACCCCTCAATTTGTAGTTATGCCCCCTCGTACAAGCTGACGTCATCATTCTAGGAAAAAGACTTTCACTGTCTACCCTATCTAATCGTCTGATCATCTTGTATGTCTCTATCAAATCCCCTCTTAGCCTTCTTCTTTCCAATGAGAACAGTCCCAAGTCTCTCAGCCTTTCCTCATAAGACCTTCTCTCCAGACCAGGCAACATCCTGGTAAATCTCCTCTGCACCTTTTCTAATGCTTCCACATCATTCCCGAAATATGGGAACCAGAACTGTACACAATATTCCAAGTGTGGCCGCACCAGTGTTTTGTATAGTTGTAGCATGATATTGCAGCTCCGGAACTCAATCCCTCTATGAATGAAACCTAACACACCGTATGCCTTCTTAACAGCACGATCCACCTGGGTGGCAACCTTCAGGGATCTATGTACATGGACTCCAAGATTCTTCTGTACATCTACACTACCAAGAATCTTTCCATTGACCCAGTACTCTGCCTTCCTGTTATTCTTCCCAAAGTGCATTACCTTACATTTAGCTGCATTGAACTCCATTTGCCACATCTCTGCCCAATTCTGCAGTTTATCAAAGTCTCCCTGCAGCCTGTAATTTTCTTCCACACTGTCCTCTACTCCACCGACTTTAGTGTCATCTTCAAATTTACTAATCCATCCACCTATGCCTGTGTCTAAGTCATTTATAAAAATGACAAACAGCAGTGGCCCCAAAATAGATCCTTGTGGCATACCACGAGTAACTGGACTCCAGGCTGAATATTTTCCATCAATCACCACTCGCTGCCTTCTTTCAGAAAGCCAGTTTCTAATCCAAACTGCTAAGTCACCCTCAATTCCAAGCCTCTGCATTTTCTCCAACAGCCTACCATGTGGAACCTTATCAAAGGCTTTACTGATGTCAATGTATACCACATCAACTGCCCTACCCTCATCTACATGCTTGGTCACCTTCTCAAAAAATTCAATGAGGTTTGTGAGACACAACCTGCCCTTGATGAAACCATGTTGACTATCTGAAATCAAATTGTTGCTTGCTAGATGATTATGAATCTTATCTCTTATAATCCTTTCTAAAACCTTTCCTACAACAGAAGTAAGGCCCACTGGTCTATAATTACCTGGGTCATCTCTACTGCCCTTCTTGAACAAGGGCACAATATTTGCAATCCTCCAGTCCTCTGATACTAAACCTGTAGACAATGACGACTCAAGTATCAAAGCCAAAGGCTCCGCTCTCTCCTCCCTAGCTTCCAAGAGAATCCTCAGATAAATCCCATCCAGCCCAGAGGACTTGTCTACTTTCACTCCTTCTAGAATTGATAACACCTGTTCGTAACCAACCTTGATCCTTTCTAGTCTAATATCTCGTACCTCATTCTTCTCCTGTACAATATTCTCCTTTTACTGAGTGAAAACTGATGAGAAATGTTCGTTTAACAACTCTCCATCTCCACAGGATCCACACTCAACTTCCCACTTCTGTCTTTAACTGGCCCTATTCCTACCCTACTCATCCTTTTATTCCTCACATACCTATAGAAAGCTTTAGTGTTCTCCTTTATTCTATTTGCTAAAGACTGCTCATGTCCTCTCTTTGCTCTCTTTAACTCTCTCTTTAAATCCTTCCTAGCTGATCTGTAACTCTCCATCGCCTCATCTGAAACATCTTGCCTCATCAATAAATAAACCTCCTTCTTCTTTTTAACAAGAGATGCAATTTCTGTTGTAAACCACGGTTCTCTTACCTTATCACTTCCTCCCTGCCTGACAGGGACATACCTATCAAGGATACGCAATATCTGTTTCTTAAACCAGCTCCACATTTCCATTGTCTGCATCCCCTTCATTTTGCTACCCCATTCTATGCCTCCTAATTCTTGCCTAATTGCATTATAATTGCCCTTGCCCCATTGATAACTCTTGACCTGTGGCATGTACCTATCCCTTCCATTGCTAAACTAAACGTACCTGAACTATGGTCACTCTCTCCAAAGTGCACACCTACAACTAAATTAAATGCCTGGCCTGTTTCATTACCAAGCACCAGATCCAGTGTGGCCTCCCCTCTTGTTGGCCCTTCGACATACTGTGTCAGGAAACCCTCCTGTACACATTGGACAAAAACTGATCCATCTGACGTACTAGAGTTATAGCATTTCCAGTCAATGTTGGGGAAGTTAAAATCCCCCATAATGACCACCCTGTTCCTTTCACTCTTACCCAGAATAATTTTGTTCATCCTCTCTTCCACCTCCCTGGAACTCTGCGGAGGCCTATAAAAAACTCCACGCAGTGTGACCTCTCCTCTCCTGTTTCTAACCTCAGCCCACACTAGCTCTGTAGACGAGTCCTCATCAAAAATTCTTTCAGCCACTGTTATACTATCCTTGACTAACAAGGCCACGCCTCCCCCTCTTTTACTGCCATGCCTGTTCTTAATGAAAGATCTCAACCCTAGAACCTGCAACATCCATTCCTCACCCTGCTCTATTCATGTCTCCGAAATGGCCACAATATCAAAGTCCCAGGTACCTATCCATGCTGCAAGCTCACTTACCTTATTTCGGATACTTCTATCGTTGAAGTAGACACACTTCTAAACCAGTTTGCTGTCTGCCAACACATTGCTGTGACCATGAAATCCTGTCCCTGTCCTTCCTGGTCTCATCCATCTGTGCACTGCAATTACACATCTGGTTCCCATCCCCCTGCCGAGCTAGTTTAAACCCACCCGAATAGCACCTGCAAAGATGAAATCTTGCAAAGGGAGTTCAGAGGTTAGGTGGGAAGTTGAAAAGCAGGAGCTCCAAGGTTGTAATCTTGAGATTACCTCCTGTACCATGTGCCAGTGAGGCTAGAAATAGGAAGATAGTACAGTTAAATATATGGCTTAAGAGCTGGTGTAGGAGCATGGGCTTCAGATGTCTATATAATTGGGATGTCTTTCAGAGCATGTGAAACCTGTACAAGAACAGGTTGTACCTAAAATGGAGAGGGTACCAAAATCCTGGCAGGGAGGTTTGCTAATGCCACTCAGGAAGGTTTAAACTAGTTTGGCAGCGAGGGTTGGAAACAGAGCAGTAGGTGAGCAAGTAAAATGACTGATGAGGAGTCTGAGAATAAGATCCATAATAATAAGAGGAAGAATTGATAGGGGGAGTTACTGAACCTGGCGGGACTGGCAGTCTGAAGTTTACTTGTTTAAATGTGAGTAGTGTGACAGGTGAGGCAGATGAACTAGCAGCTTGGATTAATGCAAATAACCATGATGTTCTATGATGTTGTAACTATTACAGAGAGTTGGTCGACTGAGGGATGAAACTGGCGGCTTAATGTTCCAAAATTTAGCTGTTTCAGATGAGAGTGAGAGAGATAGATAGGAGGTGGGGGCGGGGGGTGCATTGCTGATTAGGCAGATTTTCACAGCTGTGTTGAGGAAGGACACCATGGAGGACTCATCCATTGAGGCCATCTGGTTAGAGCTCAGGAATATGAAAGGTGTAATCACTTTCATGGGATTTTCCTACAAGCTTCCAAACAGTCAGTGATTTATTCATGTATGGAGAAATATGAACTTATTCGTGATAGGCAGCCTGGCTCTGTGCAAGTGAGGTCTTCCCTCACAAAGTGAATTAAGTTTTTGAGGAAGTGACAAAGATGACTGACAGGGTGGTAGATGTCTACATGGATTTTACCAATGTCTTTGACAAGATCCCCATGACAAACTGAGGCAAAAGGTGAAGTTACATGGGATCTGCACGGAGCTGGTAATATGGATACAGAACTGGCTTAGTCATGGAAGACAGAGAATGGTGGTGGAAGGATATTTTTCTGACTGAAGATCTTTGTCCACTGGAATTCTGCAGGGATCAGTGCTGGGATGCCTGTTGTTTGTAAAATATATGAATGATTCAGTGGAGAATATAGGTGGCCTAATTAGTAAGTTTGCAGATGACAGAAAGAGTACGGGTACCATGGACAGTGAGGAGGATTTCCAGAGGATACAACAAGATATAGATAAGCTAGAGACATGGATGGGGAAATAGCAGATAAAGTTTAATCTGGACAAATGCAAGGTGATGTATCTTGGAAGATCCAATGCAGAAGGGAAATATGGTCTGAATGGCAGAACCCTTAATACAATCAACATCTGAGAGATCTAGGTGTACAGGTCCACAGTTCCCTGAAAGTGGCAACACAAACAGAAAAGGTGGGCAAGAAGGCTGATAACCATGCTAACCATTGGTTGGGATATAGAGTGTAATAATTGGCAAGTCATGTTGCAGCTTTATGGAACTTTAGTTAGGCTGCATGTGGAATATTGTGGAATATTGTTCTGGTTATCATACTCCAATAAGGCTGTGGAAGTTTTCGAAAGGGTACAAAATGGTTTACCAGGATGTTGCCTGGTTTGCAGTATATTACCTATAAGGAAAGATTGGACAAACTTGATTTTTTTCACTTGAACATCAAAGCCTGAGGGGCAAGCTGATAGAAGTTTACAAAATTATGAGAGGCATGAATGGAATGGAGAGTTGGAGTCAATTCCCAGAGTAGAAATGTCAATTACTTGGGCACATAGTTTGAAGGGAAAAATGGGTAAGTTTAAAAGAGATGTGAGAGCCAATTTATTTACACAGAGGTTAGTAAGTGCCTGGAATGTACTGCCGAAGGAAGTGGTGGACATGATTACAATAGCGACATTTAAGAGATAGTTTGATGGATCTATGAATAAGCAGGGAGTAGAGGCGAAAGGATTTTAGTCGAGAAGGGTATCATGTGTCGGTGCAGTCTTCATGAACTGAAGAACTATTCCATTCCTGTATTATTCTTTGTTCTAAATATTCAAGCAATGGGGAGGAAAATGTAAGAATGCTTATGGAAGCAGGAAAGGTAAGCACTTATGGTTGTAGCTGTTTTAAAATAAGTGTACACATCTGTGAAAAATAAATGACAAGACTGTAAGCTTTTAAATATGTTCAGACTCTGAAATTGGTGGAGGATTAGAGTAAGACTTTAAAGTGTTGATGCATAATTATCCTCTTCACTATTTTAACACATCTATCAGCTCATTTATTTTAATGTGGTTAATGCCACTTCTAAAATGACAGAGAGGAAATTCCCATGAATTTAAGCATTCTTTTGTTAATAGTCCATAGTTTAAATTCAAGACATCAAATCCAAAAGTTTACTTTATAGTGTTAGTAGTTAATACATGTATCTAAATAGATTTGTGAGTTATGTACATTATCACTGAAGTAAGTTAATACATGTAATTGTAACCTTATGAGATGTGATGACACCACTTGAAGCACAAATTTTGAGCAGTTATTAATTATTTTTATTCTCTGCATCCATTAACTGTTTGTTTTAAAATTAGCTTTCACTTCATCTTTCTTTCCTAATGCGATCTTACCTTTCTTATTTATCGGTTCTTGTCAGGTTAAGCTCTCGGCAATGTTTGTTGGGTCTTTCTCTAAATCTAAGGTAAAGATATGGCTAAGTACTTGAGTCTTTTTAAAGCAAGGATGAGTTCACACTATGCTAATTCTATGCATTCCAACACTGCATAAGGTCTAAACTAATGCTTTTCATCATGTTCAGGAATTTACCACTTAGTCTAAATCTCCCAAATCTTTTTCCCTAAGTATTATATATGTCCTGACTTGGAAATGTATGACTGTTCATTCAGTGTTGCAGGGTAAAAATCCTGGAATTCTCTCCCTGACAGCATTGCAGGTAAACCAACAGCACATGAGCTGCAATGGTTAAAGAAAAGAGGTCACCACCACCTTCTCAAAGACAAGTAGGGATGAACAACAAATGTTGGCCAAAAGCAATGAGCACAGCCCATGAATGATTAAAAACTGATACATCCTCCTACACCTGCCCAAAAGTCTCTCATTTACAGGCACAATCTTTGTACTGGTTTCAGTAATCTTCCTAATCTGATACAGATTCTCTTGCGATTTTGAATATCTTTTATCCTCTGAATTTGTTCTCTTTGTTTGAGAGACATCATTGCTTCTCATGGATTACCTTCTTTCTTTGGAGTGCAAGGTTTTGGTCTTGAAAGCTGGTTTTTCTTCCTGCCATTTTTGGTGTTATATGTCTTCCTTTTGTGGATAGTTAATAGATAGTCTTGGTTTTGCATCAGCAGTAGTTTGACCATGTATTTGGTAATGGTATCATATCAAGTTCACCTCAATCCAAATAGTTGAATCTAAAGCACCAAATTACCAATTTACTTTGCATTTATCAAGGTTGTCAGTGGCTCATGACTGTGATTTTCAACTGTCATCGAGGAGCACAGTCAGAAAACTATTCCTGTACTGTTTTGAAGGCCTTTTTCTCTATGAGCATACACTGCTGCTCAGTTTCTGCCAGACACCGTGATGCATAATAGATTGGTTGACTGATTCCCTTCTGAATCCTGGCTCACACTGGTCCAAGTCCTGTTACTGACGCATTTACTGCTACTTTGGTTGGTAGCTCAGAATTGTAGTGAGTTAAGATCTCAGAAGATATATGTTCTCAACTTATTGCTGTTGATGATAATTCTGTCACTATGTCTAGTCTTGCCTTAAGATTTGCCTTAAAGATTCATTGATGTTGGTTAGGTGCATCAGAAAATGCCCATTCATTCGACAATTAGAGTCATAGAGAAGTACAGCATGGAAACAGACCCTTCGATCCAACCCATCCATGCCAACCGGATATCCCAACCCAATCTAGTCCTACCTGCCAGCACCCAGCCCATATCCCTCCAAACCCTTCCTATTCATATACCCATTCAAATGCTTCTTAAATGTTGCAATTGTACCAGCCTCCACCACATCCTCTGGCAGCTCATTCCATACACATACCACCCTCTGTGTGAAAAAGTGTCCCTTAGGACTCATTTGTATCTTTCCCTTCTCATCCTAAACCTGTGCCATCTAGTTCTAGACTCCCTGACCCCAGGGAAAAGACTTTGTCTATTTACCCTGTCCATGCCCCTCATAATTTTGTAAACCTCTATAAGGTCTCTCCTCAGCCTCCAATGCTGCAGGGAAAACAGGCCCAGCCTGTTCAGCCTCTCCCTATAGCTCAAATCCTCCAACTCTGGCAACATCCTTGTAAATCTTTTCTGAACCATTTCAAGTTTCACAACATCTTTCTGATAGGAAGGAGACCAGAATTGCACGCAATATTCAAACAGTGGCCTAATCAATGCCCTGTACATCTTCAACATGACCTCCCAACTCCTGTACTCAGTACTCTGACCAATAAAGGAAAGCATACCAAATGCCTTCTTCACTATCCTATCTACCTGCGACTCCACTTTCAAGGAGCTATGAACCTGCACTCCAAGGTCTCTTTGTTCAGCAACACTCCTTAGGAACTTAACATTAAATGTATAAATCCTGGTAAAATTTGCTTTCCCAAAATGCAGCACCTCACATTTATCTGAATTAAATTCCATCTGCCACTTCTCAGCCCATTGGCCCATCTGGTCCAGATCCTGTTGTAATCTGAGGTAACCCTCTTTGCTGTCTACCAATGTTGGTGTCATCTGCAAACTTACTAACTGTACCTCTTATGCTCACATCCAAATCATTTATGTAAATGACAAACAGTAGAGGACCCAACACCGATCCTTGTGGCACTCCACTGGTCACAGGGCTCCAGTCTGAAAAACAAACCTCCACCACCACCCTCTGTCTTCTACCTTTGAGCCAGTTCTGTATCCAAATGGCTAGTTCTCCCTGTATTCCATGAGATCTAACCTTGCTAATCAGTCTCCCATGGGGAACCTTGTCGATCGCCTTACCGAAGTCCATATAGATCACATCTACTGCTCTGCCCTCATCAATCTTCTTTGTTACTTCTTCAAAAAACTCAATCAAGTTTGTGAGACATGATTTCCCATGCACAAAGCCATGTTGACTATCCCTGATCAGTCCTTGCTTTTCCAAATACACGTACATCCTGTCCCTCAGGATTCCCTCCAACAACTTGCCCACCACCGAGGTCAAGCTCATCGGTCTATAGTTCCCTGGCTTGTCTTTACCGCCCTTTTTAAACAGTGGCACCACGTTTTCCAACCTCCCGTCTTCCGGCACCTCACCTGTGACTATTGATGATACAAATATCTCAGCAAGAGGCCCAGCAATCACTTCTCTAGCTTCCCACAGAGTTCTCAGTTACACCTGATCAGGTCCTGGGGATTTATCCACGTTTAACTATTTCAAGACATCCAGCACTTCCTCCTCTGCAATCTGGACATTTTGCAAAATGGCACCATCTATTTCCCTACAGTCTTTATCTTCTTCTGAATCTCTAAAATTCTTTCACATTCCTGAACGATAGAAAATCTTTCATGCCTTTCATTTTCTGTGGGTGTACTGTGATTCCAGTTCCTTGCAGAATGTGCAGTAAAATGTTTCTTGATGGTTCCAAGAATTCATACTTCTTGCTGAATTCTAAACATTGTATAGTGTTTGAACACTGAGCTGATTGTTTGTGTTGAGCCATGGGTAAACGATATTGCAGGTATAAGAAATGACACCTCCTATTCATTCTAAATGGTAGGTGGTTAAAACATAATGATTAAGTGCATAATGAAGTTTGTTGTTTAACTCTTCATCTCATCGTACCTGCCTGAATGCACTGCTTGCATCCAGTTTTGTGAAGATGATATTCTTTGTAAATTTTGTCATTCATTCATTTACTGTTGCCACTTCATGTGCAAAGGTCTTGTTCAACTGTGTTACGGTTGAATCAGGCAGAGTGAACAGACTCCTCTCTTCAATCCATTCCAACGTTGGTGACAACAGAGCTTGAATTGAAACAGGAAGTAACAATGCCAACTTAAACACTTCATTGCATATTACTTTATGTAATAAATAAGTCTGCCATGTTCTTTAAAATAACAAGTAAAGAATTAGTTTTATTTCTAAAACTCACTCAAGTAAAAATGTTAAATTATTAACAAAAGATGTGAAATTCCTAACTACTTATAAGGCTAAAGGAAGACAATTCCCCCAAGACTTCAACAAGTAGAACAACAAAAGGATTTTAGATAATAAAATTTGGTCAAATAAAAGTTAAAGTCAAAAAATATATTCTTGAATCATCTGGAAGCTTTTTTATAAATGAAAGGTCACTTGCCACAGCAATTACTTGTCCCAGGGTGTGTTCCTGGAGCAGTTGTAGATGATTGATTTCTCTTAACCTGGGAACACTCTCGGCTTGCAGCTACAAACTCTTCTAATGGGTTTTCAAATCTCAAACATTAATGAGAGAGATTTTACCGTATGTGAAGTGGAGAATCTATTGCCCCGTTACAGTTTATGTCTGACTCTCTCTTAGCTTAAATCCAATAAAATCTGTGCCTCCATCAAGCAGATTGTCACTTGTAAATGCAACATTCCAGCTGCTGTAGTCAATATCTTTTAATTTGAAAAGTATTCTTCTCAAAAAGTTCAAGATCTATTTTTCCAGCTGATACACATACATATACATAAACCCAGTCAATGATCTTATAAAGCAATCATATCGTCACATAACTATTGAATGAGGATACCATAAATCTTGATAGATCCATTTGATTTTGAACCAAGTGCCTTACCAGGACACCACTTTGTAGGTCTGTTAACAGCAAAATTACCCCTTGTTGATGCTTTGTTGCCTTTTCTCAGCCGTGACTGTTTTTTCAGAAGGTTTTTATGGGATTGTTGAGGATAGAAATAAACAAATGGATTTTACATCAAATCAAGACAGGTTAGGAGAGCGGGCAACGAAGTGGCGGATGGAATGCAACATGGGAAAGTGTGAGGTCATACACTTTGGTAGGAAGAATAGAGGCATGGACTATTTTCTAGATGGGGAGAAAATTCAGAAGTCTGAACTGCAAAGACACTTGGGAGTTCTAATTCAGGATTTTCTCAAGGTAAACATGCAGGTTGAAGTAGTTAGGAAGGTAAATGCAATGGTGGCATCTATTTTGAGAAGACTTAAACATAAAAGCAAGAATGTACTTCTGAGGCTCTGGAAGACTCTGGTCAGACCAGATTTGGAGTATTGTGGGCCGTATCTCAGGGAGGATGTACCGGCCCTGCAGTGTGTTCAGAGCAGGTTCACAAGAATAGTCCCAGGAATGAGAGAGTTAACATATGAAGAACATTTGAGGACTCTGGATCTATACTTGATAGAGTTTACAAGGATGAGGGGACATCTAATTGAAAGTTACAGAATACTGAATGGCCTAGACAGAGAAGGTGTTGGGAAGATGTTTCCATTAGTAGGAGAGACCTGGCCCAAGGGCACTGCCTTCAAGTAAAGGGAAGACCTTTTAGAACTGAGATAAGGAGAAACCTTTTTTCAGCTAGAGTGTAGTGAATCAATGGAATTCCTTGCTATCGAAGGCTGTGGAGACCAGGTCATTGAATATACTTAAGACTGAAATTGATAGGTTCTTGAATATCAAGGGGATCAAAGGTTATGGTGAGAATGCAGGAGAATGGGGTTGAGAAAATTATCACCTATGATTGGATGGTGAAGCAGATGTGATGGGCTGAATGGACTAATTTCTGCTCCTATGTCTTATGATCATATGGTCTTATTTCCCTGATCGTATATTCTGCCACTTCAATTTGCTATCTTTTGATCTTCAGTTTAAGCCCTTCTGGACCTTGTTGTTGCCTTGATGAAGGATAGTTATGTAATCTTCAATAATTATTTCTTTCAATCATATTTGGGTCATCATCAGAAACTGGTGAAGCTGCTGTACCTGTGCCCAGTTTGAAATGGGTTACACGTGCTCGAGACCAGCACTCCAGCATTTGCTTTTTTGATTTTACTTTCTTCAAGGAAAATCATTTTTTTCTTTTATGCTTTCTTTAATTCTTGGATCTTGCTCTTTTTAAAAGTCTTTATCCTTTGATTTGAAGACAAAAATGTATTGTAACTGCATGCTAAATTAAATGACTGACTTTTCAGCAGGCATGGCAGTGTATAGTTCAGGCAGGTCATTCCCTCCATCACAGAATAACATAGGATCATTAAAAAGAGGCCCTTAGCTCATCAAATCTGCACTGACAAAACATGACAAGATAACATCTAGTGCTCTTTCTTCATGGCCCTCTGGATGCTGTCAAAATGTGCTTTTTACACTCAACTTACTGAATAGATTTAAACAGTTCATTCGAGATATTTATCTCTTCTCCAAATTAAGATTTAATTTTGTTTTCAAACGTTGGTTTGTTGACCCAGTTGTAGTGGTTTATTCAATGTTAGATTTCCATAGATTGTAGGAAATCTAAAGCAGTCTTGCCTAAAACCCTAGGCTGAAGTGGGTTACTGCAGATGCTGGAGATTAGAATCTAGATTAGAGTGGTGCTGGAAAAGCACAGGAGGTCAGGCAACATCTGAGGAGCAGGAAAATCAACGTTTCAGGCAAAAGCCCTTCATTCCTATGTCCGAAAGGTCAATTTTTGCTGCTTCTCGGATGCTGCCTGACCTGCTGTGCTTTTCCAGCATCATTCTAATCTTGCCTTAAACCCTGACCACTGCGCGATCTCTGATAAAGTTGTCCTTTAGTATTTTCTAATCGGAATTGACTGCCAGATGGTAAAGCATGTTATTGTCAGATTCAGTGCTTTTTCTAGGCTGTTTTCCCCTTGTTAAATTTTATTTTCTCAGTTATAATGTAGTGTTGAACAATAAAGTAAGAATCAAAAGCACTGATTAAATCCTTGTAGATGTCCGTCTCATTGTTTGCATTCTATTTGGCAAGCAAATCATCTGTGATGTTATCCATTGCAAGATACAACCTGATTCTGGTTGTTTTTTGTTGCCTAATCTGTGCTATGTTCAGTGGAGCTGTGAGGCTAACTGTAGTAATATGGATACTGAAACTGAGGTCTCATTGAGAACAAGCATCACAAGATTACTCAGAGCAACTAAATACACTTCAACTCTGTCACAGACAAGAGTAGACTCTAGCTGATTGATGGACTGACTTTCTTCATGGGTTACAAATTTACAGAAGTTTTATTTAAGATGGGGCTAATTTTTTTGTACAACATTATCATATGACCTGGTGTTACACTGATGTCTTCACTCTACTCTCTTAAAGGTAAATGCTTGCTTGATCACTGAGGCATATAATATCACGGCATCCCCTTTTCCATCAAAGAATAGATTTTCTCCTGTGAGAAAAAATGTATAAGGGTGCATATTAAAAATAAAATTGATGCATTTACAGATATTATCTTTAAACATTGAGATTATATGTTCACAGTTGTATAATGAAATCAAATGAATTCCTTTGCAGTTCTTAGGATGTGATTGCATTCTTTCAGAGTTGTGAGTTGTCTGCCATTACAAATAAATGTGGACCATCACTGTCAATATGTTGCTACCTGGTGATAACACAATGCTCCAGTGTTTTGGATTATCTGTGGCTGCTGACATCCAATTTGAATTTTGCTTAGAATATGATGTTTTTATAGTAGTATCGTAGGACCTGGGATGAGCATATTCTCTCATGGGGTATAATTCCATTGATCCACATGTTTGTATTTATTGTCTCACACTCAGGTGTGTTGTCTTGGGTGAAGCTTTGATAATTGTCTACATGCTCTTCAATTACGACATTGTCTCTCCTCATTCTGAAAAGGAATCAGCTGCATCTATTTGAGTAGGAAATTGAAATGGAAGAAAGGAATGAACTTGGGTTTTGAATTTGGGAATTGCAGATGAGCATGGATCATTTCAGCAAGATGTAGATTGCAGGTTTATCATGATAATTCTGAAGTGCTGAAAAATTGCCTTCCATTCTGTGATAATTGTTTTAAATGTGCATACAGTGTGTGTTGCCAGACCATTAGATTGGGATTGTAAACATAGGAGGTGATGTGCTGAATACCCCTTTTCATGCATGTGTTGCAATAGGTTGCTGATATACCGTGAACTTCTTTTCTGACAGAGAGCTGTGGGAGGCCAAGCATGCTGAAGATCATAGATAATGTGTCAGCAATTGTGGTTCTTGTACTATCCTTGATTTGCCTGGCAATAGAAATTTAATAAAATAATTTGTAACTAAGATATAGCCTTGAGCTTGGACTCAAAAAATGTTTTGGATCATATTTCAGCAGAGATTTCGTACAGCTTTTTATTTATGTTATTGCAATTGATTAAACTGACATATATGGCACATGATGTGGAGGTGTTGGTGTTGGGCTGGGGTGGACAAAGCTAAAAACCACACAGCACCAGGTTATAGTTCAGCAGGTCTATTTGGAAGTGCAAGCTTTCGAATCACTGATCCTTCGTTGGGAAGCTAGTCACAAGCTACCTGACGGAGGAGCAGCGCTCTGAGAGCTTCTTTTTCCAAATAAAACTTTGGACTATAACCTGGTGTTGTGTGATTTTATACCTGACACAATTCTACGAATCATTCTATATCATTGTTGCAAGGGCTGTCTTGTGCACAGAGTAGAGCTCCTACCCCTAGACCGGGTGGCCTGGGTTCAAATCCTACCTGATCCAGATGTGTGTTATAATATCTCTGGAAAGGTAGATTAGAAAAATAGGTTAAATTTTAAAAAATAAGTCATTGCTAGCCAATAGATAGATTCACACATTCAACTTTTGATTTTCTCTGAGCCCCTGTCACGATGGTTTCATAGATATTGCCAAACCTGCTGAGCTTTTCCAGCAACTTCAGTTCATCTATGTTCTGCCTGCAGAAAAGACCCTGAGCTTCCAGTTACCTGCCACTTTAACACACCATTCTGTTCTTTGGCCAACATCTCTATCTCAAGCTTACTGCAGTGCTCCAGTGAACTCAATGCAAGCTGGAAGAACAACACCTCATTTTCCGCTTGGGGACCCTGCATCCCTCCAACTTTAATTAAGTTCAATAATGTTAGGGCCTGAACTCTCTCATGCCCTACCCCCCAACCCCTGAGCTTTTCCAGCAATTTCTGTTTTTGTTTGAGATAGTTTAACATGTCTTTTTGCAAGATTTTAGGTATTAATACTTTCTTACTGTAGAAAATGTTGCTCTCAATAGAAATGATTGATCTTTTAATAGGCTAAAGGAACATACTCTGTTTGGGGTTCTGTTTAGTATTTTCAGGTTACCAGTTAATAATGATGTGCTTCAGCATTAATAGCTCATCATTGTTAGGAATTGCATGTTAAATTTCTTCCCTTTGGTTATCACAGAATCATAAAGTGAGGCCATTTCTCACATTGTGTTCATTATCTTCTGTTAACCTTCTGCTTTCTCCCTCCCTATTCTTTCATATTATTTTGATCTGAATAATCATCCAATATCCTCTTGACTGCCTCAATTGAACCTGCTTCCAACAAAGTAGAAGAGATTAATTATTTTGGCTGTGATTCATGGTGGCACAGGAAATGTTTTTTTGTTGCTTCATGGATTTGATGTGAAAAATTGCATATACTATTAAACCAATAATGTGGATTGCCTTTCTCAGCAATGTAGAATATTTCTGGTGTCCATCCAAAAAAATCATATTGACTAAGGTGCAACATTTTCACCCAGAGGGTGGTGCCTGTATGGAATGAGTTGCCAGAGGAAGTGGTGGGGGTGGCTGGTACAATTACATTTAAAAGGCATCTGGATGGGGATAGGAATAAGATAGATTTAGAGGGATATGGCCCAAATGCTTACAAATAGGACTAGATTTATTTAGGATATCTTGCCAGCACAGATAAGTTGGACCGAAGTGTCTGTTTCTATGCTTTACATCTCTATGATTCCACTATTTATGCCAATAGATGGAATCGCAGAATTTGTAATCTATGGGCTTCACCTCTCTGTAACATTTGACTGCACATTGCTCATATATTTTTATCTTTAGTATTTCATAGGATGTGGATATCCCTAGCAAGACCAGCATTTTCTGCTCATCTTTAGTTGCCCTTAAACTGAATTGGCTTGCTGAGCCAATTCAGATGGCAGATAAGATTTAATAATATTACTATTGGTCTAGAGTCACATGTAGGTCAGACCAGGTTAAACACATCAATACTGGAAGGATCCTCACTTGAGAAAGGAGCAACACTCCAAAGGCTTGTGATTTCAAATACACCTGTTGAACTTTAACCTGGTGTTGTGTGACTTCTGACCTTGTCCAACCCAGTCCAACACCGGCACCTCCACAGGAAGGATCTTGAAATGAGTATTAGGGGAGTACACTAGGTTCTGATGCATTGTGTGAGGTAAGAAATGACTTCATTCTTCGTTGGATGTGGGCATCACTGGCAAAGCCAATATTTGCAACAAAACACTGCTTGCCTTTGGACTGAGTGGTTGGCTAAGTCATTTCTGAAAGAAGTTAAGTGTCAACTATATTGCTGTGTGTCTGATGTTACTTATAGGTCAGATCAGGTAAAAATTGCAGATCCCATTTCCTCTCAGACATTCATTCATTAAACATGATTGTCTTTTCATTTTTTGGGTAGTGATGTTGAGATTTGAGTATCTTGGGTTTCTCCTGATGATTAGACTTTCTGCATACCTTTCCTCTACATAGCTTGTCTGTTTGGATTAATGGGATAAACTGCAGCTCATGCATGACTTCTATGGTCAATGACTTTGGTTGCTGTTGTAACATCAAGAGCTTGAAAGTGCTGTTGCCCTTTGACAATGATTTCCAATGAGTGCTAAAAATGGAATAGCGTTCAACTTCATTTAAGGAATTTTTATGGAATGATTTGATTGATGTTGAAGCTATCACTAATTCAATGAGACTTCCAAAGTGTTCTTCTTTCCTGAAGCACACACTGTGCCTTCATGTCGTCATCATCTATCAACAAACTGTTCAATTATTTCACTTAGTTCTGCCTAGAAGACAAAACCGCAAGGCTGTAATTTTTCAAGTATCCCCTAACATTGAACTTATCTTCCACGAGTTAAGAAAAATAGTTAGGGTCTTTCAAAAACCATAAGACCACAATAAATAAGAATGGGAGTAGGCCATTCGGCTCCTTGAGCCTGCTTTGCCATTCAATAGAATTATGGCTGATCCAACGTTCCTCACATTCACTTTCCTATCAATTCCCAAGATCAAGAATCTGTCTATTTCAGCTTTAAATATGCATGAACACTCTGCCCCTTCAGCTCTCTATGGCAAGAGCTTCAACGACTACTAATCCTCTGAGAGATTAAATTCCTCCTCATCACAGTCTTAAATTGGTGCCCCTTTAACCTGAGGTTATGCCTTCTGCTCACAGACTCTCTAATGAGTGGATGCATCCTCTCAGCATTTATCCTGTCAAGCCCCTTAAGGATCCTATATGTTCCAACGTGATCATCTCTCATTCTTGGAAAATCCAATGAGTGGAGTCCTACCCCGTTTAAACATTGTTTATAAAATAATCTCTCCATGCTAAGGATCATCCTAGTGAACCTTCCTTGAACTACTTCTGATGAAATCATATCATTTCTTAAAGAATGGGACCAAAACTGCTCACAGTATTCCAGATGGGGTCTCATCAGTGCCTTGTACAGTTGCAGTAAATCTTTCTTAATGTTATATCCCAACCCCCTTAAAATAAGGGCCAACATTCCATTAGCCATCCCCGGCCTTCTGCACTTGCATATTAGGTTTCATGTTTTGTGCATGAGTATCCCCAAGTCCTTTTGTGTTGCAGCTTTCTGCAACTTCTTTAATCCTCTCGATAATACCTTGTTCTTCTGTTTACCCTTCCAAAAATGAACAACATGACATTTTCACATATTATACTCTATTTGTCAACACCTTGCCCGTTTACTTAACCTAATAATATCCCACTGTAAATAGTATGTATTCCTTTCCCCTTTCTATCTTTTATTGTGGTGCCTGCAAGTTTGGCTGCAATACTTCTGGTCATTGTCGGAGAAGGCTATGGAATTAACTCTTCTCAAATCTTCCTTTCTGAGAGCATTGAGGAGTTTGACTATCTTCTCTTGGTCAACTATTTGTTGGTCATTGAAGGTTAGTATCAACCTTTATATGAAGAATAAAAACTCGGTTATTATTTCAGCAGTTTGACAATCTATGTTGAGAATTTTGTTTTTTTGCATAGGTATTTGCTGGGTCTTTACTGTATTTACAGCAATACTGCTGGGCTGTTATTAGCTGAAATGCATTGTACTGTTTTACTTTACAGCTTTGATTGCTGCTTTGTTTTTTTTTCTCATTTGCTGGAAGACAAAGTGTTACAACTGGATACAGTATAATAGATCAGTAATTGTAGCAACTGTGGATTACAGTCTCATTAATTTCATTTGGACTTAAGATGCCTATCATTCATGTCAATATGGAATTTCATATGTCTTCCTTGCACTTCCCTTGTCTTATCCAAAAATAAAATGACAAAATTGAGTGTTAATTTGATGGAGGAAAGCCTCACAAAGCACTGAGACCACGCCTGGCAGTAACATTCATGCTCTCGTTGGGAACTGCTATTGAACTAGAGCTACGCTGCACAACTGATAAAATGCTGCCTGTTTTCTCCCATTATGTCTGGAATGATTCAGGTACTTGCTGTTTATTTGTTAAACTAGTGTGTCTGTTCCACTGAAACACATTAACTGACAAGTTAAACGACTGCACTCCTAATGAATAAGTATACTCTCAAACTTTCTTCTCCCAAGAAGGATGTTAAGCTGCAAAGGATGTCAAAGTTCTTTAAATCAGTTGTTGCTCATTTGAAGACCTTGGTTCCAGCTTTTTATCATGTGTGTGTGTGTGTGGTCCCACTCTGAGGTCTGGATGAATTATTGAGTGTTTTTTAAAGTAATTGTTTATTTACAATAAACAAACCAGATGAAGGATGGGTGATGCACATTGATGCATATTATGCTCCTCATTGTGTGCAAAGATAAAATTCTCTCACTGGAAGAAAAAGAGAGCACTCTTCAGGCATAGATGGGGTGAGCTCAGTGGTCAATAAAGCCAGTGAACTTCATTATGCTTTCCCATTACCACCAGTGCCAATTCTTTGAACTGAACAAGTCTTTATCCTTGTTTGAAGAACTTAGTTTTCTCTTCCTTTATGCAGGCACCAGTGACATGCAGCAAACCTCAGCCAACAAAAACTCCTCAGCCTACAATCCTTCTAATTATTCCCTCTAAGTTTTCCAGGCCAACAGGGCCAAAGACAGATGGCTGCCCCCAACCCAGCTAAAGATAAGTGGGTAGGACTTGGATATAGTGATAGGAGAGGTAGAAAAACTCATACTGAGTGCAAATGGGGGCACAAGTGGTGTGCATGAGCATATATTTTGCTCATTTGTAAATATATGTTTCTTCTCGGTCTTAAAGTATCTGCTCTTGTGTCTTTGCCACTGTCAACCTGGTTAAATGGCACCCATGTGAAGGATGAGCAGCTAGAGGTGTCAAGGATGAGATAAGTTCTAATGGCCAAGCATTTCTCATCTCTTACAAACAATCCACTCCTTTTACTGCAGATAACTTAAACATCAGGAATACTTCAACTGTGACATTGATGACTACAGACAAGATTTTGAATTGTAGTTCTCCTTCATAGAACATTGACCTCCCAAGAAAAGCTATATTGGTACTACCTTTCATATGTGCGATGCTGTCCTAGAGGATCCTCACACATTTGTGCGCAACTTAGCAGTTAGATGCATTCTGAAATGTGAAAGGCTAACCACAGAAGGATGGGCAAAAGGAGTACCTCAGGATACCCGTCAACCTGCTTCCCATGAGAGATTTCACTGCATAATACTTTGATATCAAATGCTGACTGAAGCCTTAAGAGCTAGCTAACATTAACGTCATGCAATGTTAGTGCTATGTCTCACTATATATCGCCTTTTTTTCCACAACCTGGAGGGCAAGTATTATGTAGATATTTGAATGTAGAATGACTTGAGAATATGACATGCACAATTGGATGGGAAGTAAAAGCTTTGTTCAGCTCACTTTGTCAGCTCTAGTTGTGAAAGGCGCATTGCTCCATAATGTTGCAGCACTCCGTTCCTGGGTTAACCTAGGTAAGGCTCCATCAGCATGGACCAAGCATCAAAACCTCATCTTGAGGAGGCCTAAGACCTGTTCCAGTCTGACCCTGGTGTAGGTCTAGGCAGCATTCATTATGTGTCACCCTGACATTATCATGAAGCTATCATCAGCCCCGTTAAGAGAAAATATGTTTTGCCTCCCAGCAGCCATCCTTGTATATCCTGTGGACCTTGGAAGGATTCTAAAATCTCTGAGTTCTCTAATTAGTACGCATCACGGTAGCACACAGGATATCTAGCATAGATTTCTACAACCTGGCAGCACTGCTCACATATAATTTACATATTGATGCCATGGAAGCCTCTTCAAATGATAAACTCTACAGATCGGTGATATGGTGCTTTCAAAGCATTGTGGATACAGTCGACTGCACCCTGCACTGGGGCAAAGCCAGTAATGGTGGAGACTATCACTGTTTGAGCTACTTGACTTTCCTCACCATGGGGTATGGATATGAACAACAATGATCTGGAAAAAAATTGTGTGTCAAGGATTATGAGGCATTACACGAGTCCCCAGCTGGTGTTTGAAATGCACCACTAGTATATGTATTTTGGACAGTATGACATTGACAGTATCGAGGATGGAATGGCCACCCAATTCTTTTGACAAAACATCTTGCTCCAGCAGTTGATGCAATGTGATTACAATGATGGTCTCTACATGGTGGCTGCACTGTTTCTGAGAACAGCGGGA
Organism: Chiloscyllium punctatum; assembly: GCF_047496795.1. NCBI lineage: Eukaryota > Metazoa > Chordata > Chondrichthyes > Orectolobiformes > Hemiscylliidae > Chiloscyllium > Chiloscyllium punctatum. The sequence continues at coordinate 93,040,046 of NC_092747.1, forward strand.
CCTGGAGCTTTAGTGTCTCATCATTCTCATTTGACTCTTTGAGGGATCATCACTGCTATATCTTCACCTAGAGGTTATGCGACAAAACCTGTTTTTGCTGGGGGTAGCTGATTATGTTCAAATTTCACTGTACCATGGAGCATCGACCTGATGATGGGATGATGCTGGTGGCTGGCTGATGATGACTTGCATGGATGAAAGATGGAGAACTGTGACAATGGAGCTTGCAGGAACATTATAGCTAAGTCAGAATTGGATGACTGTCTGGAGATACAAGCTGTGACTTGCAGCTACAAATATCTCATTAGAATGTGAAAATCCCACTAACTTGGGAAATGCACATTTTGTTTTGTTAATGATGCATTGTAAACAAGCAGGGCTATGATATTCCTGATGCGTTGTTTTCCTGCCTCAAAATTCAATGGCGGTATTCAAGCTTTCATTGTTATAGGTTTACATCTCAAATAAAATAACCAAACCTGAGAAGTGTGAAAGGATGTTAAACCCTTGATGTTTAAGCCCAGCACATTACCTCGTTTGGAAGTAAGACTTTGAAATCAATTGATCTCATGATTAAGGCAGCCATATTTGTACGTCCTTTTTAAGGTTATAAAAAAGCACTTTTCTGATGAGAAAAATATCATCTGAAACATCATTAGCTATATATCAAGTATGAATTCAAGATAAAACAGATATATCTTGAAAGAGGCCCACCAATTTGCTTCAACTTCACGTTCACCCACAAGCTAACCTCCTGAAAATTCTACTACACAAGATTTTGCAGGTGACGGATGTTCCTCTGCTATTACTAGATCTCTAGTCCAACTCCAGCATCAATTTAGTTAAGAAACTACATGCCAGATCTGAAAATGAGTGAAATAATTGCATGTTATAATTGTCTTTTTTTTATATTTTCATCTAGTCTTTGTGCATTCTTTGTAAATCACAAAACGTTTGTGCAAATTACCTAATTTTGGACAAGCCATTCTAAGAGTAAGGAAGCGTGCATATCTCATGCATAAGGATTCTTTGAACATGAACAATATTAAAACACACAAATTCTACCCATGACAATTTTGCTTAACATTTCCCACTGCTGACTATATATGGTAGAATTTTTTTTATATTTCAAAAATTCTATTACCTATGTATTGCATAGCTAAGCTTCAATTGACATTGCTTTTACCTCATAGCTCCAATTCTATAATATATACTGAGCTAGAAACCCCATTCCCTTGACCAAATACTACGGCTTGGAGAAAGTGAGGACTGCAGATGCTGGAGATCAGAGCTTAAAAATGTGTTGCTGGAACAGCGCAGCAGGTCAGGCAGCATCAAAGGAACAGGAGAATCAACGTTTCGGGCATAAGCCTGAAGAAGGGCTTATGACCGAAACGTCGATTCTCCTGTTCCTTTGATGCTGCCTGACCTGCTGCGCTTTTCCAGCAACACATTTTTAAACAAATACTATGGCTTATTCACCATAAATCTGCTCCTGTCGCATGCTTCCATTACTCTAAAATTTGTTTAATTTCTAAGATTTGATCTGAGGGCAACAGGTTATTCAAAAGGGGGGTGAGATTAAGCTGACTTTAAGGCAGTGTATTATGACGCAGCAATTTAGATGTAATGTACAAATTAAATTCTTAATGGTTTACTAGTCATGATACAAGTAAAAGTATGGATGAAGTAAAATGGTGGTGGAAGTCTCTTTTATTCCTGAACTGATCATAAGTGTTTGACTCGAGCTTGCGTAAGTGCACGTCAGTAAACTCTCCTCTGAGTGAAATGATTTCTTTCCTCCTTGAATCTTGTTTATGCAGTTTAATTCTAGAAGACTGGTGGTTGTCACATGTCTATGGTTTTATGTGACTGATTCACTTACATCTATGTAATCAAGCATCCAATTATGAGGGACAGACACCGAGGAACATCCATATATTTTTCCAGTCTCCTCTTACTCCTGAGATCACTTTATTACTGAAATTATGCAACATAGTTTCAGGAGGAGACCATTCAGTCCATCTTGCCTCATTAGAACTCAGCTCTCAAAGATGGTGGCAGAGTAGGACGGTCCAGCCGAGTTCATGGGCTCTGTCTGTTCCTTTTTTGTCTTTTTCCCTCTCTCTAGTGTTTTATTTCTCTTCTGTCCTTTTCCTCTTCTGCCTGCGGCCTGCAGCAAAGCAGGAATGGCCAGAGGCCCAGAGCAGAGGTATCCAGTGGGCTTGGAGCAGAGTGGAGAAAGACAGCGACCAAAAGCAGAGTGCGGATGGTGGTGGGCGGGCCCATAGTGAGAATGGCTACTGGTTGGGAACCAGTGGAGCCCAGTCAGACCACATGAAAGTTCTCATAGAAAGACTGTAATGTCTATTTTTTAGCTTTATCTCTTATTTTCCTAACTTATACTTATTTATATCTGTAATCTTATTTATATCTGTTATCTTCTGGGTTTTTTAAACCTACTTCGTATCTAAGATGGTGCCGTATGTTTGCAATATTGTACACTTTCCATTGTATTCCTGTTTTTATGTAATTTAAGTACATGTGACAATAAACCTAATTCTCGTTCTAAGAACATCTTTTTCATTCAATGACAATCACACGCCTCATACCCATAATGGTACATGTTGGTCTTTGCCTGGAAGAGCAGTAGGATCTGGATAGCATCCTTTTTGAAGAATAATGGAAAGATTTATGGCTGATAAAGATAGTTGACTGTGATTACATTTCTCAGTAAAGATGAATTCATTGTGAGACAATCTATGAAAAATGTGTACAATCCACGGCGAAGAACTTTGAAGGATGGTATCACCTTAGGCGAAAAGTCAAGCAATGCTGTGAAGATTTGTTCTACGTTAGATGATTTGGAAAGTTTTAGAAACCAGCAATGGATAGCTAACAATATAAACGAATTAAAACATTAGAATGAGCCAGGAAATATATAAACAGAACTTTGATTTTTAATAACAGAAAGAGTTGCTACAGTTTGTATTAAACATTTAGAGAATGAGAATGGAGAATTGTTGAAAATCAAGGAAATAGCGGAGATTTTTAAATAGGTAAAAACAATGACTGCAGATGCTGGAAACCAGATTCTGGATTAGTGGTGCTGGAAGAGCACAGCAGTTCACTTTAAATCTGTTTTCATGGTTAAAAAAACAAGAAGCATTCCAATGAAAATAATCAGATGTCAAAGTTAAAAAGGGGGAGAGTAAGTTTAAACAATCATCCTCATTAGAGAAGGTTCTGTGAAAACTTGGGGATTAAAAGCTGGCACATCAGGGTGGATGTCTATTCATTGAAGATTAGAAGCATGAGAGGTAATCTTATTGAATCATATCTGAATTTGAGGGAGCTTAACAAAGTAGACCCTGAGAGGATGTTTTCTCCAAGAGGGAATCCAGAACGAGGTGGACCAGTTTCAAAAATGCGGTCTCTATGATGAAGATGATTGTCTTTTCTCTTTAATAGTGTCATTACCTTACAACATAGCACAGTCGAGGTTGGGTCATTGTACACATTCATGGCTAAGTTTGACAGATTTTTGATTTTTGAGAGGGTGTAGGCAGGAAAGTAAAGTAAAAATCAAAATCAGATTAGCTATGATCTTATTAATTGATGGAACAGGTTCAGGACAGCAGATGACCTACTAACAGTCTTATTTATTATGCTGGTCTAAAGCAAAAATTTCTGTAATATTCTCAAAATGGCTTCTGATAACTATATTAATGAAGCTAACATTGTCTGTAGCCTCGACTGGCATTTTGTAGTTCTAAAATATAGGTAAGCTAAGTAACTAGGCAAATATTTGGAAGCTAGAAAATTGGTGGGAAGAAAAGAACATTGTTTAAGTTGAGTGAGTCTGCAGAATGTTATAGAAGGTATGGCTGCCCTTTCACATGAATCACTAAACATGTGCTTGCAGATATAGCAAATAATTGGAAAAACGAGTGGTATATCAGTCTTTGTTGCACCAAGTGCTGGAATATAAAAGTAGGGAACTCTTCAACTTCATTATCATCCTCATTCTCATCCTCAAAAACTTTCATGCACACGACCTAAGTGATGCCTTTCAGATGTATGTTCTCTGCTTGTTTTCTGAGCTCATTTGACTGTGGTCTGCTCCCTGTCCTTCTATTTATCACATGCTATTGGCAGATTTGTGTCTGCTATTATATTAGCATTTTCACAGGTAAAGATAAATGTTTCAAGGACATAAGGTGTTAAAATCCCTCAAATCGAAGTTAGGCTAGGAACACAAAATTATCCTGCTCCTTTCTGGGTTTCGCCGACGCTGAGTTCAAAGTGAGAAGATAATCTGTGGAACTGTAGGATGAAGTATGTAAGTATTCTTAAAAGTAAATTCTGATTGAACCAACAATTCTGGGTTGAACTGACTATGGATCTTGTTGGTGTCAGAGTGCAGAGCAGGGAGCGCTTTGTTATTGAAGCTGACAGACTAGAAATCATTTGAACAGCTAGGCCAACCTCCTGGAGGGTCCTTTACTTATTTCGCAGTTCATTCATGTTTATCTTCACTCCCCTGCTACAAGCCTTCACTGTGGCATGGGATTAGGTTAAGCAGCTCTACTTTGCACTTCAGATAATGAATCATAGAATGTATGCCAACAGCAGTGAGAGCAAGATTTGATCTGATGTTACCTTCTCAAGCAGATGCTGTTCCTTAGGGAAGACAGGATGGGCACAGATTCAGCTCTAAGCAGATGTGATTCCCACACAGTGTCCAGAGCCTGTTCAGTTCCGGTTTAGTATCATGCATAAGCACCAGTGCTTCATTTGGCTCAGGTTGTTGTTGCTATCTTGCAGCCTCCAGGAACAAGACCTCCTCCTATCTAGATGAGGTAGGCATGCATTGTCAGTAGTTACCAAGGTTCTTGCCATTGGAGGGCAACCTTTTCTCTGGGTTTCAGTCTTTCTTCATAGTTGTCTACCCTTTTGTCCTGTAAAGGAAAAAAAAAGTGAGTGTTATGATCTTAGAAATTCTTGGACAACACTTTCCAAACCTATAATCACTTGGTAATCTAGAAGGACAAGAACAGCAGATTTATGGGAAGCCCCTCTCCAAATCACACACCATCCTGACCTTGAAATAGAACATTGTTCCTTCACTGTGGCTGAGTCAAAATCTTGGTATTCTCCCCCTGATGGTATTGTGGGTCGACCATGGACTGCAGTTCACCTCAACTTTCTCAAATGCAATTAAGAATGAGAAATAATTGCAGCCCAGCCAATATCAACCACATCCAATGAAATAATAACAAAGGATGGTTTATATGGAGAGCAAAAAAGAACAGCATGCGTTGAGGGTGAAGTATGGAGATGAAAGGGCAATGGGGTTATAGTGGATGTTGCCCACTTGGCCGGGGATATGAAGTGCCTTCAGGGAGAGGAACCAATGGCAAAACTATGAGATTGTTTTACAAGGTAGAATGTTAGAAAGGACAGAATGTGGAGCTTAGAACCTAATGGTGCTCTGTCACTAAACTTTCCTGCATTCCTCAGACATTCAAGATGGTGCACAAAGAGAATTCAATGTGGAAGGACCACATTCTTGCTGCTGACTTCCTCAAACACTCTGATGCACGCTCGCTTGGATCCACACCTCACTGTAGCCCTTCAGATCCATTGCTAGGACTTCCTGCATGAGAGACCCAGCTCTCCTGTTGATTCCTGCTGTTTCAGAGCCCTCAAAAGTCTATCTCACAAGTTTACTGCTGGCGAACACTGGTAATGCATATCATTGCTCTTCCAATTAGAAATCTTTTAATCTTTCCCATGCATGACCTTGCTCAGCCTTTCCGATTGGGTGGAGAACCCAGCACAGCACAACAAACCTTTTTGATGCATCAACATACATTATTGGTCCTTCTATGTTGACAGGATTCAATCTAATAATTCCATCCTCTAGAATCTCCCCAAGGAAATTTGGCTTTATTTCCCCCTCACTTTCAGAAGTCTACTTTTGTTCCTCAATCTTTCTTCTTCACCTCTGCTACATTTCTCTCTCTGTCATCTAAAATATTCCAACAAGTTATGTCAGTGTTAGAAACATTGTATAGAGGTGTTTTAGTGTCATAGAGCACATGGAATTTCTAAAGATAACAGCAATTAAAGGAGCAGTAACAGTGTCAATGACAACATAATTAATCAAATGCACAAAGTCCTCAAGGATTTGATGCTTCTGCTTTAGTTGTATCAGTATCAGAGCCTAATATCTATGTTCTGCCAACAAACATATGATTAGTGCCAGCTGGACCAGACATAACCTGCTGAAATGGTTGTTATAATAACGGAAAATGTATAAATGGAAATGATCTGAAGATGTCAAGTGATGTGACTCTGACTATTTCCTTTGGCAGCTTGTTCCAATATGGAATTGTCCTTGGAAAATAAGGTTGCTAATGCACTGTCTTGAAAACAAATAGATTTTGTAACTACATAACAGAGGCAAACTCACATAAATCATTAAGTTGTTTACCTGGTGCAGCAATGCTTATGTCATCTCCTGTAACACAAGAGACTGGGTGAGGATATTATGGCATTAAGGTCTCCAGTAGAGCCTTATTGTGACTAATTATTAGAGTCAGAGAGTAATACAGCATGGAAACAGGCCATTCAGCCCAAAGTGATCCATGCTGACCATAGTGCCCACTTAGCCAGTTCCAACTGCTTGCATTTGACCCATATCCCTCTAAACTCTTCCGATCCATGTACCTATCCAAGTGTTTTTTATTTAAATGTAGTTATTGTACCTGCCTCAACAACTTTCTCTGGTAGGCAAAAGTGAGGACTGCAGATGCTGAAGATTAGTCTCAAGATTAGAGTGGTGCTGGAAAAGCACAGCAGGTCAGGCGGCATCTGAGGAGTAGGAAAATCGACGTTTCGGGCAGGAGCCTTACATCAGGAATGAGGCTGGGGTTGTGGACGCAGGTTTTGTAATTCCTACAGTGGCAGGAGAAGGTGCCAGGAGGGGAGGGTGCATTGTTAGGGGCATGGACCTGAGTAGATAGTCATGGGGGGAATAGTCTTTGCGGAAAGCAGATAAGGCTGGGGAGGGAAATATATCCTTGGTGGTGGGGTCCATTTGTAGGTGGTTGAAATGTCGGCAGATGATGCGGTTTATGCAGAGGTTGGTGGGGTGGAAGGTGAGGACCAGGAGAGTTCTGTCCTTGTTGCCGTTGGAGGGGTGGGGTTTGAGGGCAGAGGTGTGGGAAGTGGATGAGATGCATTGGAGGGCATCATCAACCTGTGGGTGGGGAAATTGCAGTCTCTAAAGAAGGAGGCTATCTGGTGTGTCCTTTGGTGGAACTGATCCTCCTGGGAGCAGATATGGCAAAGGCTGAGGAATTGGGAGGAGGATGTGTAATCCAGGGAGTCGGCGGGTTTGTAAAAACTGTCAGTGTTAAGTTGGTCATCATTGATGGAGATGGCGAGGTCCAGGAAGGGGAGGGAGGAGTCTGAGATGGTCCATGTGAATTTAAGGTTGGAGTGGAATGTGTTGGTGAAATTGACAAACTGCTCAATCTCCTCGCAGGAGTATGAGGTGGCACCAATTCAGTCATCAATGTAGTGGAGGAAAAAATGGGGAGTGGTGCTGGTGTAACTACTGAAGATGGACTGTTCTATGTAGCCGACAAAAAGACAGGCATAGCTGGGGCCCATGTGGGTGCCCGTGGCTACCTCATTTGTCTGGAGGAAGTGGGAGGATTTGAATGAGAAGTTGTTGAGGGTGAGGACAAGTTCAGCCAAACACTTTCTCTAGTAGTCCATTCCATGTATGCACCACTCTCTGCATGAAGAAGACACCCTCAGGTCTTTTTTAATCTTTCCTCTCTCACATGAAAGCTATGCCATCTAGTTTTCAATTCCTCATCCCTGGGAAAAAAAGACTATTCAGCCTATCTATGTCCTTCATGATTTTACTCAACACTCAACACTCCAATTGTGGCCTCACCAACGAGACTTATACAATTGCAACATAGCATCCCAATTCCTTTACGCAGTGCTTCGACCGATGAAGCCCAGCATGCTAAACAACTTGTTCACCACCCTGTCTACCTGTGACACTGCTTTCAATGAACTATATACATGTATTTCTAGCTCCCTATGTTCCACAACACTCCTTAGGACCTTACCATTTACCATATAAATTCTACCTTCGTTTGACTTTCTAAAGTTGAAAACCTCACACTCATCTGTATTAAATGCATTTGCCAATCCTTAGCCCACTTGCCCATCTGATCAAGATCCCTCTTTGCAAAGACATGCCAGAGAATTCCTAGAGGCCTGGCACTCCAACCACAATGCCATAAACAAACACATAGATGGCATTTAGATCTATCAACCCCTCAGAAAACGAACAGGAAATGACATTACCTGGAACCCCATCCAGGAGAAAGATATAAATCGAAAGCAGGAGACAACAGCTTCACTTCACTTGGAGGTCACCACTGTTGATGTTACCTAGTCAGGTAATGAAACATCTGGATATCAAACCTTCAGCTCAGCAATCAAACCTACATCCTAAATTTAGGAATTCACTTGAGCCCGATAACTTAAAATCAATGTATGCCTTCTTCTTTTTCCTGTCAGCCAGGGATCTTTAAACATGCCAGCTTTTCCCTTCACCCAAATAGAGACATATTGTCCCTGGACTCTTGATATCACACGTTTAAAAGCCTTCCATTTACCAGTCATTCATTTTCCTTCAAACAGACTCATTCAATCGACCTCTGTTAGATTCGGCCTAATGTCCCCAAAATTGACCCTTCTCCAGTTTATTATTTTAACCTGTGGACCTGTCCTATCTTTATTCATAAATATGTTAAAACTAAGAAAGTTATAGTCACTGGACCCAAATTGCTCTCCAAATGGCACTTCAGTCACTTACCTGACCTTGTTTCCTAAGAGCAGGTCCAGTGTTCCACCCTCCTGAGTAGGGCCCTCTACATATTGATTTAGAAGCCTTTCTTGGACATGTTTGACAAATTCGACCCCATCCAAACCTTTTACACTCTCAGTGGACCAGTCAATACAGGGGAAATTAAAATCTCCAACCAATACTATTATTCCTACAGATATCTGCAATCTCTCGACACATCTGCTCCTCTAGTACCCGCTGGCTTTTTGGAGGTCTATAATATAGTCACAATGGAGTGACCAACCGCGTCTTGTTTCTAAGTTCTCACCATATGGCCTCATTTGATGCCTCCTTAAGAACATCCTCTTTAAGTGCAGTTGTTTTGTCCTGCCTTACCAAAAGGACAACTCTGCCTTTTCACTAACTTGTACTTCAGTCACGCTTACAGCTTCTGTATCCTGGAACATTGAGCTGCCAGTCCTGCCCTTCTCTCAGTGATGTTTCTAATATGGCTGTAGTATTCCAGTCCCCAAAGTCAATTCATGTGCTGAGCTCATTTGCCTGACCAGTCAGGCTTTGTGCTTTGAAATAAATGCACTTTAAACCAGAAGTCTTTTCCCTCCCTTTACTGTACCCCTCACTATCCTGAATAGTAAACTTCCACTTGATGGTGAATGTATTTTCCCCTGACTTCTTGATGCCTCACCACCACCAAACTAGTTTAAACACTCCCACGTGACACTAGCAAATCTCCCCACAAGAATATTGGTCCCCTCTGGTTCAAGTGCAACCCATCCCTTTTTTTTCAGGTCATCTCTACCCCAGAAGAGATCCCAATGAGCCAAAAGCTGGCATTCATCTGGCCTATCTTTCTATTTCTGTTCTTACTGCTGCGTGGCACTGGGAGTAACCCGGAAATCACTCTCCTTGAGGCCCTGCTTTTTAGCTTCTCACTTAACTCCCTATTATCATTTTGAAGGACCCCATCCCTTTGCCTAACCATTGTCATTTGTACTAATGTGCACAATGACCTCTGGCTGTCCACACTCCCCCTTCAGAATGTTCTGCAACCTCTCAGAGACATTTTTGAGCCTGGCACCAAGGAGGCAACACACTGTTCTAGTGTCTCTTCTGCTGCCACAGTATTTCCTATCAGTACACACATTTGTGAGGGGGACAGTCAGTATCATCCTGTCTGTCTGTGTCCTTTCTCTCTGAGCCTCAGAGCCGGTCATAGTGCCACAGACCTGACTGCTGCTGCTAGCACTGGAAAGGTCACTCATCTTTCCCCAAGCAGTATCCAAAGTGATTCATCTGAGGAACCCTGCACTGTCTGCTTTCCCCACTTTATCTTTTCTGGTCGTCACCCAGCCTGCACCTTAGGAGTGACCACTTCACTTTAGCTGTTATCAATGATGTTCTCTGCACACCTTGATTTTTTTTATATTTCAAAAATATATTTTATTCATAACATTATTTGGATCTCTATACAATTGGTCATGCCATTCTTGTGCACACATTACATTGCTTTAAATACAGACATTGAAATGTATTTTTCCTATATACAAGTCTGTACATTTACTATCCAACTCTTCTGCTGAGGTGTCAGCAGAGCCCAAATGACTGGGTGATCAACCTGTTCTTCTTTGGCAGGCAGAAGTTACATGGTGGTCTTTCCCCACCGCGTCTTGGCAGCAGCTCCCCAAGCTTCAGCGCGTCCCTCAACATGTAATGCTGGACCTTGGAATGTGCCAGTCTGCAACACTCAGTTGGGGTCAACTCCTTCAGCTGGAAGATCAACAGGTTTCGGACCGCCCAGAGAGCGTCCTTCACTGAGTTGATGATCCTCCAGGTACAGTTGATGTTTGTCTCAGTGTGCGTCCCGGGGAACAGACCATAGAGCACAGAGTCTCTTGTCACAGTGCTGCTCGGGACGAACCTCGACCAACATCACTGCATTCCTCTCCAGACTTCTTCTGCATAGGCACATTCCAGAAGGAGCTGTGTAACAGTCTCGTCCCCCCCACAGCCACTTGGAGGGCAGCGTGCGGTGCTGCTGAGAGTCCGGGCGTGCATGAAGGATCTCACAGGCAGAGCCCTTCTCACCACCAGCCAAGCCATGTCTTGGTGCTTGTTGGAAATTTCTGGTGATGAGGCATTCTGCCAAATGGCTTTGACAGTCTGCTCAGGGAACCGCTCGACAGGATCCGCCCTCTCCTTTTCCCGAAGGGTCTTAAGGACACTACATGCTGACCACTTCCTGATGGACCTGTGGGCAAAGGTGTGTTTCTTCAAAAACTTCTCCACGAAGGACAAGTGATATGATACGGTCCAACTACTCGGAGCATTCCACAGCAGCAGGGCCAGGCCCATCCTTCGCAACACTGGGGACAGGTAGAACCTCAGTACGTGGTGACACTTGGTGTTTGCGTACCAGGGATCCAAGCACAGCTTGATGCAGCCACACACAAAAGTGGCCATCAGGGTGAGGGTGGCATTGGGTGTGTTTTTTTCCCGCGTTGCCCAGATCTTTATACATCGAATCCCTTTGGACCCGGTCCATCTTTGATCTCCATATAAATTGGAAGATGGCCCGGGTGACTGCAACGGCACAGGTTCTGGGAATAGGCCAGACCTGTGCCATGTATAACAGCAATGACAGTGCCCCACACCTGATGACCAGGTTTTTTCCCACGATGGAGAGTGACTGTAGCTTCCATCTGCCCAGTTTCTGCCTCACTTTGCTGATACACTCCTCCCAAGACTTGGCGCATGCCCCAGCCCCCCCGAACCAAATACCCAGCACCTTCAGGTGGTCGGTCCTGATGGCGAAGGGGATCGAGGATTGGTTGGCCCAGTTGAGTTTTTTTAATTTCAAAAATATACTTTAATTCATAAAATAACTTGATGGTCTGTACAGTTGGTCATGCCATACATACGTAAACATTTACCTACAGACATCAGAATTTATCATTTTTATGTACAGGTCTGTACGTTTATCAATCATATGCCCATATATTTAGCTGAGGCGCCAGCAGAGCCAAAATGACGGCGTGGGCCCCCTGTTCTTCTTAGGCAGGCAGATGTTACACGGTGGTCTTTCCCCACCGTGCCTTGGCGGCAGCAGCTCCCCAAGCTTCAGCACGTCCCTCAACATGTAGTCCTGGACCTTGGAATGTGCCAGTCTGCAACACTCAGTTGGGGTCAACTCCTTCAGCTGGAAGATCAACAGGTCTCGGACCGCCCAGAGAGCGTCCTTCACTGAGTTGATGATCCTCCAGGTACAGTTGATGTTTGTCTCAGTGTGCGTCCCGGGGAACAGACCGTAGAGCACAGAGTCTCTTGTCACGGTGCTGCTCGGGACGAACCTCGACCAACATCACTGCATTCCTCTCCAGACTTCTTCTGCATAGGCACATTCCAGAAGGACCTGTGTGACAGTCTTGTCCCCCCTGCAGCCACTTGGAGGGCAGCGTGCGGTGCTGCTGAGAGTCCGGGCGTGCATGAAGGATCTCACAGGCAGAGCCCTTCTCACCACCAGCCAAGCCATGTCTTGATGCTTGTTGGAAATTTCTGGCGATGAGGCATTCTGCCAAATGGCTTTGACACTCTGCTCAGGGAACCGCTCGACAGGATCCGCCCTCTCCTTTTCCCGAAGGGTCTCAAGGACGCTACGTGCTGACCACTTCCTGATGGACTTGTGGTCAAAGGTGTTTTTCCTCATAAATACCTCCATGAAGAACAGGTGATACGGAACGGTCCAACTACTCGGAGCATTCCACAGCAGCAGGGCGAGGCCCATCCTTCACAACACCGGGGACAGGTAGAACCTCAGTACGTAGTGACACTTGGTGTTTGCGTAGCGGGGATCCACACACAGCTTGATGCAGCCACACACAAAGGTGGCCATCAGGGTGAGGGTGGCATTGGGCGTGTTTTTTCCTAACATTGCACCGGTCTTTGTACATTGAGTCTCTTCAGACCCGGTCCATCTTTGATCTCCAAATGAATTGGAAGATGGCCCGGGTGACTGCGGCGGCACAGGTCCTGGGGATAGGCCAGACCTGTGCCACATATAGCAATACTGAGAGTACCTCACACCTGATGACCAGGTTTTTTCCCGCGATGGAGAGCGACCGTTGCCCCCCTCTGCCTAGTTTCTGTCTCATCTTCCTGATGCACTCCTCCCAAGACTTGGCGCACGCCCCAGCCCCCCCGAACCAAATACCCAGCACCTTCAGTTGGTCAGTCCTGACGGTGAAGGGGATAGAGGATTGGTCGGCCCAGTTCCCGAAGAGCATGGCCTCGCTCTTGCCTCAGTTTACCTTGGCCCCCGAGGCCCGTTCGAACTGGTCACAGATGCACACGAGTCTGTGCACGGACAGCGGATCAGAGCAGAAAACAGCGACGTCATCCATGTACAGGGAGGCTTTAACCTGTAGGCCCCCGCTGCCAGGAATAGTCACCCCTCTCAGGCTCGCATCCTTCCTGATGGATTCGGCAAATGGCTCTATGCAACACCCAAACAAGGCGGGTGAGAGGGGGCATCCCTGCCTGACTCCAGATCTTACAGGGAAGCTATCTGATTCCCACCCATTGATTGAGACTGCACTGACAATGTTGTTGTAGAGCAGTCTGATCCAATTTCCGATTCCCTCCCCAAAGCCCATTTTGGAGAGGACATCCCTCATATATGTATGCGATATCCTGTCAAAGGCTTTCTCCTGGTTCAGGCTGATGAGGCAGGTGTCCACCCCCCTGTCCTGCACGTAGGCAATCGTATCCCTGAGGATTGCAAGACTCTCAGAGATTTTCCTACTCGGTACAGCACAGGCTTGGTCCGGGTGGATCACCGATCCCAGAGCAGACCTGACCCGGTTGGCGATGACCTTTGACAAGATTTTGTAGTCTGCATTTAACAGTGAGATCGGTCTCCAATTTCTAATTTCCTCCCTCTCCCCCTTCTGCTTGTAGACGAGGGTGATGATGCCTTTCCTCATGGATTCACTCATGGTACCTGCCCGAAGCATACTGACATACACCTCCAGCAGGTCCTGGCCGATCAAGTCCCAAAGAGCGGAATAAATCTCGACCGGTAAGCCGTCGCTTCTGGGAGTTTTATTCTTTTCGAAGGACTCGAGGGCCTTGGTCAGTTCATCCAGAGATAGCGGCTGGTCCAGCCTCTCTCATGTTCCGTCATCTAGGACCTCCGTGATCGAGGACAGGAACGACTGGGAGGCCGCGCTGTCGGTTGGCTTCGAGTCATACAGGCTGGCGTAGAAGGATTTGCTGATCCTCATGACATCAGCCTGAGATGACGTTACCGAGCATCTTCTTTCTTCAGGCTGCTGAGCACAGAGCTCTCTTTGTGCACCTTCTGGAAGAAGAAACGTGAGCACGTCTCGTCCTCCTCCACCGAGCGGACCCTGGTCCGGAAGTTTAGCTGTGAGGGTTGATTTTTTTTTTATTTCAAAAATATACTTTATTCATAAAATGATTTGATGGTCTGTACATTTGATCATGCCATACATATGTCCACATTTACAAACACAGATTCGAATTTATCAATGTCATTTACAGGCCTGTGCATTTTTCAATCTTATACATATATTTGGCTGAGGCATCAGCAGAGCCCAAAAAAAACGTTCGCATGGGCCCCCTGTTCTCCTTTAGGCAGGCCGATCTTACACGGTGGTCTTTCCCCACCGCGCCTTGGCGGCAGCTGCACCAAGCTTCAGCGCGTCCCTCAGCACGTAGTCTTGGACCTTGGAATGTGCCAGTCTGCAACACTGGGTCGGGGTCAACTCCTTCAGCTGGAAGATCAACAGGTTTCGGACCGCCCAGAGAGCGTCCTTCACCGAGTTGATGATCCTCCAGGCGCAGTTAATGTTCGTCTCGGTGTGAGTCCCGGGGAACAGGCCGTAGAGCACGGAGTCCCGCGTCACGGCGCTGCTCGGGACAAACCTCAACAAGCACCACTGCATTCCTCTCCAGACTTCCTCTGCATAGGCACATTCCAGAAGGAGGTGTGTGACAGTCTCGTCCCCCCCGCAGCCACTTCGAAGGCAGCGTGCGGTGCGGCAGAGAGTCCGGGCGTGCATAAAGGATCTCACAGGCAGAGCCCTTCTCACCACCAGCCAAGCCACGTCTTGGTGCTTGTTGGAATGTTCTGGCGATGAGGCATTCTGCCAAATGGCTTTGACAGTCTGCTCAGGGAACCGCTCGACAGGATCCGCCCTCTCCTTTTCCCGAAGGGTCTCAAGGACGCTACGTGCTGACCACTTCCTGATGGACTTGTGGTCAAAGGTGTTTTTCCTCATAAATTTCTCCATGAAGGACAGGTGATACGGAACGGTCCAACTACTCGGAGCGTTCCGCGGCAGCGAGGCCAGGCCCATCCTTCGCAACACCGGGGACAGGTAGAACCACAGTACGTAGTGACACTTGGTGTTTGCATACCGGGGATCCACGCACAGCTTGATGCAGCCACACACAAAGGTGGCCATCAGGGTGAGGGTGGCATTGGGCGTGTTTTTTCCCCCATTGCACCGGTCTTTGTACATAGAGTCTCTTCGGACCCGGTCCATCTTTGATCTCCAAATGAATTGGAAGATGGCCCGGGTGACTGCGGCGGCACAGGTCCTGTGGATAGGCCAGACCTGTGCCACATATAGTAATACTGAGAGTACCTCACACCTGATGACCAGGTTTTTTCCCGCGATGGAGAGCGACCGTTGCCCCCATCTGCCTAGTTTCTGTCTCATCTTCCTGATCCGCTCCTCCCAGGTCTTGGCGCACGCCCCAGCCCCCCCGAACCAAATACCCAGCACCTTCAGGTGGTCAGTTCTGACGGTGAAGGGGATAGAGGATTGGTCGGCCCAGTTCCCGAAGAGCATGGCCTCGCTCTTGCCTCGGTTTACCTTGGCCCCCGAGGCCCGTTCGAACTGGTCACAGATGCACACGAGTCTGTGCACGGACAGCGGATCCGAGCAGAAAACAGCGACGTCATCCATGTACAGGGAGGCCTTAACCTGCAGGCCCCCGCTGCCAGGAATAGTCACCCCTCTCAGGCTCGCATCCTTCCTGATGGATTCGGCAAATGGCTCTATGCAACACACAAACAAGGCGGGTGAGAGGGGGCATCCCTGCCTGACTCCAGATCTTACAGGGAAGCTATCTGATTCCCACCCATTGATTGAGACTGCACTGACAATGTTGGTGGAAGATTAGCTTGAGGGTTGATGGTGTGACAAACTCTCAGCCAAACTGTGATTCAGTACCCTTCCTTGCCGTCTCACTGCGGGTGTGTCCTGCAGAGGTCTCCTGTATAGTTGTGATGACTGTGGCGATGTCTTCCAGAATTCTACTGTGATGACCCTCAGCACCCTCTGATTCGCTGTCCTTCTTTGCCATCTCACATAATACAAATATTACTTTCCTCACGAATAAAGTGTCTGGGCTAATGTTACTCTGCGATACCAATAAGAAATGTAAATATAAATATTTTCAGAGAATTCTAAAAAATAATAGAATAATAATAGGGGATTTAAAATTACTGGTATTAACTCGAATAGGCAAACTGTAAAATGCTTTGAGACCATATATCCAAAAGAGGTTCAAAGCCAGCACGTGGAAAGTCATACAAAAGACAGGACCTAAGCAGGCAGTGCTGGACTTTATGGAGTGAAGCTATAGTGATAGAAGTGTCAGTGAGAGGACATTTTAGTTAAAAAGCTAAATGTCACCAGGGCCCTACTGGACAATGGAGCTGTTCTCTAGTTAGAGAGAAATGACTGGTGGTGGTTTAACCTGAAGGTCACTATGCCTCAGGCAAGGACAGCTAAGGTAAGACAGTTTGTTTTAAAATTACGTACTGGTAGCAGGCAGCAGTGGTTTCTTTTCTCTTCACAGAAAGAGCGGGAGCAGCAGGGGGAAGTGACGACGACTAGAGGGGCAGCTGGGAAGGAAAGCAGTGAGTATATAAATCAGGAAGGCGGCTAAACCCGAGACTCTACAACCGTAGTGTCTCCCACCCACCCTCCTCCTCTAACCCCCTTATTAAGTACTCTAGTTTTTTTTAGGGTAAGGATTTTCTATTTCTTTATCAGTGTCTGGTTAAAAAAATTACTTTTTTTTGTTTATCTATTAATTGGTTTTTAGAAAAAGACTATAGCAGAGCGGTATCAGAAAGTATTTTAGCTCAAACCTGTACAAAGTAATAAAGTAATTAACTAAGCAGAGATGGCTGGGCAGGTGGTGTGCTGTAGCTGTATGATGTGGGAGCTGGCTGATCCCATTGTGAACAGCAGTGACCACATCTGCAGTAAGTGTTGGTTGCTGGAAGAACTCCGGCTCAGAGTTGATGATCTGGAATCTGAGCTTCAAACACTGCAGCACATCCGGGAGGGGGAGAGTTACCTGGACGCTTTGTTTCAGGAGGCAGTCACACCTGGGAGATTAAGTAATTCACATTCAGTTAGTGATCAGGGACATCAGAGTGTGACTGTAAGTGAGGCAGGTAGGGGGAACCTGAGTTCAGGAGTACAAGAGCCTCAGCCCTTGACCTTGTCCAACAGGTACGAGATTCTTGTACGGATGAGGAAAAGGGCTCTGGACAGGATGAGCCAGCTGTCCACGGCACTATGGTGCAGAAGGCCATTCAAGAGGGGGGGGGGGAGCAAAAAGACAAGTAGTTGTTATAGGGGATTCTATAATTAGGGGGACAGATAGTATCCTTTGCAAGCCAGATCGGGAGTCTCGCATGGTGTGTCGCTTGCCCGGTGCCAAGGTTCAGGACATCACTGACCAGCTTGAAAGGATATTGGAGCAGGAGGGGGAGGATCCAGTTGTTGTGGTCCACGTTGGGACTAACAACATAGGCAAAGCTAGGGTGGAGGACCTGTTTGGGGATTATCGAGCACTAGGAAGGAAATTGAAGTATAGGTCCACAAGGGTCATAATCTCCAGATTACTGCCCGAGCCACGTGCCAATTGGCATAGGGATAAGAAAATTAGGGAAGTAAACACATGGCTAAGGGATTGGTGTGGGAAAGAGGGATTCCACATCATGGGGCATTGGCATCAGTTTTGGAACCGGGGGGATCTGTACCGTTGGGACAGTCTCCACCTGAACCGATCAAGAACCAATGTTCTAGCGAAGAGGATAAATAGGGTGGTCAGTAGGACTTTAAACTTCTGAGTTGGGGGGAAGGGAAAGTGAAAGCGACAGGGAGTATGGAGTTAAATGGAAAGATAAGCGGCAGGATAGCATATGTGCGGCAGATTTAAACTTGAGACAGACTGGGAATGCAGCAAAAAGGAAGGATAACTTAGGACATCTTATGACTTCCAATATCTCTAATGATAAGAAAGTTAGCATTAAGGCACTTTACCTGAATGCTCGTAGCATTCGTAACAAAGCAGACAAACTAATGACACAGATCATCGTGAATGATTATGATGTGGTAGGCATCACAGAGACGTGGTTACAGGGGGTCAGGACTGGCAGTCAAACATCCAAGCCTTTACAACTTATAGAAAAGACAGGGAGGTGTGCAGAGGGGGCGGGGTGGCCTTGTTAGTTAAGAACAAAATTAAATCTATGGCACTGAATGACATAGCGTCAAATGATGTGGAGTCTATGTGGGTGGAACTGAGGAACCACAAAGGCAAAAAAACTATAGTGGGAGTTATGTACAGACCTACTAACAGTGGTCAGGATCAGGGACGCAACATGGACCGGGAAATAGAGAAGGCATGTCAGAAAGGCAAGGTCACGGTGATCATGAGAGACTTCAATATGCAGGCGGATTGGGTAAATAATGTTGCCAGTGGATCCAAAGAAAGGGAATTCATGGAATGCTTACAGGATGGCTTTTTGGAGCAGCTTGTCATGGAGCCCACAAGGGAGCAGGCTATTCTGGACCTAGTGCTATGTAATGAACCAGACTTTATAAAAAATCTTAAAGTAAGGGAACACTTAGGAAGCAGCGATCATAATATGGTAGAGTTCAGTCTGCAGTTTGAAAGAGAGAAGGCAAAATCGGATGTAATGGTGCTACAGTTAAATAAAGGTAATTATGAGGGCATGAGAGAGAAACTGACGAAAATAGACTGGAAACAGAGCCTAGCAGGGAAGACAGTAGAGCAAAAATGGCAGGAGTTTGTGGGTAAAATTGAGGTCACTGTATAGAGGTTCATCCCCAAGAAGAGAAAGATTATCCGGGGATGGATTAGACAGCCATGGCTGACAAAGGAAGTCAGGAAATCTATCAAAGAAAAAGAGAGATCCTATAAAGTGGCCAAGAGCACTGGGAAATCAGAAGATTGGGAAGGCTACAAAAACAAACAGAGGATAACAAAGAGAGAAATAAGGAAGGAGAGGATCAAATATGAAGGTAGTCTAGCCAGTAATATTAGAAATGATAGTAAAAGTTTCTTTCAATACATAAGAAACAAACAACAGGCAAGAGTAGACATTGGGCCACTTCAAACTGATGCTGGAAGCCTAGTGATGGGGGATAAGGAAATAGCTAGAGAACTCAATAAATACTTTGCATCAGTCTTCACAGTGGAAGACATGAGTAATATCCCAACAATTAAAGGGAGTCAGGGGGCTGAGTTGAGTATGGTTGCCATTACAAAAGAGAAAGTACTAGAAAAGCTAAAAGGTCTTAAAATTGATAAATCTCCTAGCCCCGATGGGCTACATCCTAGAGTTCTGAGGGAGGTGGCTGAGGAAATAGCGGAAGCGTTAGTTGAGATCTTTCAAAAGTCACTGGAGTCAGGAAAAGTCCCGGATGAATGGAAGATTGCTGTTGTAACCCCCTTGTTCAAGAAAGGATCAAGGCAAAAGATGGAAAATTATAGGCCAATTAGCCTAACCTCGGTTGTTGGTAAAATTCTAGAATCCATCATTAAGGATGAGATTTCTAAATTCTTGGAAGGGCAGGGTCGGATTAGAACAAGTCAACATGGATTTAGTCAGGGGAGGTCGAGCCTGACAAATCTGTTGGAGTTCTTTGAAGAGGTGACAAGTAGGTTAGACCGGGAAAACCCAGTGGATGTGGTCTACCTAGACTTCCAAAAGGCCTTTGATAAGGTGCCACACAGAAGGCTGCTGAGTAAGGTGAGGGCCCATGTTGCTCGAGGTGAGCTACTGGGATGGATTGAGGATTGGCTGTCTGACAGAAGGCAAAGAGTTGGGATAAAAGGTTCTTTTTCGGAATGGCAGCCGGTGACAAGCGATGTCCCGCAGGGTTCAGTGTTGGGGCCACAGCTGTTCGCATTATATATTAATGATCTGGATGAAGGGACTGGGGGCATTCTAGTGAAGTTTGCCGATGATACAAAGATAGGTGGACAGGCAGGTAGTGCTGAGGAAATGGGGAGGCTGCAAAAGGATCTGGACAGTTTGGGAGAGTGGTCCAGGAAATGGCTGATGGAATTCAATGTGAGCAAATGCGAGGTCTTGCACTTTGGAAAAAAGAATACAAGCATGGACTACTTTCTGAACGGTGAGAAAATTCATAAATCCAAAGTACAGAGGGATCTGGGAGTGCTAGTTGAGGATTCTCTAAAGGTAAACATGTAGGTTGAGTCCGTGATTAAGAAAGCGAATACAATGTTGTCAATTATCTCAAGAGGGTTGGAATATAAAAGCACCGTTGTGCTACTGAGACTTTATAAAGCTCTGGTTAGGCCCCATTTGGAGTACTGTGTCCAGTTTTGGTCCCCACACCTCAGGAAGGACATACTGGCACTGGAGCGTGTCCAGCGGAGATTCACACGGATGATCCCTGGAATGGTAGGTCTAACATATGAGGAATGGCTGAGGATCCTGGGATTGTATTCATTGGAGTTTAGAAGATTAAGGGGAGATCTAATAGAAACTTACAAGATAATACATGGCTTGGAGAGGGTGAACGCTAGAAAATTGTTTCTGTTAGGCGAGGAGACTAGGACCCGTGGACACAGTCTTAGAAT
The DNA here is from genome assembly GCF_047496795.1 of Chiloscyllium punctatum. Lineage (NCBI taxonomy): Eukaryota > Metazoa > Chordata > Chondrichthyes > Orectolobiformes > Hemiscylliidae > Chiloscyllium > Chiloscyllium punctatum. Next base: position 93,060,912 of record NC_092747.1, read on the forward strand.
TAGAGGGGGTAAATTCAGAACAGAAATGCGGAGACATTTCTTCAGCCAGAGAGTGGCGGGCCTGTGGAATTCCTTGCCGCAGAGTGCAATGGAGGCCGGGACGCTAAATGTCTTCAAGGCAGAGATTGATGGATTCTTGATGTCACAAGGAATTAAGGGCTACGGGGCAAATGCGGGTAAATGGAGTTGAAATGCCCATCAGCCATGATTGAATGGCGGAGTGGACTCGATGGGCCAAATGGCCTTTCTTCCGCTCCTATGTCTTATGGTCTTATGGTCAAAAGCAAATCCTTTGTGGTAACCTTAGCCAGTATGGGAATTGAATCCATGCTGCTGGGGACAGTCTGTGCTGCAAATCAGCCCTCCAGCCAACCATCCCCCATTGTGGTTACTGTGATAATTACTCAGTAAGATTTAAAGTAATCATGGCAAAAGAATAAGAGGGACCAGAAGTTATTTTTAATTGGGGGAAGGCTGATTTTCGTATGATAAGACAGGGTTTGGCCAAAGTGAACTGAGAGCAGCTACATGTATGAGAATTTACATCGAGCAGTGGGAGCCTTTCAAAATAGAAACAGCAAGAGTGCTAGGCCAATATGTTCCTGGAAAGGTGAAGAGTGGGACCAAAAAATCCAGCAAATGCTGGAAATTGAGGAATATACACGATTGAATAAGGTGGAAAAGGAAGCTTATTGGAGATACTGAGGTCACAGAACACTACATCCCTATAGACATAAAGAAAGTTCAGGGGATCACTTAAACACAGATGTTAGCAAAACAATGAGGGGACATACAAAAAAAGCATTGATGAGTTAAATAAAGTAAAACCCAAAGGCATTTTATGTGTATATTAGGGGCATAAGGATAACCAGTTTAAGAGTGGGGACAATTAGGAAGCTAATTAATAAATTTGGGGTAGAGACAGAAAATATAATGAGCACTTGACATGTTTACTCATGATAGAGAAGAATGAGGTAGGTATCAAAGTCAGGAAAGTGGACGGTGATACAAATTACAATTGAGAGGGAGGAATTATAGTGGCTTTATTGGTCTTAAAATTGCAAAAGTCCACAGACATGGACAAGATGTATCCTCGGCTGCTAAGGAAGGTAAGGAAAGAGATTACACGGGGCCTGACATCAACTTTTAAGTCCTCTCGTGGCTACCTCGTGTTTTGTCATTGCTATGTATTCATACATGTGATGGCCCTTTCTAAAAGAGGAAGAGAAAAGAAAATAATTTCAGCAGGTACTTCATGACCACAGAATATCTCAACATATGTATAAAATCAATGAAGTTCTTTTTGTGAAGTGGAAATTGGGGCAGCCAGCATGTGCATAACTGGCTTCTAGTAGAAGTGATATGATTATGATAATCCATTTTTGTGATGTTCATTGAAGCATTAAAAAAAACTCAAGGCATCAGGAAATGCTCCCCAGCTCCTCTTCAAAATCATGCCAGATTCATCTTTTATGTTTACTTCGGAGAATGGTTTGGGGTGGGGGCTGGTGAGCTCTGTTTGATGTCTCATCCAAAAGTTAGGGTAAATGGATGAATAAATATAAATAAATAAAAAAAGAAGCAAAGTGCATTTTTCTCTACAGGTCTGCGTGATCTATACAAAGAGTAATTGCATCTAAAAGTGCTTGATCATTTATATTGTGAATTTGTTAAGGACTCAGTGACTGATCTATGATATTTTAAGCCTTTGAAAACAGTCCAAAGCATCTGAATTATCAGCTAATGACTGCTGTTGTCCACTGCTTTGTCACTTACTTAAAATAGCTAAGCAGATATGCATTAGTTTTTTTGATTAATCTGTTGCCTGATGCTAGCGCTTAAAACAAAAACTGTTTTTAACACACTTTAATTGAAATTAACAATTGTTGTAACATATATCAAAAAAAATCTAAAGAATTCTAAATAGACTTCCTGCCAATCTCCAAATTGTTTTCTTATTATGAGTCAAATGTTGAACGTTGTGACCAAGCAGTATCATTGGTATCAATGACTGGTACAAGGTTATCTGGCGCAATGAAAAACGTTAACAAACATTCAAAGTTAGACCAATTGCCGAGTCTGAAAACACTGCCATTGCAGGATCAGAGTTGCAATAAAATATAGTTTCCTTAAGTGCCTCTGAAGGCTGCACTGGTTATAAAATAAAAGGACATTTCATTCAAAGCAAAATAAATCATCCTTGTCTCCCAGTGGCTCACCAGAGAAAATATCTTTTTCTGAAATAAAAACAGGACGTGCTGGAGACACTGCAGATCCAGCAGCATCTTTGGAGTGCAACGTATATTTAATGTTTCAAGGTCATATTAGATTTGAAACATTAACTGTGTTTCTCTCTTACAGATGTAGCCAGAACTGCTGAGATTCTCCAACACTTTCTATTTTAATGTTGGATTACCTATGCAGTATTTTGCTTTTATTAGGTTATTTTTCTGCACGTTCTTGAAAGGAATTCACCCCATTAAACTGCAAAAAGCATTAATAGTGGAAACAAATATGTGAACAGCAACTTTAAAATCATGTGAAATCTTTTAGCTATTCAGTTGTCAAGTTTTTCCTTCTCAATAATGAAAACACTTTGGAATAAATTTTCATCACCTTCACAGGCTGGACGAGAATTCAGTTGAATGAATTTCCGTTTAGTTGAAAACATTCCCCAAGTTTTCTTTCAAAGGTCAGCCAGGTTTTATTCCACCTAGGGACTCTGGTTAAGCTATAAAACCTGTTGTGAGAAGGTATGTGAATTAAATAAGTGCTAAAGCTGGTAGTGCAGAACTTTAACTTCTAATCTCTTTCAGAAATTTTGAAGAGTTTTGTCTTTCACTCATCAGAATGTGGACACAAGGAACAAGCTTGAGAAAAAAAGACACTATGTTTTCCAGAAGGAGAAGTGGGTGCTAAATAGTTGGGGCATCATTGCCATAGAGGTGCAGCAAGAATAGTTAACTGTCACTCTTCATTCTCAGACCGGGCAGGTAGCTCCTGATTGGTCACGGTGCTGTCATAAGGCTGCAGCAGGTTTTGGCTGTCTCCATGGCTCCTTTTTTTTATGCCTACATAAAATAGGGTAATCTGTATTTATGTATGAAACTTCAAGCCAACACAAATGCAATACAATGCAAGCCAGACTGATCTCTTAAAACTGGTTTCTAGTGTTACTCTAAGTACAGTGCAGATTATTTATTGAATCGTTTCCAACAGCAGAATAGCACCTAATGGTGTCTATACTTTCCTGAGACTTGGGGGCATAGATTGGTTGTGTACAAGTGGCTTCCTGCCAGCTATGTGTGGTCAACAATACAGCTTTTTTGATACAATCCAAAAGTCTTTGAGACATATCCACAAGTCTTTGTTTTATATGCACATACCAGGTGAGTGGCAGTGTCTAAGGAAGGTATTGGACCACTACTTTCTCAAGTGAAATTAGGAATGAACAATAAATGCTGGCCAAGCTACTGATCTTCATATTCCACAAGCAATGGTAAGGAAGAGTTACTAATTCAGTTTACACTTTCAGCCAGAAACACTACATGTAAAAGGAATTTATACATACATTGAATCTTATTTTCAAAATAAAAGGGGTAATGGAGATTGTCAAACTCTACTGCAATTCCAAGACAATCCCCTGACAAATTAGAATCCATCAGCCAGCTCTGAGAAAGAAAATGGCCCAACAAGTCAGCACCCTTTTCTCATTCTGTATCTAATGTTTTCTCTTTTTGCAAGTCTGTATCTAGTGTCTGATTTCTAACAATTGCAAAGTGATTAGCATAATTATTTAGTCTCCTTTTAGCATGTACAAGTTAAATATTTTGTTGCAATTAACTAACGATAGCTGAAAAAAAGCGCACCAATATGCTCAGGTGTGGTTTTATTCACTGAACAAGTAAATACTGAACTGCAATAATTGTCTTCTACTGTGCAGTGAAGATCATCACAGGAGATAATCCTACTGGTGGCCAAAGCTGTGTTCTGAGCTCAGAGAAGATGTAATTTAAGATGTAGAAAGGGATGCAACATCAGAGGTCCATGTGTCCTTCAAGGTAGATGGATTTAAAAATAAGAAAGCTTTTGCATTTTAAATTCATTGAAGAGATGTAGGCTTCACTGGCTGGGCCAGTATTTATTGCCCATCTCTAATTGCCTTTGAGAAGGTGGTGGTGAGCTCACTTCTTAGAATAGAATGATACAATCCCTCCAGTGTGAAAGCAGGCTATTCAGCCCACCGAGTCAATACTGCTCCTCTGAAGTGCATCCCACTCAGATCCACCTCCTATCAGCAATACCCATGGCAGTCCACCTAACCTGCATGTCTTTAGACTGTGGGAAGAAACTGAACCATCCAAAGAAAACACATGCAGACACTGGGAGAATGTGTAAACTTGCATAGGCAGTCACCCTGTGCTAGAATAGAATGCAAGTTCACTGAAGCTGTGAGACAGCAGTGTTAACCACTGTGCCGCCCCCACTGTGTCCTTGAGATCTTGGTACAATTAGTGTCATTAGAAAGGGACTTCCAGGATTCTGACCTAACACAAGGAAGGAAAGGCAATACAGTTCCAAGTCAGGGTGATGGGTGGTTTGGAAAGGAAAGTATTTATTTTATTCCTATGAATTCTTTAAACTTGCAATCAGCAAATAGACCTTTAAAGGATGTAAGAGGTTCAGATAAGAGGAAATCTCATGACTTGCTGCACATCTGTTAAACAAAGAAGTAAACCCAAATTTCATAAGATGTAAAATTGCCAGTAACAGATTGATATTTCATTATATGACAATTTTAAAGTAATTTTTCTTGTTAATGATTTCAGTGGGTAAAAAGAAATAAACAGAATGTAAAGTGGATTGGTAATCCTGTGTGTCTGGTCTGAGCCATTTAAATTTCAGTTTTACCATCTGCGTATATTAATATATTTGGGGGACCAGAGGAACAGTGTGGTGTGAGGGATAATAGCTCAGCTAGATATTGTGACTTTTTGTTGCTTCCACTATCTTTTCAGTTTAACTAGCTGCTGTTTTTATATAGTAATTTTGACATACTGCTATCATCTGTAGATTCTGTTGAACCAAGTCCTAGTTTGTCAACTCAGGGTTTAGATTCATATTGTGCGCCAATTTTTTAGTTTCCTCTACCAGCAATCTAAATAATGTCTGGAATGTATCCCAGATATCAGCAAACAAGCCAATCTACTGTTCCTCAGAGTTAGGAAGCATATCAATCTCTGGTCCCTATGAATAGTTTATTTGAAGGTCAGTGGTGCAGCCTTCAAGTAATAGAGACTCTGTATGGCTTTGATGTGATTTTTTAACCAAATTATCAGTCCTTTGTACAAAAGGCAGTGCAAAGAGTTGAATAGAATTATAATCAGTATTGAACTTCAAACCAAGCTGGTTTGTAACTTTAAAATGGAGTACTGGACAGGAACCTACTTCTCTTCCTTCTGTTTATCAGTGCTCACACAATGCAGGTAGATCAACGCATCTCAAGTGTGATGGAATGCCCTCATGTGGATGACTGCAGCTCCAACAACACTCAATAATCTCAACACAATCCAGGACAAAGCAGCTCAATGATTGGCAACCTATCCATCATTCCCACCACTAAAGAGGCACAGTGGCAGCTGGGTGATCCATGTGAGGTTAACTGCAGCAATTTGCCAAGCTTCCTTCCAGAGCACTTTTTAAAAATATAACCTCTATTCAACTTGAATAATAAAGGCAGTAGATGCATGGGAACTCCACTAGCAGCAAGTTCTTCTTAAATTCACACACCATCCATATTGCCATTTCTTAACTGTTACAAAGTCAAATTCCTGGACCTCTCTAATAATACAATAGCAGTACGTATACCAGGTGAGTGGCAGTCATTAAGGAAGGTATTGTGCCATTACTTTCTCAAGGGTAATTACGAATGACCAATAAGTGCCGGCCTAACTAGTGATTTTCATGTTCCTTGAGCAATGGTAAGGAAGAGCTATTGATTCAGTTTACACTTTCAGCCAAAAACACTACATATAAAAAAAAGGAAGGAAGAGTTGTAGACTCTGATGACAAAGAAGAGCAGACTATTAACCAACACACTGTGAAAAACCAGGCTGTCCAATGTGCATACAGAATAGAAAGTCAGTGTTTTTTTTATTCAGGAATTTGATAATTCAGGATAAACTCAATCATTGGAGACTCTGAGGTGTTGTGCGATCTGTCCAATGTTTTTTTGGATAATCTGGAGAAGGTACCACAACACATCAGAGAAGCATTATCTGCATTACCATTGACAGATTTTTCAAATCTATTGATGAGTGAGGTGGTTCGAAAGCAGTATCCTATTCCAAGCTGGTAATGTCAATATGAAAATGTTCACTGCTCACAAACTAGCTTCACTGTACAGAATGTGTCCAGTGTCTCTAAACTATGAAAGTATAAATAGTTATTAGCAATAATTTGTCACTAATTAATAAATAAAATGGATTAATAAATAGGGTCAGATTATATTTGAGCAGGCATTATCCTAACTGCTGAGGCTGGAGTTTATGGAGACCTTTGCTATTACTCTGGTAAGTAGCTACATCTCCAGTAACTTCAGCTCACAGTTGTTGAGCTGGACTCTGAGTCTGAGACATTGTAAGCTTCAGAGAAGGGTAGAGTTGTATGCATACTTTTCGTTCAAAGAAATTCCTTACATTTTATAGAAATTTACAGTTGGTCAATAGCTAGGAACAGATGGTTGCAACCATAAATCAGGCAGGTATCGAGAATGACAATGCAAAGGTAGAGTCTGAATCTCTGAATCTGACCAACAATTAGAAGTTACTTACTACCTGCATGAATGAGAAAAGATATTGCCACGTGAATGGACAAGCTAGCCATTAAAAGATGGGGCAAGACGCCATTCAAAAGAGAAGAACACAAAAGAATGATATAGGAATATGGCACAGGATAGTCAGGGGAAATTATATCGTGTTCTGCAACCATGACCAGAAGCTCCTTGTTGGCCTGCCCAGTGCAGAAATAATTCTTCAGGACTAGAGACAATGCTGTGTGAGTGGTCAAATTGTCAAAATCTATACAGGAACCGATTGCATAAGTGGGACTTTGTATTATTGTCGGCTGAGAGGAGCCAGAGCCCAAATCAAAGCACTGAATATCAAACATAATCATCTCTTGTTTGACCTGCAGTTCACACCAATTAGCAAAAATTCAAAAAAATTAAAGAGTCAATGAGGCCATGACTGGAGAAAGGGGGAACTGCTCCTTTGGGATCAGTTTCACTTAAACTCAGCTGTACAACCAATGCAATGGATAAGGCTTCAAAGTAAAATGGGAAGAGGGTCCAAGCAAAATGAGATTTTCAAATTTAAAGAGAAAAGTCAACCCAATAGAGCAATGTAGTGATTTGGGTAAAGAAAAGTGAAGAGGGACAGCAAGGGGCAGACAGTTAACATTAATAGTGAGCCAGTGAAAAGATCTGAGCAAAGCAATAGTTTAAAAATATAAAAGTGAAGGCTATTTTTCTGACTGCATGAAATATTTTGCATAAAAGAAGATAAACTAAGTGGATAAATAGAATTAAATAGATTTGATTTAATCACCATCAGAAAGGCAGTAATTAAACTTGTAAAATAAATATCAAAGGGTATTTGACATTTGAAATGGCAGACAGAATGAAAACAGTGAGACTAACACTGATAATAAAGGATGTCATAAGGACAGCAGCAAGAAGGATTCTTGACTTGAAAGGTCAGTAAAACCAGCATTGGTGAATATTATGAATAGCACCAGCATTTCTTTAGTAAGGTAAAGATATCTAAAAGAAATTAATTCTATTGCACAAAGTATTAAGCAAGACTGTAGCTGATAACAAAATCAATGTAATAATTCTGAGGGACATTAATTTTCCTGTAGGCTGAATAAATAAAACCGGTAAAGGTAATCTGGAAAATTATCTTGTAGAAATCTTTTGAAAAGCTTCCTAAACCAAAATATTGTGGATCCAATATGAGATGAACCTACTTTAGAATTTGCATCATGTAATAAGGCCGAATGAATTAGTAATCCCATGAAAATAAAATGAGTACTAGTGACCAAACACAATTGAATTCCATGTTAAGTTTGAAATGAACACAATCCAATATTAAATAAGAAATGCAAACAAATCCAGTTATGTAGGAATAACGGCAGAGAAGGCTAAATTTGATTGAGTAAATAAAGTGAAAGGCATGGCAATAAATAATCAATGGGATTTTTTTTAAAATTCCCAACCTTTTCAGCAATAATACATTACATTAGGAAGCTGAAACTTCTTAAGAAATTCAATGAAAAATGTTTTGGGTCCTGGCATGTTTGTTTGTTTTTTATTTCATACTGTTTGGAAGATGTTCAAGAATGGAGGTGTAAATTGGAATTCCAGGTTGAACAATAATCCCAGACAGAAATCATTCTGGCTCAGTTAGATTAGATTAGATTAGATTACTTACAGTGTGGAAACAGGCCCTTCAGCCCAACAAGTCCACACCGCCCCGCCGAAGCGTACCCACCCATACCCCTACATCTACATCGACCCCTTACCTAACACTACGGGCAATTTAGCATGGCCAATTCACCTGACCTGCACATCTTTGGACTGTGGGAGGAAACCGGAGCACCCGGAGGAAACTCACGCAGACACGGGGAGAACGTGCAAACTCCACACAGTCAGTCGCCTGAGGCGAGAATTGAACCCGGGTCTCCAGCGCTGTGAGGCAGTAGTGCTAACCACTGTGCCACTGTGCCGCCCACTGTGCCACTGTGCCGCCCAGTTGTGCATTTGCAGCCTGAGTCCAGGATTTTGTTCAGTATTTTAGAAGTTAGAAAATTCCAGGGTCTTGGGGATTTTTGCTTCATCCTATACATAGGCTCCTGGAATATCTTGAAAATGAAATTTGAACCAAGATCTGATTGAATCTTGGTTGAAGAATGGAGTCAATTCCCTCAGCACTGTTTTGGTGGGTGTAGTTCCTGTAGGAACAGTCTCTGGGTCATAAGTAGCCATGTCCATGATCATGAGGATATACTGGTCACCCTCTTTTCTTTATCACATAGTAGACTAACACTTTGGTGAATAATTCTTCAAAGGGTGACACAGGAATCAGAGGTACAGATTGTATTGCAGGTTGGGGTTTATCAACAAACTGGCAGAAGAAGCAAGTTAGGTAAAACCTTAGTAAATCTCTGTGGAATTGTGTTTTTTAAAACATGGTGGCTGATGTGGAAAGCCATTGGAATGTCCTGAGTAAATTGTAATATGTCACAGTGATACCTCAGCATCACCACTGCCTGATGGATCACCATCCACTCCTTGTTTGCAGATCTGTAGGGTGTTTCTATTTCTACACTGTCACCTCATTTTTTTTAATATAGTATGCTACAGGGATGTTTCTGCCTCAGCTTTAGTGTGAGCAGTCTGAGCTACTACCAAGGAAGTTCTGTTTACTTGTGGCCTTTTCCATTTTTCTTATTGCAGTAATAACTGTAGCAACCAGTCATGGTGGCACTTATGGGTCAGAAGACCTGCCAATCCTCTAACTGGGCAGAATCTCTTAGTGGGAGAGCTTCTGCCCTTAAAGTTCCATTAGACTCTGTTTACCTAACAGTTTGCTGTAAAATTCCATTGCAGCTTCATACGTAGTCACAGTGCCATTGCCTCTAGCTCTGCATCAGTGGCTAAAGCCATTACGGTGGCCATTAGTGTCAGTCTATAATTCACGAGTTATAATTTTCCATTGAATTGGAGGTTAGCAAAGGGATTGTGATGACCTAGTGGTATTATTGCTATTAATCCAAAGACCCAGGTAATATTCTGGGGACCCCGGTTTGAATCCAACCATGGCAATTGGTGGCATTAGAATGGAATAAAAATCTGGAATTAAGAGTCTAATGATGAGTCCATTGTCAATTATCATAAAAAGAAACAACTGGCTCACTAATGCCCTTTAGGGAAAGAAAATTACTATTATCACCTGGTCTGGACTACATGTGACTCAAGACCCACAACAATGTGGATGACTCTTAACTGCCCTCTCGGGTGGGCAATAAATGCTGGCCTATCCTGTGAATGAATAAAAAAGGAAGGTAAAATTGGTATTCCACAAGGAAAGTAGAAAAAGATGATCTAGGGCCCAGTTAGCCTAACATTAGTTGGTAGGAAAATTTTCAAATTTATTTCCAAATATATTTCAATCTATGATTCTATGATAACTTTCTAAGTAAAAAGGTAAAAATGCATTTTGGAAATTCAAACATACGAGATCTATTGGTTCTGTTTTCCTTTCCCTGCTTCAAAAAACTTAACCAAACAAGGCAAAATATTACTTTCCTTTTGTAAAGCCAATTGGATCATGAAATAATTATCTAAATGTAAAGATAGACAAAGAAAACTTGGTTTTACAAAGAGCAAATCATCTTTACCAAATTTAGTCAAGTGTTTTTCTTTGAAAATGTAACTAATATGGTAGATAAAGAGGAAGCAGTAAATATGATATACTTGGATTCAACAAAGCTTTTGATAAGATGCCACAGAAATAGTAAAATAATAGGGAAGTTAAGGGATACTGGAATTGGAAATAAAATAGTAGCACAGATGATTAATTATAAAACAGGAAACTGAGAGTAGGGTTAGTCAGGGCATTTTTAAAGTTTTCAACTTGTAGCACATAGCAATGATCAGCAGTGAAGTTACATCTGTTTAAAATTGATAATAATTAATTGATGAGAATAGGTTTCTATATCTTATGGGACACCTGCACCCACCAAACTCACCTTCCCGTGGTTAAACACTTCAAATCCCCCTTCCACTCCATCAAGGATATACAGGTCCTGGGCCTCCTCCACCAACAAACCGTTGCCATCTGGTGCCTGGAGGAAGAAAGCCTCATATTCCATTTTGGACCCTGCAACCACACAGGATAAATGTGAATTTCACTAGCTTCCTCATTTCCCCTTCCCCACATTATCCCAGTCCCAAGCCTCCAACTTGGCACGGCCTCCCAGACCTGTCCATCACTCCCCCTCTGACCTATCACCTTCTTCCTCACCTTCATCCACCTATTGTTTTCTCAGCTACCTTCCCCCCCCAACCCCATCCCCTCTCCCATTTATCTCTCAGCCCCGGCCCACAAGCCTCATTCCTGATGAAGGGTTTATGCCTGAAATGTTGATTCCCCTGCTCCTCGGATGCTGCCTGACCTGTGTACTTTCCCAGCAACACTCGACTTCTATGTTTTCTGACATTACAAACCCAGGTAACAAAGTAAGCTGTGAGAAGGGTACAAATGTGTTACAAAGAGATAGCAGCAGGGTGAAGTTGAGTGAGAAAAAGGATGGCAAATATGAAGTAAAGTATGGAGGGAGGTGATCTATTTTGCTGTTTAGAACAGAAAATGAGAATGCATTCTACATTTTAAAATGTGCAAGTTGCAACTGTTGTTCAGAAACATTTTGGCGAACTAATACAAGGAGCACAAAACATTAACATGCAGGTGCAGCAAACAATTAAGGTGAGGCATATGTTGGTCTTTGTTTGAAGGAACTGGAGTAAAATATAGCAATGCCTTTCCACAGTAGTACAGAGTTTTGGTGAAGTCCCATCCATACTACTTTGCATGGTTTTGGTTTCCATATCTAAGGATGGAAATATTTGTCACTGAAGCAGCCCAGTGCAGGTTCCATAATGTATGGCAATCAAAAAGATAGGTTGTTAATCAGATGCCTGCTGGAAAATCAGACTACGAATCCAGCCAAGCGCAGAAATGACCTGGAAGTTGATAATAAACAACAGGAAAATTCAATTAGAAAGGGACCGTAATTTGGAAGGGCTGGATAGATGAGTAAAATAAGTATACATCAGGCTATCTTATCACAGTGTTCCCACCTCCTACTGTTTTTACCAGTGGCAGGTTGGTGGAGAGGTTGGGAAATGCCTGCTGTTGCAGTGGGAGGACAACTGAAGTAATTAAGAAGGCATTTAACTGGCATTTTCACAGTCTTTCCCATCAGATGAGCAGTTTCACACTGAGTCTCCAACCCAACAGTGAGAAGCTGAGAACACAGTGGGAGCAACTGTCTCAGTGAAACTAACAAGCTGTGAAGGCGTCAATCAGCTGAACTGAACAGAGGCAGATGTGAACAAGCTGAGAGGATGCCTTATTCAGCACTACTTCTGCCAAAGCATGTCACTACTGCTTGGTAGCTAAATGCAAACTGCCTTGAAAGTACTTCACCTGATCAGCATTTCCCATACCTTTAGTTGCACCTCCATGCTGCCAATCCTCAGGAAGACACAGGAGAAGCTTATATAGCTACACTGTCCTCTTCAGTTCAGGGTTAATGGCATGATTCTTTCTCACTGCAAAATGCTGCAGCTGCATTTAGATCAGCTGTAGCTTCAGATCCTTAAGGGCCTGCAGCTACATTTTCTCTCCACAAACCAGAATGCATGGCATTAAAATACAGTTGGAGGAAGGCTAAAATTGTAAACGGAAGATGTACTTGCAATGCACCAAATGCCCTGAAATAAGTTCATAAGTTCATAAGATATAGGAGAAGAATTAGGCCATTTGGCCCATTGAGTTTGCTCTACCATTCGATCATGGCTGATATGCTCCTCTCCTCCATTTTCCTGCCTTCTCCCCATAACCTTTCAACCCATTACCAATTAAAAGTCTGTCTAACTCCTCCTTAAATTTCCTTACTGTCCCAGCATCCACTGCACTTTGGGGTATCAAATTCCACAGATTCACAACTCTTTGGGAGAAGTAATTTCTCCTCAACTCTCTATAAAATTTGCTGCCTCTTGTCTGAAGCCGATTACCTCTCATCCCAGAGTGGCCCACAAGAGGAAGCATCCAGTCCACGGCTATTTTACCAACACCTTTTATCATCTTGAATACCTCAAATTATCTCCCCTCATTCTTCTAAATACAGAGAGTATAAAACTAAACTATTCAATCTTTCTTCATATGACAAACCCCTCATCTCTGGGATCAATCTACTGAACCTCTGAACTGCCTCCAATTCCACTACATCTTTCCACAAATAAGGAGACCAAAAATGTGCATAATATACCAGATAAAGTCTCACCAAGACATTGTATATGTGCAACAATATTTCCTTACCTTTATATTCTATTAAAGCCAACATTCCATTTGCTTTCTTTATTATCTGCTGTACCTGCATGCTAGTCTTCTATGACTCATGAACAAGTACACCAAAATCCCTCTGCACCAGAGCACACCAAAGTCTCTCCCAATTAAGATAATAGGTCGCCTTCCCATTTTTCTGACCCAAGTGCATGACCTTGCAATTATCCACGTTAAACTCCATCTGCCACAGTTTCCGAACCTATCTATATCCATTTGAAAGGTTCTTATTTCCTCATTGTCATTTACTATCCTGCCTATTTCTGTGTCATTTGCAAAATGGTGATAGAGCCTTCTATCCCTGCATCCAAGTAGTTAACGTCAACTGGAAATAGTTGTGGTCCAAGGAAAACCCTGTGGCACCCCACTATTGAATTGAATTGGATTGAATTGAATTGAATTTATTTATTGTCATGTGTACTGAGGCACGGTGAAAAGCCTTGTATTACAAGCAATACAGGCAGATCACATAGTTAAGTAGCATAGATAAGTAAATAATAGGTAAACAGCAGCAAAAATAAAAGTGTTGGTCCAGGCGAATGTTAAGAGTTTGTGAGTCCATTCAGTATTCTAACAACAGCAGGGTAGAAACTGTTGTGAAACCGGCTGGTGCATGTGTTCAGGCTTCTGTGTCTTCTCCCCGATGGCAGAGGCTGTAGAAAAACATTGCCAGGGTGGGATGGATCTTTGAGAATGCTGGTGGCCTTTCCTTGACAACGGGCCTGATATATGGATTCTATAGATGGGCGGTTGGCCTTTCTGTTTGCCCGGATTGAGTTAACCACTCTCTGCAACCATCTCCGATCTTGAATGGTACAGTTGCCGTACTAAGTAGTGATACATCCAGGCAGAATGCTCTTGATGGCGCACCTATAAAAGTTGGCAAGGGTATTCACCATCATATCAAATTTTCTCAGCTGCCTGAGCAAGAAAAGATGTTGTTGGGCCTTTGTAACCAGTGTGTCCACATGAAGTGTCCAAGAAAGCTTGTTGTGGATGACCACTCCCAGGTGTTTGACATTCTCCACCCGTTCCACCTCTGTGCTGTTAATGTGTGTGGAACCATGAGTAACATCCCTACAAAAGTCAATAGTGAGTTCCTTAGTTTTGCCGGCATTGAGAGCTAGGTTGTTCTCAGTGCACCTTTTTTCCAGGTCTTTCACCTTTCATCTATAGTCTGTTTCGTCACCATCTAAGATTCAACCGACTCTGGTGGTAACATCAGCAAACTGGTAAATGGCATTAGTCTGGTATTTGGCGAGACAGTCATGGGTGTACAGTGAGTACAGTAGGGGGCTGAGTATGCACCCCTGGGCACTCCAGTGTTGAGTGTTAGTGAGGATGAAATATTGTCCCCAATCTTCACTGATTGTGGCCTGTGGGTCGGGAAACTGAGGATCCAGTTGCAGAGAGTGGGGTTTTGTCCGAGATCACTAAGTTTAGTAATCAGTTTCGAGGGACTAATAGTGTTGAAGGCTGAACTGTAGTCAATGAGCAGGATTCTTATGTAACTTTCTTGGTGTCAAGATGTTCTAGGGAGGTGTGAAGAGTAAGAAATCTAGCATCTGACATGGATCTGTTGGTCCGATAGGCAAATTGAAGTGAGTCAAGAATAGTGGGGAGGCGGGAGCTGCCATGACCAGCCTTTCAAAGCACTTCATGACCACCGAAGTTCGGACCACTGGGCGGTAGTCATTGAGACATGCTGCATGAGCCTTCTTAGGCACAGGGATGATGTTGGCCCTCTTGAAACAGGCAGGGACAATGGCCTGCTGCAGGGAGAGGTTGAGGATGTCCAAGAAGACATCTGCCAGTTGAGCTGCATATGCTCTGAGTGCACGGCCTGGTACTCCATCTGGTCCCATCACTTTCCTTGGATTCACATGAAGGAAAACTGATCTGACCTCTGAAGCAGTGACTGTTGGGATAGGTTTGTCAGGACTTGTCAGGAATAGGTGTTTCCTCTCCACCAAAAGTCTGCTCAAAGTGAGCATAGAAGGCGTTGAAATGATCTGGGAGGGATGTGTTATAACCTGCTATCTTGCACTGTCTCTTTTTAGAACCTGTGATGTCATTCAGTTCTTGCCATAGTCCCTGGATGTCTGTCTGGGTCTCTAGTTTGGTATCGGTATTGGTCCTTGGTTGAGTTAATGGCTCTGCGAAGGTCATACTTGGATTCCTTATATTTGAATGGGTCTCCTGGTCTGAAGGCCTCATGACTGGTTTTTAGCAGGTTCTGTATGTCTTAATTCATCTCGAGTTTTCCATTGGGGAACACCAGGATTGACTTCCTTAGTATGCAGTCCTCCACACACTTGCTGATAAAGTATGTGACAGTGGTGGTGTACTCATCTAAGGTACCTGCAGACTGTTTGATCATGGTCCAATCAGCTGATTCCAGTCAACATCGAAGTTGATCTTCTGGTTCCTCCGACCAGCACTGGACCTATATCTGTGAGGGGGTCTCCTGCTTGAGCTTTTGCCTGTAAGCCAGGAGAAAAAACATGGCATTGTGGTTGGAGCTCCCGAAATGAGGGCGAGGGATGGAGCAGTAGTCATCTTTCACAGTGTAGTAGTGGTCTAAAATGTTCAGGCATCTGATGGGACAGGTAACGTTCTGGTGGTACTTGGGCAACACCTTCCTTTGATTGACTTGATTGAAGTCGCTAGTTACAATAAACAGGGCCTCGGGATGCTCGATCTCCAGGGTGTTAATGGTGGAGTACAGTACATCCAGAGTTTCCTCAACCTTTGCTTGTGGCGGTATGTACACAGCAGTTAGTATAGCAGCGGTAAGTTCCCATGATAGATAGAAGGGGCAACATTTGATGGTGAGGCATTCAAGATTTGGGGTGCAGTGGCTGCCCAGGGTTGCAATGTCCATGCACAGCAAGTTGTTGATTAAAAAACAAACCCCTCCATGCTTTGTCTTACCGAAGATGCTGTACGGTCCATATGATGGATAGAAAAACCAACAGCCTGAAGTGTGCAATCAGGAATGGGTGAGTTGAACCAGGTTTCTGTGGAGCTGGGTCAGAGTTACTTTTTAATTTGTTCATGGCATTTTTTGGTTTGCTGACTAGGCCAGTAAGTTATGTCGATCCCTTATTAATCTTAATTAGTTGAGCTGCCTTCTTGAACTGCTGCATATAGAATAGCTACAAATCCAGGAAGTTATGGAGCAGTGCTACCATTTGTGAGGCATGATAATATAGTTTCAAGTCAGTTTGTGGAGTGGAAAATGCAGGTGCGGTGTTCCCATATATCTGTTGACTTTGTCCTTTTTGATCGTAGAGGTTGCAGGTTTGGAAGAAAGCTTGTGGGAATTGACACCCAATGAGTTTGCAGCACTCACCTGTCATGCCCTACTGAAATCCTGGATCTTTGTGGTCCAACATCTCCAAGTAAGAGGAGTCAGACTACTCATACCCACCTTCTCAGCCACTTTCATTTATTCCTGCCTGATTGGAGATGGTGTCCTATGCCTTCTAACTGGAGGAGAATTCACCTCACTGCAGTTCCATAGCTCTCTTAGGTGAATGTATCATTATAAATGAGAGATCCACGACAAAGAGTTCCTAGGTTTCCTAACTATTCCTATGGATAGTATAGCCTAATAAATAAGTCTCAGTGTGTTTCTTTGAAGTTTACTGTTTAATTAATAATATGTCCACCAATAAACTTAACATATTGCCATTTATTGTTCTCACCTTGCCGAATTGATGAGGGTATCTGAAGCTGGGAGCCTCATCAGTTTTCTGTGGGAATGAGCAACCAGTTGTGCCATATATCAGTACCAGGTTTGCAGCTGTAGGTGCTCCTGAAGTCGAAAAAAAGGTCTCAGCTGGGAAAAGTCAGCTTAATGTGTTTGAATACCAAAGAGTGGACAATCACCACAATTTGTCATTTCAGAAAGTATCCTTCTGTAGGAATGTTATCAATATGGTCTGTGAAGGAAGTTGGCAACAGCTTCTAGATTTCTACAATTTGTCTCCTTCACAAAGAATCACATCTTGCTGAATTAGTTGTAACTGGTTTGTAAATGGTGTGCTAAGCTTATAATTACAGCTAAACAATCTTTCTGACTCTGAAATACTAAGTTTTGTATTTGTTGAACATCACATTTCTGAAAATACAGGATTTCCAACATGATAAAAAGATTGTCTTTTAAGTTTGTTATATGTTATTTCAGCTCTCAGGTTAATCCCCATCTTTCTGTATGTAAAGTGCATAAAATGTGAAAGAAAGTAGACAATCTGTAGGGATAAATGCCAGAAGTTGTTTTTAATTTCAAACTATAATGTTGTTGAATGTTAGCTGCTTTACTGTCATTACAACCAGAAAATCTGTGCCATCATTTGTGGAGTGTGTCTTAATCTATCTTCCTGATTGGCAAACAGAAGTTGACCCAGAAAGAGACTAAACCACTTCCATGAATTTATTAGTGCAGGATGTGGAGGTAATCAATATCTTGCAGATGATTTGAGCAGTAATCTTATCTCTGAGCTCAGATAAAACTATAAAACCCCAGGCAGTCTGACTGTGCTACGTTGATATCACCTGCAGCTCTTGCTGAGATTATATATTACATTCACATCAGCCATTTATTAAACCCTACATATTAAAAGTGCAAAAATCAATTACTGTTAATATTCAAAAGATAGAATTTGGTACTCAATTCGTTTAACAGCAGAGACCGCCACAGCAAAATTGATCTTTTATAATTTTATTTTAGCTTCTTTATATGGAAGATAACAGATCGATTCTAAAAAAAGGTGTATTGCTATGATACTTTTATCTGAAGTCACATGACATAATTTTGAAAAAGTAGCTTTTAATCGTCTGAGCCACAAAACTGTCAAGTCTTTGATAGGATAGAACTTCCATCTACAACCTCCAGCCCAGCCCACTAACCCACCCTCTGGACATCTTTAAAAAGTGATCAGGAGCCTACACGTTTAAGGTAACTGTGGAATTACGGCAAGTGTGCTTGCCTCAAGTAAGGAGTGAAGTAGATACTAAATATTGAGTGAGTAGATCAATTACAGTAGGGAAATACAGCATTTCAAGTTGTGAGATACTCTTTCAATGTCCTATGACAATCTATATTGTAAGATGTTACAGTCCATTTTGTCATTGTTGAGTTCAGCCTTTATTACATTATCCAGTTTGGGGAAGAGATCATATGTTCCTAAATGTTCATTTCCTTCCAAGCTGGTAGTTGCTTCTGCTGGATAGGGCGGCACTGTGGCTCAGTGGTTAGCACTGCTGCCTCACAGCAGTAGGGACCTGGGTTTGAGTCCTACCTCGGGTGACTGTGTGAAATTTGCACTTTCTCCCCGTGTCTGCGTGGGTTTTCTCCCACAACCCAAAGATATGCTATTCAGGCGAGTTGGCCATGCTAAATGCACATAGCGCTTGGTGCATTAGTCAGGGGTAAATATAGGGTAGGGGAATAGTCTAGGTGGGTTACCCTTTGGAAGGTCAGTATGGACTTGATGGGCTAAAGGGCCTGTTTCTATACTGTCAGGAGACTAATCTAAACTAAAATTAACTTTGCGATTTCTTGAACACTAAGTATATGATATGAAATTGCCTGTTTATTTTTACTATTTTCCCCAGGACCTGAAGTTCCTTTTCAGTCTCGTTCTGCAATATTAAAGTCCCTCTTCCAACACCTGATACAAGATTATGCTACAATGTCTTCGAAACCATTGAACCTATTTAAAGCTCAGCACGATGAAACTGCTGCCAGCTGAAAGTAGCTGCTCTGTAAAATGGCTGGTTGGATAAGCACAAATGACTTTCCTTTTTTTTTCAAGAGTAATGGGGGAGATTTGTCACAATTGCAAACCAACTTAAGTCTTATGAGAACCATAATATCCTTAAACTGTTCTGAGACTGGAAGTCAATGAAGAAAAATAAACTGGCCAGACCTTAGAACAATTTATTTGTAGCACAGAAACCAGCCATTCAGACCAATAGGCCCATGCCATTGTTAATGCTTTGCATGAGCTTCTTCATCGACATACCAAGAATGTATTCATGTTTCAATGACATATACAACTGAACAAGACTTTCTTTTAATTCCAACCATGGGTAGAAGTTTGCCAGTTTTATGTACTTCATGTTAATAAAATAATTAAAATTTTGCAACCTTTATTCAAGTTGATAAATTATGTAATATCATAGCTGATGAAGTATGCAACCTTGAAATTTGTGGGCTCAAAGGAGCACCGACTGTTCGGACACAGAATATATGTGATTGAGGCAGTCTAAGATCTTGAAGTGAGAGGCTGCAGATAACTAGCATAGGCAGTCAATTACTCACTAATTTTGAGATTCTTTGTTAAGTTTTATTAAAAGGTGGCAGTTTATGCATGATATATTAGCTGAAACAGCTGAATTTTACCAGAAATCAGAAAAGCTTTAATATCAGGAAAATCATGAGGGCTTCTCTCCCTGAGCTCCAATGAATTATCTTGAGCAGTTCACTGTTGCTTAACTCATTATGTATATATCAAGCTCATTCTCTCATGGGTTCACCCGCAGTTCGGGTACTCACTTTTGTTGGGACGTTTTAGGATTTACATTGCTCCATTCATATGTAAAGCATAGTTGTGCTCGACATCAAATGCTGCCAGCCACCAATAATCTTTCAAGGTACATGTAGTGGGAGAAAAATGAAAAAGAAAACTCCTGAAGGCACATAGTTGACATCAGTGAAACTCCATTGGCAATAGATGATCGTATTGTTAGCTGTATTGCCACTTTGAGTTATCATCCATCTCATTGGATGCCATAGTAAATGCAGCTACAAGAATGAACCTACACACACTACCCATCCTTAGCACTCCACCATGTCAACTCCTGTTTGAAGGATTGACACTTCCCTATGTTAGAACCCACTTTGGAAAGTGTGCTTGATTCTCAAGCCTCATTACTCCTGCGGATGCATAAATGTTAATAATTTAATAAAAGTACACATTGTCCCAAATTGAACTGTCTTGATGGAATCAAGTTAACAGTCAATACTGACTAGGTTCCCGTACTTAATGAAAACAATTATTGATGCAAATTAAGTAACTTCTAATCAAAAGTAAATCGCAATAAATTAGCAATATGTGGCTCTACTTGTTAAAACTAACCCCCTTTTAAAACTTTGGTGCACATATACACAGAAACAAAACAAAATCTTGGTTTTATGGTAGAGGGAGAAAAAAAAAACTGAGAAACACAGCTTAACAACACCAGTCCAGAGAGTTTATTGAAATATTTGTTGTTGCTTGCCAAAACGTTGTTCTTTGACCATTTCTTTCACTTATTCTCAGGACACAAGGGTGACGGTTTACTCTTAAAATATCATAATTACTGGTATAAGACAATAGATTATAGCAACTGGAGCAGGAAGATTGCCTTTCTTCAGGCTTCAGGTATTTTGACTGCAGAGAACGAGTGATGCCCTTCCAGCACTCTGAAGGCTTCTCCCTGTATTATTCATACCCACAGGCCATTCAGCTAGCTCGGAACCAAGCAAAGAATTTCAGCTTGATGGTCTTTGGCATCCACAACCGGTCACAATTGCACAAACTGATCCACCATTTGCCATTAGACAAATCATATTCTGCACTCATACTCCAGTACTGTGCCATTTAAAAACATCTCCCCCTCCACTGCTTAAACAAAGCAGCAGCGTAAACACCACACACAGAGTTTCTCTAACTTGTTTTTAAAAGTACAGCAGTTCTTCTTAAGTCACATAACAAGGCAGAAAGTTTTGGAGAGACTCGGCAGGTCTGGCAGCATCTGTACAGGGAAAAAACAGAGCTAACATTTTGAGTCCAGTGATCCTTCATTGGAATTGAAATCAACTGGGAAATGGTTGCATTTATGCTAGGGACAAGGGGTTTGGGTGGGTGGGGGTGGGGGGTGTGCTGTGCGGGTGGGTGAAGGGGTGGCAAGTGTGAATGGAATACATAGAAATGGTGCCAGGGAGGTAAGAAAAAGAAGAAAGAAAAGACATTGGTTTCGGGGATGAGTAATGAACAGGAAGAAGAGTGTTTATGCTCTGAAATTGTTAAAGTCAATGTTGAGTTCTGAAGTCTTAAGGTACTTAGCTGGAAGATGAGGTGTTGATCTAATAGCTTCAGTTGAGTTTTGCTGGAGCACTGTATCATGTCTGAGACAGAAATGTTGGAATAGCGGTGTGTCAAAGTGATAGGCAATTGGAAGCTTGGAGTCAATTTTTGACACAATATATTGGTGTCCTACACAGCAGTCACAATTTACATTTTGTATTCCCAATGTTGAGGCAATTATGTTGTGAGCAATGCATGCAATTAACTAAACTGAGTGAGTGCAGCTGTTTTGTTGCTTCACTTGGAAGGAATATTTTTTAAAGTTTGGACCTACAGTGGTGGCCTGTTTGATGCAAGCAGTTTCTCATGTAAAATAATGCTCTCTTCCTTTGATCCCTTCTTAGGTCATTCTCTAACACAAAGGGAGCCTTTTGGCTGTAATATGCGGGTTCACCTCTTGCTTGAAAGATCTATTTAAAATCATCATTCTCCACCTCAGGATATGAGATCTTAAGCATTTCCCATTCATGCATAAGGAGAAGGAGATTGGAATTCATGTCCTTTGCCATCCCAACACTTCCCTAAATAATCTCCAACTAGAACAGTTTGTTTTCCTGTCTCACCAAATTGAAGAGTACTTGACCAGCCCCATATTCTTGTTGCTTGCCAAAATCTTGTCCTTTGACCAGGCTCTTTCACTTTTTTTCTCTTAGATGTTCTTATGGGATGGTATCCTCCTGAATCAAGCTGTGACCAGTGTCTTAGCAAATCACATAACTCGGACTGCAAGTTTGGACTTTAACCTCTGTAGTTCAGGTGGTTTTAGTTGCATGGAAAATTATGGAGAAAGGTAAAGGGAGGAGAGCTTATGAGAGATCATTACATTTTCCAGAGCAAGGAATAAGACAAAGAGTATGGAAAGGAATCTAAATTCAGGCACAGCAGGTAAGGGCACAACTAAAGGAAGGGGACAGCCAAAGCAGGATTAAGGGTGTTGTATTTAAATGTTCAGGAAACAAGGTAAATGAGCTTGTAATACAGAAGAAAATTGTTAGTGTATGAAGTTGTAGACGTCATGAAGACTTGGTTGTGAGGGCTGAGAACTAAATATCCAAGGATATGCATCCTTGGAGGGCAGGTTGAGAGGGCAGGTAGATGGTTATAGGGGTGGGGTTGTTTTCTTGACAAGAAATAAAATTAAATCAATAGCAAGAAGCAATATAGGCTAACAAGGTATAAAATCTGTGCGGGTAAAGTTCAGCTATAGGCTGAACAGGCTGGGGCTGTTTTTCCTGGAGCATCGGAAGCTGAAGGGTGACCTTATAGAGGTTTATGAAATCATGAGGGGCATGGATAGGATAAATAGACAAGGTCTTTACTCTAGGGTGGCATGGTCCAGAAATAGAGGGCATAGGTTTAGGGTGAGAGAGGAAATATTTAAAAGGAACCAAAGTGGCAACGCTTTCAGGCAGAGGGTTGTACATGTATGGAATGAGCTGCCAGAGGAACTGGTGGAGGGTGGTACAATTACAATTTTTAAGAAGTACCTGGATAGGTATATGAATAGGAAGGGTTTAGAGGGGTATGGACCAAATGCTGGCAAATGGGATTAGATTAATTCGGAATATCTGGTCGTCATGGATGAGTTGGACTGAAGGGTCTGTTTCCGTGTTGTACATCCCTATGACTGTATGACTCTATGACAACTAAAAAAGTAATAAGCGGTGAGAAGATAAAAAATGATGGTAAGCTAGCAAGTAATAGAAAAGAATATTGCAAGATCTTTTTCAGATATATAGTAAAGATGAGAGAGTCAAGAGTGGACATTAAACCACTAGAAATTGAAGCTGGAGAAGTAGTAATGGGGAACAAATAAATGGTAGAAGAACTGAATAGATACTTTGCATCAGTCTTCATGGTGGAAGACACAAGCAGCATCCAAGAACTTCAAAAGAGCTAGGGGGCAGAGGTGATTATAATGGCCATCAATAAGGAGAAGGTGCTGAAGAAGGTAAAGGTCTGAAGGTGGATACATTACTTGAACCAGATGGACTACACCTTAGGTTTCTGAAGGAGATAGCTGAGGAGGTTGTAGAGGCAATGCTGGTGATCTTTCAGGAATTGCTGGAATTAGGGGGGTTCTCAGAACACTGTGAAATGGCTAATGTAACATCCTCATTTAAGGAAGGAGAGAGACAGACAATGGGAAATTATAGGCCGGTCAGCCTGGGCTTGGTCTTTGGTAAGATTTTAGTGTTCATTATTAAGATTGAGATTATGGAATACTTTGAAATGTTAAAAATAGGACTGAGTCAGCATGGCTTTATCAAATGCAGGGAATATCTAACAAATCTGTTAGAACTTTTTGAGGAGCTAACGAGCAAGTTAAACAAAGGGCTGCCAGTGGATTGAGCTCTATTTGGAATTCCAGAAGCATTTGACAAGGTTCCACACAGGAAGCTGCTAAATAGGATCAGAACTGATGGCATTAATGGAAAACTGCTAACATAGATGGAAGATTGGCTGACTGGCAGAAGGCAGAGAGAGTCTTTTTCAGAGTGCAGCTGGTGACCATTGGAAATCCACAGGTGTCCGTTTTGGGACCACAACTATTCACATTATATATTAACAAACTAGACATGGAAACTGTGGATACTGTTGCTATGTTTGAAGATGATGCAAAGACAGCTGGAGGAACAGATAGTGTTGAGGAAGCAGGGAGGTTGCAGAAAGAATTGAATAAGCAATGAGAGTGGGCAAAGAAGTGAAAGATGGAATTGAATGTGGGTAAGTGTGAGCTTATGCACTTTGGTAGAAAGAATAGAAGTATGTAATTTTTTTCTAAATAGGGAAAGGCTTCAGAGGTCTGAAGCACAAAGAGACGTGGGAGTCCTAGTTTAAGTTTCTCTTAAGGTTAACATAAAGGTTGAGTTTGTTGTTAGGAAATCTAATCCAATGTTCGCATTCATTTTGAGTGGGCTAACATAGAAGAGCAGATGCACTGCTGAGGCTGTATAAGGCTGTGGTCAGACTACATTTTGAATATTCATACAGTTTTGGGCCCCATATCTAAAAATCGTTGTGCTGGCCTTCAAGGGGCCAGAGGGGGCTTACAAGAATGATCCCGGGATGAAGGGCTTGTCATATAATGAGTATTTGAGGATGCTGAGCCTGTACCCAATTGAGTTTCGAAGATGAGGGGAGATTTCACTGACACTTGCTCAATGTGGAGAATCCTGGATAAGGTGGATGTGGAGAAGGTGCTTCCATTAGTAAGAAAGATGAGGACCTGAGATGAGAAGGAATTTATTCAGCCAGAGGATAGTGAATCTGTGGAACCCATTGCTGCAGAAGGCTGTGAAGATCAAGTCATTGAGTGTATTTAAGAAAAAGGTAGATTGTTTCTTGGTTAGTAAGGGTATCTAAGATTACGTGAAGAAACAGGAGAATAGAGTTGAGAAACATATCAGCCATGATTGAATGGTGGAGCAGTCTCAGTGGGTCGAATGGCCAAATTTGGCTCCTATGTCTTATGGTCTATTCTTCAGTCTTTTCCCTGGGTGACTACACATACTGACTTCCATTTGCTACAGAAGAGATAAAGTACAGGAGAAATGCTTTCAATTTAATATTCCAGCAAAAGCCAGAATCAACTGCTCACTATTGACTGAACTGTGTGAGGAAATGTTTTACTTTGACTAAGCACTGGGTAAATTTTGCTTCAGGGAGGCAATACTTTGTTGCTGAATTAATTCTCTCAAACCTTCCCCTGTATCCTCTATATCTCACTTCAACTTGACATTTTCTACTTGCAGTCAATGTTTTGTTCCAGTCCTTGTTCATCTGCTTCGTTTTTAAAATGTGATTTGTCACATGCTTCCTATTCTTTTTCTGAGTGTCTAAATCATCACTTTCCCTTTTCAGTTAATTAATCTCTATTCTTGAATTCTTGCACTTAATGTTTAGTTGTAATACAAATAAATAGATACCTAGGATAGCTACATCAGGCTGCTTTTAATTAATTCTTACTCTTCTGGATTTCTTCAGAAGTCCTGTTTTTAGAACCAGTTAAGAGCTACATTTTTAATCCTCTTCCCCCTCGATCAGGAACAATAAGTTTGTTTTTACTTTTTGTTGCTCCTTTTTTAATATGTCACTATCAGACTTTACTTAAGCTTTGTTAACAGATCCAAAATGAAGGAGTGCCAATTCCAAGGGTTTTTGTTTTGAGTGGAGTCTTATCATCTGTGAACAATAAGTGACAATGCAATAAAAGACATGTAGTCACCTTACAAAGATGGTGGTATGAGGAGGAATATCCAGTATAGACTGAAATGTAAAGGTAAAAGTTGTGGCAGTTTATAGTTTCTTTTAAAGAGTCTTTGACTGAGAGTGAAATCTGAGTTCTGATTGTTTAATTGCTGTCCCATTTCTTCAGGAATGACAAAGACTACAGAAACTCTTGATTTCTTAGTCCATGAAACTCTTTTCTCCAAGCTGAAGAAGGGTCACTGGACTTGAAACATAAACTCTGATTTCTCTGCTCAGATGCTGCCAAGCCTGCTGTGATTTTCCAGTGATTTCAGTTTTTGCTTTATCTAAGCTGTTCTTTTCCACCAGCCCTAGGATTACTAATGCTTTCTGAGATTGAGAAAGGTGAAGAGAAGCTTTCTGTATCTTTGCTCAATGATTGTTATTCAATGCCTGTGGCTTTTCATTCCGTTTTGCTCTAAGCAAGCTACTGAAATGCAATTTCTTGATTTGTTTTCCCTGTGTGTCTCCATTGTCTTTTCCAACTGAACATTCCACAGTTGCTGTTTCATCTTTAATGTGCAAAGTTACTAAACATGCATGAAAGTTGTGTATTTCCTGACTCCTCACTGATTTTCAATGTTTTTTGACTAAAAGGATAACTCTGAATTAGCCAATTTTTGTTGCATTCCATGTGGATTGCTATCTTTTGTCAGGTGATCACAGCAACCATTTTAGGTCAACAGTGATTTATATAAAGAAAAAGCTGTTGCCTTCCAAAGGTAGAAGTGCACAGGGAATAATTTTGAACTTTGCAGATCACACAAACATGGAAATGTAGGGCAGAATCCTTCCAGCCGCTGAACGTCTTGTGAATTTGTAAGAAAATCAGGAGAATTGCATGTAATGTAAGTAGGCGTGTTACTGACGTTGAAAGCAAAGTAAGGTAAAAACCAAAGGTGTAGCCATGGGCACACGTATGGGCCCCAGCTATGCCTGTCTCTTTGTTGGCTATGTAGAACAGTTGATCTTCCATAATTACACTGGCACCACTCCCCACCTCTTCCTCCGCTACATTGATGACTGCATTGGCGCCACCTCGTGCTCCCGTGAGGAGGTTGAGCAATTCATCAACTTCACCAACACATTCCACCCTGACCTTAAATTTACCTGGACTATCTCTGACACCTCGCTCCCCTTCCTGGACCTCTCCATCTCCATTAGTGACGACCGACTTGACACTGACATTTTTTACAAACCCACTGACTCCCATAGCTACCTGGATTACACCGCTTCCCACCCTATCTCTTGCAAAAATGCCATCCCGTATTCCCAATTTCTCCGCCTCCGCCGTATCTGCTCCCAGGAGGACCACACCAGTTCCACCACAGAACACACCAGATGGCCTCCTTCTTTAGAGACCGCAATTTCCCTTCCCACGTGGAAAAAAAATGCCCTACAACGCATCTCGTCCACATCCCGCACCTCCGCCCTCAGACCCCACCCCTCCAACCGTAACAAGGACAGAACGCCCCTGGTGCTCACCTTCCACCCTACAAACCTTCGCATCAACCAAATCATCCGCCGACATTTCCGCCACCTCCAAAAAGACCCCACCACCAGGGATATATTTCCCTCCCCACCCCTTTCCACCTTCCGCAAAGACCGTTCCCTCCGTGACTACCTGGTCAGGTCCACACCCCCCTACGACCCACCCTCCCATTCTGGCACTTTCCCCTGCCACCGCAGGAACTGTAAAACCTGTGCCCACACCTCCTCCCTCACCTCTATCCAAGGCCCTAAAGGAGCCTTCCACATCCATCAAAGTTTCACCTGCACATCCACCAATATCATTTATTGTATCCGTTGCTCCCGATGTGGTCTCCTCTACATTGGGGAGACTGGGCGCCTCCTAGCAGAGCGCTTTAGGGAACATCTCCGAGACACCCGCACCAATCAACCAAACCGCCCCGTGGCCCAACATTTCAACTCCCCCTCCCACTCTGCCGAGGACATGGAGGTCCTGGGCCTCCTTCACCGCCGCTCCCTCACCACCAGACGCCTGGAGGAAGAACGCCTCATCTTCCGCCTCGGAACACTTCAACCCCAGGGCATCAATGTGGACTTCAACAGCCTCCTCATTTCCCCTTCCCCCACCTCATCCTAGTTTCAAACTTGCAGCTCAGTTACTGTCTCCTTGACTTGTCCTACCTGCCTATCTTCTTTTCCACCTATTCACTCCACCCTCTCCTCCTTGACCTATCACCTTCATCTCCTCCCCCACTCACCCATTGTACTCTATGCTACTCTCTCCCCACCCCCACCCTCTTCTAGCTTATCTCTCCATGCTTCAGGCTCACTGCCTTTATTCCTGATGAAGGGCTTTTGCCCGAAACGTTGATTTCGCTGCTCGTTGGATGCTGCCTGAACTGCTGTGCTCTTCCAGCACCACTAATCCAGTAGTTGAAAGCAAAGTGTCTCTTTTCCAACTAAGTATGGAACAATGAGACAAAATGTTGAGTGGTGAGTGGCAAGTGTCTTTTCTGCTTCTGTTTGCATGTGCGAAAATGTTGTTATTACCTAGTCTTGCCTCAATGATCTGCAGTTTCCCATTCTCCCACCTGATGGATGACGACAATTCCTGACATGAAGCTAAGTACAGTTAAATGGAAACTCCAGCAGGCTACAGCCTGCGAGCTCCTCTCACCCTCCATCCTGTAAAGGAATCACCAACACCCTAAGGTGCACCCCATGCACAAGAATTGCTGGTGACCACCACAACCTAACCACCCCCACCAGTGCCTAACTCCTCCTCTGACTGCATCATGGATGTTAGTGTTAGTTACATACTGCTCATGTCCACATACTTATGCCACACTTCTGACCAACCTCCACTTCAAAGCTGCTCTTTGGAGAGTGCCAGGTCACGGTTCAAAGATGAAAATGTGTTGCTGGAAAAGCACAGCAGGTCAGGCAGCATCCAAGGAGCAGGAGAATCGACGTTTCGGGCATGAGCATTTCTTCAGGAACGAGCAGCTTACACTGCAAACAAACTGCATGTACTTCAACAAAATGGCCATGTCTCAAAGACTAAGGGGAGTATTCCACAATGTGGTCAAGAGGTGATAGACTTCAGTCAGAGGGTCACAGCTCAATAAGTCAGGGTAATGTCCAATATCATTCCGAGGGCTTGGAGGTGATCAATTCACCACTTAGTGTTTGGGGTCCGGGGGTCCGGATCTCTAAAGTCTTAGGAGTGCTCTATGGTTAGCACTGTGGATCCAGTGTAACAAGTAAATCACAGTAAGTTAGTATGGAGCTCACTCTGAGGTCTTTTCAATTTTTAGTCATGGTTGCTTATTCCAGTCAGTCAGGTCAGTATTGGTGCTCTGTCAATTGAATGTGGTGTATGGTGTGGTGTGGGTGGAGAGGTGGCTATCAGGGGAAACCACAGTGAGAAGGAAGTGGGGTGAATTGTGGGGACTGGAGGTAGCTTACTGTGATGCAGAGGGAATGAACAATTGTGAATGAGTGACACCGAACATGTAATGGGAGAGAGTATGGAAGGGAATTGAGTAACGTGGGACGCGAGTAATTAACAATTCAGTAATTCTGGCTTCGACAAGGGTGGGGGGGTGTGTGTCAATATTCTACAGCATTTTGCATGATGATGCAATATGCCTAGAGCTTGAGGTAAAGTGGGGAGACAAACAGTTAAATAGACAGAAAATGCTGCAGAAACACAGACCTGCTCTGATGAAATAACATGTCACACTCAAAACATTAACACCACTTTTCTCCCCACAGATGCAGCCAGACCTACTGATTTTCTCCAGCACTTCCTCCAGCAGTTATTTCAGATTTCCAGCATCTACAGTATTCTGTTTTTAGTTAAGTTATGAATTAGGTGGGAGGGAGGGGAACAAAATAAAGGAATGTAAAGATTTGCGATGTCACCTACACTGGGAAGCTGAGTCTGTAACTTAGTCCACAAAGTGTGACCGAATGAGAGAGGGGCAGTGGTGCTCGTGCCTGAAACGTCGATTCTCCTGCTCCTTGGATGCTGCCTGACCTGCTGCGCTTTTTCAGCAACACATTTTCAGCTCTGATCTCCAGCATCTGTAGTCCTCACTTTCTCCTACACAGTTCAAAGGAACAGACATCAAGCTCATGGGTGATACCAGAGAGCATCTCAGGTCTGCTCACGTGCTCTCTTAGCACTCACTCACTTTGTGCCTGCTTGGATCCTCATAGTGCCTCTTCCTTTCTTTGCCTTTCGGTGTTTTGTGACCTCTGTCAGAGCATAAATGTTCACAATCCTTCCGCCATGCGCTGTTGCTCATTGCAGCCAGGCAGTTAGACAGCTTGTCTTTGTTGTTAAATCATCAGTCAAGGGGATGGACATGTTGTTGTATACAGCACCGTACAATACCAATTAATCACCTACATCATGTACGAGCAGCTTACACTGCAAACAAACTGCATGTACTTCAACAAAATGGCCATGTCTCAAAGACTAAGGGGAGTATTCCACAATGTGGTCAAGAGGTGATAGACTTCAGTCAGAGGGTCACAGCTCAATAAGTCAGGGTAATGTCCAATATCATTCCAAGGGCTTGGATGTGATCAATTCACCACTTAGTGTTTGGGGCTCAGAGGTCTGGATCTCTAAAGTCTTAGGAGTGTTCTATGGTCAGCACTGTGGATCCAGTGTAAAAAGTAAATCACAGTAAATAAGTATGGAGCTCAGTCTGAGGTCTTTTCAATCATTAGTCATGCTCGCTTATTCCAGTTAGTCAGGTCAGTATTGGTGCTCTGTCAATTGAATGTGGTGTATGGGGTGGTGTGGGTGGGGAGGTGGCTATCAGGGGAAACCACAGTGAGAAGGAAGTGGGGTGAATTGTGGGGACTGGAGGTAGCTTACTGTGATGCAGAGGGAATGAACAATTGTGAATGAGTGAAACCGAACATGTAATGGGAGAGAGTACGGAAGGGAATGGAGTAACGTGGGATGGGAGTAATTAACAATTCAGCAACACTCTGGCTTCGACGGGGTGGGGGTGTGTGTGTCAATGTTCTACAGCGTTTGGCATGATGATTCAATATGCCTGGAGCTTGAGGTAAAGTGGGGAGGCGCACAGTTAAATAGACAGAAAATGCTGCAGAAACACAGACCTGCTCTGATGAAATAACATGTCACACTCAAAATATTAACACCACTTTTCTCTCCACAGATGCAGCCAGACCTACTGATTTTCTCCAGCACTTCCTCCAGCAGTTATTTCAGATTTCCAGCATCTGCAGTAATTTGTTTTTAGTTAAGTTATGAATTAGGTGGGAGGGAGGGGAACAAAATAAAGGAATGTAAAGATTTGCGATGTCACCTACACTGGGAAGCTGAGTCTGTAACTTAGTCCACAAAGTGTGACCGAATGAGAGAGGGGCAGTGGTGCTATACCCTGTCCAAAGGTGGAGGTTAAAACTCCAGATCATGCAATCCAGCATTTCTCCAATGATCAACCTCCTTCTAATATGATCTATGAGGGGCACAGGATGATTCGTCAATCTCTTGTTTACTCTAGTTCATGTCTGGGGCTTTGTACTGATAATGGTACCATCCAAACAGAGAGTGCCACTTGATCCTTAGGATGTCTACTCCAATCAACAGGAAGGTGCACCAAGGCTATGGGATGAATGATTGGGATACAGGAGTTCTACAGCTGAAACAGCATATTCAGCATCCAATAGTACAGCAGCACCAGCCACAGCACTTCCTTGTGAACTTTGATCAGTGGATTGGATTTGTGCGAAGTCACCTTTCACTGACTGGATGCTGCTGAGTTCAGCATCCCTTGTGTAAACCCACCAGGAAGTCCAGCTCAATCCTTTGACCTTCCTGTCCAGGTCATTCTGCAATAAGCATTAAGTTTACGATTAGGTGCATGCCTTCACAACAGTCAATGCTCCCTCATTTAATTCATCATGACAGTTGAGGTCCTGTTGAAAGGTTAGCAATTGTTCAGAAAGGGTTCAAACAGGAAATGTGCAAGGCAATTCCAAACTGAAAATACTTCACCTGCTGCACAACTGCATTTTAAATCTGATGCTGATGCTGGAATCACAGGAGACCTCAGTGGTGATCCCACCTCTGGTGAGAGGGAAGATCTGATGATTGACGCACCATAGTAACATTGTACGTAGGTAATGAGCTGAATTTCAAAGACTAATGTGAGAACTCTCGTTAGGGTCCATGGAGAGAAACCCTCCATGAATCTGACCATAATTGACACTTTATTGATTCCGAGTATATTTTAGCCCTGTGTGTCCAATGTTAGTCGAGTCAATAGCCAGAAGAAACAGATTTAAGGAACTTGGAACTGCTATAAGTGTAGATGTAAGCTGATTAAATAATGCTTTCCAAAAGGAATTGATGAAAACTTAGAATAGAAAGATGTGCAAGGCTTCAGGGAAAGAGTAGGGAACGCTGACTAATTCATGAGTTGGCACAAGCATAGTGAGCTGAACGACCACCTCCTGTTCTGTATGTTTTGTAATTCTATGAATAAAGATGTTTTTGATTTGAGAGATATATCCAGAAGATAACATTTTGTGGATGCACAGGCGGTACTGAACACTGCCAACCCATACTGGCAAATGGTGGGTGAGTGGCCTTCAAATGTACTGACGGCTAGTGAATTTTCTAAAAACGAAAACAGAAAGTGCTGGAGAAACTCAGCAGGTCTGGCAGCCTCCTATAGGAGAGAAGCAGAGTTAATGTTCAGTCCAATATGACTTCTTCAGATCTCAAATTTTCATAGGACTTGAAGTATTAACTCTGTTTCTCTCCCCACAGATTCTGCCAGACTTATTGAGTTCCTCCAGCACTTTCAGTTCTTATTTCAGATCTCCAACAAATGTGGTATTTTCCTTTTATTTATTTAATGAAATTCCTTGCTGCTATTGACTATTTTTAAAAAAACTTGAGCTTTATAGCACTATTGTGTTACTGTTTGAAATTAGTACCATGTTTAGAGCACTAATAACAGAGCATTGAGTTATATAATCTATTCATTGGACTTTGCAATCAGGCGAAGTATAGACTTCACAAAACATGCATAATACACTCCTGATTTGTGTATGACCTACAAAGATAACAAAATTTCATTTACTACCCTCGAAAACTAATATTGAATTTTGAAATATTCAGCAGAATGAACTCTTTCAAAATTTGTCTTTGCCCTAATAGCACTTAAGCAGCACAAAAGATCAAACTGCAAATAGGCTTGCACCACTACAATAGCTCCTTATTCCTTCTACCTAATCACTAGGAAATGGTACACTAATGGAATATAGAATTTGCAGTGTAACTATGAATGTATATTAAGAATCAATTATATTCTTTTTCCCATATCAAGAGAAACCTGACAGCAGAATCTGAATCAGACATGAGTATTCAGCAATATTCATAACTCATCCGACAGTGAAACAGACTGTGCTCACATGCAGCAAGCTGGAACTCGTGCCTGAGCTGATAGCTGGCAAGTTATAGGCAATGACCATCTTCAGTCCAAGAGATCCAATCTCCAATCTCCTCTTGGCATTCAATGGCATTACCATCATTGAATCCTCACTGTGGAACATCTTAATGGCTCAGAAAGGGTTATTTTTGGAGGCTGATGATATCATACAGTCTCGAGTGGAGAATTGAGGACTTCATCCCCAGAATCTGAGAGGAGTCAGTGCTAGCAAGTCTCAAAAGTCTGCGTAAGAATGCATAACTAACTTAATGTAGCTAGTTCATTGCTAACATGCACTAAACTACAGCTAGCTGTTATGACACATGTCTCTTTGGCTATAACTCAGCAGTGACTTATCCTCTACAAACAGTTGACCAAACAGTCCTTAGTAGTCCTCAGACCCACTACAGAAACAATGATTGGTGGAAATGCACTGAAACAAGCAATATCAATATCTTGGATATTTACATTGACAAGAAAAAATATATATATTGTGACTACAAGAGCAGTCAGAGGCTGGAAAATTTATGGTGGGTAGCTCAATTCTTGACTCTGCAAGCCTGTCCACCACCTAGAATTCACAAACCAGAACTGTAAAGATCATCTACTTGCCTTTTATTAATGTATTAATGGGGCATTGGCTTCATTGGCTAATTTATATTTGAAAAGTGAAAGTCTCTGTGGTCCTATAGTAAGTTCAATACGTTCCTCTTCAAGTCACATAACATCTTGACTTTGAATTAGATAGCCATCACTGTTCATTCCTAGTCTCATTAGACAGAGAGGTAAAAGGTGAGGTTGCAAAGGTAGGATCTTCATGGTAGCCTGAGACAGTACAGGAATTGAACTGGCATTGTTGGTGCCACTCTGCATTGCAAACCAACTGTCTACCCAAATAAGCTCACTGACATTCACACAGCATTAATTGCCTTTTGTTACTAGCCCTCAAGAAAGTAGACACAAGCTCAGCTTTGTGAATTACTGAAGTCCATGCAGTGTAGGTATCCCCATGGTGCAGTTAGGAAGGGAGATCCAGGAGTTTGGTCCAGTGACAGGGAAGAAACATCTATCTAATTCCAAGTCAGAACATGTCTAGCTTTGAGACGAACATGTAGGTGTGGTGTCCCTCTCCTGGAAATGTTTGATGGGACAGTGTTGAAGGAGATTTACTCTGTATCTAACCCCATGCTGTCCATCCTGGGAGTGTTTGATGATCAGTATAGGGGGATCTTTACTCTGTATCTAACTAATTTCTCCCCAGAGTCTGAGATATTCAGATGGTGAAAATGTAGGGGGACATTCATGGAGCTGCCCTGATTGTGTTTGATGGGGACAGGATGGGGGAGGTGGGTGATTTAATCAATACCTAACCCCAAACAGTTTTGTCCATTCACCCAGTCTATCATGGTCTCTTTGTAATTGATGGTAGGGTCAGAGAATCTTGTCCTCCTATGTGCTGGCACTGCCATCATGTTAACTTTCTGATGTTTATGCACAAGATCAGACAAACCCCCTGGACAATAATGTCTCAGAATTTCTCACCATTTTAAACAGAAACATTCTGCTTTTTCTATTTTTCCTGCAAATCCATATGATTGCTACTTCCTCTAAGGATAAGTTCAGTTGATACATGGGAGATCCACTATCTACAATTCCTCCTCTAAGTCACTCAACTTCTGGAGTTTGCATTATATTGCTGCTCCTTCACTGTTGCTGAGTCAAGTTTTTAATAATCCCTTCCTAATAGTGCCATGTGAACCTGAGTGAATTAAGAAGGTGGCACATTAATATGTTTTCAAAGGCAATTTGGTAAATACTGGATTGGATGGCAGTGCCAATAGCCCACAAGTGGAAATGAACAACATAAATTCAGAAAAAAAAACATCCATTGTCCTTCATGGAATTGTTCTATTATTAGTAACATTTGATTTTCTAAAATAAAATGAAGATTTCCACTTATTAAGCAATGGCCCAGACAACAGCTTTTAAATGAGTTCTGATAGTTATATACTGTTAACTAAGTGACTCAGTTCCTTTCAATTTCAAATAAATGGTAATATATAAAAGACTCACAACTATCCCTATCTTTTGGGGTTAAATGGAATTGCAGTATTGAACATTAATCACAAGAATCATGGCTACAATTGGTGCTCTACTGCACTTTGTTGACAACATTTCATCTCTATTCTAAAAATTGATTCGCACATTTTAATGACACTGTATTTTATTGTAAATTGAAATTTACTGCAAATTGAAATTGTTCTCCAAGACAGCTCAAAATGAACTTCTCTCTCACTGCATAACTTTCAACTGTCTGTAACACAAGATAATTTTGTTGTGCTTATTTAATTGAATCATTAGAAGTTAGATGCACAGAACCAATATCTAAAAGGCAACCCATTTTGCGCAAGCAATGTCTCTAAAACAGACATTAAAATGAATGATCTAGATGATTTTGTCAATAGTTGTTAAAAGAGGTGGGAGAAAAAGGACCATTAGAACTCCTTGTTCCATTTTTTGATTCATTTACAGGGAACAGCATCCTTTGCATTATGAACATCCATGGCAGCCTGTGGAATGTGTGTGTTATGAGGATATGAAGAGATAAAAAAAACTGAGTTTGACTTTACAACATCAACTTAGTTCCAAGTACCCCCTCTTCTGGTTTAATGGACGTGTATTTGGATGCCTGTGAATAACTGTCCCACTAAAGTCAACACTTTTATTAGTGAAGAAAGATCACTGAACCTGAAAAGTTAACTCTGCATTCTCTCCACAGACCTGATGAGTTTTTACAGAAATTTTTGTTTTTTTTCTTTTATTAATGCTGATGGGCAGAGTGCTCAGGTCAGAATGAAAACCCTTAGGTGATATTAATGAGATTTATTCAAAATCCAATGGAAATATTATCCCTATCCTATTAGATTTTATTAACTATAAATTTAAAATACCCAGTATGGAATTCCTATGGTTCAGTAAAATAATTAATAAAATAGAGGTAAGACAAAGTTATAGCTCATGTGGAGGTATAAGAGATTGATTTTCACATTTGAATAAAAGTTTACGAATGACTGGGTGTCATGACTGGTTCCCTGAACATATTCAACAGAGGTCTTGTATCAACACATCTTTTTATTCTCAACTTTGACACTATTCAGTCAAACAGTATATGAATGGGGTATAGCTTGATTATGTTTGATAATATCTCAGAAAAGGAAGACCATCACTGTTGATAGTAGAAATAACATGCTTTGGTCATGTCAGCATTTACTCAGGAGTGAACTATGCAAGAGCGAAGTGCACAACGGAGAGCTGAAATGAATAGAGGCCAAGATCAAAGGGTTTACACATAAAGGTTGAGATTCGTTTACCTCTTTGAAGTGTAGAGCTTCTATAAGCAAAAGCCATCAGTTAGGGTGGGGGAAATAGACATCGACAACTTCAATGAAAAAGACCTATCAACTATCCTATCTTTGGTGGATAAAAATAGGTTCCTATCAAGTGTACTTACATAACAATGTTAAATCTACCACAGCAGTAAGGTGTTTCTGAAAACCACAAGATACTCAGTCATCAGTATGCATTTGGTGCAATGTGACAGTCACAAGCCTGAAACCACATGCCCATACACCAGCATAGGGAGTCTAGAACAAGGGAAAAGAGATCTATAGAAACATAGAAAACGGGAGAAGTCCTTTGAACTTGTTCCACCATTTATTATGATCATGGCTGATCATCCAACTCACTGCTATGTCCCCATTGCACTCCATACCCTGAGATATTGCAAATTATATCAACATCTTTCTGGAAAGTCTTCTAAGTTTTGGGTTCAACTATTTCATGTGGAAAAGATTTCCACAGTTGAACACGCTCTGGAGGAAGACATTTCTCCTCATCCCAATCCGAAATCACCTATCCCATTTCCTTAAGCTATAACCATATTATATTTGGCTCTGCGTCAGAATGCTGATATTTACTGATTCACTCCAAGAGCTTCAATTGTATCAGTTAGTATGCAGCTAATTTAAAGCACTACTTGCATTTACTTCTCTTACTACAGCTATGTGTTCTGTGCTCACTTAAAACATCTAAAATGCCTGGGACACATGCATTGCCACTAATCCTTCTTATTAGGTGTAGTCTAATATACTAATACTATGTTAGGAAGCATGCCCACACCAAGACTACCAAACAGAAGATAAACAGAATATATAATAAATATGTATGATATGTTCTCATCAATTTTGGAATTTTCGTGTTTTGATAGAGGCAGACGAGTTTTGATTTTAGTTTTGTGATAATAACATTTTTAAACAAGTTAGAAAGAAATGTAGAACTGAAGGATTCTGAGTAATCCAAGATGGAGGATGGGAAAGATTTCTGACTGTTATAGCTGCTCCTTTTTTGAGGTATTTTAGGTATTGGAGGTGATTTCATCGAATTCCAGGAGCAGCAATTACTGTTTGATATGCTGTTGCATTGTTTTGGAACGTTGGGAAAAAAAAGTCAAAACACCAGCAATTTAAAAGGGGAACGAGTAGACAGAGGAAGCACATGGTGAGGACAGTGCAAGGGAGAGAGGGAGAGGATTCTTTCTTGATTATATGCTTTTGGAGATAGGTCTCTTGCTTAAACTTAAAATATTAGTCATAGGTATTAAATTAACCTGGGGCAGTATTTGTAGAGCAATAAGACGTTGTTATGTTCTGGGTCTGTAGATTGTGAAGGAGCAAAAAATGGTTTTTGCAATGATATGTACTTTTTGTCAGATGTGGGAGTTTAAAGAGAGTTTCAGGGTTACTGCGGATTATATCTGGCATAATTATCAGATCGAGTGGATCAGTTGGAGAGACAGATAGAAGCGATGAGGAACTTGCAACAGCAACAGTATGTGATGGATGGCAGTTATAGGAAGGGGGGAAAGTCTCAGAGTCACATAGATGGGTTAACTCCATGAAGAGTAAGAGAGGTAGGCACCTAGGGCAGGAGTCTTTTCTGTATATACCCATTTCAAACAGGTATGCTGTTTTGGAAAATGTAGGGGGTGATGGATTCTCAGGGGAATGTAGCACGAGCAGCCAAGTTTCTGGTATTGAGACTGGCTCTAATGCAACGAGGGGTACATTGGCTTCCCAGAGATCAATTGTGTTCAAGGATTCTGTAGTCAGAGGTACAGACAGATGTTTCTGTGGCTAGCAGAGGAAAAGCAAAATGGTGTGTTGTTTCCCTGGTGCCAGGATCAAGGCTGTCTCAGAGAGGTTACAGAATGTTCTCACGGGAGAGAGGGGCCAGCAAGAGGTCATTGTCCACATTGGAACCAACATTGGAAGGGAAAATGTTGAGATTCTGAAGGGAGATTACAGAGAGTTAGGCAGAAATTTAAAAAGGAGGTCTTCAAGGGCAGTAATATCTGGATTACTTCCAGTGCTACAAGCTGGTGAGGGCAGGAATAAGAGGATAGAGCAGATGAATGCATGGCTGAGGAGTTGGTGCATGGGAGAAGGATTCACATTTTTGGATCACTGGAATCTCTTTTGGGGTGGAAATGACCTGTGCAAGAAGGACAGATTGCACCTAAATTGGAAGGGGACTAAGAGACTAGCAAGGAAATTTGCATGAATTGCTTGGGAGGATTTAAACTAGTAAGGTGGGACCCAGGGAAATAGTGAGGAAAGTGATCGATCTGAGACAGGTACAGCTGAGAACAGAAGTGAGTCAAACAGTCAGAGCAGGCAGGGACAAGGTAGGACTAATAAATTAAACTGCATTTATTTCAATGTAAGGGGATTAACAGGGAAGGCAGATGAACTCAGGGCGTGGTTAGGAACATGGGATTGGGATATCATAGCAATTACGGAAACATGGCTCAGGGATGGGCAGGACTGGCAGCTTAATGTTCCAGGACACAAATGCTATGGGAAGGATAGAAAGGGAGGCAAGAGAGGAGGGGGAGTGGTGTTTTTGATAAGGGATAGCATTACAGCTGTGCTGAGGGAGGATATTCCCAGAAATACATCCAGGGAAGTTTTTTGGGTGGAACTGAGAAATAAGAAAGGGATGATCACCTTATTGGGATTGTATTATAGACCCCCAATAGTCAGAGGTAAATTGAGAAACAAACTTATAAGGAAATCTCAGCTATCTGTAAGAATAATAGGGTAGTTAAGGTTGTGGATTTTTAATTTTCAAAACATCGACTAGGACTGTCATAGTGTTAAAGGTTTAGATGGAGAGGAATTTCTTAAGTGTGTACAAGACAATTTTCTGATTCAGTATGTGGATGTACCTATGAGAGAAAGTGTAAAACTTTACCTACTCTTGGGAAATCAGGCAGGGCAGGTGACTGAGGTGTCAGTGGGGAGCACTTTGGGGCCAGTGACCATAATTCTATTTGTTTTAAAATAGTGATGGAAAAGGATAGACCAGATCTAAAAGTTGAAGTTCTAAATTGGAGAAAGGCCAATTTTGACGGTATTAGGCAAGAACTTTCGAAAGCTGATTGGGGGCAGGTGTTCGCAGGTAAAGGGACGGCTGGAAAATGGGAAGCCGTCAGAAATGAGATAACAAGAATCCAGAGAAAGTATATTCTTGTCAGGGTGAAAGGGAAGGCTGGTAGGTACAGGGAATGCTGGATGACTAAAGAAATTGAGGGTTTGGTTAAGAAAAAGAAGGAAGCATATGTCAGGTATAGACAGGATAGATCAAGTGAATCCTTAGAGTATAAAGGGAGTAGGAGTATACTTAAAAGGGAAATCAGGAGGGCAAAATGGGGACATGAGATAGCTTTGGCAAATAGAATTAAGGAGAATCCAAAGAGTTTTTACAAATATATTAAGGACAAAAGGGTAACTATGGAGAGGATAGGGGCCCTCAAAGATCAGCACGGCGGCCTTTGTGTGGAGCAACAGAAAATGGGGGAGATACTAAATGAATAGTTTGCATCAGTATTTACTGTGGAAAAGGATATGGAAGATATAGACTGTAGGGAAATAGATGGTGGCATCTTGCAAAATGTCCAGATTACAGAGGAGGAAGTGTTGGATGTCTTGAAATGGTTAAAGGTGGATAAACCCTCAGGACCTGATCAGGTGTACCTGAGAACTCTGTGGGAAGCTAGAGAAGTAATTGCTGGGCCTTTTGCTGAGATATTTGTATCATCGATAGTTACAAGGGAGGTGCCGCAAGACTGGAGGTTGGCAAACATGGTGCCACTGTTTAAGAAGGGCGGTAAAGAAAAGCCAGGGAACTATAGACCGGTGAGCCTGACCTCAGTGGTGGGAAAGTTGTTGGAGGGAATCCTGAGGGACAGGATGTACATGTATTTGGAAAAGCAAGGACTGATTTGGGATAGTCAACATGGCTTTGTGCGTGGGAAATCATGTCTCACGAACTTGATTGAGTTTTTTGAAGAAGTAACAAAAAAGATTGAAGGCAGAGCAGTAGATGTGATCTATATGGACTTCAGTAAGGCGTTTGACAAGATTCCCCATGGGAGACTGATTAGCAAGGTTAGATCTCATGGAATACAGGGAGCACTTGTCATTTGGATACAGAACTGGCTCAAAGGCAGAAGACAGAGGGTGATGGTGGAGGGTTGTTTTTCAGACTGGAGGCCTGTGACCAGTGGAGTGCCACAAGGATCAGTGCCGGGCCCTCTACTTTTTGTCATTTACATAAATGATTTGGATGCAAGCATAAGAGGTACAGTTCGTAAGTTTGCAGATGACACCAACATTGGAGGTGTAGTGGACAACAAAGAGGGTTACCTCAGATGACAACAGGATCTGGACCAGATGGGCCAATGGGCTGAGAAGTGGCAGATGGAGTTTAATTCAGATAAATGCGAGGTGCTGCGCTTTGGGAAAGCAAATCTTAGCAGGGCTTATACACATAATGATAAGGTCCTAGGGAGTGTTGCTGAACAAAGAGATCTTGGACTGCAGGTTCAAAGCTCCTTGAAAGTGGAGTCACAGGTAGATAGGATAGTGAAGAAGGCGTTTGGTATGCTTTCCTTTTGTTGGTCAGAGTATTGAGTACAGGAGTTGGGAGGTCATGTTGTGGCTGTACAGGAAATTGATTAGGTAAAAACAAAGACTGCAGATGCTGGAAACCAGATTCTGGATTAGTGGTGCTGGAAGAGCCCAGCAGTTCAGGCAGCATCCAAGGAGCTTCGAAATCGACGTTTTGGGCAAAAGTCCATCATCAGGAATGAAGGCAATGAGCCTGAAGCGTGGAGAGATAAGCTAGAGGAGGGTGGGGATGGGGAGAAAGTAGTATAAAGTACAATGGGTGAGTGGGGGAAGGGATGAAGGTGATAGGTCAGGGAGGAGAGGGTGGAGTGGATAGGTGGAAAAGGGGATAGGCAGGTAGGACAAGTCCGGACAAGTCATGGGGACAGTGCTAAGCTGGAAATTTAGAACTCGGGTGAGGTGGGGGAAGGGGAAATGAGGAAACTGTTGAAGTCCACATTGATGCCCTGGGGTTGAAGTGTTCTGAGGCGGAAGATGAGGCGTTCTTCCTCCAGGTGTCTGGTGGTGAGGGAGCGGCGGTGAAGGAGGCCCAGGACCTCCATGTCCTCGGCAGAGTGGGAGGGGGAGCTGAAATGTTGGGCCACGGGGCGGTGTGGTTGATTGGTGCAGGTGTCCCGGACATGTTCCCTAAAGCACTCTGCTAGGAAGCACCCAGATTCCCCAATGTAGAGGAGACCGCATCGGGAGCATTGATTAGGCCACTGTTGGAATATTGCATGCAATTCTGGTCTCCTTCCTATTGGAAAGATGTTGTGATACTTGAAATGGTTCAGAAAATATTTACAAGGATGTTGCCGGGGTTGGAGGATCTGAGCTACAGGGAGCGGCTGAACAGGGAGGGGCTGTTTTCCCTGGAGCGTCGGAGGCTGAGGGGTGATCTTATAGAGGGACATAGATAGGATAAATAGACAAAGTCTTTTCCCTGGGGTGGGGGAGTCCAGAACTAGAGGGCACAGGTTTAGGGTGAGAGGGGAACGATATAAAAGAGACCTAAGGGGCAACTTTTTTACACAGAGGGTGGTATGAGTATGGAATGAGCTGCCAGAGGATGTGGTGGAGGCTGGTAAATTGCAACATTTAAGAGGCATTTGGATGGGTGTATGAATAGGAAGGGTTTGGAGGGATATGGGCTGGGTGCTGGCAGGTGGGACTAGATTGGGTTGGGGATATCTGGTCGGTATGGACGGGTTGGACCGAAGGGTTTGTTTCCTTGCTGTACATCTCTATGACTCTATGTAACACAATGACATTATTTTCAGAAAAGCATTTCATTTAGCTCAGTGCCTAGCAGCGTATCTGCAATGTTAATTGATAATTTGTTTATACCGCTGAGTTTATAACA
The DNA here is from genome assembly GCF_047496795.1 of Chiloscyllium punctatum. Lineage (NCBI taxonomy): Eukaryota > Metazoa > Chordata > Chondrichthyes > Orectolobiformes > Hemiscylliidae > Chiloscyllium > Chiloscyllium punctatum. The sequence continues at coordinate 93,103,320 of NC_092747.1, forward strand.
GACAGAGAAAACAAACCAGGCCCATTAGTTTGGTTTTGTCTTCAGTTGAGTAGACTCAGAGATTTAATTCATAGGAGAACAGTTTCCTCTGAGCAGGAGAAATCAGTTCAGCTCAGGAGAACAGTCAACCTTGAAGAAGTGGCTTATTTTATGTAGTCGACAAACTGTAACTGTTTGAGTATATGTTTTTAAATCAGTGGAACTGAAAGGAAGCTCAGGTCCAAAACATTGAAGTCATAATACTGTCTTAGTATTCTCAGAAGGAAAACCAGACAAAGTCAGTTAAGTAAGAAATGAATGAGTGAGGATAGGAATAATATTTCTCTCGATTTGACTATCTGTGATGGTTATTGCTGAGAAATAGGCATAAACTTTGTTTTATACTGGATTAGTGGTGCTGGAAGAGCACAGCAGTTCAGGCAGCATCCAACAAGCAGTGAAATCAACGTTTCGGGCAAAAGCCCTTCATCAGGAATAAAGGCAGTGAGCCTGAAGCATGGAGAGATAAGCTAGAGGAGGGTGGGGGTGGGGAGAGAGTAGCATAGAGTACAATGGGTGAGTGGGGGAGGAGATGAAGGTGATAGGTCAAGGAGGAGAGGGTGGAGTGGACAGGTGGAAAAGAAGATAGGCAGGTCGGACAAGTCAAGGAGACAGTAACTGAGCTGGAAGTTTGAAACTAGGATGAGGTGGGGGAAGGGGAAATGAGGAAGCTGTTGAAGTCCACATTGATGCCCTGGGGTTGAAGTGTTCCGAGGCGGAAGATGAGGCGTTCTTCCTCCAGGCGTCTGGTGGTGAGGGAGCGGCGGTGAAGGAGGCCCAGGACCTCCATGTCCTCGGCAGAGTGGGAGGGGGAGTTGAAATGTTGGGCCACGGGGCGGTTTGGTTGATTGGTGCGGGTGTACTTTGTTTTGTTATTTAGGCCAAGAATTCCCCAAACTGTACTTTACGTATAACTTTGTTTATTTAATTTAATGTAATAAATGTGTGTTCTTTTCTGAAAGACCATTTGCAACTTTGTGCAAATGCATTTCAATGACCAAAACGTTAAGTAGTTATAAAAATTAAAATTACAATTTACCAAGCCAGGTTTCTATCTGGGATCTGACTTGTTCGTCAGCTCAGATCATATTTATAGTATATCAAAGCTATTTAATTTATATCTGTGATAGTATCAGGCTCAACATATGGATAAATACTTTTTTTACTATTAGCTCCAGGTAGGTACATAAAAAAGAAAAAATATTCCTCCCAAAATATGCACTGTTGTGTGGTGCTTATCTTAAGGATGACAATTAACCCTTGTAAGTACTGACTGCGTTATGAATGACTCCTTAGGATTCAGCATGTGTGACATCTCTATTCCATCTAAGGAGAGTTTGAATGATACTTTTATTACTTTTACACCCTCCTCTCTGCAGCCAAATTCATCCAATTGATCTTATTATTAGGCTAAACGCTCAACTAATATCAATTTTAAATCATTATAGGAACTTAATATTAAGAGCCACAGTTCCAAGACGAACTATCCTCCTTTGCACCCCACAAGATATTTACAGAATGCCAAATGTATCACAACTAGAAATATATCTACAAAAGTATATTATAGCAGAAACAACTCATCTGCATTAATTGACATTTATACAAAGAATCGCAAATGAAAATTCCCAACAGTTTTTAATTTGTTTGTTCTATGGCTTATATCTTTGACAAATGTAAATGAATTGCAAGTCTATAACTTTTAATAATTAACAATCATTTGATTCTTGTGGATCAGAGACAGAGACTGAATAAAATTAACTTAAGTAAAACATAATAATGAGGATATAAATTGAATTAAAGAGTGACAAATTCCCAGGACCTGACGTTTTCAATCTGAAGGTGCTAAAGGAAATAAGGAAGCACATTGCAGACACACTAACTGTAATCTTTCGGAATTGCCTAGATACAGGAGTTGTCCCTTGGAGTGGAAAATTGCACATGTCACTGCTTTTTAAGAGGAGCAAAAGAGGAAAACCAGGAAATTACAGACCAGTTGCCGAACACCTCTGGTGGGAAAATTGTTGATGTCTAAAATCAAGGTGGGGGGGGGGGGTAACTGAACACCCTGGAAAAATTCAGCTGAGCAGGAACACTCAGCATGGATTCATGACAAGGAGGTCATGCCTGATAAAGCTCATTGAACTTTTAAAGAGGTGACAAATTAGAGGGCGGGGAAATGTCTATGGATGCTCTTTATGTGGACTTCCATAAGGCATTTTATCAAGACCCACATCGGAGACTGTTGATTAAAGTAGAAACCACAGGACTGAAGGCAAATTATTGACATGGCAGGAAATTGATGGAGTGGCAGATAACAGAATTTAGAGGTAATGAATAGGTACTCAAATTGGCAGAATGTGACCAATGGTGTCATGCAAGGATCTGTGTTAAAGCCCCAATTATTCACATTATTTATTAACGACTTGGATTATTACATAGGTTATATATACAAATTTGTTGATGGCACAATTTAGATGGCATTGTGAACAGTGTAGAGTACAACATAAGAAGTCAAAGGAATATTGATGGATTAGGTGAATAGGCAAAATTCTGGTCAATGGTGTTCAGTGTAAAAACGTACAAACTTAACCATTTTGAAATGAAAAGTTACAGATCAGAGTACTTTCTGGATGGTATGATGCTAAATACAGTTGGTGCCCAGAGACTTGACAGTTCAGGTGCAACAATCTTTCAAATGTCATGAACAGACACAGAAAATAACATAGAAAAGCTAATGGAATGCTGGCCTTTATATTTAGAGGACTGGAGTATAAGGCTGAAGAACTTATGCTGCAGTTAAAAAGAAATGGTTCGAACCCACTTGGAGTACTCTGAGCATGCACCGCACCTCAGGAGGAATATATTAGCATTGGAGGGAGTACAAATTAGATGAATAAGAATGATACCTGGACTCGAGAGGTTAATTTATGAGGAGTGGCTATAAAAATAGACCTGATTTCTCTAGAATTTAGAAAATCGAGGGATGATCTGATTGTAGTCTTCTAGATATTCTTGAAATCCAGGTCTCCTACACCTGATTGAGGCCTACAAAATCATGAGAGGTGTAGACAGGGTGGATGGCTAGAAACGTTTGCAGTCGAGGACTCAATTACTAAGGATCATGAGATCAAAGTGAGAGGGGAAAAGTTTAGGGGAGATAAGCATGGAAAGTTCTTCATGCAGAGTGTGCTGGGTTTCTGGAACTCGTTGCCAATGGAGATGGTAGGGGTGGGAACGATAGTGTCATTTAAATTACATCTAGATAGATACATGAAAGGGTAGGGAGCAAAGAGATCCAGATCCTTAGAAAATAGGCAGCAGATTTAGATAGAGAATCTGGATCAGCACAGGGCTGAAGGGCCTGTTCCTACGTTGTAATTTTCTTTGTTCTTATATATTAATGGGAAAAGACAGGATTGAAAGGAAAGAAGAACTTTCATTGATTGGAGATTCTAGAACTTGTGGTCATAGTTTCAAAATTAGGGTCAGCCCATTCAGGAGAGATGTTCATAGGACCTTCTATGCACAAAGACCTTGTAAATGTTTACAATGCTCTTCCACAAATGGCAGTAGATGCTAGATTAATTATTAATTTTAAATCTGGAGTAGATTTTTTTTGTTCAGCAAAGGTATTAAAGGATATGGGCAAAGGCAGGCATATCAAGTTAGGTCATAGATCAGCCATGATCCTTTTGAATGGCAGAATAGACTCAAGCAGCTGAATGGCCTGTTTCTGTTCCTATGTTCATAAAAGAGTCATGTGATTCCTGGATCACATTCTATTACTAGTTACCATATAAATACAAAAGTTAATTATAAAAAGTCAGTTCACTAAAAATAACAGTTGTAATAATGAATCCACCTGAATTGTACAATTGTATGTACTTTTCATTAAAAAAAGTGTAATGTAATATTTTCTCCTTAGAAATGTTATTCAGCTTTAGAAATCATGTTGAAATAGATTCAGGATATTCAAACAAATACATAATAAAAACGTACAAACTATCTCACAGCTTTTTTTGTCTTGCCACAACTAGAGGAATTGTTTTTTAACAGAGCTCACAATTCTGAACTTGTATCAAAGATGGACAATCTGCTTCCAAAACAAAACTTATAAAACTAGTCTTTTGATGAAATCCTACTGCTATCTGTAGTTATCAAAATAAGCTCCCATTGTTCATTGTGAAGGATTTTTCTCAAAATAAAAATAAATCTCTTTTCAATAATTTTTGCAGACTTGAGGATCAACATGTTATTTGCCTGAAGACTTCTGAAGTACTTGGCTACCTGTCCACAACTTCAAGGCTTCTTTCGTGTTATTGGTTTATACCGTATTCCACTGCGACAATTATTTTTGGATTTCACATCGGCTTAAAATCAAACCAGCACATTATGTTGTCAAATATTAACATACAAAGTTGGTGGCTTTCTCAAAAAATGCATGGTTTATGTGGTAGTTTAGCCATTGATTACATTATGTCAATATATTTGTGACAGAGCTATTTGTAATTCTGTGACTAGCTACCTGCAAGTTCCCTGCTTCTTCAAATTCAATAAAGTAGGGTGTATAGATGTGCTACATCTCCAGGATGATGCCTTCTACATTTATCAGCTGGACTACTTGTTATGGTCAACTTCCAGTCATCCCTTTGATATTTTGCTCTCGATTCTATGTGGGTGAATAAACAGACTTCATTCAGGTATTCATCTAATGCACCCTGAACAGGTAACTGAGACAGATTCATTTTCATGCATAAAGATTGGGTTAAGTGTCAATGATGAATGGATTCTTCCTTTTGAAATGGACCCAAAATGAACTCCAGTGATGCATCATTGACTCTGAGAGTTGCATTGCTTGATTGTGTGAATCCTGGGAATTTGCTACATTGTTGCCCAGCTATATAAAAGAAAGCAATCTACTACTTCCTTTCTAAAAAATAAATCATGTGTAATGTGGACTTGGCTGGCCAGGCCAGTATTTATTGCCTGTTCCTAATTGCCCAGAGGGCATTTAAGAATAAATTCCATTGCTATGGCTTTGGATTCATATGTTGGTAGATTAGGTAAGGACAACAGATTTCCTTCCCTAAAGAACATGAGTGAACAAGATTCTATGGCAATCAACAGTGGTTACATTATTACCAGTAGACCATTTCTTTGTTCCAGATTTTATTTGATTCACCATCTGCCATGGTGAGATTTGAACCATGTTACCAGAACTTTGACCTGGAATTCTGAATTAGTAGTGCGATGAGAATATTACGACCATCTGTACTGTTATTGAAATATTCTAATGCTTAATCATTTACTGATTTCAAATTTTCAATTCTGTCTGTGATATGCTTTAGAAAAAAGTGTCAGTGTTGGCTTAATGGGGAATTGTGATTTTATGTTTCACTGACCAAATGGTTTTGACCTCAAAAAGGCTTGGAAATAAACTAAATCTTAAAAGGGTAACTTTCATCAGAATTTTGCTTTAGATCATAAGAGCATAAAAGATAGGAGCATATTTCAGCAATTGAGTTTGCTCCACCATTTAATCATAGCTGTCATGTCCTTCAACCCCACTCTCCTGCTTTCTCCCTGAAACCTTTGATCCCCTTGCTACTCAAGAACCAATCTATCATTGCCTTAAATACACTCAAGATTTGACTCCACAGACTTCTGAGGCAATTATTTCCACAGATTCTCGACCTTCTGGATGAAGAAATTCATCCTCATTTACTCAATCATAATACCATTACATCTGGCTCCAGCTTCTCTCTCAAACTGCAGGGTAAATTCTATCATGTTATGGTCACTGCCTCCTAGGGGGCCCTTCACTTGTAGATCCCTAATCAAGTCTGCCTCATGACACATCACCAAATCCAGAATTACTTGTTCCCTACAAGGTTTGACCATAAGCTGCGCCAAAATAAATATTGTAGGCATTCCACAAATTCCTATTCTTGGGATCACTACCAACCTGATTTTCCCAGTGGACCTGCATATTGAAGTCTTCCAGATTATTGTAATAGTGCCTTTCGTAAATGCTTTTCTCATCCCTTGATTTATTTCCTGCCTTCCATTCCAACAATTTCTAAGGTACCTGTACATAAGTCACATAAGTCTTTTTCCCTTTGAGTTCCTCAACACTACCCAAACAGATTCTAATCCTGATGATTCTACATCATTTCTTGCTATTGACGTAATTTCATTTCGTACTGATAAGGACACTCCATCACCTCTGCCCGTCCTTTCAACAAGACGTGTGTTCTTGGATATTTAGTTTCGAGCCCCAATTCCTTTACAACCAAGTGTCTGTGATGCTCAGAAAATCATACCCTCCAATTTCAATCTGTGCCATAAACTCATTTACCTTATTTCATATCCTGTGTGCACTTAGGTACAACATCCTCAGGCCTGCATTTATTACTCCCCTTCTCATAGGTAGAGAATGGGTATAGTGTTTTAACAGCTCAACCTGAGTGAGAACTTGACAATAAACTTATCAGCAGAATATTAGAGACTCAGACAAGTAAAACGCCAAGATAGAATAATGAATCACCCAAGGTTATTACATTTTTCTTGCTTGATTTCATGTTTGTAACTGAACTATTTATGAGCTGGTTGGAGTTCCAACGTAGGGTATGAAAGAACTTGGCAATCTCACTGAAGTTGGCAGGCAGAAGAGTTTCATCATCTCCTTAGGTTTTGTTTTGTAAAGAAAGTACAAAATAAGGTTTATCAAGCACAGAAAGTTAACCTGACTCAATCAACAATGTCTAGTTTCAGGAGATTGCCTTTCAGTTTGTAATGGTGCAATTGCACTTTGAAACAATTGCTATAACTGCCATGTGTCAAGTCTTACATATCTTAAACAAACTATAAGCGCTGTCATCAAAAATAGATCTTATAACTCAGTCAATAGCACCCCTACCTCTCAGCCAAAATCTTTCCCTGCAAGGTTAGTTAATCATTGAAAGAAAAACCATGACTTGTTTCAAATAGATGGATAATCAACACGTTAATTCTTTGAAAACTTCATCACTAATCCTCCAAAGGTAAAAATGTCAGTGAAAATACAATAGTCACCAATAAAGATTATCATTTTCAAAACTAGTTAATCAGTCAATACCACATAGTTGCTCCAATTTCTGTTTGGAAATTGTTACTTTCAGGAAATTGTTCTGTTTGGAAATTGTCAGGCAGGTGAGCACCCTAGTATTTCAGCTGGAGGTTGAAATCTAATTTCCTGTCCTCTGTTTGGTTTTAGAGGGAAATAGATTATATTTTAGACAAACCTCCTTTATGTCCACTTAGTTTTTGCATAAATTTCAGAAAAATTACAGGTCAAAGGAAAGAAAATATTTCAGGAGAATCATCTATTTGAAATACTAGCAAGCCCTGTCCCATTTTAATTTCCATTTGATATGTTGTAAGGAAATGGATTGCTTACTGAATATGAGATCGTCATTTGTCACTGCCCTATTTCAATAACATGAGTTACAGTGGAAAATCTGAGAGGAGACCGGCAAACAATAATGAACAATAGCATTAAAGCAATGTTTGAAATCTGTTGCAGAGCTGCCTGGCATATGAAACCAGCATGGAGACATTTAAGACCACATCAATTATCTGGACATGATATATTCTTCAGTCGTCAACAGCAAAGAACAAACTTTACTGCTGTTCTTTCCGGGATCTTCCTGTGAGGAAATTGGTTGTCACAATACAGGAAGAATTGCAAAGTAATTCATTAATTATGAAGCTGCTTGGAATGCTCTGAGGATATCAAAGATATTACATACAACTTCCCTCTTTCCTACTTGATCTTCATTTATTATGTTAGATTTCCTTACAGATTGTGTAATAGCAAAGCAAAAGAGCTCAGATGGTGATGTCAATCCATGCCCATAAGGAAGTGGGCTGGCATTCCAAACATTATTTTACTCAAGATCAATAAAACGATTGGAAGAAGCAAAATTTCATCTTCTCATTATTGATTAATGGATTAAATCTGTTATCTCTGCTGTAAAGGGTTAGTTTAATAATTTAGACAACCTACATCTTCACTTTAGTAAAAAAAAATCTGTTTGGACATTTTATGATGCACCTTTATGCAGATGGGAACTGAACTTGAATCTTCTAGTCCAGAGGTAGGGACACATACACTGTACCATCGGAGTGTTAAAGGCAGTTTGTTAGCTCACTGTCTGATGATGGTTCATTCAGACATATTTTTCTTGGCAGTTTTCATTACCTTCTATTTTCAGGGTTGAGACATGAGTTAGATCCTTCAGATGGACCAGAGATTAATCCCATGCTGTAAGTGTTATTCTAAACTTCAAAAAAAAAAATCATCTCCCAATTCCAATCTCTTTATAGATATTTTTAATCAACCTGTTGAGAGATGTTATAACATGCTTCTGGAACAAGTGGGTCTTGGACTCAGGCCTCCAGTCTCAGAATTAGGGACATTATCACTGTCATCAGAGCCCCAAGACCAATTGTAGTAACTGTAAGCAACTTGTTCAGTCATGTTGTTACACACTTTTAGGACAGATGAGGCTTGCACCCGGAAATTCTGAGTCAGGGATAGGGACTTTGCCATTGCAACTCAAGATCTCTTTCACTCCAACCTCTTTGTGTACATCTATTATTGAATTAGTTACAAATAATCATCACTGCAAACAAATGTAAGGATTGCTTGTTAATTGGTACCACATTGTCTTCAGGTCAATCAGAGTAGATTTGCTTTATTATTATGAAATAAATAAGTTTAATGCTCATCTTTGTTAAATCCTTATGAAGGATGGCACAATTACCAGACACCTTTGATTCTGTGAATTCCAACACGGTTATTATTAATTTCTAATCATTGACTATCCATCCACTCACTGTGGAGAAGACATTAGAATATTTTAAAAGTATTCACTTCGTATTTTATGTAAGTGACAATAAATCAGACTAAAATATTTAGCCCTTCCACCCTTTAACCTGGAGTCCCCCATCTTCATTGAAAATGATTGCGCTGCAGACAGTTAAATGTACTGAGTAGAAATTATTACAGTGAAATCTCCTCTGAGGTCTTGCTATCACTGTCTTGTTTTGAACAACTGACATAATAAAATCAACGTTTCAAACTCAAGGCATGCTTTGCACATCCCTGGCTGTGTCTGGCTGAGTTGTAAATTAGATAGCCCAATTACCTCTTTGGCCTGTGGAGGTATCCTTCAGATTGGCTTAGCAATCAGTTGGGAGTATTTGAAAAGGCTTCAAGAAAATAAAAGATAAGAAGAACTGTTGATCATGTCAGAAATGTGAACTCAATATTCAAAAGTAAATTGGATTTACATAGGCTGGTTGTCATCTGAAAAGAAAAAAAGAAATCATTTGGTGAAGTAAGAAAGCTCCTTGAAAAGAGAAAGGGAGAAAATTTACAAGGTATGCAGATCCTGCATACAATTTGTAAACGAGATCTGGAGAAGATGAAATATGTTGAATGATGTAAAAAGAATATTTCAGTTTGTTAAGATTACTTAGAAGGACAAAAGCGCTCCAAAATGGAATACTTGAGCTAATATTAAAATAAAAACAACAGTGAAAGTCATAAGATAACATGAAATTAAATAGCTATGAGTATAGCTTCAGTTGGGAGACCTTATACAGCACAGTAATAGCAATGTGTTTAGCAATGAAGAATAAGTACCTGTATCAATTCTAGCACAGAACAGGAAAAGAAAGGAACCAAACAGTATTGTGTCTGATAAAAGTGTCCAAAATGTTCAAGCAATAACTGAATAGTTATGGTGTAGGAGATGAGTATTCAGTCCATCATGTCTCCACCGGCACTCCAAATAAACAATATGAACTGCTGCCGTTCGGTTGTTTTTCCCAAGTAACCCTTCACATTATTGAACCATTTTTCATTGAACAGAAAGAAGGACTTGTAAAGCTCCAGACATTCATAAGATAACAACAGTATAATCCAAAGTATCTGCCATGCTGAAACACATATCAAAAATTTAAAGAGAGTGAACAGTTGCCTTCAAAGCCAAGTGCCAATAAAAGGCTAAGCACTTTCCTGTAGATAGGACCAATCAGAGTTCAAATCATTGCTACACAAGTTTATAGACTCCTATTGAAAAAGCCCTTAAAATGAATGAATATCTCTGCCATATAATAGCACAGAGTAGCAAGGAGAAAGGAAAAGAAAAAATAAGAATTAGTATGTGCAATGTTTACATAGCAGGTACTGTATATTTATTTTATAACAAAAGCATTTTAAAGGTACATTTATGTTTCTATTACTGTAGAATCTACACTTTAGTTCAGTATCTAGAGGATATAAGTTACTTATTATATTTTAAAATGCAGCCTACTATATTGCAATGGACACTGTTCTGCTGAAATTAAATTTTTAGCTTCTCAATTCATTTACCACAAAGCTAACATGTTCAATTGCTGATGTTTTCATATGAATGTACCTGCCGACAGAGTTATTTAAATGTAAAATCATCCATTTGGATGATGGCCTGAAACTCACAGATCGTCATAACTTGAAGGTTGAAAACACAGTCACTGATTAAAATAATTGCCTGGATGTTTTCAACGTTACAAAAGGTTGAATGCAAGCACTTGCTTTTAGTGAAACATGGGCTGATATATGACTAGTGTGTAACAACTAAGGATGAGTGAAAAATGTACTTTGTTTGTAAATCTCACCCCAAGCTGAAAGACAGGAATAAATTCTGGCTGAGAGCTGCTCCTTTTTTGAGGTATTTTAGGTGCTGGAGGTGATTTTGTTGAATTCCAGGAGCAGTAATTACTGTTTTATAAGCTGTTGCATTGCGTGGGAACTTTGGGGAAAGAAGATCAAAACAACAGCACCTTAAAAAGGAGAGAGACAAAGTCAGAGACCACATGGTCAGTGAATTGAAAGAGAAAGAAACATATACTGCTGTCTGACACAGTAGTAAATCGGCACAGCCATTGTTTTGCTTTGGAGATGCCGGTGTTGGACTGGGGTGTACAAAGTTAAAAGTAACACAACACCAGGTTATAGTCCAACAGGTTTAATTGGAAGCACACTAACTTTCGGAGCGCTGCTCCTTCATCAGGTGATTGTGGAGAGCACAAATCTAAAACACAGAATTTATAGCAAAAATTTACAGTGTGATGTAACTGAAATTTTACATTGAAAAATACCTTGATTGTCTATTGAGTTTTTCATCTGTTCGAATACCATGATAGTTTCACTTCTTTCATGCTTTTTTTAAGATTAGATTACTTGCAGTGTGGAAACAGGCCCTTTTGCCCAACAAGTCCACACCGCCCAGCCAAAGCGCAACCCACCCATACCCCTACATTTACCCCTTACCTAACACTATAGGCAATTTAGCATGGCCAATTCACCTGACCTGCACATCTTTGGACTGTGGGAGGAAACCCACGCAGACACAGGGAGAATGCGCAAACTCCACATAGTCAGTTGCCTGAGGCGGGAAATGAACCCAGGTCTCTGGCGCTGTGAGGCAGCATGCTAACCACTGCGCCACTGTGCCGCCCACTAAACCTGTTTTTTAAAGTTGCATTCTCAGCTTAGCTGTAACAATGGGTGTTAGCTAGACAATATGTTGAAGGTGTTAGCCCCCTGTGTTCTCTGTCTATGCCATGATGTTTAGATTGATTCCAATCTAAAAAGTGAGATAACAGAGTTTTACATGAATTTATGCAGTTTTTGAGCAAATTACCATGTAACTCTGCAAGTACAAATTCACCCCCCAAAATATATGTGTGCTTGTGGGTCTTTGTCAGTCTGTGTGTGTGTCTGACTGGGTTGGGGGTTGTGAGTGTGAGAGGGAGTGTATGTGTGTGTGTAATGAGTGTAGAGTGTGTTTGCGTGTGAGGGGGTGCATGTGTGAGTGTGGAGTGTTTGTGCGTGTCTGGGGTGGGGGTTTGTGAGTGTCTGTGAGAGAGCGTATATATGTGTGTGCATGAGTGCGGAGTGGTCTAAGTCTCTGAGAGGATGCCTGTATGAGTGTGGGAGTGTGTGTGTCTGTAAGGCTGTGTGTGAGCGTCGGTGTATGTGTGTGTGTGTGTGTAGGAGTATCTGTGTGTGTGTGTATAGTGCAATGGTGGTCACCTGTAATGTGACAATAACCCAAGGTCCCGGTTGAAGCCCTCCCTATGGGTACTGAACTTAGCTATCAGCCTCTGTTCGGCCACATTTCCCTGCTGCCTGTCCTGAAGTCCGCCTTGGAGGTTGGTCACCCGAAGGTCCAAGGCTGAATGTCCTGGACCACTGAAGTGTTCCCAACTGGGAGGGAACCCTCCTGTCTGTGGATTGTTGTGCGATGCCCATTCATCCATTGTCATAGTCTTTGCTCAATTTCCCCAATGTACCATGCCTCCGGGCATCCTTGCCTGCAACGTATAAGATAGACAACGTTGGTTGAGTCACATGAGTACCTGTCACATACAAGGTGGGAAGTGTCCCCACGTGTAATGGTGGTTTCCATGTCCACACTCTGACAAGTCTTGCAACGCCTACCGTGACAGGGTTGTATGGAGTTGTCCTGAGAGCCGGGCAGTTTGCTCCGAACAATGATTTGTTTGAGGTTTGGCAGTTGTTTAAAGGCAAGCAGTGGAGCTGTGGGGAAGGTCTTGGTGAGGTGCTCATCCTCATTGGTAACATGTTGCAGGCCACGAAGAACATGGCGTAGTTTTTCTGCTCTTGGGAAGTACTGAACAACGAAGGGTACTCTGTTGGTTGCAGCACGTGTCTGTCTCCTGAGGAGGTCATTACGGTTCCTTGCTGTGGCACGTTGGAACTGGCGGTCAATGAGTTGAGCATCGTTGCCCGTTCTTGTGAGAGCATCCCTGAGTACTTCCAGGTGCCTGACACGTTCCTCCTCATCTGAGCAGATCTGGTGTACACATAGGGCTTGTCCATAGGGGATGGCTGTTTTAATATGTTTTGGGTGGAAGCTGGAGAAGTGTAGCATTGTGATGTTGTCTGTGGGTTTGCGGTAGAGTGTGGTGTTGACATGTCCGGCCTTGATGGAGGTGCATGTGTCCAAGAATGAGACAGATAGTCGAGAGTAGTCCATGGTGAGTTTGTTGGTGGGATGAAACTTGTTGATATCACTGTGTAGTTTTATCAGTGACTCCTCGCCATGGGTCCAGAGGAAGAAAAGGTCTTCAATGTACCTGGTGTATAATATTGGTTGGAGATCCTGAACAGAGAAGAAGTCTTGTTCGAACCTGTGCATAAAAATGGTGGCATATAGGGGTGCAAATTTGGTCCCCATGGCTGTTCCATGTGTCTGGACGAATAACCGGTTGTCAAAAGTGAAGACGTTACCGAGGATAAATGTCACAGTAGGCGCTGCAAGACGTGTCAGAGTGTGGACATGGATACCACCATTATACATGGGGACACCTCCTACCATGTACATGGCAGGTACTCATGTGACTCAGCCAACGTTGTCTATCTTATACATTGCAGACAAGGATGCCCAGAGGCATGGTACATTGGGGAAACCGAGCAAAGGCTACAACAACGGATGAATGGGCACCGCACAACAATCAAAAGACAGGAGTGTTCCCTCCCAGTTGGTCCAGGACATTCGACCTCGGACCTTCGGGTGATCATCCTCCAACGTGGACTTCGGGACAGGCAGCAGCGAAAAGTGAACAAGCAGTGGCTGATAGCTAAGCTCGGTACCCATAGGGAGGGCTTCAACTGGGATCTTGGATTCATGTCACATTACAGGTGACCACAATTGCACTATACACACACACAGACACTCCTACACACACACACTCACACACACACACAGGCACTCCTATGTACACACATACACACGGACACACATATACGCAGACACACACACAGACATTAACACACAGCCTTACAGACACACACACTCCCACACTCACACAGGCACCCTCTCAGAGTCTTAGACCACTCTACACTCATGAACACACACATACACACTCTCTCTAACAGACACTCACAACCCCACATCCCAGACACGCACACATACTCCCACACTCACACATGCACCCCCTCACAGACTTAAGACAATCTACACTTACTACACACACATATACACTCCCTCTCACACTCACAACCCCCAACCCAGACAGACAGACACACACAGACTGACAAAGACCCACATGCACACATATATTTTGGGGGGTGAATTTGTACTTGCAGAGTTACAAGGTAATTTGCTCAAAAACTGCATGAATTCATGTAAAACTCTGTTATCTCACTTTTTAGATTGGAGTCAATCTAAACATCATGGCATAGACAGAGAATACAGGGGGCTAACACCTTCAACATATTGTCTAGCTAACTCCCATTGTTACAGCTAAGCTGAGAATGCAACTTTAAAAAAATGTTTTGTGATTTACAAATGAAAGAAGTGAAACTATCATGGTATTCGAACAGATGAAAGCCTCAACATACAATCAAAGTATTTTTCAACCTATAATTTCAGTTACATCACACTGTAAAGTTTGCTATAAATTCTGTGTTTTAGATTTATGCCCTCCACAATCACCTGATGAAGGAGCGGCGTTCTGGGGTTGAGTGATTTTTAACATTGCCTTTGCCGTTTGAGTTCAAGTACTTCTGAAAATTGGAGATGTCTAAGAAAAATTAACAAACAGCAAAATTCACAAGTGACCTTGGAGGAACCTATGTGGGAGAGCTCACTACATAGGAGCAGCTAATTGCCATGGTTTCAAGTGTAAAATTTTGTTCTTTTTTTTTAAATCGACAATAGTGAGTAGAGTGGGTTCTTTTTTGATTAACTGCTTTATTGAGGTCTGTCTCTTGATTAAATTTTAAATATATAAAATATGGGTCCTAAGTTAGCCTGGAGCAGGGTCTTTAGAACAGTAAGGCTGTGCTACTTTCTGTGTCTGATGATTGTTAAGGTTCAGAGATGGCCTTTAGTAGGTTATGGTTAGGGTTATAGTTAGGATTAGGGTTGGGTTGAGGGTTAGGATTAGGCCTAGTAGAGTGATGTGCTCTTCAGTCAGATGTAGGAGATTAGTGAGAGTTTCCATGTTACTGATAATTATGTCTGCAGTAAGAGTGTTTGGTTGTGAATCATATCAGATTACATAGATTGGTTGGAGCAGCAGTAAGAATCAATGAGGAATTTACAAGAGCTAGGGAGTGTGATGGATGGCAGCAATAGAAAGGGAGAAAAGCCGCAGATACAGTCTGGTAGATGGGTTAACTCCAGGAAAGGAAGGAGGGGTAGTGCAGGAGTCTCCTGTGGCAAACCCCATCTCAAACAATTATGCTGTTTTGGAAAATATAGGGGGTGATGGACTCTCAGGGGAATGTAGCAGTCCAGCCAAATTTCTGGTACCAATACTGGTTCTAATGTAATGAGGGGTACGTCAGGTTCCAAGTAATCGATTGTGTTAGAGAACTGTCTAGTCAGAGGCACAGCCAGACATCTCCACAGCTGGCAGCGAGAAATCAGAATGCTGTGTTGTCTCCCCGGTGCTAGGATCAAGGCTATCTCAGATAGAATGCAGCATATTCTCAAAGGTGAGTGACCAGCAGGAGGTCATTGTGCACATTGAAGGAAGTTAGACAGGAATTTAAAAAGGAAGTTCTCGAGGGTAGTAATTTCTGGATTATTCCTGGTTCTACAAGCTAGTGAAGGTAGGAATAGGAGAATAGAGCAGATGAATGCATGGCTGGGGAGCTGATGCAGGGGAGAAGGGTTCACATATTTGGATCATTGGAATCTCTTTTGGGGGAGAAGTGATCTGTATAAGAAGGACGAATTGCACTTGAATTGGAAGAGGATTAAAATACTGATGGGGAAGATTTAAACTAGTAATGTTGGGAGGTGGTACCAAAGGCGAATGTGAGGAAAGAGATCAGTCTGAGTCTGATATAGTTGGGAAAAGGAGCAAATCAAACAGTCAGGGCAGGCAGGAACAAAGCAGAGAACAAAATAGGACTGATAAATTAAACTGCATTTATTTGAATGCAAGAGGCCCATCATGGAAGGCAGACAAACTCAGGGAATTGTTAACAACATGGGACTGGGATATCATAGCAATTACAGAGACACATTCAGGATGGACAGGTCTGCCAACTTAATGTTCCAGGATACAAATGCTATAAGAAGGATAGGAAAGGGGGGCAAGAGAGGAGCGTGAGTGGTGTTTTTGATTAGGGATAATGTTAAGGCTGTACTTAGGAGGATTTTCCTGGGAATAGATCCAGGAAAGTTACTTGGGTGGAACTGAGAAATAAGAAAAGGACAATCACCTTATTGGGATTATATTATAGACCACTCAATAATCATCAGGAAATTGAGACACAAACTTGTAAGGAGATCTCAGTTATCTATAAGAATGAGAGGATGGTTATGATAGGGGATTTTAACTTTCCAAAAAATGACTGGTACTGCCATAGTGTTAAGGGTTTGTTATGGACTAGGCCAGACCACTCAAAACATTTTTAAGCAGGCAGCCCAGACCATACCTTTTCAATTTGTTTCAGTACATGCACAGTGAAAATTACCCAGCGTAAGTTAGCAAGGTTGACTACCAGGTTTTAAAACAGACAGAAATGTATTCATAAAATTACGGAATGAAACACAAAGATCAGAACAAAGAATATCTACAGAATCCTATCTATCTGGTGGCACAGTGGCTCAGTGGTTAGCACTGCTGCCTCACAGCACCAGGGACCCTTGTTCAATTCCAGCCTCAGGCGACTGTCTGCTTGGAGTTTGCACATTCTCCCATTATCTGCATGGGTTTCCTTCGGGTGCTCCGGTTTCCTCCCACAGCCCAAAGATGTGCAGGTCAGGTGAATTGACCATGCTAAGTTGTCAATAGTGTTAGGTGCATTAGTCAGAGGGAAATGTGATAAGGTGGGTGACTTTTTGGAGGGTCGGTGTGGACTTGTTGGGCCGAAGGGCCTGTTTCCACTCTGTAGGGGAATCTAATCTAATTGAAAATCCAGACTAGACTTAATTATCCTGTTCTGAATGTACACAACAGTAAGCAAACCCCTTAAATGCAGTAAAAATGAAACAAAGGTTTACAGGTCGAAGTTAGAAGGGCAGAAGGAGAGATAATCTAGCAGCCTGTTTCCACACAGCCCACTGGTGAACTCCCTAACTAGTTCTGGATTGAACTGCTCAGCTAGAGAGCTGACCACTCCCCTTTGAATTATACAGAATACTTCTAAAAATATATACGTTTGGCCTAAAGACTCATCTGTTTACAGATAAACAAAAAGACCTTTCATCTCTATACCAAACCCAGCCGTTTTGGAGCCCGGCCTGTTTACGACCACTCTGTAAGAAAACAAAGACACAGCATCCTTGAAGAAAGGAACAGCTTTTAGAAAAAATGACCAGCTTTGTGACAGGTTTCGATGGAGAAGAATTTGTTAAATGTGTGCAAGAAAACATTCTGATATGGTGTGTGGATGCACCTACTAGCAGTAGTGCAAAACTTGACCTACTCTTGGCAAATATTAGAGGGCAAGTAACTAAGATGTCAGTAGAGGAGCACTTTGGGGCCTGTGACCATGATTCTATTCGTTTTAAAATAGTTATGGAAAAGAATGGACTGGACCTAAAAGTTAAAGTTCTAAATTTGCGGAAGGCTAATCTTGACAGCATTAAGCAAGAACTTTCAAAAGTAGATTGGAGGCGAATGAGAAGCCTTGAAAATTGAAATAACGAGAGTCCAGAGACAGTATGTTCCTGTTAGGGGGAAAAGCAAGGCTGGTAGGTGTAGCAAATGCTAGAAGACTAAATAAATTTTGGTTTTGATTAAGAAAAAGAAGGAAGCATATGTCAGGTATAGACAGCAGAGATCGAGTGAATCCTTAGAAGAGTATAAAGGCAGTAGGAGTATACTTAAGAGGGAAAACACGAGGGAAAAAAAGGGGACATAAGATAATTATGGCAATTAGGATTAAAGAGAATCCAAAAGGATTTTATAAATGCGTTAAGGACAAAATCGTAACTGCAGAGAAATTAAGATTCCTCAAGGTCTGCCTATGGATGGAACTGCAAGAGAAGGGGGAGTTATGAAATGAATATTTTATATCAGAGTTTACTGTGGAGAAGGACATGGAAGATAAAGAATATGGGGAAATAGATGTGGGGAAAAATATCCGTATTACAGAGGAGGAGATGCTGAATGTCTTAAAATATATAAAGATGCATAAATCCCTTGGACTTGATCAGGTGTATCCTAGAACTCTGTGGGAAGCTAGGGAAGTGATTGCTGGGCCCCTTGCTGAGACATTTGTACCATCGATAGTTATAGTTGAGGTGCCAGAAAACTGGAGCTTGGCGAACGTGGTACCACTATTTAAGGTTGTAAGGAAAAGCCGTCCTAATAAGGTGAGCCTGACATCAGTGGTGGGCAAATTGTTGGAGGGAATCCTGAGGGGCAGGATATACATGTATTTGGAAAGGCAAGGACCAATTAGGAATAGTCAACACAGCTTTGTGCATTTGAAATCATGTCTCACAAACTTGACTAAGAGTTTTGAATAAGTACTGAAGAAGATTATGAGGGCAGAGCAGTGGATGTGATCTATATCAACTTCAGTAAGGCGTTCAGCAAGGTTCTTCATGGTAGACTGGTTAGCAAGTTTAGATCTCATGGAATACAGGGAGAACTAGCCATTTGGATACAGAACTGGTTTAAAGGTAGAAGACAGAAGGTGGCGGTGGAGGGTTGTTTCTCAGACTGGAGGCTTGTGACCAGCGGTGTGCCACAAGGATTGGTGCTTGGTACACTGCTTTTCATCATTTTATATAAATGATTTGGATGTGACCATAACAGGTATAGTTAGTAAGTTTGCAGATGACACCAAAATTGGAGGTATAGTGGACAGCGAAGAAGGTTACCTCAGAGTACAACGCGAGCTTAATCAGATGGGCCAATGGGCCAAGGAATGGCAGATGGAGTTCAATTTAGTGAAATGTGAAGTTCTGCATTTTGGATAGGCAAATCTTAGCAGGACTTTTACACATAATGGTATGGTCCTGGGAGTGTTGCTGAACAGAGAGACCTTGGAGCACAGGTTCATAGTTCCTTGAAAGTGGAATTGCAGGTAGATATGATAATAAAGAAGGCATTTGGTATGCCTTCCTTTAGTGTTCAGAACATTGAGTATACAAGTTAGGAGGTCTTGTTGTGGTTGTACGGGGCATTTGTCATGCCACTTTTGGACTACTGTGTGCAATTCTGCTCTCCTTCCTATTGGAATGATCTTGTGAAACTTGAAAGAGTTCAGAAAAGATTTCCAAGGATTTTGCCAGGGTTGGAAGGTTTGAGCTATAGGGAGAGGTTGGATAGGCTGGTGCTATTTTTCCTGGAGCATTGGAGGCTGAGGGGTCACCTTATAGAGGTTATAAAATCACAAGGGGGATGAATGGAATAAATAGACAAGGTTTTTTCTATGGGTTGGGGGAGTCCAAATCTAGAGGACATGGATTTATGGTGAGGGGGGAGAAATTTAAAAGGGACCTAAGAGGAAACTTATTCACACAGAGGGTGGTGCATGTATGGAATGAGCTGCCAGAGGAAGAGTTGGAGGCTGGTGCAATTAAGATTTCTAAAAGGGATCTGGATAGGTATATGAATAGGAATTGTTTAGAGGGATATGTGCCAAGTGCTGGTAAATTGGACTAGTTTAGGTTAGGATATCTGGTTGGCATGGAAGAGTTGGACTGAATCATCTGCTTCAATGTGAAGATCTCGATTCCCAGGGAGGGGTCTCTCGGTTCCGTGATCGGTCAAATAATCAACAGGAATACGGTCTACTTCAGCAAGATTTCACAGTTTATTACGATGACGGGCATGGGTTTGTCCAGCAACACAGAGGTTAAAAGCTTCTGTGTTCCTTGAGGAAACTGCACAATTTCACTTAGAACAAAGGCAATTTTTATATGTTTCTTAAGAAATAGTACAGCCTTAATTACAGAGTAAATCCAATAAAATGTAATAAAATGACTTAATGGACAACAGGTTAACCCAATGATATTTCTTGGAAAACGAAGTTATTTACTACACATTTATCTCTTTCCACCTGCATTTCAAGATTAACTGAGATGGTAATAACATCCTATCTAGCTTAGTTAATTCTATGCTTTATCTTTAATTCAGTTAGCTCAGCAAGGCATGAATACAGCCTTTAGCAGGGTGAGAAGCCATTTTAAATACAGTGTTAATTTCCAGCCTGAAGCCATTTTGTTATGTTACTTTGCATTGAGAAACCATTTTGTAGTTAATAAAACATGCATAAAAATGATTACTCCTGACAACGGTCTCATTCCAGATTTTAGATCCTCAAGTGCTGTGCAGGTCTATAACTCTATGTCTATGTCTACTGGTGGCTTTACAGGTACAGTTGCCATAGAGAACAATTAAAAAAAGATATGGGTTTCACATTGACTAATGAAAAATTTTAACATTTTCATAAATCAACTCTAACAAACTAAATTGAATTCACCTAACATTTACATAGGATGCCACTAATAGACTAAACTGCAGAAAGGTTATCTACCCCCCTTCTCTCTCCACCATCACACCCCACAACCTCCAATGAAAAACCCACATAGCCTTCATATATTTTATTAAAATCAAAGGAACTGCACATGCTGGAAACCAGTAACAAAAACAGAAAGTTCTGGAAAAGCACAACAGGTCTGGCAGCATCTCTGAAGAGAAATCAGAGTTAAAGTTTTGAGTAAAATTCTTGATCGTGTAGATGAGCAGAGAGATCTCGGTGTCCAGGTACACAGATCCTTGAAAGTTGCCACCCAGGTTGACAGGTTTGTTAAGAAGGAGAAAGTGAGGACTGCAGATGCTGGAGACCAGAGTTGAAAAATGTGGTGCTGGAAAAACACAGCAGGCCAGGCAGCATCCGAGGAGCAGGGGAATCGACGTTTGGGGTATAAGCCCTTCTTCAGGAATGAGACTGGTGTGCCAAGCGGGTTGAGATAAATTATAGCGGGGAGGGAATTTGGGGGAGGGGTGCTGGGAATATGATAGGAGGAAGGAGGTGAGGGTGATACGCCAGAGAGGGGGTGGGTGAGAAGAGGTTGGGAAGAAGATTGCAGGTCAAGAGGGCGGTGCTGAATCCGGGGGTTGGGACTGAGATAAAGGTGGGGGAAATGAGGAAGCTGGAGAAATTTACATTCAGGGTTGTTAAGAAGGCATACAGGGTTTTAGCTTTTATTAATAGAGGGATCGAGTCCCAGAACCATGAGGTTATGCAACAGCTGTACAAAACTCTGGTGCGGCCGCACTTGGAGTATTGTGTACAGTTCTGGTCACCGCATTATAAGAAAGAAGTGGCAGCTCTGGAAAGAGTGCAGAGGAGATTTACTAGGATGTTGTCTGGTATGGAGGGAAGGTCTTACGAGGAAAGGCTGAGGGACTCAAGGTTGTTTTCGTTAGAGAGAAGAAGATTGAGAGGTGACTTAATAAAGACATATAAGATAATCAGAGGGTTAGATAGGGTGGACAGGGAGAGCCTTTTTCCAAATATGGTGATGGCGAGCACGAGGGGGCATAGCTTTAAATTGAGGGGTGATAGATATAGGACAGATTTCAGAGGTAGTTTCTTTACTCAGACAGTAGTAAGGCTATGGAATGCTTTGCTTGCAATGGTAGTAGATTCACCAACTTTAAGTACATTTAAGTTGTCATTGGGCAAGCATATGGACATACATGGAATAGTGTAGGTTAGATGGGCTTCAGATTGGTATGACAGGGCAGTGTAACATTGAGGGCCGAAGGGCCTGTACAGCGGTGTAATGTTCTATGGGTCCACTCACTCTCTCTCAAAACTGATGGTAGCTAGGAAAATGGTGTTTTTATATAGAAGATAGGTTAGGGAGAGGGGGAGAAGAGTAAAGGATAGATGGAGATTGAGCCCAAACAGACAAGAGAACAGCTGGACAGACAAAGGATTGGATAACAATCAAGCCAGGAGAATGAATAGCTATTAATGGTGACTGTTAGTGGCTAACGATGGGTGATGTGTAATAGCAGACCATGTGATAATAAGACCTGGTGCGTGGGAGTTGGGGTAAGATGGTGGGAGAAGCTCAAGCCCTAAACTCAATATTGAATCCAGAAGTCTATAGAGCTCACGAGCAGAAAATGAGATGCTGTATTCCAGCTTGAGCTGGGCTTCACCGGATCACTGCAGCAAGCATGAAACAAAGCTGTTGGCTAAGGTATATAGTGACGGACAGAATATGGGTGTGCTGTGTTCACTATGTTCTGTCCTCAAAAAAAGACCCTTAACTTGCAGTTGCCTGCCACTTCAACACATCACAGCATTTCCTA
Organism: Chiloscyllium punctatum; assembly: GCF_047496795.1. NCBI lineage: Eukaryota > Metazoa > Chordata > Chondrichthyes > Orectolobiformes > Hemiscylliidae > Chiloscyllium > Chiloscyllium punctatum. Next base: position 93,125,724 of record NC_092747.1, read on the forward strand.
GCCAAGATCTGTGTCTTAGACGTGCTGCAGTGGTCCAGCGAAGCCGAGGACAAACTGAATGAATAGCACCTAATTTTCCACCTGGGGACTCTACAGCCTGAGTATGAAATCACATTGCCTTGTATTGGACAGAATTAATATCAGGCTACATGCCCCTCTCCATGACTTTATATTTTCTAATTAACTTGTTCAGATATGTTATTACACATTTCTGGGGTAAGTGGGACTTAAACTCAGGCCTTTTGGTTCAGAGGTAGTGATGCTACCACTATGTCACAAGAACCCCCACTTTCCATGACTTTATTTTCCATAAAATTAAAAGAGACAGTTTAAACATAATTATCATATCAAGCCTCGCATTTTGCAACCTTCACACAGATTCTAGATACTATTGTGGTACAGTGGCAATGTCCTGGTCTCTGAACCAGGAGACCAAACTAAAGTCGCACCTGCTCTGGAACAAGTCTCTGAAAAGTTTAATTCAAAAATATCTACACACAGATTCAAATGCAGATTTGTTAGGAATACATTGGTGTTGGAATTAAATTATCTTGATCAGGACCAATTTGAAGGATGCAGCTCTTTAAATGAATGTTTAAGAGTTGGGGACAGATTTCCTGAGAGTTTTTGAAAAAGATCATGCAGGGCATTTCAATTTGACACAATAAAATAAGAGGGTAAAAACAATGACTGCAGATGCTGGAAACCAGATTCTGGATTCTGGATTAGAGTGGTGCTGGAATCCTGATGAAGGGCTTTTGCCCAAAACGTCGATTTTCCTGCTCCCCAGATGCTGCCTGAACTGCGGTGCTTTTACAGCACCACTCTAATCCAGAACAATAAAGTAAGAGTCATGAAAAGAAACACTAAAAAAATGATGGAAGCAGATCCAAAATACCAGCATAAATATTGGTCTGAGAAAGTTAATAGATGCTGATTGTCCTCATTGACCAGTGAACAAATCTCATCTCCAGCTTGTCAAGTTGACCTATTTTACCCATTCATTTTATTGATGTTCTAATAATCACTTTATCAAAACCTTTATCTACTCGAGTAAACATTAATCACAAACCAACCAAATTGAGTCCATTCAACAACTGAGGTTACACAAATAACAAGATCAAGTTACATTTAAGACGTTGCAGCAGGTCTGCATTCAAAACTCGTCACCATATTGTGTCTCCAGAGGAGCTTCAGTTATAGTCACAATGCCAAAAAATGTTCTCAGACTCAGCTTTCTCAGATCAGTGGAAAGAAAGTAAAATTATAGGTTTTGATTTAAATGACGACCCACCTGCTGTAAGGTTCTGGTTTGCAATTAGTTATTTTCTGATTTTTTAAAAGTGGTTCAAATTACCCCTGGATCCCTGGTTTTGACATTTGACTTATTTAGGGAATGTAAAATGAAGAAGGCAGTAGACGGGTGTTTCAGGGGAAAAGAATCTCTGTGGTTATTTAAATACAAAAGATAAGTATTATAATAGAACTAAAGTTTAATGCAATAAACAGCAAAATTGACAAAAACAACAATACAAAGGACAGTCATACTATTAAACATACAATAAGCTAGATTAAACACGATTAAAATATAAAACAACAGTTTTAATTACAGAATCTTTAATCATGCTTCCTTTCCTTGGGGTCCCAATGCACTGTAACCATTCGCTTTCCCCTCCCAGCTAGCTAGATTGGAACTTTGGGTCTTGGAAGTTTAAGCTCACCACTGAGAAACATAATTTGGAGATGCCCGTTTTAGACTAGGGTGTACAAAGATAAAAATCACACAACACCAGGTTATAATCCAACAGGTTTAATTGGAAGCACTAGCTTTCGGAGCACCCGCTCTTCCGCTCTGAAAGCTAGTGCTTCCAATTATACCTATTGGACTATAACCTGATGTTGTGTGATTTTTAACTGAGAAACATAGTTATTGAGATTCTTGCCATTGGTTTTCTTGGTTCAGAATATCCAGTTATTCTTGTTTGGATAGTGTTCATGCTGAAACTTGTTCAACCACTTGATTCGACTTCTCTTGGGTCTTGCTCTGGAAGCTGCTTGTTGGGGTGGAGGCCTTTGGAGAAGCTGTTTCTTCAGAAACGTGTTGCTGAAAGAAGACTCCATCACAGATGAGATCAGGGATGGCGGTTTTAATGACCTTGTACCCTGTTATCTCCTGTCAAATCTGTGTTGTCCATCGTGTTTCCAGTATTTATTCTGAAGTGGATTGGTTTCCCTGATCATTAAGAGCATGTGTGAATGGATTTTGATTGAAGTTGGATGTCTGGTATCTCCATGGCCCCATATTGTCTGTGATGGGTAGCTTGAGATGTAAAAGCTGTCACAGGTTAGAATCTTGTTAGTGTCAGTTGATTGTTATTTTAGTGTGGAGGTGTTAAATTGGAATTCCACGCTGAACAATAGTCCCAGACAGAAATCTCCATTCTTCAATTTAGGATGGCAAAAATTTCTGACAGTAACAACTGCTCCTTTTTTTGAGGTATTTTAGGTGTTGGAGGTGATTTCCTCGAATTCCAGGAGCAGCAATTACTGTTTTATATACTGTTGCATGGTTTTGGAACTTTGAAAAAAAAGTCAAAACAACAGCAGTTTTAAAAGGAAGAAGAACAAACAAAGGAAGCACATGGTAAAGTCATTTCAGGAGAGAGAGAGAGAACCTGCAGAGTTACTGCCTTTGCTGTTTGAATTCATGTATCGCTGGACATGGGAGTGCATCTGGGAAAATTAACAAACAGTGAAACTCACAACTGATCTTGGAGGAACTGTTGGGCGAAGTTCACAGCACAGAATCAGATAAGTTAATTGTTGTTTTAAGTGTGGCCTGCAGAGTGGCCTGCAGTAGTGAGTAGAGTGGGTTCTTTCTTGATTATATGTTTTTGGAGATATGTCTCTTGATTAAACTTAAAATCTAAGCCATAACTATTAATTTAACTTGAGGCAGTGTTTGTAGAGGAATAAGATGGTGTTATTTTCTGGGTTTGTAGATTATGAAGGAGCAAAAATGGCCTTTGATAGAGTGACATGTACTTCTTGTCAGATGTGGGAGTTTAAAGAGAGTTTAAGGGTTACTGTGGATTATATCTGCCATAAATACTGTTGGTTGCGAATCTGCTCAGATCAAATGGATCGGTTGGAGAGACAGTTAGAAGCGATGAGGAATTTGCAACAGCAACAGTATGTGATTGATGGCAGATATAGGAAGAGGAGAAGTCTCAGATACAGTCACAAAGATGGGTTAACTCCAGGAAAGGTAAGAGAAGTAGGCAGCCAGTGCAGGAGTCTTTTGTGGAAAGAGCCATTTCAAACAGGTATGTTGTTTTGGAAAATGTAGGGGGTGATGGATTCTCAGGGGAACATAGCACAAACAGCCAAGCTTCTGGTATTGAGACTGGCTCTAATGCAATGAGGGGTACACCGGGTTCCAAGAGATCAATTGTGTTAGGGGATTCTCTAGTCCAAGGTATAGACAGAAGTTTCTGTGGCCAGCAGAGAAAAATCAGAATGGTGTTGTTTCTCTGGTGCCAGGATCAAGGATGTCTCAGAGAGGGTGCAGAATGTTCTCACGGGGAAGAGGGGCCAGCAAGAGGTCATTGTCTACATTGAAACCAACAACATAGGAAGGGAAAAAGTTAAGATTCTGAAGGGAGGTTGCAGAGAGTTAGGCAGAACTTTAAAAAGGAGGTCCTCGAGAGTAGTAATATCTGGATTATTCCCGGGGCTACGAGCTAGTGAGGGCAGGAAAAGGGAGATAGAGCAGATGAATACATGACTTAGAAGCTGGTGTATGGAAGAAGGATTCACATTTTTGGACCATTGGAATCTCTTTTGGGGTAGACGTGACCTGTACAAGAAGGAGGATTGCACCTAAATTGGAAGGGGACTCATATACTGGCAGGGAAAATTGCTAGAGCTGCTTGGGAGGATTTAAACTAGTAAGGTGGGGTGGGGGGGCAGGGAGGGGGGGAGGGGGATAGCAGGGTGGGACGCAGAGAGATAGTGAGGAAAGAGATCAATCTGAGACTGATATAGTTGAGAACTGAAGTGAGTCAAACAGTCAGAGCAGGCAGGGAAAAGGTAGGATTAATAAACTGAACTGCATATTTCAATGCAAGGGGCCCAACAGGGAAGGCAGATGAACTCTGGGCATGGTTAGGAACATGGGACTAGGATATCATAGCAATTACAGAAACATGGCTCAGGGATGGACAGGACTGGCAGCTTAATATTCCAGGATACAAATGCTACAGGAAGGATAGAAAGGGAGGCAAGAGATGGGGTGGGGGGGGAGTGGCATTTTTGATAAGGGATAGCATTACAGCTGTGCTGAGGGAGGATATTTCCGGAAATACATCCAGGGAAGTTATTTGGGATTGTATTATAGGCCTCTTTATTGGGATTGTATTATAGACCCCCTAATAGTCAGAGGGAAATTGAGAAACAAACTTGTAAGGAGATATCAGCTATCTGTAAGGGTGGTTATGGTAAGGGAATTTAACTTTCGAAACATAGACTGGGACTGCCATAGTGTTAAAGGTTTAGATGGAGAGGGATTTGTTAAGTGTGTACAAGACAATTTTCTGATTCAGTATGTGGATGTACCTACTAGAGAAGGTGCAAAACTTGACCTATTCTTGGGACATAAGGGAGGGCAAGTGACTGAGGTGTCAGAGGGGGAGCACTTTGGGGGCAGTGACCATAATACAATTAGATTTAAAATAATAATGGAAAAGGATAGACCAGATCTAAAAGTTGAAATTCTAAATTGGAGAAAGGCCAATTTTGAGGGTATTAGGCAAGAACTTTCATAAGCTGATTGGGGGCAGATGTTCACAGGTAAAGGGACGCCTGGGAAATGGGAAGCCTTCAGAAATGAGATAACAAGAATCCAGAGAAAGTATATTCCTGTTAGGGTGAAAGGAAAGGCTGGTAGGGAATGGGAATGCTGGATGACTAAAGAAATTGAGGATTTGGTTAAGAAAAAGAAGGGAGCATATGTAAGGTATAGACAGGATAGATTGAATGAATCCTTAGAAGAGTAGAAAGGCAGTAGGAGTATACTTAAGAGGGAAATCAGGAGGGCCAAAAGGGGACATGAGATAGCTTTGGCAAAAAGAATTAAGGAGAATCCAAAGAGTTTTTACAAATACATTAAGGATAAAAGGGTAACTAGGGTCAGAATAGGGCCCCTCAAGGATCAGCAAGGCAGCCTTTGTGTGGAGCCGCAGAAAATGGGGGAGATACTAAACGAGTATTTTGCATCAGTATTTACTGTGGAAAAGGATATGGAAGATATAGACTGTAGGGAAATAGATGGTGACATCTTGCAAAATGTCCAGATTACAGAGGAGGAAGCACTGGATGTCTTGAAACGTTTAAAGGAGTATAAATTTCCAGCACCTGATCAGGTGTACCCTAGAACTCTGTGGGAAGCTAGAGAAGTGATTGCTGGGCCTCTTGATAAGATATTAGTATCATCGATAGTTACAGGTGAGGTGCCGGAAGACTGGAGGCTGGCAAACATGGTGCCACTGTTTAAGAAGGGCGGTAAAGAAAAGCCAGGGAATTTTATAGACTGCTGAGCCTGACCTCAGTGGTGGGCAAGTTGTTGGAGGAAATCCTGAGGGACAGATGTGCATGTATTTGGAAAGGCAAAGACTGATTCGGGATAGCATGGGAAATCATGTCTCTCAAATTAATTGAGTTTTTTGAAGAACTAACAAAAAAGATTGATGAGGGCAGAGCAGTAGATGTGATCTATATGGACTTCAATAAGGCGTTCAACAAGGTTACCCATTGGAGACTGATTAGCAAGGTTAGATCTCATGTAATACAGGGGAACTAGCCATTTTGATATAGAACTGGCTCAAAGGTAGAAGACAGAAGGTGGTGGTGGAGGGTTGTTTTTCAGACTGGAGGCCTGTGACCAGTGGAGTGCCACAAGGATCAGTGCTGGGTCCTCTACTTTTTGTCATTTACATAAATGATTTGGATGTGAGCAGAAGAGGTACAGTTAGTAAGTTTGCAGATGGCAGCAAAATTGGAGGTGTAGTGGACAGCGAAGAGGGTTACCTCAGATTACAACAGGATCTTGACCAGATGGGCCAATGGACTGAGAAGTGGCAGATGGAGTTTAATTCCGATAAATGTGAGGTGCTGCATTTTGGGAAAGCAAATCTTAGCAGGACCCTAGTGTACCCTAGAACTCTGTGGAAAGCTAGAGAAGTGATTGCTGGGCCTCTTGCTGAGATATTTGTATCATCGATCATCATAGATGAGGTGCCAGAAGACTGGAGGTTGGCTAATGTGGTGCCACTGTTTAAGAAGGGTGGTAAGGACAAGCCAGGGAACACCCACATCCCATACATGAATAAAGAGAAGTTGGTTGTGGTGGTTCATAAATTGCAACAATTGATTACACTTTGAAATATTTAATTGACATTGTTTGATGGCAGAGGGGGTGTGCTGTGGTTCGAAAAAGCACTAAGGAAATGCAAGTTGTTCTTTTTATTGTCAGATCCACAGTTAATTCAAATTGAACAGGTATCAGATGTCTCGATTTCTAGGAATCAGTGAAGGACATAACCAGCAATGGTCACTTCTTGGGGGGTGTTGCTGAACAAAAAGACCTTGGGGTGCAGGTTCATAGCTCCTTGAAAGTGGAGTCGCAGGTTGATAGGATAGTGAAGAAGGCATTTGGTATGCTTTCCTTTATTGGTCAGAGTATTGAGTACAGGAGTTGGGAGGTCATGTTGCGGCAGTACAGGACATTGGTTAGGCCACTGTTGGAATATTGCATGCAATTCTGGTCTCCTTCCTATTGGAAAGATGTTGTGAAACTTGAAAGGGTTCAGAAAGGACTTACAAGGATGTTACCAGGGTTGGAGGATTTGAACTATAGGGAGAGGCTGAACAGGCTGGGGCTTTTTCCCTGGAGCGTCGGAGGCTGAGGGGTGACCTTATAGAGGTTTTCAACATTATGAGGGGCATGGATAGGGTAAATAGACAATGTCTTTTCCCTGGCATGGGGGAGTCCTGAACTAGAGGGCATAGGTTTAGAGTGAGATGGGCAAGATATAAAAGAGACCTACAAGGCAACCTTTTCACACAGAGGGTGGTACGTGTATGGAATGAGCTGCCAGAGGATGTGGTGGAGGCTGGTACAATTGCAACATTTAGGAGGCATTTGGGTGAGTATATGAATAGGAAGGGTTTGGAGGGATATGGGCCGGGTGCCGGTAGGTGGGACGAGATTGAGTTGGGATATGTGGTCAGCATGGACGGGTTGGACCGAAGAGTCTGTTTCCATGCTGTACATCTCTATGACTCTATGACTGTGGCCGTTTGTGCATTTGCTGCAGCCTGAGTCCAGGGATCTGCCTATTGTTTTACATATTGGAAAGGACTAGGGTCTCGTCCTGTCATTTTAGATAATGGGAATTTTTGCTCAATCCTGCAATACTCACCAAGCTTAAACATTTTAACAGATCGCATTTTGAGGACTCCATTGTCTTTCAATCACATTCTCCACATGTTTCCACATTTTGCAAATCTGAGATTTTCCTCCGAAGTGGCCTTTCGCTGTTGACATCAAAAAACTGGTCAATTTTAACTTGCTGGTTCCAAAGTTTCAATTCCGGTTTCAAAGCTTCAAAATGGCTTAACAGCCCATTCATTAGCAACTACAAAATCTGCCAATGTTAAGGCCCCCAGCTGCAGAGTGCACTTATTGGGCTCTCATGCCCTGACACAAGGCTCACTCAGCAGACTGATATTTGCCTGAAATTACAGATGCAGTTCTGGAGAGCAGAATTTAAATCACATTTGTAGCTGTACAATAATATATATGATAATTTAAAACATTTTTCTGCAAATTTACAAACAAGCTGTTTTGAATATTCTGTATGAATCATTAGATACAAGTATTTGTTTATGTTAGTCATTTACTGCAATGACAAGGTACAACAAAGGCTAATTAGATAAGATGGCCATCATGTGGCCAGTGCAAGAGAAATTTCTCATGACTGTATCATAGAGAAAGAAGCATCATTCACTCAATATCATGTTGCCTGTCGTGGTGGTTCTTTGGTGATTCTTTCGGAAATGACTTTATTGTCTCTTGTTACACTCCTTTGCCATGGCTTTTGTTCATGCTGATACACTCCATACCAATCCTTCTACCCACCTGAAGTACATCATAATTTTTTTTAGACTGTCACTTCAAGGATGTGTGTGAGGCAATGGATGTCTATCCATCTGAAACTGTACAGAAGTATTGCAAAGGACTGTTCGATTCAAGCTCCAGTCCAAGATGGCTTCCATTCTACTGCAGCATGCGTTTGGTACACAAGATGTACATTTAGTGACATGAACAGCTTTGCAAAATACAGCCTATATCTCCCAAGTTCAGCTGTCAAATCTTCCCCTCAGTGTAGATCATTTCATTGGGCAAGGTAAGCATAATTGATTAAAGGCTATTCCTGTTGCATTGAGATAACGCAACACAGTGAGTACCTGTTTCTTGGCCTGACAGTGAATAGACAAGAAAGTAAAGATGACCTCCTTATCTGCTACCATTATAAAGTGAATATTCCAGCTGTCCTGCTCATGAAATCAAACTCAGACTGGATGTGACGTTAGTGAACAATTTAGTGAAGAAAATGAAAAACAGTGTTTCATGCCCTTGATTGGTCTTATTGAGCAATCAACATTGAGGTAATGATATTATATTAGACATAATATCTTCTTTTCTCACAGGTAGAGATAGCAGAATTTTGTAAAATTTACAAAAATTTACCTGCCTCTCTCCCAATTATAACTTCCATTTTTACGAACTGTAGAAAATCTATTCTGTGCTTTATGTGAGACGTAACAATTCTGGAGTGAAGTTTGAAACAAATGTGACTACTGCAGATCCTCATTCACTATATGTTTGGATTTAACAGATAGTCTTTGTGATTAGAAAACCAAGGATACTGTGACTTACATATACTGACCTCTGTATTCCAGCTCACTCCACCACCACTGGCAATCCAAATGTGAGTACCATTCTGCAAAACTCTATTTACAGTGTGTACAAAGAGTCCAATTGCAATAGCCCTGAAAATAATTCTGAGAGGAAGTCTCTACACAAAGCCAGTCAGAGGCTGGCAGATCTCCAGTATGGGCTCTGCATTGGGAGCAGTGGCCACTGCTAATAGTACTCTCGTGGGATGAGGAATTGGGCTGCACTGGAGTTTATTTTTAATAGTTAGGTGGGCTGTATGCGTCATTGGGCAGGCTGACATTTGTTACCCATCCTAATGATCCTTGAAATGATCAGCTCCCTAAGCCATTTCAGCAGCCAGTTAAGAGTCAACCACATTGCTGTGGGTCTGGAGTTACATGGAGGTCAGGTTGGGCAAGGATGGCAGATTTCCTTCCTTAACAGACATTAGTGAACCAATCAAGTGTTCTTTTTTAATAATGGCAATTCTTACATGGTTACCATTAAACTTGCTTTTGAATTTCAGATTTTATTTTGTTAAATACAAATTTCACCATCTCCGATGGTGGAATTCAAAAGTATGTCCTCAAACCATTCACCTGGGTTTTAGTCCAGTGACAATGTCATGACATGATTTCTCATGTCTCGAGGTTGTGTTATGTGTCAAGCTAACAGTCCAGTGTGGAGAGGGTTGGTGTGCAGGGTTTGGGATCTCATGAGGAGAGTGTAATACTTTGGAAGGCTCTCCAAAGTATGGATATGGTTAGTTAAGAAAGGACCCCCTGGCTGCTGTCAGCCCATGCAAGGGAAACTGCAGGGTTGGTTATTTGATGAGTTAGCTAAATCCCAGGAAAGGTGGAATGTGTGCCTTAAGTGGGAATTAAAGGACTGAACTGGCTTGCTGGCATGTGGTTCGAACAGTGTGGCACTGGAAGAGCACAGCAGATCAGGCAGCATTCTTGGAGCAGGAGAGATGATGTTTTGGTCATAAGCCCTTCATCAGGAATATGGGGGAGGGGAGCCCAATGGGGCTGAGAGATAAATGGGAGAGGGATGGGGCTGGGGGAAGGTATCTTGGAAGGTGATAGGTGGATGCGGGTGGGGGGTGGTGGTCACAGGTCAGAGTGGAGGGTGAGTAAGATAGGTGGAACTGATACCACACATCACTTGTAAAATTGCATTGGTTGCATTGGATTCTTTACCATAGAGGTCTGTGGAATGTGTCATTGAGTATGCTCAAGGTAGAAATTAATAGATTTCTAGATGCTCATACCATCAAGCGGTATAAGGATAGCACAGGAAGGCAGCATTGTTTATTAATGATGGAACTGAATAGTGAAACAAGTTCAATGGGTTGAATGGCATATTCCTGTTCCTATGCTCCTTTGCTGTCTATTGTCACGACCTGTGACATACTCAGTCTGTAGAGGACATGTTCCCCATAGATTCCTGGAAGCTAAGTACTTGTCTGTAAATCCTGAGGTCTGGGCAGTGCCTCCTGCATCCTCAGTGCCCTTTCTTTTTCACTTCCCTGCCTTCAGCATGCAGATCACATGTCCAGGCATTTTATCACTGCCATGCAATGTAAACATCTTCCTTTGATATATCATCATCAGTCTAGTATTGCCAGTTTAAATTCACAACAGTTGGAAAATGCTGAATGTGCACAAGTAGTTGCTTTTTCACATTTGCTGGAGAGAACTGAGGCAGTGAGTACAGGTTTGATTCAGATGGAAAAATGAAAACTTTGAATATCCAACTGAACAAAAAAACTTGAATTCACCTCCGTTTCTCTGATTGGTACATTCCATTAGTTAACTTGAAATCAACATGAAAACTCTTTGCAAACACCTTACTAATATTTTCTAAGGGTGTCAATTGCACCAGTAAGTGCCTACCTTCTACAATAATTTAATGCCTAACCTTAGCATATGGGTTAGTTGCCAGCTTCTAATGTGTGCTTACGTTTAACACAAACGAGCAGATTAGAACCAGTTTCACGTTTGGGCCAGAGCACAGACATTTTAAATCCCCACCAATTCATTCTTCGGCTTAAAATTGCCGTTAAATTTTATTCTTTAATCACAATATTTGAAAAAAATGTCATTGCAGAATAGACATGTTGCTTTATACCTAATTTACTATTATTTCCCAGTTTCAATGAGGTGTAAAACAAAGTATTTAATTCACAGTCACCTTTCTTTTATAAATCTGGCATTAAAAGTTAAAAATGCTGCCAAGTGAATTCCTGTTTTTGGAAAGTAAAAAGGTTGTCATGTTTGTCCCAGAAAACCACAGATTTGCTTTCTCATTAGAGAAAGATAACTATTTGTTTATCCTAAGGGTCACTATTGCCTGAGGTGAGGGGTAAGATTAAGAACAAGAATCCTTCACTATAGCCTCAGCTAGTGTAGGGATTGAACCCACACTGCTGTCATCATTCTTCATCACAAACCAGTCATTAATCCAACTGAACTAACGTTACCCTTAGGATCAGTTGACATTCAATTTTCTGATCTTTTTTCACATAAATGAAAAAAACACAAAGTTTCAGTGGTGGTTTTCAATGATCTCATCGCAATTCAGTGGAGGGGAGATATGGGAGAGAATTCTGTAGATACAGTATAAATGACTGATAAGAGCACAGTTGCATTGATCAGAATGCATTATACTTACTGAAACCTTCAGACTAGGAAATAAGAGTTCTTTACAGCCAAACAGAACAAGGCGTGCATCGACAGGATGAGAAGGGATATAAGCATAGCTTCATGCACAAGCTCAAACTTAATCTTAAGATTTGTAATACCAATGTGATTCTCAGAAAATCTTATGCCTGATTGCCCAAGCTGGTATGTGCTAATACCTGACTCTCTCAGCTGTTCCAAACTCCAGTGCATTGATTTTTTTGAAGAAGCAATAGCAACATTGGATATGTTGGCAGTAACATTACAGCTTGCCTGTCTTGTATCTCCAGATTAATTCTATTTCCCCAAATGACTAGCAAAAATATCTGCACACCTAATTGTTAGATAGTTGTATACAAGCTAGATAGTTGTATCCAAGTTATATGTTATTTAAGTTATAAGTTAGATGAGGTAAACAACATACATCAATTAGGCACATCTGAAGCAGATTATTTCTTACCTTGGCTTTGGCAAGGTCACATTCTCTTTCCACCAACCTGATTGGAGATCCTCACACAGTATTCTTGCTGTTGGAACTGTGTTTAGCACTCAATTTCAGGGCTCCTTGTAATTTATCTTTTGCAGGAAGGATAACTGCTTTGTGTGAAGGATTCTACTAAATTTCTAACCAGTCATGTTAATACAATGTTTCACATATGTATAGCTCACCACGGGATCTGATATGGAGTCCATTGTTGATGCAGTGACCGTTAGGAATAACATAACACAAAATTCTGTAGGTGCACAGAATTAAAATGTGTACTGACAGGATTACTTATAGATGGTGGACAGGCTTTGGGGAGTGAGAAGGTGAATTATTTGCTGCAGTATTCCTAGTCTCTGATCTGCTTTTTTGTCACTGTGTTTATGCTGCTAGTCCAATTTCTGGTCTGTAATGAACACCACGAACCCCGCACCCCCCACCCCCCGGATATGGATTGGGGATTCAATGATGGTAACATCCTTGAAAGTCAAAGAACAACAGTTTGCTTGCTTCTCATTGAAGACAATCGTGACTCCAAGTTTGAAGATGAGACAAAGCTTGTTGGGAAGGTAAACTGTGAGGAAGATACAGAGAAGATTCTGAGTGATTTTCGATTGTTTAAGTATTTGGGCAAATACATGGAAGATGCAGTATAATGTGGAAGAACTGAAGTTATCGAATTTGATTGCAAAAACAAGACAAATTTTTATCTCAATGGGTATAGTTTGGGTAAAAGGGGAAAGTGCAACAAAACCTCGGTATTCTTGTTGATCAGTCACTGAAAGTAAGCATACAGGTCCAGAAGGCAAGTGGTACATTGACATTGACCTTCATAATAAGAGGATTCAAGTACTGAAGCAGGGATATCTTGCTGTAACAAGAGCACTGATACAACCACACTGGGTGGGGCTGACATATGAGGAGAGACTGGATCAGTTTGAATTATATCCACTGGAGTTTGAAGAATGAGGGGATTCTCAAAGAAATCGACAGAATTTTAATGAGATTGAAAATATTCGTCCGGCATCTATTCTATGACCGGGGAATCCAGAATCAGGTGTCACAATTTAAAGATAAAGGGTCAGCTTTTTAGGACAAAGGAGAGGAGAAATTCCTTCTCCCAGAGAGTGGCAGGCATGTAAAATTGTCTGCCACAGGAAACTGTTGATGCTAAGACATTGAAGACTTTCAAGAAATAGCTCTTAGGGCAAAAGGGATCAAATAACATGGGGAGAAAGTGAGAATAGGATACAGAGCTGGAAGATCAGTTTAAATGGCAGAACGAGCTTGAAGGGCTGAATGGTCTGGCCTGCACCTAGATTTTCTGTTTCTATGATTGTTGTTTAGAATTTGTGTGGCATGAAAGCTGCTTGCCTCTTTTTAGCCCAAGACTGGATACTGTCCTGGTTTGGATGCATTTGGGCATTGACTGCTTCAGTATCTGTGGAGTTGTGAATGGTGCTGAACATGGCACAATCACCAACAAAAAGCCTCACTTATAACCTTATGATGAAGGGAAAGTCATTAATAAAGCAGCTAAAGCTGTCTTAGGTACAGGGAAGCTGGTGTGAGGAATGTACGAGTGACCTTTTTTGGTACTATACAAAAGTATTTTTTTTAATTTCCAATGCATAACAATGTGATTTGAGATTAATGACATTATACTTTTAGTGTGTGTTTAAAATCTTAAAATTTTCTTAAAATAATGAATTCATGGAATGGGAACCTCATCAGCTAGACCAACATTTATGGCCCAAAAGATAGTTAAGAATCAATCATGTTGCCAAGGGTCTGGAGCCACATGTAGGCCAGAATACAGATTTCTTCCCAAAAGACATTCGTGAACTAAACAGGCTTTTCACCGACAATTCATTTGTCACCATGAATAGACTCTTAATTCCAGTTTTTATTGAATTCAAGCTCCACCAACTGCCATGGTGTGATTTGAAACCAGATCTCAGAACATTGCCTGGGTCTCTGGAATAACAGGCCAGTGATAACACCATTAGGCTATCCTTCTCTGTAAGGGGGTGGTTTGGTTTAATCTATTTTATGTTAATTTATTTTATTAATCAACTTCTGTTTTATTATTAAAGATAAATATGGTAGCATTGTGCACATGTGTTTGAGCAAGGCATTTTTTTTAAGATAAAAACAAAAGCAAAATATGATCTATCAAGCCAGGTTTTGGTCTGGGATCTGACTTGTCCAGTAATAACATCAGTTGAGATCAAATAAACAAAAGTGCTGTGTATGAACCTGTGGTTGCAACTTAAACAAGGAATGTATGTATACTGCAGCTACCAGTCAAACCATACAGTTTTCATTGCTTCTTTTTGCCTGACTGGAACCATCGTGCCCAAGAGAGTGTTCTGCAGATGTTTGGATACAGGCATGCACAGAGTTCTCTCTCTCAGCACTTCAAGACATAACAATTTGAAAAACAAGCAAGAAAGAATGATTGATCTCTCAGTATATAAGATGAAGAAGCTTTACCAGAAAAACAATAGCCAACCTGCTGGACATACAGATCAGACAACAAGACCGGGAACCTATCAACAAAAACGGCATACTCAAACTACTGGACCTGTGCCTCACAACACACTTCACATTCAACAATCAAATATATGAACAAATCAATGGAACACCCATGGGCTCACCCATCTCTGGACTCATAGCAGAAGCGGTAATGCAAAGGTTAGAACAAACAGTCTTACCGCAAATTCAACCCAAACACGGGGTCAGATATGTAGTAATCATTAAAAACACAGAAATAGAGAACACACACCGGATCATCAATGCCAAACTCACAGAAATCTGATTCACTAGAGAGGAAGAAAAAGACAACCAACTCTCATTCCTAGACATGATGGCACAGAGAACACCGAACGGAGAATTCACCACAAAGTTATACAGGAAAGTCACACACACAGACCAAGTCCTAAACTACGAAAGTAACCAGCCCAACACACACAAAAGAAATTGCATCAAGACACTGTTTAAAAGGGCCACAACACACTGCAGTACACCAGAACTGCAAAAAGAGGAAGAAGAACACCTATACAATGTATTCGCCAAAAACGGATACCCCCGCAATTTCATTAACAGATGCTGAAGGGAAAGACAATGGAACGAGGACATGCCGCATCCCAAAGGACTAGCCACACTACCATACATCAAGAGCATTTCTGAACCGACAGCCACACTACTGCGACCACCAGGACTCATAACAGCACACAAACCAACAGCCACTCTCAGACAACAACTCACCAGGACAAAGGACCCGATACCCAGCATGAGCAAAACCAATGTAGTGTACAAAATCCCATGCAAGGACTGCACAAAACACTACATAGGACAAACAGGAAGACAGCTAACGATCCACATCCATGAACACCAACTAGCCACGAAACAACATGACCAGCTATCCTTAGTAGCCACACACTCAGATGACAAGCAACATGAGTTCTACTGGGACAACACTACTATTATAGACAAGCCAAACAGAGAACAGCCAGGGAATTCCTAGAGGCATGGCACTCATCCACTGATTCAATCAACAAGCGCATCGGCCTGGACCCAATATACCGGCCACTTCAACGGACAGCTGGAACTGACAACCGGAAGCGTCAGATACAAATCACTATAAATGCCAGAGGAAACATCACAGAAGCACTTCACAGGAGGCTCCCAAGCACTGAGGATGTCACCTCGACAGGGGATGAAACATCTGCAACACAAATTTCCAGCTTGGCGAACAGAACCACAACAACGAGCACCCGAGCTACAAATCTTCTCCCAAACTTTGAGGCTTTAAAAATAAACAGCCAGCGAATCTAGCATATCCCCTTGAGTATTTTTCAAATATAGTTTACCTTTGCACTGGATTTACAATTCTTAACTTAAATGGGATGAGAGCCCCTGTTTTAACAACACCACAACATTCTCGATTTGTGAGACCTAACTCTGGATTTCAGACTTCATCAATTCACCCATTGATGTGGCTATGACTTGTCACATATATATTAATACACTCTAAATTATTTCATATTTGTGTTGTTGGTCCATTTTGAGCTTTTGAGCAAAATGTAATGTCTACTAACTGCAACCTTAAAAGTTAATTCCCTATGTCTATTGCCTGTAACACTTAGCCTTCTGTGAAATATCGCACAAGGGAAAAGAGGAATTGTTACCATATGGAGAACCTTTAGTATGTAAAGATTTTATGTGTTTTGATGTAAGCATTCACACATATGTTGCTGGTCAAATATTTAGTACTTAGTGTATTAAGAGTCATGTTTGTGAATGAGGACAGTGAATCAGCCTTCTTTCTGGCACATCGTGATTGATACTATTTTTGTTACAAAACTCACACTTCCAAAACGGACAGTCAATAAAACTATGAACATCTATCATTTTGATTATTGTTGGGATATTATAGTCAATAAATCAAAGGATGGTTTTGTTCCTTTGAAAAACAACACTAAATAGGTGCCTGTGAAAACATTTGGGATCATGATGCACTGCATTACTAATGTGTCTCCTGGATTGTTATAGTCGTGTGAACAATTTAATTGGAGGCTCCATCTTACAGCCAGATACATTACATACTAGTCCTGTAAGCTTATAATGTGGCATCAGAGTGGAGATGAGATTGAATATTGAAGAGCTGTATTGAACTACAACTACAAAAAAAGGAGCCAAGGAATATTCTGAGCTGTCGAAAGATGCTGAGAGCTAGAAGAAGACACAGAAAAGGCACAAAAAAGCAAAGTAAAGCTCAAAGCACTAGGTAAGGCACAGTGTCTACAAACTTTCCTTTCCCAACTCCAGCTGAAAAAAGATGATACGAAACAAGTTGGTGTATTTTTAACACTTGCATTGACAAAAATTACAGAATTGAGACAAATGTATTTTATAAAGTCAGATCAGCTACAAGTAGCAATGCTTTTATCACTATGTAAAAACCGAAAGAACTGTGACCTGAAATGTTAACTCCGATTTCTTTCACAGGTGCTGCCAGACCTGTTCAGTTTTTCCAGTAATTTCTGTTCTTGATTGTGTTGGAGACAGTCTATTAGAAAGTGAATTCCATCCTAAATCTCTCTGAGAAGTGGAAAAACAATATACTTCAGACATTTGAAAACCCTGATGACACGTTTTGAAACCCATATAAATGTGACACGTAAGTGGTATTGTGGTGAAAGTTATGTTATATGTTATATTTGGATTTGGATATTAAAATAGACACTCACTTTTTTCCTTTTGTGAATAAAGAAAGTTGGCAAAAAATATACTTAGAATTTAATTTCACAGTGTTTTCACAGATATAGATATGAATGTGCATGCCAGTTTGTCAGAAGAACAATCAGTAGACTATGAAACTGTTTAAAAATGTTATCTATGCTTAAAAGTTTGTCCCTGAACAGGGCTACAAGAAAGAAACCTAATCTCACATTGTATAATTTTCAAGAGAAAAGATAAAGGAATAGAAAAAAGTGGCAGAGAAATAAAACGGGAAATTACAAACTCATAGTGTGACATCAGTATGGGAAAATGCTGGAGCCCATTACAAAAGGTTCAATAACAGATTACTTGGGAAACAGCAATAGGATCAGGAAGAAGCTGTATGAAAGGGAAATCATGTTTGACAAATCTTGGAATTTTTTTAAGGATATAACCAGTAGTGTTACTAATGGGGTGGGGGGTGGCGTGGCAGTGCATATGGTTTACTTGAACTTTCAGAAGGCTTTTGACACATTCCCACATATGAAAATAACATGTAAAAGTAAAGACCGTGAGCTTGAGGGTATTATACTTATGAGCAGAGAACCTATTGGCAGACAGGAAACAAAAAGGCGGAATCAATGGGTCTTTTTCCAAGGCAAGGACTATGGGGTACCTGAGGAGTCAGTTCTTGGACCCTAGCTATTTCCAAGAAATATTAATGATTTGGATGAGGGAAGTAAATGTAATATACAAAATTGCAGACTTCACAAAGCTGGATGGGATGGTGGACTGTGAGGATGATGTCGAGATGTTTCATTGTAATTTGGACAAATACATGGCAGATATAGTATAATATGGATAAATGTGAGGTTATCCATTTAGGTAGCAAAAACAGGAAAGCAGATTATTATCTGAATGGTGATAAATTGGTAATTGAGACCTGGGTTTCATTGCTGAAAGTAAACATGCAAGTAAAGCAGTCAGTGAAAAAGGCAAATGGTACATTGGCCTTCACAGTGAGAGGATTTGAATATTGGTGCAGGGTTGTCTTACCTTATCTGGAGCATTATATACAATATCTGAAAGGTAAGACATCCGACCTCTGATATCATGAAACCAGGAAATGCCTGTTTGTTGTTTCACAAATTCCTGATTGTCTTGTAATTTGGCATTCCTTCACCAAAAAGCAACAATGTGGGTTAAAACTGCCTCCAGGCTGAAGGCAAAACATCCATTGTCTCCATGAGATCTGCTCACAGTTGGGACATATTTCTATAAACTTTTTGAAACTGTTAACTGATATTCAGGCAAGGAAGGAATTCTTTTCAAAAATATATTTCTAAAATTTGTCAATTTAATAGTAGATGCAACATTTTCAGAGTATTAATAAGAATCAATCTATGAATCAATGTCATGGACATAAAATTGAGTTAGCTATTTACTGTGAGAGAGACTGCATTTGTTGGTTTGTATCATTTCATTAAAACGTCAATAATGTGCAATCAATAAGCTTTGATTCAATAAAGATTTATTGCAATAAAGGTGACTTTGCTTTAAAGGATTCTTATATCTAGAATATTAGCATCACAATATTTATTAATCACATTATTGTCAAGGACATATTAATAGGCTGTCAATTTATAAAAAGTAGAATTGTTCTTGTGCATATTGTAAACTTTCTACCATTTGAGAAGAGCTCTTGTACTTCCAGCATCAAGATATCAACTTCTTAAAATAAATTTGAAAGTTTATCCATTGTGGTGTAGAGAGATTAATTCATCAAAAACAACAAGGAATGAGCCTCCCATGCTTGCAATTAATGTCCTGACCTGTTAGTGACCATCATGTCCTGACCATCATGTCTTACTAAATATTCTCTGAAACACTACAAACTGACTTACTTGATCTTTCAGCTTCTCCTGTCTTACTTGAGATCACAGCAATGCTGCTTGATTATCCTTCTCTAACTCCTCCGAGCACGCATCCATTCTCCATCCAATCACATTGTGTTTAAATCTCACCACTGCAGCTTTCCATCTTATTTTAGGCCTTACACCTCTCCATCTCCATTACTGATCTTACCACATTAACTAACTCTTTCTGCAACAGATGATGTCACTATTTTCCTTCAGTGCTCCCACAATCCTTATTGCCTTCAACCTCCCAAATCCCACAATGTGATAGTGCCTGATTTTGTCCTTTCTCATTAGTCTACAAATCCATCATGCCATTCACTTCTCATATGTGGTATCCAGTCACAGTTTTACTTTTCATGGTGTTGTGCAAGTTTATGAAATACATCTCACAACTACTGTATCTTGTAGATTCTGCTTTACAGATCCAGAAACAAATTATTATAATGTAACACCCTATTATACTGCTTCCAAATACTTGAATGCATTGCTTAAGTTCCACAATACCATTTTCTACCATTACATTTAGCACACATTTGCCGCTGTTAAAATAATCACCCTGTATGAGGGATGCATGTGCATTGAATAAATGGATTATCTAACCTTTATGGACTCTAATGAAGATTATTAGTGTACATATCTCCTCCAGCTTTTTTTTGTCCTTTCCCAATAGTAATGGCTCAAACAACCTGTCCAAAGTCAAGGCAGGGATCTTTAATTTATAAACTTAAGAAAACTTGCTTGCTCCCAGTCCAAATCGAAATTCATGAATGCATAATGCATTACTTTCCAAAATGGGCTAGCTGAAAGCCCACTAGAAAAGTGGCCAAAACACAACACTCATAATTGAACAGAGCCTAATTCTTTTTTCAGATGTCAGTCAAGCATATACACTTTCCAGCACCAATCATTATGTAGATATTCAGACAGCAATCCCATCTGACTTTTACTCTTGTTAATCCACAAGCGCAAGATCAACTGTGCAGCCTGCATGGTTATGCTCACTGGAGTAAATTTACTTAATTTTAAATTGGAGATTGGTGCTTTTAACCTTTTAATTGGTAAAGAGTTCATTCAGTTTTACTCATTGTGCATAAATATTTTATAATAGCATATTTTTGTAACAGCATGTAATGTATAAATTAATTATAATGGCCCCACATTTTCTTTTGGATTTCCAGTTTGTTCTACCTTTACCTAAGCTCGGCATTTCTGGTCAAGTATTCAGATTCTAGCTTCCCCAGCAATGTAATCTATGTTTTATAGAAAAACTACTGCAGAACTAGAAAATTTGGACTGGGGTTAGGTACTTGGACATTTTTGTTTTTAACAGCAATCTATGGCATAAGTCAAAATTTTGAGCATGAATATTAGTAGCTAAAAGGTACAATTGGATAAACATGCAGGATGGTAGGATAGATGAAGTAAATGCAGATAGGATGGTATGCGGGTCAGGTAGGCGGAGAGTGGTAGTTAGTTAGCTACTAGTGACAGCTAGTGATAGTTGAATAGGGAGTTAGATTGGTAAGGAAATATGCCATGTTGAGGTCATTGCCAAGTAAAGGTAGTCAGGTCAGGGTAGCTTGGTGGTGGGAGTTAGTCAGGTGTGGTTGAGTGATAATCTGTTCGTGAGGGGGTTTTGCTAGGTCTGATTAGAGCGTAGTTCAGTTGGTGGAGCTAGTTATGTTGAATTGAGGGTGGGGGCTGTAGTCGATTGAGGTTAGGGTAGTCAAAGGGGTTAGTCGAGTCACTGAGGGGGAGAAAAGTCATGTTGGACAAGGAGATATCAGAGAGATGAAGTTAAAGGTTAATACTTGAAGGTGAAATCAGGGTGGGGGTGGGGAGTGATTCAGGGTAAGAGATACAAGACATCAAGTGTATAGTTACATAGACTTGCACAAGGATTTTTTTGTCCAATATTTTCTGGGTGACTGTCCATATAAGTATGTCAGGACTGTCCAAAATCTCTCATTCTAACTGAATATCAGAGACTATTGTGGAGACTTGGTAGCAGGGGAAATTGCCTGTCAGAAGTTCAAACTTCTGAAGCAATTCCTGCATGGGTTGGTGCATCAGAACTTCATCTTACAATCCAGGGACTGTTAGGTCTGGGCTGTTAAGTATAATAAATATGAGGGAGAATTCTATGATTGACCTCACTGCTTTGTCTCCAAGTTTTGACATCCATTGGTGTAGTATAATATTAATATTGCCAGTCATATTTATACTTTGAATTCACAGTTTTGTCTGATTCCAACAATCTTTCTAAACATAACAAATGATTAAAGTGATTACGCTGTCCTTGTTAACTGGAAGAAATGAGCATTGAATTCTCATTTGTGGAGGTCTAACACTGCATCACATTAGAATACAAACTTTTAAAACATGCACTGTGCTAAATGGAAATTATTTTTAATAACTACTAAACCTTTGGCTTCATCACCTCTTTGCACTGGGATTCTGCCAAGGCAAACACATGAAGTGCAATTATTGCACATACTTCTGTGAAATGAAAACACAATTGGCTAAAAGGTAGAGATTTCTCAAAAATTAAATGTGTTAACAAAGCACACAGTACCATTTCAAGGATGGATGTACGTTTAGGTTTTTGCTGGATAATAGCTGCACTAAATGAATTGCACTCAGTAACACAAATCCTTTTACCTGACAAGAGTCAAAGCGGAGCATTTTAAAATGATTTTTGCATTTAGAAATCAGGACAGAAAATTGCTGATCCATCAGATTATGTAAAGGGGGGATGAGGCTCTGATAACATATCTTTCCAATCTTTGTTTAAGGAGAATTACAAACCACAATAACGTCAGTTTGACATTTTAAAGACTGCTGTTCCTAACAGTGTGCTGATTTTACTTGCAATGCTCGGCTCTGGGTTACTTAAAAATAAAGACAAAACAGAAAAATAACATAAGGAGAAGGCAGGTAGATCAAATAAACCTACCGTTCTCAACAAAATACAGTGAAAGCATTAATCTTTCTGAAATATGGAAATTCTCCAATAAAAATGGTTTATGTTGAATTAGATAAAATGTTTGACAAGATGTTTCTCTGGTACTGCTTAAACAGTACATATTATGCATTGTACATTGGCAAAAAAATCCAGACTTCTGGGCTTCTAGTGAAGGGTTTGTTTCATTGCAAGTTAAGAGAGCCTTTCAAATTTTGTTTATAGTAAACATACATCTATATGATGTTTGCAGAATATATATACGCAGCAACTGAAGAATTCAATCCAAAGTGAAGTAACAAGTCATTAGAACTACTTGGCAGTGAACAAGAATTTTTGAGTTGAATTGTGACTTCTAAAAATGATTACATTTGGGATTAGGTCAAATATTAAAATTCAAAAAATCTGAAATGGAAATCCAATCTTCTTCAAAACTTGACATTTTAAACAAGGCAGATTGTGGGCTGTTTCGTTAACCGACCCTCGGAGGCTGGTTGCTCGTTTAATAATTGAATTATGTTGTTCACTTTCATTTAATCTGGAATCTAATTTTTGGGCTCAAGCATGCAAGTTTTCCATCTCTTTGGAAACTCAACAAGTGAACAGTGCTAAATCCATAAGATGCATCTTAACAATATTGCTTGTGGGTCAAGAGCAACAGGAAGGTTCCTTCCCATTTCAGCAAGCTATCTAGTAAGCCAAAAATCCTCTTGTGATCTGTATTCTTCTCTTACCCTTCCCCCTTCTTCTAGCAGTGCTAAACTCCAAGAATATCCTCCATAGCCACATGTTTTTTCTTCTTGTCTTAGTATGTGCCTGGAAGGTTTCCTCCACAAACATTGCACCTCGACTCCTTTACAACTCATGGATTTTCTTTCCATTACAGAGTCAAAACTGAGAGATCCGTCTCTCGTTTATTGTTCAACTTTCTGTGCAAGTCATCCACAGAGAGTCTACTGCAGCTTCTATTTCATGATTAGAGTTTCCCTTTGAGACTGAGTAGATTCCTTTAAGGTACATTCACCTTGCATCATTTTTGATCAATCTTAGAATCATGATGTCAGAGTTCTTGCAACACACCAAAAGACCCTTCAGCCTATTTATCTGCACTAGTCATCAAGCATCCATCTATTCTAATCCATGGTTCCATTCTTATAATCTGTGGCAAATCAAGTGCTCATCTAAATGCTTCCTGAATGTCTCAAAGGTTCCCATGTCTACCATCCCTTTAGGTAATGGGTTTCAGATGGACATCATGCTCTGGATAAAAACATTTTCCCTCAAATTCACTTTAAACTTTCTGCTTCTTATTTAAATCTGTTCTCCCTGATTGGTGAACTCTCTACCAAGGGAAATAATTTTTCCCTTTCTACTCAATCTGTGCTCCACACACCTTTGTCCACCTTGATCAGATAGCCCCTCAGCCTTCTTTGATCTTAAGAAACCAATACCAGCCTTTCTAGTCTTGCTTCATAGCTGAATCACTCCATCCCAGGCAATATCTTGTGAATCTCCTCAGCACCCTGTCTACAGTCATAGAGTCATAGAGATGTACAGCATGGAAACAGACCCTTTGGTCCAACCCGTCCATTCTGACCTGATATCCCAACCCAATCTAGTCCCACCTACCAGCACCCGGCCCATATCCCTCCAAACCCTTCCTTTTCATATACCCATCCAAATGCCTCTTAAATGTTGCAATTGTACCAGCCTCCACCACTTCCTCTGGCAACTCATTCCATACTCATACCACCCTCTGTGTGAAAAAGTTGCCCCTTAGGTCTCTTTTATATCTTTCCCCTCTCTCCCTAAACCTATGCCCTCTCATTCTGGACTCCCTGACCCCAGGGAAAAGACTTTGTCTATTTATCCTATCCATGCCCCTCATAATTTTGTAAACCTCTATAAGGTCACCCTTCAGCCTCCGACACTCCAGGGAAAACAGCCCCAGCCTGTTCAGCCTCTCCCTGTAGCTCAAATCCTCCAACCCTGGTAACATCCTTATAAATCCTTTCTGAACCCTTTCATGTTTCACAACATCTTTCCAATAGGAAGGAGACCAGAATTGCACGCAATATTCCAACAGTGGCCTAACCAATGTTCTGTACAGTCGCAACTTGACCTCCCAACTCCTGTACTCAATACTCTGACCAATAAAATAAAGCATACCAAACGCCTTCTTCACTATCCTATCTACCTGTGACTCCACTTTCAAGGAGCTATGAACCGGCACTCCAAGGTCTCTTGTTTAGCAACACTCACAAGAACTTACCATTAAGTGTATAAGTCCTGCTAAGATTTCCTATCTTTCCTATTGTTGAGTCACCAGAACTGTCCACAATGCTCCGGCTTTGATCCAACTAACATCAGATACAGCTCAATCAAATTCTTCTTGGTGTTGTATTCAATGCTTTGACTAATCAAAAAGGTATCCCATATGCTTTCATAATCACTTTATCTACCTTTGTACTTATTGCCTTCAATCTTCCTGCCAAATCTGTGCATTATACAAGAGTACAAAATGGCTGACAGTAAATCAGCAGCCTATTTTGCATCAACCCGACTTCTATTTATTTTCATTGAAGCCATGGAATGAACACGATAAAATAATCACACAGATCCTGTCAGCAATGTATACTGGCTCCATCCAATGCTTCAATGTATCCTTACCTTGTGATGTCTGCCAGTCCTGAGAGATGGCAAGATTAATGGATAGTGCCAGGAGTAGCTTAGTTGATGTGTATTTACCCAGTTGCCATGGTATTTCCCATGAAGTAGCATCAGCTTCCATGCAGGGGAACAATATGTTTCAGATGTACCTGCTGGGTGTCTTCTGGCCTGTGATCCACCTCCCAGCGGGTCTGGCTTAATGAAAAATTTATGACTACATCTCTGGCTCAGGACTTCAATTTAAATAGCAGATTTGGTTTCAAAGACAGCAACAGTCCTGATCTAGATATTTAAGAAGGACCATTCTGACTTCTTTTGGATGCCCTTCCAACTTACTTAATGGCACAGGGATATTATTTAATAAAATTTGTCACCAAGCCACAGAGCAGATACAAAATAAAACTTAGAAAGGATGCAAGTTTTCAGGAGTCTCTTGAAGGATGAAAGAAGAGTAAGAAAATTGAGTCTTTGAGAAGGAATTCCACAGCTTAATGGCACTGAAGTAGCCAGCACAGTCACCTGTGCCAAAATACTTCAATTCAGGGATGTTCTCAGAGGCTAGAATTAGAGATAGAGAGAAATAATTACATGGAGTAGTTTGAAAACAGAGATGGGAAACATGAAATTAAGACATTGCTTAGCTAGAAAACTGTGCTGGTCACCATGGTAATCGGTGGAGGTCATGAGATATGAGTTAAGAAATGGGCTCTGGAATTTTGGATGATCTGAATTTTCCAGAAGGTAGAACATGGAAGATGCACCAAGAAGGATACAAATAGTCAATTTTAGAGGGGGTAATTGCATGCATGAGGATTTTAGCAATAAACAAACTGAGGCAGGTACAGATAATTCTTCTGTAATACACGGTTCGTCAGCACAAATTGACTACAACACAATTGATGAATTGTGGATATTTTTTACATGAATGGAACTTTCTGCTGAAAGGGTCTAGCGGGTTTTCCATAGTGTGATCTTCTTCAGTGCAATTTCTATAGTGGTTTCCCATAGTGTGATTTTCTATGCATGAGGTTGCAGAGGAACACAACTGTCATATGACAGCAGAATGAGCTGTAAAATTACATTTGAATTCAAATTGGGCAATCTTTGTGATGAAGAGTTAACACAGTTGACGCAATTTTCTGTAAGTGCAGTTGTGGTTGGAAAACAGTTTTGAAGCCTTCTGCTTCGCAAGTACATGTGTCCAATCAGAAAATTGGACAGAATATGGAACAAAAGTAAATAATGCCTAAGGGGTGTGATGGGAGTCGGCATGGACATAAGGTGAGGTGCAGAATTGAGATTGAGAAAAAGCTCACCAGAAATATACAAACAGATAGTAAGAGATTTTACAGATATTTAAGAACAAACACATGTTTAACCAAGTGTTAGTCCAGTAGAAAGTGAGACTGGGAAAGTAATAATCCATAATAAGGAAATGATGGATTAACTAAATCGATATTTTACATCATTCTTCACTGTGGAAATTTTAATTAACATCCCAAAAGTAGCTGTAAATCATGAAATGGAAGGGGACAACAGTTTGGTATGCATTGAAGGATGGTTTGCTTACAGGAAAAAGGAGGCAGTAGACAAAAATGGGTCTTTTTAATGGGCATGAATGATGTGTCACATAGATCAGTGCTAGAGTTTCAACTCTTTTCAATCTATATTAATGTTTTGGATGAAGGCACTAGAGGTTTTGAAAAATTATGAAATTCTAGTACCTTAATTAGCCAACTAGAGTCATCATGAACAGTTACATTTGCATCACTCTTGGAAGAGACTTTTACAAAGTATATTACACTCTATATCTCTTTGAAAACTGAAAGAATCCTTGAAGGCTTTCAACCTCAAGTGACCACAATGTATGAATTGTATGTGTTCAACCTTAGTGTACAAGATGTAAAGAGCCTGTTAATAAATACGTGACTGCATTAACACAACTTGCAGCATACTGTATTGTTGAATATCTAAAAAGTGATTTCTTCAAAGATACAGGATCGCTGTGATTATTCTCTGGTAATTATGAATATATAGAAATTATGAACATATGCAAGAGTTCTGATCATTAACAGCTGCTGCACCTAAATTGGCCAAGAGGTGAGCTTGTCCACAATGTGGAGAAATAGGTTAAACCTTATAAAACAAAATAAAGTATATCCTGTATGGGACAAAATAGTATTATAAATGCAAGAAGATAAATCAGTTTCCTTGGAAGCAGACAAATGTCTATAGAAATTAGACATACTTGCGATGGAGTTGTTTGTTGGCGACTTGGACAAATTAAGTTTGGGTACTGGACAGTTGTCAGACAAAACTTTAGATTCAATCTACATCTTAACAAAGGTTCTAACATCAAGTCCAAAGGAAAAAAATAGTTTATATCTTAAATGATTAAGACAGCACAACAAAAGTATTAAGTGAATAGACATTCGTACTTCCAGCAATGTTAAAAACTTCACAAACTTGTGTAACATTATATAAAATGGTGATCCAAAAGTGAACCCTTTGAAGGTAAAGTTTAGGTTCTGTGATGAAACAGTATTTACTCTGAGAGAAGAAATTTATTCGAGTGTCTGATGCTACGGCAAGTCAAAAATATGGATTCCCAGGTATTAGTCATGCTACTAAAGCTATACATTTCATCAGAAGCAAGTATAAAGTTCAGACTAATGGCTGTAAATCAATGAATCATTTTAAAAGGGATTTACAA
This sequence comes from Chiloscyllium punctatum, assembly GCF_047496795.1. NCBI lineage: Eukaryota > Metazoa > Chordata > Chondrichthyes > Orectolobiformes > Hemiscylliidae > Chiloscyllium > Chiloscyllium punctatum. The sequence goes on from NC_092747.1 coordinate 93,153,383, forward strand.
TGTTTCAAAAGTCAAATTCCCTGACAAAGAGGATTAATCAGCTGAGTCAGCTGAAAAGATTTTGGATCAGAAAACATATCATTCCAATTAACAGGCATTGGACAGAAAGCTGACAATTTTCATGTAAGTTTGCATGTCAAGAGACTGACAAAAGAGGAACTCATTAGAATAACAAAAGTTTGAAGTTTTACAAATGCCTGAGAACAGTCATTTGCATAATGGATAACTTGGGTAACACAGAGTAAATAATATGTGCAGATTTCTTTTTTGTATAAAAAGAGGAATTATTAGATGCAAAGTAATACTGTAAATGTCCTATAAATGAGTTCTGAAGAACGGACACTGGATCTAAAACATGAATTTTGTTTTCTCTTCACTGATGCTGCCAGACTTGTAAGTTTGTGTGTTTGTTTCTGATTTCCAGCATCCCCAGCTCTTTCGTTTTTCTGAAATGAAGTAAAAACAATGACTGCAGATGCTGGAAACCAGATTCTGGATTAGAGTGGTGCTGGAAAAGCACAGCAGTTCAGGCAGCATCCGAGGAGCAGGAAAATCGACTTGTCGGGCAAAAGCCCTTCATCAGGAATGAAGAGCTTTTGCCTGAAACGTCGATTTTCGTACTCCTCAGTTGCTGCCTGAACTGCTGTGCTTTTCCAGCACCACTCTAATCCAGTTTTTCTGCAATGTCCTTCCTTGCTTAGTGTTGTCATGTGACCTATACTGCAAACAAGGCATACTCACTCCAAGCTGATATCTTACAACTAGTTCAATGATTGAGTCAGCAAATGTTTGGCAAATGAAGTATAATGTAGGAAAACATGAAAATGCTAAATTTTCCAAGACAATAAAAGCCCCTGCATTTTTCTTCAATGGTGGGTGACCACAGAGCTCTGGGTTGGATATTCTAGTAGATGAATCAGAAAGAAAGATAGTATGCAGGTGCAGCAAGTAATTATGAAAGTTAATACAATGTTATCAATAACTGTGAGAGGAACTGAAAACAAATGTAGGAATGTTATGCTTTAGTTATCCAGGGCATTGTTGGGACCACATCTGGAGTATAGTATCAGTCTCCTTAGATAACAAAGGCTATAAATGTATTGGAAACAATGCTGAAACAGTTCACCAGATTAATAAAAAGAATGGGAGGATTTTCTTAAGGGGTGAGATTGGACAGTATCTGTTGGAGTTTAGAAGAGCAACAGGAAAATCTCAGATCCTGACAGGTTTTGCAAGGGTGGCTTTAGAAGAGATATCCCTTCTGTTGCAAGGTTGATGGTCACCCATTTAAAACAGAAATTAGACATAATTTGTTCTGAGTGTCATGTGCGCTTGGGACTCTTTTTCTTTGAAAAGTTGTGAAAACTTTGAATATTTGTAAAGTAGAGGTATTTGGACAATTGGTAAGAATTGGGGTGCAAAGTTACCAAGGATAGGTGGGCATACAGAGCAACAAAGATCATACTGAATGATTGTGAAGGTTCAAGAGTCCAAGCGACCTACTCCTGCCCACTAACTCATATGTTTGTATATTCAGCCTCCATAACTTCAACACAATTGCTGCTGAAATATTGTCTGGTATTATTGTCTATTGTAACATATTGAAAATTGCCAGCAGCATTCTTTATCTCAAATATTTTATCTTCATGAATGTAATACAGGAGGTGATGGCCTAGTGGAGTTATCACTACACTATTATTCCAGTGTCCCTGGGGATTTGAGTTCAGATCCTAACAAACAGCCACTGTGGGAGAATGGTGGATTTAGTGGTTTGTGATTACAAATGGTATATTTACAGGGCTCTTGCAGTGCATGATAATGTCCTTACCTCTGAGCCAGGAGACGTTTGTTCCAGAGATATGTGATAACATCTCTGGATAGCTTGATTAGAAAATGAAGTCTAGAAATGTAAGTAATTCCTCTACATTTAAAAAGAACTTTCAGCATGTCAACTGCAATATCTAATTAACTACATAACATTGACTGACACATTTATTCAGATATCCACTGAAGAGTGTGTTTGCTGGTTTCAACAAGATCATTAAAAGAAGAGTTGAGAAATTTGTAAATCTAATTACTGGAAACAATTTAGACATTGAGTAATACGATGGAAATGTAGCAACAGCAGAACTGACAACACAAGTAATGGTTCTAACGAGATTAACTAACCTACATTTGAAGAGAAGATGCTTAAATTCACAATTGCAAAACAAATAACAAAGTAGTTGCGGAGAAAATTCTCCTGGCACATTGAATGAAAATAATCAGCACCTCATGGTGTATAATTAGATGTGTTTAAATTTGCACATTTGTCCAAGGGGGAGACATTAAATAAACCTTAAAAAATTATAATAATTGTTAGCTTAATTGGAATCTGTGTTTGAATGTTGCACATAATTTGTGTCAGAACAGAGATCTCTGAATTTTTTTTTGCAACATCCATGTTGTTTGATTTTTACTGCTGTAAAGGGAATATAGATATTTTCTAATCAACCTGTACAGAAACATTGTGGCACACCTCTGGAGGAGGTGGGACTTGATGTTAGAGATTGTGCTCCAGAAGAACACAGGCATATGGAAGATGGGCACTAAGGAAATAAGAAGATGACAAAGATGATCAGTTGACCTTTGTGTGCAAAAATTGAATGATATGATTTACAAAATTGGTTTGAAATATTAATGTTGTTGTGGATTTTGCTTTTGCTTTGTGACCAATCAAACACTGTGATAATCAATGACAGAGTGAAGTTAAGATTTGCTGCTGAATAGGGGAATCCAGATTGCTATTACTGTCATTGCTTTTGAATCAGTTCTGAATGGAAGCTGTAACTGTGGTGGATTTCAGTAAGGAATTAATCTGCTCATCAACAGTCAAATATCTAAGGTCAGAGATTATGGAGATAGAGGGCAACTGACAGAATGGATGTTAGCTAACACCATTCAGAAAGTACTGAGTGATAATCGAACATAATCATTCAGAGTGCTTAGAAAGTAGCAAGGTGTGATTAGTGCTTGGACAACTGCTGCTCTAATGATTTGTATTTTGTAATCAGAAACACAAGTTCTAAATTTGCAGATGACGCTATGAGATATATTTATACCATATTTTATATTGCAATGGTTCAATTCAACTGGGTACACCACTTGACTTCGAAACATTGCAGTAGATTGTTGTTTATGTTTATATAGACGGAAGTGGGTACTGCAGATTTTGGAGATTAGAGTCAATATTGGAGTAATGTTGGAAAAACATAGCAGATCAGGCAGCATCCGAGGAGCAGGAAAATCAATGTTTCGGGCAACAGGAATGAGGGTGGGACCCTTGGGGGTAGACATGCCCTGAGACTCTCAGCTTCATTCCAGATGAAGGCCATTTACATTGTGGCGAGCTTTCTTTTTGTAAGAGCCAGTAAATTTTATTTTGTAAGAGTCAGTAAATTTTATTTTGAAGTAATATTTCCAAGGAATTATGTTACTTAAACTAAATGTGTGACAAGCTACCTGATAAGCCAATTCTTGATCTGTTTGCTAAGTAGAGTATTTACTACCTAGAGAAAGACAGAGATGAGACAGAAGCAGTATGGTTCAGAGAAAAAAATATTAGTATCAGCAGATGGACAGCTTAGTTTTGGTACTTAGTTCAGGCCATAAGTATAGTATAAGTTGATATGGCTCGAAAAGGCCTGAATTTTTTTTAAAGCATTCCATAAGGTAGCGTGTGTCTGTGTGCTTCCTGGACAAATGGTTATGCAATCATTCACATTTGGTGAATATGAAGACATTCCTCATCTGTGACCTCATCTATTTTACAAGATATTATGAATAAAATTAAGAACACAAAACTGGGGTTGAGTGTCTGAAAGGCATATTGCAGAGAAACAGTGATTCAGTGTTTATTTTGCTGTTCATGATGAGATCTTTTCAAGTGTCTTATGTGTACATAAATGAATTTATTTCCTTTGCATGTACTAAATTTCTATTGTTTTGGTAAAACTACATTAATTATCTTCATACAGGGTTGTTAATGACTGGTTGCCACAGTAACAAAACTGCAACCATTAAACTTATAGTCTTTGGAATCTGACTTGTCAAGGATTATCCCTAACATGATACATCTCAATCTGAAAATGTTGGTATTAGACTTTTCATCAGAATCCTTACTTTGGTGGCACATAAGATGCAGCAATGTTGGAACGCACAAATGGAAAAGATTACTGCAACCAGGTATCCAGCTGTATCCATCTTAAGTAATTTACATAAAAAATGTTTTATGTAAACTCTTCAAAATCCATTGGCAGAGAAATTAGAAGCAACAAGCAATCTGCCTAGTCGAGATAGCATAACTAAAAGTAGCTGAATGTTCCAGTGTTCTTCATATGGGAGTGGAAGACCTCAAGCTGTTTAAAAAATTCATCTGTGCTTGATGTTTTAATGAGCTCTCTGTCCCTTATTCCATGTACAAATGCCAGAACATTCATTATCACAACAGAAAACTGACTTTTACAAAACTGCAACACAGGGTTTTTGTGATCAAGAATTTTTTTTTGCCTGCAAGCCAGACCGTGCTAAGATGAATTCCTTACATTTCAAATGAAGAAATAGAAAAACAGCGGCTACAGTACCAAGTCACAAAAATAAAACACCGCACTTCCTATGTTGTGTTATTAAGAACAACAATGCTGAAATGTGAATTCAAGTGATAATAATTTATTTAAATTCCTGTGCTGGAAACTCACTAATGGTGATTTCAGAATGATGGAATGCCAGATTTTGCAGAAGCTAATATAGCAATTTGCTACAATTTATCTAGGTTGGAATAAGAAGTGGTAATTTTGAAAAGATTTAGCATATCATTGGTAATTGAGTACTACAACAATATTTTAAGATTTAAGAATGGCCAAATATTAGTTCGCTGTCATTTTTTTTTATTATTGGGCTCAACATTTATAGGCTAAGTCATATGCATCAGCACTTTCAATACAATATCTTGCCTGAGCACAGATGATTGCATTTTGGTTTTGGAGGTCAATGTGTTTGATTTGCAGTTTTCCTGACTTTTTAATCATTATGATTAACAGCCCGAAAATGGCAAGGACCATGAAGTGGGAACATTAACCTTTGCAGTCCATGGTGGAATCTTATCTCTCTTTGAGCAAGACCCTGTCTGCTGGGAATGTTAACTCAAGGCTAAAAACTGTCAGCAAGTTTGGAAAAAAAAGGATAACTTTATAACTGTGGCAAATTATTGAGCCTGGATGTATTCAGATAATTATCTCAAGTACCCTGATAATTCGTTTGCCACTACTAAAATTTCTAAAATGGTGGACTGAGAGTAGCGTGGATCTTGCAGCTGCTCCTGAGGTTCAGGCTTATTTCTAGATTATTTTTAGGTTTCTTACTGTTATTACATTTAAGTATTTGGAGGGATATAGATTAATTGGAGGCAGATGGGACTAGTTTAGTTTGAAATAATGATTGACATGGTCTGGTTGGAGTGAAAGGTCTAGGTCTGTTCCTGTGCTGTATAACTCTATGACTCTACTGACTGCTTTGATGCAGATGGTGAGACTTACATATTTTTAATATAATTGATTGTAAGTTGGGGTTTTTGATTTTTTTGAGTTCATAACATGTGGATCTAGTAACAAAACAGGATAAACCAGCTCCAATTTAGAAGGTTATGAAAAGTTTTTTTTAAGCTTTAGAGAGCACCCATAGATTTATTTTCAGTTTTCCTTTAATATTTGAGCAGTCCTGTATAACCTTTGGCTGTAGATGGAAGTATAAACCAGTCAAGGTACCTGAGAAAAGAAGGATATGGTTAAATTATTTTAGAGTCACCAATTACTGATAATACCAAACCACAAATTTTGGGATTAAATCCTTAAGATATTATTTAAACTCATGTTTAAGAATAGCTCCAGCAAGAAGCTATCTGCAGTTCCAATCTATAAACTAAATTTATCGAGATGCTAGTAACATGGAGTCTGGTGTGAGTACTGTGTGAGTGGTATTTATGTATGTTATACAAGGCTGTTTTGGGATATTGCACTGAGTGTGTTTTTGATACTATATAAAAGCCTGCCATTTTCTTTTCAACTTTTAAAGTGTTGTTTTGGAATTATTGCAATTATACTTTTACCTTGTGTTTAGCAATGTTTGAATTTGTTTTATAAGTAGACAGTCTGGTTTGTGTAATTTCATATTCATTCTTTTATTCACAAACTTTTTTGTTTCATTTTTAAATGTGCAGTATTGCAGATCCATATTTTAGTGAGGAACCACTTCATTAAATTAAAATAAAATATGATCTATCATGCCACATTGCAGTCTGGGATCTGATTTGTCCAGGACTGACATTGGCTGGGATTACAACAGTAGAATTTTGACAGAAATCCCATTTACCTTGTGGTTCATCAAAGCACTAGAAGGAACTGTTCTCTGGAAATTCACCCTTTCGGTTTTCTAAATTTGACAACAAAATGGTCTCATTTAATAATTATTTTCCAGCCAACGGTTGTGCTGATGGTTGCAATGTGCAGAGGGAGGGTGGGGGATGGGGGATAGGCAGAGTGCATTGTATTCTGTACTTTAGATTACCATACGATTATCATATTCATTAACCCAGGGGCCTTGGACTACTCAAACATTCCTCTACAAAATGCAACAGCCAACACATTAGAATGCCTAACAATCATTGCACCAGACATGCTAAACTATCTACACTATAATATCTGATCATCATTGCATTGTAATATCTAACAATCAGTACAAAACAGTAGCCGGAAATTCCACATCATTTTATTTTGCTTCATTCTGGGTTATGGACCAAACTGGAGGTGCCATTGTCAGAAATGCTGCTTAGGGATCCGCCCTTTTCCTGAGCCAAGCAAACTATCTCCTGGTAGGAATAAAGGCACAACATCCTCATGCAGGACTGGGCTGTCTCCACTTCAGTGTGGCAAGATCTAGCCCCAGACACTTCAACAAAATAAAGCTGATATTTTGTTCCAACCATTTTTCATGGCCTTTATTTTGTATTTTGTTCTTAGGTGCATAATTTCAAAGACATTTTTTTCTGAATTACATATACTAAATTCGATTTACTGGTGGCACCTCATCCTCCATATTGTGAATCCTGATAGCCTTGAGATGCAAAGCAAAATAAAAGAAGGTGAGGTAGTAATCTGAATAGGACAATGGCAAGAGAGTATTATATTTAATGGTAAACAAGCTAGCCTTCTGGAGTTCTGTGAAAAACTGCTTCATTTCAAGGGATGTTGCTCACATTGATACTGATAATGACATAATGAATCAGCAAGGTATACATGAGTAAATATGTGTAGAGGGAGACACTGCGTAGGACCTAGTGGTGGAGTGACCAGATGGTAATTTGCAAAGACAGTTTCAGTGAGATTTTCGACGCAGGGAAAGAACAGATTAATGCAGTTTAAATCTTTCTAAATTACTCTTTGAAAATTGAATTTTCCTAGTATTAACTGTGCAGCATGATGTGTTACTTCAAAACTATTACAGTAATAATTAACCTTTTCTATACTTCTAGCATAAGAGAACGAAAGGGATCAATCATTGATATAAAGTTAAAAATCACACAACACCAGGTTATAGTCCAACAGGTTTAATTGGAAGCATACTAGCTTTCGGAGTGATGCTCCTTCATCAGGTGATAGTGGAGGGTTCGATCGTAACACAGAATTTATAGCAAAAATTTGCAGTGTGAAATTCCTCTACAAAATGCAACAGCCAACACATTAGAATGCCCAACAATCATTGTAGACATACTAAACTATCTAAATTATAATATCTGATCATCATTGCATTGTAATATCTAACAATCAGTACAAAACAGTAGCCAGAAAGTCCACATCATTTTATTTTACTTCATTCTGGGTTATGGACCAAACTGGAGGTGCCATTGTCAGAAATGCTGCTTAGGGACCCGCCCTTTTCCTGAGCCAAGCAAACCATCTCCTGATAGGAATAAAGACCCCGAAAGGATTCAATGTATAATTTCAGTTACATCACACTGCAAATTTTTGCTATAAATTCTGTGTTACGATCGAGCCCTCCACTATCACCTGATGAAGGACCGTCGCTCCGAAAGCTAGTGTGCTTCCAATTAAACCTGTTGGACTATAACCTGATGTTGTGTGATTTTTAACTTTGTACACCCCAGTTCAACACCTGCATCTCCAAATCAATCATTGATATAACAGTGTCCCATTGAATCAGTGTTAGTAATTTATCTGGTACAGCATATATCTTATAATCAATATATTCTTTAGAAAAATGAGATGTGTTTGTTCCTGGAAAAAATAGTAAATGAACCCTCAGGTGAATGTGGGTAAGGGACAATGGTCATCCTGAAATCAAAAGTACACGTCCATTGATCAAAACACAACATTGACTGCCAGCCTCAAAAATAAGACATGTCATGGGGTCTGGGGAGTGGGTGGGGCTGTGAGAGAAAGGGAGCTAGAGAGAGGGAGAACACAAATTAGAGAAAAGGAGAATGAGAGTGAGAAAGAGAATGGGAACGAGAATGCAGGGGGAAAAGCCATCACATTCTTGACATTCCCCTACATAGGCTTGAGGGAAGAACAAAAATTGTTGATACCAAAGAGCAATAGGGGACTTATGGTGTGATGTAATATCCCTACCTCTGGGCAAGGAGTTCCAGTTTCAAATCCAACTTCACAAAGGGTGTGTCATAACAGCTCCAAACAAATTGATTCCAAATAACTACAAAGGACTGTTATCACTAAAGACCGCAAGACATTAAGGATGAGCACTCCACCACTCCGAAACTGCTTCCCCTCCCAACTCCATTCTACAGAACGGCTTTGCAATTGGTAAAGCATTCTCACCTGTATATCTCCTCTCTTTGTCCATTTGAATAATATATTGGAGCTAAAGTGTTGGTTCTCAACAAACAAAGCAAACTTCCTAAAAGTATCTTAGAAATGCTCAACTGCCTGTATTAGGAAACTGATAATAAAATTTCAAAAATTAACATTAAGGTCAGAAGTAATCTATTCAACTTATCGAATTAGTTCCACCATTCAATAAGATCATGGCTGATCTGATCATTCTCCACTCTCTGCTTTTTGTCCTAACTTTTGATTGTCTTACTGATTTAAAATCAGATTGTCTTAACATTGAGTATATTTAATGATTCAAATTGGTAAAAGTAATTCTGCAGATTGACTACCTTCAGAAAGAAAAATAAGATCTTGTTTCAAATTGGAGATTCCTTACTCTAAGATTATGTTCTCTGGTCCTAGACTCCTGCAAGAGAAAATAATCTTTTCTCATTGATCCAGCCAAGCCCTCTAAGAGTCTTGTAATGTCTTAATAAGGTATCTTTTAATTCCTTTAAACTCCAATGAGTACATGCCCAACCTCTTTAACATCTCTTTGTCAGAAAATCCTTCCATCAGCATAAGTCTAATGAACCTTCTCTGGACTCCCACCAATACCATAATGCAATTGCAGGAGTAGATCAAAAGCGTCCAGATAGATAGTCACAGATATGTCGAAACATTTATGTAGTTTGAACTGGTACCCCAATGTAACAACTATTGCACATACTCAAAGCAGTTGAGATTATTGCAGACCTTTTATTCTTCTGCATGCAGCTGTTTGAGGGCTCAACTGCACATTGGTGCAGCATTTCACAGGTGACAGTCTACTTCTAATGTAGTTAGCAGGATTCCACAACACAGGTCTTAATTATTGGGGGATGAGGTTGAAACATTGAGCAGATGATGGAGGACTAGTAACTGGCAGCATTCATGAGGGAGATTGTAGCTATTCCAAGATTATTGGATGCTCAGATATTGACAGAGGCATTTCAATATTTAGGTCAAAACCGAACAGAGACTCCCCAAGTCAGTTTGCTTGAGGTTACAAAGGAAGACAATGGAAATCCAGGTCAGATATTCTACTTACCAATAAGTGAGAAGCTGAACAGATTTAGGAGAAGACTGGAGATTCCCAATGGCATCATGACTGAAGACTGGACGGAGGAGATAGAGCTGAATATAGCATTTAGGGGTCTCAGTACAATTGAGCTAACAGCATTAAACATGGAACATCTGTATTGGAAAGCCCATCAGAAAATGCTGGGAAAAGGTTCAACTGTTCAAACAAAGCCACAGCAGACTTTTCAAGCACTGACACAGTTTTTGGAGAGGCTGTGGCCTAACAATTAAAATAGAGGCTTCAGGAGTACAAGCAAACTAAAGGGATTTGATTTCTGTATCCCTGGAGCTGGTGAAGTCTCTTCCAGCATCCAAATGTTTCTTTCATGTTGGTCAGACATGCCTTATTAATCGTCCATCGAACTCTTCTTGTTTATCCACAATCGCACTTTTCATGCATAGTTCATGATCAATCAATATTCGAGTGACATTAAGAACATTCCAAATATGTTTTTGAACATTTTAAGAAACATATAGCATCCTTGGAAAACATATATATTGACTACTATGAGGTTGGCAGATGTAGTACAAGAGTCTTTGACTTGTTCTACATGCTGAAGGTGTATCAACCAATACAGAACTAGAATCATTTGAGTGGCAGTGAATTAGTTTGTTTTTTTAGTTGCCTGCACCATCGCTCATTTCCAAGACTCATGCCAGCTATTAACCAACTTGTTAAAATTAGACTTTTCTAGATCATCACATCTCACTGAGAGCAGAACTCCTACTTGCTGTAACTCTAGGATCAACCCTCATCATCAGGAGGCAAGGGTAGGGTAACCATGCATATCATGAGTTTCAAGAACAAAATGTCTACCTCCAGTCAAGAATGGTGGGACACCAAGCAGCAGGTAGCAATCGTGAAGCAGAACAACTGGAAAAATTGAAAGACCCTGCTGGGTTTCTTTGGTAGAAGGAGTGCAGATGGGATGGTGAAGCAGACAGACAAAGGATTCCTGTGTCTTTGTAACCCACAAGCGTAATTCCATGAACATATTGCAAATAGCTCCTTGATTAACCTTAATTCCCTTACCTCTTTGTAAAGCTGGTGGAATAAAGAATCCCTGCTTCATGATTTTTGAGCCATAAATGTGTTGAAATCTCAAATTACACAAAGACTAGAAAAATGTCTTCATTTCCCACAATCCCTGAAAATTGCGACATCTTCCTGATGAAGAGCTCATGCTCGAAATGTTGACTCCCCTGCTCTTCGGATGCTGCCTGACCGCCTGTGCTTCTCCAACACCACACTTTTTGACATCATATCACAAGGAAGGTACAAACAGTTTGTGATCAGAGATTTCACCTACATAGATTCATAGAGATGTATAGCAAGGAAACAGACCCTGTTGTCCAACTCATCCATGCTGTCTTAAATGGAAGGTTCAATAGACGATTGGGAAACATTGAGGAGACTTAATATACTGCAGTTACATAAGTAACAAACAAGCAGTCAAATTCCAGAAGCCTGTCAACCAAATAATCACTCGATGCCCAGGTTGTGGCTGTCGGAATGTAAACCATTTTTAAAAAGGAAATTCCAAGCTACGGAAGCAGAACAAAACGTCACAATAATTAGAGCTTCCTGAATGAGAGGCATGAGAGAAGCAACAGACATGGAACGTTAGAATGTCAGGATGGTGAAGCGAAATAATTATTATGATTGAACCTTTACCTAAAAGGAAACCAAAAACTCTGTTATGCCCAGAGCTATTTAGACAGACTGTTAACAGTGTAGATTTGGCCAGGTACCTAATCTCAGAGCCGGTATCAATGATAATGTTATCTCACAATAATTTATTCTCCAATGACAAGTGAAACAGCAGTAACCTGTGGGCAATAGTTGATTAGGTTACTGGAAGAAATTTTTGAATCAGGCATGAGGGCCATGGGCAGAATGCTGATGAGTTCATTTTTGGGTGTTCACTGCAGTGTAGTATTGATTATAAGCTCCCTAACTCTATGTTTACAATGGTTCATGACTTGAAAATGCCCTCTGTGTGAAAACGTTGCCCCTTAGGTCTCTTTTATATCTTTCCCCTTTCACCCTAAACCTATGCCCTCTAGTTCTGGACTCGCCCACCCCAGGGAAAAGACTTTGTCTATTTATCCTATCCATTCCCCTCATGATTTTATAAACCTCTATAAGGTCACCCCTCAACCTCCGATGCTCCAGGGAAAACAGCCCCAGCCTGTTCAGCCTCTTCCTATAGCTCAAATCATCCAACCCTAGCAACATCCTTGTAAACCTTTTCTGAACCCTTTCAAGTTTCACAACATTTTTCCGATAGGAAGGAGACCAGAATTGCACGCAATATTCCAACAATTGCCTAACCAATGTCCTGTACTGCCGTGTTGTTGCATATGAAATAAAATAAAAACGGGCATTGATGATAACAACTATTCTGTCCAGTTCAATAACACTCCATCAGTCCATACCAACTGATCTTTTCAATGATTTGGTAAACGTTAGGAATCCACAGTGGAACTAGTGTTGTCAGCAGTGGTGATAATATTTGTGGAGCTATTTAATAAATTAGAAAAAATAGATACAGGGTCCATTGCTATCTTATGAGACCTCACTAATAAACTGTGAACAACCACCTCATCAAATCCATAGAAGCGCTACCAAATTGAGGAGATATACATATTGTTTGATATGAGGAAACAGAACAACTCTAGTATGTGTGCAGACCAGTAATATGGAATTGCATTTAACACAAAGTAAACCTATAATCTTTTGACAGGAAGCATATTAGGGTAGGATGTGATGGATTGATGGGAATATTTGGCAGTTGAGTTACAGTTTATTGAACTGCCCATCATGGCTTTCATAGATACATCGTATTGTGCACCAGAGTAGTATTAGTACTGAGATATTCTGTCTAAGATTTTCAGTAAACTATGCTTTCCTTGTTTCCTCAGTTGATGACTAAAGCAGCAGTTTCTGCTGAAGCTGCATTTTCTGCTGCAGGGAAGTATCTCTCATCACTGTACAAAATAAACAAAGAACTGCAGATACTGGAAATCAGAAGCACAAACAGAAACTGAATTCTGAATAAGGGTCATTGCATAAGGGTGCTTTCTCTCCACAGCAATTTCTGTTTATACCTCTCATCACTGCACCAGCATTGCAAGTTTGAGGAGATATCTAGGATTTTGAAAATTTAATCAAGTCTCTAAAGAGCACCTTTATATCCAAACCTCATCAACATGCCCAATAATTCCTGCCGGAGTTAGCATATGCTTCATCGCACCTCAACTGTGTGTACAGTCTCACTGTCATGACATTCTGTGCTCTAATATTTTCTTCTATGTGGATCTCCAAGGTCTGAAACTGGAAGTCAGTGGGGGAAAGGTATCTGCACATTAATGTCTGTGCGTGAACCCTTGAAGCAACTGCATAACTGCGCAGCTTAGAGGGAATGTTTGTTCCATGTCCATTTGACATGCTCAACAAGATAATTAGCCCAGACTTCATCAGTATTCGTGATCTCCGAGCAGGCACTCAAGCAGTTCACATAATCCTTCACAAACGTTCCTATTATAGGAAACTTTGGAAATGAAGGCCACAATCTTACTCTGCACCCACAGGCAGGCTCCACTGGTGCTGCCTGTTTGACACCTGGTTCAACCAGATATCTTCACCCATTGTAGATTAGATCACTTTGAATATGGTGGAGCAGGAGCAAGCGGAGATGATGGGTCAACCGGTGCAATCAGGTTTGTGAATTTTACGTAAAAGTTAGAACCAGGAGGTGAGAGGCTCCCGAACTATGAGGATGAAGGCCATGGATGGGAGATGCCTGAGGTGATGAGGTTGTGGATGGTCTTGGAGATGATGGTTTATTAATGGGAGGTGAGGTTGTGGCCATGGGGACTGTAGAAAGAGGTTCCTGTCAGTTGGCGCCTGGCTTCAGCGGTGTATAGTTTGGTGTGCCAAACTATCACTGCCCCTGCCGAGTCTGCTGGTTTGATGGTGAGGTAGAGGTTGGAGCCAGTGAGTGCAGGGCTATGCATTGTGAGGGTGAGAGGTTGGAGTGGCTTAGAGGGGTGGACAGGTTGAAGCAGACATCATCTCTGCCTGCTCCTGCCTCACCAAACTTATCTCCTCATGCCTTGACACTGTCTTGTCCTCCTTGGTCCAGGATCTCCCCACGTACATTTGGGACATCACCCACACTCTCCTCCATGACATTCACTTCCCTGACCCCCAACGCCTCAACTTTACCATGGACATCCAGTCCCTGTACACATCCATCCAAAATGATGAAGGCCGCCAAGCCCTCCATTTCTTTCTTTATCACTGACCCAACCAGTATCCTTCCACCGACACCCTCATTCGATTGGCTGAACTGGTCCTCACCCTCAACAATTTCTCCTTCAAATCCCCCCAATTACTCCAAGCCAAAAGGGTAGCCATGGATACCTGAATGGGCCCCTTTGTCAGGTATGTGGAACAGTGCATCTTCCGTAGTTACACTGGCACCTTTCCCCACCTTCTTCTCCGCTACATTAATGACTGCATCAGTGCCACCTTGTGCTCCCACGAGGAGGTTGAACAGTTTATCAACTTCATGAACACCTTCCACCCTGAACTCAAGTTCACCTGGACCATCTCAGCATACCTTGCTGGACCTCTCCATCTCCATTGTCGGCAATCAACTCACACGGGCATCTACTACAAACCCAATGACTACCACAGCTACCTGGTCTACACTTTCTCCCAAACATCCCCCTTGTAAAAATACTATTCCTTACTCCGAATTCCTCGGCCTTCATTGTATCTACACCCAGGAGGACTAATTCCACTCCAGAACATCCCAGATGGCCTCCTACTTTAAGGACTGCGATTTCCTCTCCCATGTTTTCAACAATGCCCTCTAGCGCATCTCCTCCACTTCCCACACCTCTGCCCTTGAACGCCATCCCTCCAATTGCAAAAAGGATAGAGCCTTCCTGGTCCTCACCTTCCACCCCACCAATCTCTGGATGTGACACGAATCCTCCACCATTTCCACCACCTTCAGTCAGACCCCACCATCAGAGATATATTTCCCTCTCCAGCCATTTCAGCATTCTGTTGAGACCATTCCTTCTGTGATTCCCTTGTTAGGTCTACACCCTCCACCAAACCACCCTCTAATCCTGGCACCTTCTCTTGCCACCACAAAAAATACAAAATCTGCGCCCACACCTTCCCCCGTCACCTCCATCCAAGGCCCCAAAGGATCCTTCCACATCCAGCAGAGATTTTCATACACATGCAAACACCTCATCTACTGTGTCCGTTGTTTTCAATGATAGTCTCCTCTACATTGGGAAGACATGATGCCAACTTGCAGAACATTTCAGAGAACATCTCCAGAACATACGCATTAAACAACCCCACCGCCCTGTAGCCAAACACTTCCATTCTCCCTCCCACTCCACCAAGGACATGTAAATCCTGGGCCTCCTCTACTGCCAAATTCTAGCCACCCAATGCTTGAAGGAAGAACACCTCATTTTCCACCTTGGGACCCTCAAAGAATTGATGTTGATTTCACCAATTTCCTTATCTCCTCCCCCCCATCTTATCCTAGATCCAACCCTCCAGCTCAGCATCGTCTTCTTGAACTGTCCTACCTGTCCATCTTCCTTCCCACCTATCCGTTCCACCTATCCGCTCTGAACTATCACCATCACCCTACACCTTCATCTACCTATCGCATTCCTAGCTACCTTGCCCCAGCCCCACCCCCTCCCATTTATCTCTCAGCCCCCTTGGCCCCCTAACCCCCATCAACCCCCCAACATTCCTGATTAACAGCTTATGCCTGAAATATCAACTCTCCTGCTCCTCAGATCTGCCTGACCTGTTGTGCTTTTCCAGTGGCACACCTTTTGACTCTGATTTCCAGCATCTGTATCCTCACTTTCTATTTGCCCCTTCCAATGAAGGTTAGCGTGCCTTATCTACCTGTGCTACTACCTTCAATGATCTATGGACCTGCACATCCAGATCTCTCTGCATATCAATGTTCCAAAGGGTTCTGCAATTCACTATATAATTTACATCTGTATTTGGCCTTCCAAAATGAATTGTCACACATTTGTCTGGATTAAACCCCATCTGCCATTTTTCTGCCCATGCCTCCAACTGTGGAGTGCCACAAGGATTGGTGCTAGGTCCAATACTTTTCATCATTTACATAAATGATTTGGATGTGAGCATAAGAGATATATTAGTAACTTTGCAGATGACATCAAAATTGGAGGTGAAGTGGACAGCGAAGAAGGTTACCTCAGATTACAACGGGATCTTGATCAAATGGGCTGAGAAGTGGCAGATGGAGTTTAATTTAGATAAATGTGAGGCGCTGCATTTTGGGAAAGCAGATCTTAGCAGGACTTACACACTTAATGGTAAGGTCCTAGGGAGTGTTGCTGAACAAAGAGACCTTGGAGTGCAGGTTCATAGCTCTTTGAAAGTGGAGTTGCAGGTAAATAGGATAGTGAAGAAGGTGCTTGGTATGTTTTCCTTTATTGGTCAGAGTATTGAGTACAGGAGTTGGGAGGTCATGTTGCAGCTGTACAGGACATTGGTTAGGCCGCTGTTGGAATACTACATGCAATTCTGGTCTCCTTCCTATCGGACAGATGTTGTGAAACTTGAAATGGTTCAGAAAAGATTTACAAGGATATTACCAGGGTTGGAGGATTTCAGCTTAAGGGGGAGGCTGAATAGGCTAGGACTATTTTCCCTGCTGCGTCGGAGGCTGTGGGGTGAACTTATAGAGGTTTACAAAATCATGAGATGCATGGATAGGATAAATGGACAAAGTCTTTACCTGGGGTCGGGGAGTCCAGAACTAGGTTGAGCAGGGAAAGATATAAGAGACGGAAGGGGCAACTTTTTCACACAGAGGGTGGTACATGTATGGAATGAGCTACCAGAGGAAGTGGTGGAGGCTAGTACAATTGCAACAATTAAAAGGCATCTGGATAGGTATATGAATAAGAAGAGTTTGGAGGGATATGGGCCGGGTGCTGGCAGGTGGGACTAGATTAGGTTGGGATATCTGGTCAGCATGGACAAGTTGGACTGAAGGGTCTGTTTCCATGCTGTACAGCTCCATGACTCTATGGCTCTATGATCGATATCTTGCCGTATCCTCTGACAATCCTCCTCACTATCTGCAACTCCAACAATCTTTGTATTGTCTGAAAACTTACTAATTAGATTAGCTATGTTTTCCTCTAAATTATTTGTGTAGACCACAAACAATAGAGTTCCCAGCGCTGATCCGTGTGGAACACCAATAGTCACAGCCCTTCATTCCGAAAAGCATCCTTCCACTGCCACCCTTGCTCTGCTATGACTAAGCCAGTTCTGTCTCCATCTTGTCTGTTCACCCCTGATAACATCTTGAATAGAAAGAAGTATACATCTTCATGAAATATTTGGGTCACTGTACAATGTAAAGCATCCTGTATGGTGGATGGGTTAGTTATTATGCATAGTTGAGAGTGTGGTGCTGGAAAAGCACAGCAGGTCAGGCAGGATCCGAGGAGCAGGAGAATCAACATTTTGGACTAAGCCCTTCATCAGGTTCCTTCATCACATTGGTTGTATAAAAATACAGTGAATCTTAGATAATAAGCCAATCTCTCCTGATTACAGTTGCAAGGTCAAAATCCTGAAATTTCTTTCTTTATGTTACTTGAGGAGAATGTAAGCTGCATTGAATGCAGTTCAGAGGAGGTTTACTAGACTGATACCTGAGGTAAGGGGTTTATCTTATAGAGAGATTGAACTGTTTAAGCCTCTACTCTCTGGAGTTTCAAGGAGTAGGAAGAGGTCTATTTGAGGCATATAAAATGCTGATGTAGATGTAGAGACGATTTTTTTTCATGCAGTACAATCTAGAATGAGTGGTCACAGTTTTAGGATAATGGACAGCAGATTTCAAACAGAGATGAGGAGAAATTACTTCTTTCAAATGGTCACAAACCTGTGGCATTCACTGCCTGGAGTATGATGAATGCTGGGACATGGAGTAAATTTGAGGACAAGTTAGATTATTAATTAATCATAGGTTGAAGGGTTGAGAGTGAGGTGCTGGAAAAGCACAGCAGATCAGGCAGCATTCGAGGAGCAGGAGAATTGACAGCTTCCTTATGAAGGGCTTTTGCCCATAACGTTGATTGTTCTGGTCCTCAAATGCTGCCTGACCTGCTTCGCTTTTCCAGCAACACACTCTCGACTCTGATCTCCAGCACCTTCAGTCTTCACTTTCTCCTTAGGTTGAAGGGTTATCAAGCACAGACAGGAAAGTGGATTTGAGGCTGAGATGAGGTCAGCCAT
The DNA here is from genome assembly GCF_047496795.1 of Chiloscyllium punctatum. NCBI lineage: Eukaryota > Metazoa > Chordata > Chondrichthyes > Orectolobiformes > Hemiscylliidae > Chiloscyllium > Chiloscyllium punctatum. Next base: position 93,171,737 of record NC_092747.1, read on the forward strand.
CATCGCAGTGGGCTCTAGGCCCTAAAAATAAGTCTATTATTCAAGGCAAAATTATCAACACGGCTATTGTTTATTGTTAAAACACTAGGTAGAGTTTTAGCTTGAGAACATGTTAGTGCACAAAGAAATGAGTACTTCAATGAGAAGCAAATTAGAGAAATTTATTACAGCTGGAACTGACAGGGTGCAACTGAAAAATTGCAGAATGTAGACATTGATATTAATGGATAAACCTTCAATGCAGCAACATTAAAACATCAGCAGCTATGTAGGAAATTCATAGGTTCATGGATCAAACGCTGGAGAATAATGAAGGACTTTTAAAAATTTAGAGGGGATATTGGACTGTGAAATGATTACAAAGCACTGCACTGTGGAGAATATTTCAATCATTGGTATGATCCTGGTGTCATCCTTTCTAATCTATGAAGTAAGCTACATAGGATATTAACTGAGAAGGACCTTGAAGGTGTCAGGAAGTATTTGCAGATATTTATCAGTCAAGATTGACTTTTTAAGTTTATTGAACCAGTTAAAACCAGTTGAACAAATCTTGGGGCAACACAGAGAAAAACACAGGGCTCAGGCTATCTGTCCTATCTGAATGGAAGCCTGGTTCAAATTTTATAGGACCAGATTCTCTTTCCTCTTCCTCTGACTACATATTTTGGAGTGACAGCAAACATTATGTAAACAGCATTCACAATTTATAGACTGCATGTGGTGGTATGAGAAAGACCAGGTCATCTAGGCCTCAAGCATGTCCTGTCATTCAGCAAGATGATAATTGATCTATGATCCAACTTCATATACTTGATTTTGTCTCACATCCCTTAAGACCTTGACTAAAAGAAACTATTAATCTCTGTCAGAAAATTACAATGATTTTCTGACAACACTGCTTTTTGTGGAAGACAGTTCCAAACTTCTGTTATCCTTTTCATGGAGACATGTTTCCTAATTTCAATCACCAAAGATTTGACTCTAAAATTACAGGTATTTTCTAAATTATCTGAAGCTTTTATCATTGGGCCATTGACAACACAGTGCATCAGGGACAGTGTTAATTTGTTGCGCACACTGTTGCTAAACACACAGAGGAGCAATGTTCTAAAATTACACAGTTGATTGTACTAGGTAGGGCAGAGTATTAATATATGTATAAATATCAAAAGTCCTTATTCATCAGCACTACTAGCTATTCTACACTGCATTAAGATGCACAATTTGTAGTAATGTAGCATTAATTCCAGACTACACAAGCACTGCAGTTTTAACAAGTAGCATAACATTACGATATGTGACCTTTAAGTATAATGGGACCTGCCTCACCTTCAGTCACCATCTCTGCGCAATAGTCAGTGTAATGTCTTCAGTCAATTGGCTTGTGTGCTTAATGTAAGCTCAGAAAACATATTATGCAAGTATGTGATATTGAAGCGATATAAATAGTTATTGTTAATAAATTGCAAGCCATCTGAATTAAGTATAACCCAACTCCTTTGATATTTTAAGCAGTCTAACATAGAGACAATTCTTTTCCCACTTTTACATTGAATGACTTAAGTGACTGGAGCATGGCACAAAGTTGACAGAAGATTTGACAGATTACGAGTCACATAGCTTGCTGCGAAGGAGTCTAGAGGCAGTGCAATTCAGACAGAAAAGTCACCACATGTGAAAATCATTTCATTTCTTTATAAAGACTTAAAGTAAACTTACAACTCATTTTTCAGTAAATTCAAGATACCTACTACCTGTAGTAAACAGAGGAACTATGTTGCCCTAGTTAAATAGAGCATTCAAATGTTGATTGAATCCCTTCCTCATATGGCACTATTATTGTAAGCAATTTACGAAGGTTACAAGTTTTGATGCTTGGTTAATGTTGAGAAGGTTCTCCAAGGTTAAGAGAAGACCATGTTCTTGGATATGGATTAGATATAAACAATATTACAATAAGAAGTTAATTTTGCATTTTAATTATGTTTGCTTCAATCATGAATTTATCTTTTCATCCAAATTAATTTGCACATTGTGATGATGCAAATGCAATTGTGGGAGATCGTTATGTCTCATAGTTCAACTGTTTCACTCACAAGATTTAATTCTAAACAGTTATGCAGATATATCAAATTCAACATAATAAACCATATAAAAAAATTAAATCTCGACAATTTCTTAAATTAAGTCACAAGAGAAGAACAAGGGGCCAAGATTCAAACTAGTGAAAGGTTAGTTTTGAAATGATTTCAGTTTTTTTCACACTACATGTGTAATGATCAACATTTGAAAAGGTCTGCCACATACAATATTGAAAGGAGACAATAGCCCTGAAATTACTTCACAACTAATTGAATGCTGCAATAAAGAATATTTGAAATAGTTCTAAGAGAATGTGATAAGTTAGTTTGAAAGGACATTGTTCAGTTTACATTGTCATGTTGTCTTGAGAAACAAAACTCTAATATGTAGAGACCAAAATGATAATTCATCAATCTCAAAAAAAATCAATTAAACCAACATAGGTTTTTTGTGCACTTGTAATGCATTTTCCGAGTCAAGACTTTACATTATCCTGAAGGAATAGATAATTGAATTTCCTGTTCAAGAATTTTCATCGTATGCATATTCTCCAACAAAGTTCAAGTAATGTCTCCTATGCAATGCAAGATAATGCAGAATTTAATCCCACTGCAAAGCTTCTGTTCCCTTTTACTTGATCTTATACCAAAATGCACCTTCATCGTTCCTTGTTTGCAGTTGAAAAGCTGTCGGCCTGTTTGGCACTAAGTAATCATTTTCATGCATCAAGATTGTAACTTCTTCACTTGCCTATTTGATGACCATCTTCAAAAAAACGGTCCGTTTGCTTTTTTGTAATATTGGAACAAATGAATAACATAAAATGAAACATATTTTTGATATCTAAGCTGCAAGTGACATTACTGACTAGCACCATCACTACTGGCAGATCTCTATTGATCAATAAGCAGAATTTTGGATGGGTACCCTGTATTAGAGCAGCAGTGGTCATCCACTGCTGAATATAAAACTAAATAGTGTGAAGGCTGGTTATCACTTTGTCAATTGTTTTTTTTTTTCATTTCTTTTCAAATAAAATGCAATCCGGCACAAAAAGTAAAACATCAAAATTCCTGCCCCTATTTGACAGCAATTATATCAAAACAGAGCTTTGAATAAACCCAATGGATTCTTATTTCTCCAGTAACTGATGGAAATACAAAGAAAATTGACTGAATCTTCACAGAATCATATCACATAGCTCCAATGTGAGACCTCTGTTTCATTGGTTTCATCTCCCCTGTGATTCTTAGATCAAGCAGGATAAGTTCATCTTGGACTGTAAATCTTTTCCTCTGATTAAGTTTACCTTTTTGCTCCAATATTTAGCCTGTCTTTTTCCTTGTGTATCCTCAAACAGCAGAGGAAGCAGTTATATTCACAGCACATGAAACAGAAAAAAAACATGGATAATCCTGCAGTATCAATATCAAATAAAATTGTGCAAGCCTCTTGACTCTTTAAGAGGTAAAAAAGGACATTATAGTACTTATCTTGTTTAATCTACCTTCTACCAATAAGGAGTGGTAGAACCATGTTATTGAAGAAAATAATGCCCTTTCTTTTCACCAGGATTTAGATAACGAAGCATAGGATCTGGTTGTCTTATGAGTCAGTGCTCCCCACTGTCAGCACCACTGTTGGAAACAGCTTTCAAGAGATGGCCTAGGGGCCTTTCAATGTTAAATTAATGTTTATGTGAGTATGTTTTGTTCAGTAGTCTGCATCATTAATCATCCGTTAATCTCATAAAAAATGGCTCAGCAAAGAAAGCCATATTGCTAAAAAGATAGAGAATAAAGTGATGTGCCACCTTATTTGGTTTATATGTTTTATTAGACTCAGAATATTCTTCATTAAGTTGTTCAAAGTCATCTATTTAAAATATATGTCCTGTAATTACTGCATTCAGTTGGGAATAGTTCTTCTATGTAGGTTGTTAACAATGTTTCTGCTAACTAGTTGTTTTCCAATTAGTATTTGCATTAAAAATGAATAAACCTAGCACTGAAAAGATTCTACTTGGTTCTAAAGTGGAATTAATTGTTATTGAGTGACTTCTGTATTGAAAATTACCTTGCAAGGCTTCTTTTGCGACTCAAAATGTATATAATATGGTATTGGAAATCCATTGAAGTATTTCCATTTGTAATAATTACAACAATTGTTATTTTACTCTTCAAGACTTAATAAAACCTAGTTTACACAATAAAACCTAGAAACATTAGCTTTGCAACATTTAAAGTAAAGGCGTTCCTTTGCTCTCCAAAGGCCCAGCCTATTCATATTTTAGACCGTCAAGGTGACACAGTATTATGCTCAATTTATGATGTCCCATTTATACATTCTTCTGAATATACTTCAGATGTGCGGCTAAATCTACAAGTACATTTTGAAGTTAATGAAGTGTCACAAATAAATTTATGTCCTCGGGCACAATCAGCGATAATGTTAATGCAACATTGTGCTGTGCAAACCATGGAAATAAGGATAGACAAATTAATTCATTTTCAACTGCTCCAAAGCTGTGTCGAACTGTGTCTTAAGTTAAAGCTAATTTTTGGGTTAAACTTAAATGACGCTTTTTTCATTATAGAAGAAAGTATTGCTTTTCAAAGCATAATAAATAAAAATTGATTTTTATATTGAGACATACTCACAAAATAAGAAAAGATGTACATATCTCAACAAGAGCTAGCTATCAACTGTGTCACTTTTCCATGGCTTGAATTTTCACCTAGATTTCCAATCACAAAGCCAGAATCTCCATTATTTCCCTCTTTTTTTATCTCTGCAGCAAAGAACATATTACACATAGACTGAATGAGTTTTACAATTTTGGCAGCACTCATAATAGTAAGTGCTCTTGCTTATCCAGTTATCCAATCATTTGGCTTTCACTTAACTACTGCGGACAAGAATTGTCATGACTCAATGTAGTGCACTGAAAATCAATCTCCACTACTTCCACAGTCATCACAAATGTGAAAAAAGATTAACTAAATTAATCCAAATTTCCAATATACTTGATTGACCAACTCAGGTTAAAAGAAAATTCACTACGTTTCTGTACATAAGAAAATCACTTTATTATGAAAAGATTATCCTTAACCAATGGCAGTTAGGGAATATAAATTACTAGGAGAAAGTGAGGACTGCAGATGCTGGAGATCAGTGTCGAAGATCAGTGGTGCTGGAAAAGCACAGCTGGTCAGGCGGCATCTGAGGAGCAAGAGAGTCGACATTTTGGGCATAACCCTTCATCAAGACTTGGGGAGGTGGGAGGAGGCTGAAAAACAACTAGTGGAGGGCATAGAGCTAAGGGAAAGGTAGGTTGGATGGCAATAGGTGAGCAAAATAGGAGGTGGTTATGGCACATTGGTGAGAAGTGTCCTCGTACTTCGAGGACTGTCTTTTCCCCTCCCCTGTGATCAACAACACCCTCATTTCATCTCCTCCATTTCCCAAAACTCAGTCCTCGAACCCCACCCCCCAACTAAAACAAGGATAGAATCCCTTTGTTCCTCACATTCCACTCCAATAATCTCCAAATCCAGTGTATCATCCTCTGCCATTTTTGCAACTTACAATAGATCCCGCCACCAAAAATATATTTCCTCCACACCCCTATCTGCATTCCGCAGGCACTGTTCCTTCCATGATTCTCTTGTTAAGTTCACACTCCCCATCAACTCTTTACACCTGGCACCTTCTCCTGCTGCCATAAGAGGTGCCAAACACATGCCCACCACCTCCCCCCCCTCCCCCCATCACCTCCATCCAAGGTCTCAAAGGATCATTTCAAATCTGACTGAACCTCATTTACTCCATCCATTGCTCTCAATGTGGTTTCCTCTACATCAAAGAAACCAACCAACCCACCTTCCGGTGACCACCCATTTCAAATCTCCCTCCCTCTCCCCCAATGATGTATCCATTCTGGGTCTCCTCCATCATCTAAACAAGGCCACCAGCAAACTGGAGGAAGAACACCTCATCTTCTGCCTCAGGAGCCTACAACCACATGACATCAACATTGAATTCACCAGTTTCCAAATCTCCCCAGATACAACCCTCCAACTTGGCACCATCCTCTTGCCCTGACCTACCTGTCCATCTTCCTTCCCATCTATCCGCTCCACACTTCCCACTGACCTATCACAATCACCTCCTACCTTTGCCCACCTATTGCCATCCCTCCTACCTTTCCTCTATTCCCACCCCTCTTCCCCATATTTAATTCTCAGTCCTAGTCCTGATGAGTAAAGTCTATTTCTGCTCTCATCATTCTTGGTGAAAATGACATTGTGTGCAACCTACTATATGTTCCAGTAAACATGATTTTCAAAATTGTTGCTGTTTCTTTGAACAGTCACCTTGGTTTAAAGCAGGTTCTTTGTTTTCCAAAAATTGTGTAAGAAAATAAAACCTTCACAACTCATACAATGAAATCAGCGTACATCAAATATCGATCCATAGATACCAATGCTCCTGATGTATGGTAGTGTGCTACAGACAACACTGAACGGAGAATTCACCACAAAGGTTTACAGGAAAGCCACACACACAGACAAAGTCCTAAACTATGAAAGCAACCACCCCAACACACACAAATGAAGTTGCATTGAGACACTATTCAAAAGGCCCACAACACACTGCAGCACACTAGAACTGCAAAAAGAGGAAGAGGAACACCTATACAAGGTATTCACCAAAAACGGATACCCTCGCAATTTCATCAACAGATGCCTAAGGGAAAGACAACGGAACGAGGACATGTCGCATCCCAAGGGACTAGCCACACTACCATACATCAGGAGCATTTCTGAACTGACGGCCAGACTACTGCGACCACTAGGACTCATAACAGCACACAAACCAACAGCCACGCTCAGACAACAACTCACCAGAATGAACGACCCGATACCCAACATGAGCAAAACCAATGTAGTGTACAAAATCCCATGCAAGGACTGCACAAAACACTACATCAAACAAACAGGAAGACAGTTAACGATCCGTATACACGAACACCAACTAGCCACGAAACGACACGACCAGCTATCCTTAGTAGCCACACACACAGATGACAAGCAACATGAGTTCGAATGGGACAACACTACCATTATAGGGCAAGCCAAACAGAGAACAGCCAGGGAATTCCTGGAGGCGTGGCACTCATCCACAGACTCTATCAACAAACACATCGACCTGGACCCAATATACCGGCCACTACAGCGGACAGCTGGAACAGACAACCGGAAGCGGCAGATACAAATCACTTTAAATGCCAGAGGAAACAGCACAGAAGCGCTTCACAGGAGGCTCCCAAGCACTGAGGATGTCACTTAGACAGGGGACGAAACGTTTGCAAGACAAATTCTCAGCTCGGCGAACAGAACCACAACAATGAGCACCTGAGCTACAAATCTTCTCCCAAACTTTGGACAATGCGGTTTTTATGGGTGACCTATTCAAAATCCTACTGTTCAAAGAAGGATGCTGTCCTCACTGCCAGGGTGTTGGTTCAGCATGGGTGATGAATCACTTAGTGTTTGCAGAAATGTCTGAATACTGCTGCAGACAGTTCTCTTCAGTAATGCCCACCTCTATCTCTGCTTCAGGCCAGCAGAAATAGGTAGGAAATGGATGTTCTTGAAGATGATATTAGATGACTCTCTTGCCAAACCAAGTTAACCTGGCTGGTGGTAGGAAACCATAAGATTAACTAAGGGACCATTGCAAGTTTGCTCTGATCCACAAGGACAGGTGCCATTGTCACACCTTCAAAAGCAATCTTTCAGATGGTCATTGATAATGTGCATACTGTGCCAAAAGAGTGAATGTGCAATGGAGATGATTATAAACGATGGGACTTATGGACATTTAAAGGCAAAAATTGGTTAAGGATTATCAGCATGGTTTTGTGCAAAGAAAATCATATCTCACAAACTTGATTGAGGTTTTAGCGGAAGCAACCAAAAAGATTGATGAGGGTAGATAATGTTTACTTGGACTTTTAGTAAAGCCTTTGACAAGGTTCCACATGGTTGACTAATTGGTAAAGTTAGGTCACATGGGAATCAGGGTGAGCCTGCCAATTGGATACATAATTGGCTTAACAGCAGGAGATAGAGAATGGTGGTGGAGGGGTGCTTTTCAGACTGGAAGCCTGTCACCAGCAGTGTTCTAAAGGGATCAGTTCTGGGTACTGTTTTGTTTGCCATTTATAGAAATTATTTGGATGAGAACGTAGAAGGCATAGTTTGTGTGTGGAATGAACTTTCCCAGGAAGGGGTGGATATATGTACAATTCCAAAGTTTAAAAGACATTTGGGTAAGTACATGAAGAGGGAAGATTTGGAGGGACATGAGTCAGGAACAGGCAGCTGGGAATAGTTCAGTTTGGGATTATGGACGAAAATAGAAATTACTGGAAAGCTCAATAGGTCTGGCAGCATCTGTGGACAGAATAAGAGTTCACGCTTCAGGTTGAGTGACCTTTCCTCAGAATTGATGTTAACAAGGAAAATGTCAGTCTATATGAAAAAGATAGGGAGGCTGGAGGAGTTAAGGATAAATGATAGGTGGGGATAGAACCAGAAGAGAGAGAAGTGCAGGTGGACAGAGAAAGGAATGGATAATGATCTGACTCGAAGGGTGAATGGCTGTTAATGGGGACCATTGTGATAACAAGGCCTGGTTGTTGGGGTACAGGTAAAGACTTGGGAGAGCTCAGGTCCTAAAGTTATTGAAATGAATATTGAGTCCGGAAGACTGCAGGGACCTCAGCTGGAAAACGAGCTGATGTTCTTACAGTTTGCACTGAGCACTGAAGCAAACCTGAGGCAGAGATGTTGGCCAGGGAACATAGTGGTGTATTAAAGTGTCAAGTAATTGGAAGTTCAAGGTCTTTTTTGCAAACAGAATGCAAGCGTTCTGCAAAGCGGTCACCCAGTCTACGTTTCATTTTTCCCACTGTAGAGGATACCACATTGTGAGCAGCGAATGCAGTAGACTAGATTGTGTGAAGTGCACGTAAAGTGCTGCTTCACCTGGAAGGTGTATTTGGGCCCTTGGATACTGAGGAAGGAAGAAATGACCATGATGTGTGGAAGTTTGCCTTGTGTTTATGTTCAGATCCCGTATTAAAATAACAGACGTAAAGTGTGATAGAGATGCATGGACAAGGGTTTCGGCGTCACTTGACATGTCACTAACTGTGCTCTGGACACGGAGACGCACAATGCAGGGAAGAGAAGCTGACCAAGAGGAAAGAATTCCAGACCAGAGAGTTGACCCAGCCACAGAGAAGGCAGTGGAAAGCACTGGGAGGAGAGGGAGTGAAACTGGTGGCACACAATGTTACTGGATAGGGCCAGGAATAATGAGGAAGAAGCCAAAACCTTGTTGGTGGTATATGGTCACACAAGATGGATGCAATGAGATGTGAAATATGCAAACGAAGATGATTATTCATCTGACTTGTTTTTTTTTGCACAATGTTTTCGCACATTGCAGTGTCAAGTTGAGTGCTCACTGCTATGATTTGTGATCCCTTGTGGGATATGTACTGCAGAGCCACTCGAGACTACTCTAGGCAGCAGATGTGCATTTTAATAAGCCCAAGAATCTGAGTGTATTTTCATTATTCACTAAACTCCAACCCACTTATCCTTGAAGGATAAAACTTCCACAACATCCCAGAATGTTCTACGAGTGATGGGGTGTGGCACCAAGGGATACAGTCTCAGACTAAGTGGAAAGCCATTCAGGAATGATATGAGGAGAGGTGTGAATCTTCAGAATTCTCCCCCCAAAAGAAGGTAGTTTAAAAAATTCAGCCATTGAGCATTTCCAAGGCAGTGATCAAAACATTTCTAGATAGTATTGACATCATATGGGGATAGCATGGGAGAACTTGGCATTGCGGTAGATGATCAGTCATAATCCAGATAGTGGAGCAAGCTTAAGGAGTTGAATCACCTATTGCTGCTCCAATGTTCTCTCTGCAGAGTTCAGCTGCAGTGCCCTGCTGGTCACACAAGTTGCAATTTACAAATGCTGGAACTGGCATACTAACTGAGGCAGACTTCAGTTCTTGAATGTTATTAATCAGTTAGTCAAACGTTAACTTATTCATTTATTTTGTTTTTAATTTACTTAATTCCTATTAGTTAAGCTTTAAGTTATTACAATGTCTTGATCCGTCAAGCTTAATTATTTTTATCTATTTTGCAAATAAGTCAATTTCTTTAATAGGATCAGGTTGCTTCATTCATCAAGTTGATTTTCCATTGTTTTAATTGCTCTGGCTCTGCTGAATCTGATTCAGCTACTTCTTTTTGCTTTGGCGGAATTGATAAAAAATTCCAATATTTTTAGCTGCAAGACATACATTGAATGAGGTTGAAATACTGAGTGCACTTCTGTTATGAAAAGAAGATGATTGAAGAAATGAATAAGCTTTTCAAAATGTTGAGATAGACACCTCCCTCAATGACCTAATACATCAATGCCATGCCCTGATCCAAAATTAAGCTAAGGAAAGATAGTATTAAGTCACTAAATCTTAGCTCAAAACAAAAGCTGCCTACTTTCCTCGATGAACAATGAATTCAGCAAATCGGATACCAGGTGAAAGTCAGACTTAGATGTGACACCATTTACTTCATGCCAATTTTATACTCATGTCAAGAATTGGCCTTCTATTTGAAAGGCTAAAAGCCTGCCAGATTCCACCATAGCCATAATCAAACAAGGACTAAAGACAACAGGAATACAAAAACAAAGATGCAAAGTATCCAGATGGTCAGCAAATATGACCTCATTCACAAAAAAATCCCCAAGTCCTTCCACATTCATCAGTCCTGTTGCATATCAGATTTACGACATTGTCTTTGTTCACCCTTCCCTTCACTCACAGATGATGAATGCCAAATATAGCAATAGGCACTTGAGAACCAACATGCAACGTTGGCAAATGTTGTGTGTGATCGTGTATGATTTGTCACTACCAGTGGTATGTTCAAGCAGGATTGGGGTCATAAAAACAGGGTCATTAAACAGGGTCATTAAAAGCTTTCACCCTGTTGCATTATCTTAACGGAACACAGTCAACCAGTGTGCTAATGGTACAAGGACACAGCAGACATAGTAGGAAGGTCCATAGGAGTATGTGACCTGCAATCTTGCTGGAAGTGTAGGCTGTTATCTTAGCAATGGGAAACACAACAATGCTTCAAAATGGATGCAACTTTTTAAGGTTACACAATAAATAATATAACTAGAGGAGCAGATCAGTTCAGATAAACGGAGGGGCAGCATCCTCTTCGTGGGAAAAATTAAAGGAAGCAGAGGAATTTTGGACAGTTCTATCTGGAACACAAACTTCTGAGAAGACACATTCTTACATTCTTGATTCAGTGACTGTCAGGAAGCCGGGTAACAGAGAAATGCATAGGAATGATGTCCTGCAGATACTGACCCTGTCCAACAAGTAAATGTACCGTTTAACTGTAAAAACAAGGGAAAACACTTTAAAGCGGGCAGGCACAATTCAGACCAAAGCAATATCAATGAGACACCTGCATAAGACAGGAATCTGGTAAAAGCAGAATTAATGTCTGGTTGGAATAGAGGATTCTCTGGTTCAGAGGGTAGCCAATATGCTTTGCAGTCACAGATGAGAATTCTGAACATCGGTATATACCACCCTGAGGGAAAGTTAAATACTATAACATTCCGTGTTGCAAAACAAATGGATTTCATGGTCAGTTTCATGATTTGAGTATTTTCCTTATTTTTAATAACATGACGTGTAACATAGTTAAGATGACACAGCAGAAATTTTGAAAGAGTTCTTAGAAAAAGCAGGGTCAAGTAGATTGTCTTCATGGTACATGTTATAAGATTATCAATAACATTCAACTGGTGTTTTATATTTTTATTTATTGAAGTTGCTGGTCTTTGAATTTTGTGATGGATTGACATTGCACTCTACAGCTGGAATACTGTGTCTGTGTCCTTTCTGAGACAGAGACTAGGAGCTCCACGAGTTCTTGTTGTCACCAGGCTTCAGCCAAAGCACCTGGAAATTAGTTTTGTAATATTTACCATGTCAGAGAAAGATATCCAAAACATTACTTCAGATCTTACAGGGCAGAAAGACTCATGGACACACATCGAGGATCAAAAAAAGAAAATTTTAGATAAATTAAGAAATGTTTTTTCCAGAGTATTCTATCTGCCCCAACCCTTATAATTGATGTTTGCTTCATTGGTTAAAAGAGCTTTGTTACAGTTGCTCAGCTGAGGAAGCTTGCACAAAACGCTCGCAGGAGTTACAGAGGCCACATAATTTAAACTGACGGCCATATACTAAAAAAAATACATAAAATAATGGCAATAGGCCTCATTTACACACTTTGTGGATAGCAGTTTGAAAGCCAATTCAGGCTATCTCTGTCAGCTGTTTGCACAATTAATAATTATGCAAGATAGTGGGAAGTTCATAGAACCACAGCAAATGTAGGTTTCTAAATAGTTAAAAAAATACAGACTGACAAGCTTTGTTCTCACTATGTAATAACATCAGTGGTGATGACAAATTGTAAAAACTATTTTTCAATTTAGGCAGTCATTTGGACTGAGTGATGAAAGTGTAACTAATGGAAAGAGTGATCCCTGGAATCTGTCATCAAGAATTGGTTGTCATGAAGGCAGGCAGAGATATTTTTGTAGTTCACATAGGGAGTCTGAATGTGATATACATGTGTTTTAAGGAACACAGCTTAATCTTCTAATAAACACTATCCACCAGAAGTCTTTAGTAATGATATAGGTTCCAACATTCAAAGATATGGACTTTAGTTCTTTTAAAAAGAAAACTGAGTACTGCATTGGAAAATTGAAATTATTGAAATTGTAAAAAGATGAGATCGAATAGTTTTGGAAGAAAGACTTATGTCTGCCTATATTGTAAATATTTGAATGCACAGTGAGGCACAGCACTGCAAGATTAATTCATGTTAACGATTAGATGTTATTGGTTAAATCTGATTCTGAGATGACAGCACTAACATATTAAGTTGTGACTACCTGATGAAGGAGCGGCACTCCGAAAGCTAGTGCTGCCAATTAAACCTGTTGGACTATTCTGGTGTTGTTTGCTTTTTAACTTTGTACACCCCAGTCCAACACCAGCATCTCCAAATCATGACTAACATATGAAGAGAGACTGGACCATTTACGATCATATTCGCTGGAGTTTAGAAGAATGAAGGGGGATCTCATTGAAACCTATAAAATTGAAACAGGATAAATGCAGAAGGATATTCCTGATGGTCAGGGAGTCCAGAACCAGGGAGTCACAGTCTAAGGATGCAGTGATACATTTAAGATGAGCGGAAATTTCTTCACACAGGGAGTGATGAATCTGTAGAATTCTCTGACACTGAAAGCAGTTGAGTCCAAAACATTGATTATTTTCAAGGAAGTGTTAGATATAGTTTCTATTGCTAAAGGGATCAAAGTGTCTGGGAGAAAGCAGGAATAACAATATCAAATTGGATGATCAGCCACGATCATATTGAATGGCAGAGCAAGCTCAAAGGACAGACATCCTTATCCTGCTCCTATTTATATGTTTCAATGTTTAAACAAACAGTTATTTTTTTCCAAGCCTAGCTATGTGTAACAATGTGCTGTTATCTATTTGTTTCAGAGCTACAATGCTTTTAGCAATGTAAAGAGTTAATGTTATAACGATGACAATGCTTGTACAAACAATAAAAAAAGTGCCAGAATCAATTAAGGAGCAACCAGCTGGATATTTTACTTAATTAGGAACATTTACCTCAACTATTTCTAAGTCTAACCACATAGTTTGAAAGAAAATACAACAGCCAATGGTGTAAAAATAAAAAGTGCAATCATCTTGCCAATAAAGTACTCAAAGATGTGTACATTTAATAATTTAATTTACCAACGCAGACTTTGTGATTCTGAAATGGCACCAAATAGTATCAGGATGGCAAAAGAAGGACCATTGAGTGGTAGTCTCAGCTCCCTTTCACTAGTTGCCATTTTATAGAACATAAGAAAGTACGGGGAATGAGAATCACATTTGCTGCTAACAGCAAGTCCAACATCAGACCTGGCAGGACTTTCACCAGGATGGATGGGTTTCAGAAGCCCTCTGTAACCCTGAGTGAGAAGAGACAGGAACAGCACAAAGGCAGGAAGCCAGGAACGTCTTGAGAAAAGTACGTGAGAGAATGCTGAGGTCCTTAATGTGGACACATGCATGGAGTCAGGTTAACATTGAGGGAGGTCGGTAATGGATATAACTCTGTAGAAGTGCCAAATGTTTCATCAGCATTGATTTTGTTGGTCTAAAAGGACTTATGAGATCAGAACTACATTTTAAAGCACTGGCAATGAAGTTCAGATCTGTTACCAGCATTTAAGGGATCATGGGGACACTAGAAAAAGTTGATGTCAATGTGAGCTCTTCAACTTCTGGTTCTCCCTGCTCACGTCTGTCAATTGGCAGAAGCACCTCTGTAATAAGGTATGGCTTTCCACCAGGAATAACCAGCTTCCCAGCAGTCTGACATGTCTCCAGCCAAGTGACACCAGAAGGTTATGTCTAAGCAAAACAGGGACTTGGTCAGATAGGCCTGTGGGCCAAGGAGTGGCAGATGGAGTTTAATTTAGCTAAATGTGTGGTGCTGCATTGTGGAAAGGCAAATCAAGGCAGGATTATACAATGAATGGTAAGGCCTTGGGGAGTGTTGCTGAACCAAAAGACCTTGGAGTGAAGGTTCATAACTCTTTGAAAGTGGAGTCACAGGTAGATAGGATCATGAAGAAGGCAGTTAGTATCATAGAAATAATAGAATCCTTACAGTGTATAAACAGGCCATTTGGCCCAACAAGTCCATACTGACATTTTGGGAAAACAAATCTTAGCAGGACTTATACACTTAATGGTCATGTCCTAGGGAGCGTTGCTGAACAAAGAGACCTTGGAGTGGAGGTTCATAGCTCCTTGAAAGTGGAGTCACAGTTAGATAGGATAGTGAAGAAGGTACTTGGTATGCTTTCCTTTATTGGTCAGAGTATTGAGTACAGGAGTTGAGAGGTCATGTTGTGGCTTCACAGGACATTGGTTAGGCTACTGTTGGAATATTGTGTGCAATTCTGGGCTCCTTCCTATCAGAAAGATGTTGTGAAACTTGAAAGGGTTCAGAAAAGATTTATAAGGATGTTGCCAGGGTTGGAGGATTTGAACTATAGGGAGAGACTGAACAGGCTGGGGCTGTTTTCCCTGGAGCGTTGGAGGCTAAGGGGTAACTTTATAGAGGTTTACAAAATTATGAGGGGCATGGATAGGATAAATAGACAATAGGAGAAATAACATGTTCATTTTTTAAATTAAAAGTCTGTAACATAAGACCCCAATGAAATAATCTTATATTCTTGTCTTTAAATCGTATCAAGAATGTAAGATGATTGTACACAACCATCTTTGACACATTGTTCATCACATAAACATTTCCTCTGGGGCGGTGGAATCCAGAACTAGAGGGCATAGGTTTAAGGTGAGAGGGGAAAGACATAAGAGGCAACATTTTCACGCAGAGGGTGGTTTGTGTATGGAATGAGTTGCCAGAGGAAGTGGTGGAGGCTAGTACACTTGCAACATTTAAAATGCACTTGGATGGGTATATGAATAGGAAGGGTTTGGAGGGATATGGGCCGGGTGCAGGCAGGTGGGACTAGATTTGGTTGGGATATCTGGTCAGCACGGATGGATTGGACCGAAGGGTCTGTTTCCATGCTGTACATCTCTATGCCTCTACGACTGTATGAATGGTTCAATGTGAATTGTTGCAAAAATAGCAACCAAAACTCAGGTATTTGTTTCACAGCCAAATGTTCCATATTTCCAGTACACTCTGAGACAGCTAGTCAGTCACATGACAGGTGCCTGCAAGCTTTCAGTACAAAACATCTTTCAATCTCTATTAGATGTACAGTACACGCCTTCACCTTCATAACACCTTCCCACTTAAGAAAAAAATGAACCATCATAATGAAAAGATGGCTTCATTGTTTTTCCAATTCTTAACCCCATTACAATGAAATACATAGGACATTAATCTAAGTTCATATTCATTTCTGCACACACATACATATTTCTATATATATAACATTGGCATCTGTTCAATCTTATCTATAATTTATCCAAGAAATCCATGATAACACATCTACTATCACATTTTTACAACCCACAGCATGTTCATTTTGTAAATTAAAAGTCTGTCACATAAGACTCCAATGAAATAGTCTTGTATTCTTGTCTTTAAATCATTCCAAGAATGTAAGAGGATTGTGATCCGTGTACACAACTATCTTTGACACATTGTTCATCACATAAACATTAAAATGTTATAAGGCCCATACAAAACTTAAGAATTCCCTTTTGATTATAGAGTATTTTCTCTGGTGGGTGTTGAGTTTCTTTGAAAAGTAACCGATTGGCAGCTCAATTCCTTCATCATCTTCCTGTAGCAGTATACCTCCAATTCCAATATCCCTATCATCGATTGCAACTTTGAAGGGTTTCAAAAATGTTAGTGTAGCTAAAACTGGTGCAGTGGTTAATACTGTGTTTAAAATGGCAAATGCCTACTGGCATTGTTGTGTCTATTGCAATTTTGTGTTCTTCTTCAGTAAATCTGTCAGTGGTGCCAGTATACTGCTGAATTTAGGAACGAACTTCTGGTAGAAGCCGCTTAGTTCAAAAAATCAAAGTACCACTTTCTTTGGAATTGGTCCTGGAAGTTCCTCGATACCCTTCGTATTGCATTCTGTGGGGTCAACCTTCCATGACCGATTAACGTCCCAGGAACGTCACTTCTGCCTTCGCAAATTCTGTTTTCTTTCAATTTATTAACAGTTTTGCTTCTTAAAATCATTCGAAGAGCTCTGCCAACTGCACCATGTGATCTTTCCATGACTCACTAATGATCATTACATTTTCCAGTTAGGTTGCACAGTTTGTTAAGGAAGGCCTAGGACCCCTCCAATCACAAGGGACTTCCACCTAGGAACCCTCCAACCATAAGGGACTTCCGCCTAGGAACCCTCTAACCACAATGGGATGAACTCAGATTTCTCCAGTTTCCTCGTTTCCCCTCCCCCCACCCTGTCTCAGTCCCAACCCTCGAACTCAGCACCACCTTCCTAACCTGCAATCTTCTTCCTGACCTCTCCGCCCCCCACCCCCACTCTGGCCTATCACCCTCACCTTAACCTCCTTCCACCTATCGCATTTCCAATGCCCATCCCCCAAGTCCCTCCTCCTTACCTTTTATCTTAGCCTGCTTGGCACACTTTCCTCAACCCTGAAGAAGGGCTCATGCCCGAAACGTTGATTCTCCTGCTCCTTGGATACTGCCTGACCTGCTGTGCTTTCCCAGCAACACATTTTCTGCACAGTTTGTTAACCCAGCCACAACTCTATTCATGAGTCTTTGGAATGTGGCTGGTGCATCCTCCATTCCAAAGGGCATCACTTTGAATTGATATAGCCCATTTGGGGTTACAAATGCAGAATTTATTTTTGCTTTCTCTGATAAATGTATCTGACAATAACCACGCAGTATTTCTGACGTTGTGATGGAACTGGCTTGTCCAACTTTCTCTAAACAGTCCTCCAATCTTGGTACTGAGTATGAGTCTGATTTTGGCATGGCATTGACATTCCACACAAAATCGTTGAAACCCATCAGGTTTGGGAGTTAACATGATTGGCGATCTCCACTCGCTTTGACTCGGTTTGATGATATCTTCGTTGAGCATCATAGCCACTTCCTTCTGAACCTGTGTGCCTTTGAAAGGATTAAGCCCATTCGGGTTTTGCTTTCTTGGAACAGCATTCCCTACTTATACGTGATGCACAATAGCATTAGTCCTCTCCATCTTAGACCTGCATATGTTCTCATACTGCTGCAACATACACCTTTCAACTGTGTTCTTTGCTCCTGAGACAGATAGTTCAGTAACCTATTCCACTTCTCAAGGATTTTCTCATTGTTTAATGTGTTTTGAGGCACATCAAACTCCATGACATCTGGAATTGACTCCTCACTTTGCAAGGCATTAACTCACTGTTTCTCCAGTTTCTTCACTCTATTACAATAAGGTTTCAACAGAATCACATTACATACCCGAGACAGGTTTTTCTTATCCGGCATCTTTACCAGATGGTTTACCTGACTCAACTTTTTCTCAATTTGATAGGAAATACTAAACCTGGCTTTGAAAGGATCTCCTATCACTGGTTCAAAATACTAATACATCATCACCATGGGAAAACATCTGAATTTCAGAGTTTTTATCTGTCACTTGCTTCATTCTATGCTGTGCCCTCTTCAGGTGCTGTTTAGCTAACTCACTGACCAATCTAATCTCTACCTCACCTCCAATACATAATCCAAGTATGAGATCGCCGACATTGGCCCCGTCAATTTCTCTTTAATTCATTTCAAAGGCCCTCTTACTTTATATCTGAATATTAACTCAAAAGAAGTAAACTGAGTAGATTCCTATGGGGCGTCTGTAATGGCAAACGATACAAATGGAATACCTTTATTCTCATCATTTGGGTAATTCTGACAGTATGTTCTCAGCATGATCTTCAGAGTCTGCTGTCACCTTTCCAAAGCTCCCTGGGATTCAGGATGATACACATTTGTTTTAAAGTGCTATATGCCTAAGCTATCCATGACTTCCTTCAACAGATTAGCAGTAAAGTTAGACCTTTGGTGCAATTGAATCTCTCTGGGAAGCCCAGACCATGTGAAGAAAGCTACTAACTCCTCTATCAGCCTTTTTGCCTTAAACTCCATAATGGAATTTCCTCTGGAAATCTGGTAGACATATCCATTATGGTTAGCAAGTACTGGTCCCCACGTTTAGTTTTTGGGAGGGGACCTACACAATCAATCATTACCCGGGTGAAAGGTTCTTCGAATGTGGGAATTGGCAATAAAGGTGCTGGTTTTATTACTGCCTCTGGCTTACTTACCATTTGGCATTATGAAAGATACAGCAAAAGTTAACCACGTTTTGTGCATTCCAGGCTAAAGGAAATACTTTTGTACCTTAGCCTGGGTCTTCCTTACACTGAGTGACCTCCTACTGGTAATTCAAGTGCTACCCATGACACTTCCTGTCAGTATGCTGCTGGCAACACAATCTGGTGCACTTCAGCCCATTTCCCCTCTGCACTAAACTGCCACGATCTCCATTTTCAACTTAGGATTCTATCTTACAGTTAATAACCTTCAGGAATATTCTCTGACTCCTTTTCTGAGTATGCAGCAACATATATATAACTTTATTGTCTCACCTTTCTGTTGCAAGTCCATTAACCTTTCAGGACTAGACATTTCTGCCTGAACCTCTGCCTGTTCAGTTGTTTCCTACATCATTATATCAAAAAGGGTGTCTGCTAACTGAACCTCAACTCCTTCATCTTTCTCTTCAGTTTTTACTTGATGCTGAGACTTATGGTAGTAGGACCTTGTTACGACACAGTCTGGAAAAATTCCAGGGTATTTTTCTTTTAACTCAATTCCCTGGGCTTCATTTGGCTTCTCCACAACATAGGGTGTCACTTCCAACTTGGGTCTTGCTAAATGTTCCCAGGAACAATCTGTATTTCTGGAACTGACACTCTTGTCAATCACTCCCACTGTTACTTCCCCAGTCTTGTGTTGGCACTCCAACCTGAACTTACATAGGAGAGCACAACAAATTACCCCTCTCTTGGGTTACAGGTCAGAAAGAGTTCAAATACATTCATTTCTTCTTATTAGAGAAAGGTTAGTTCTTGGATCTCTCAAAAGTATAACTTTTTTCCCTTCTCCTCCATTCTTACTGAGTAGACTTTCCCCACAGAGGTGAAGTCTTTATAGAGATCAGGCACTAACTCCATACCCAACCGTTGCCTAGGCTGTGTACTCTCCTGCAGCTCCTCGACTTTTCTTGTAGCTTCTTTTACTACTTTCACTAATGCCACCAGCTTAGCCTCTTTTACCACATCTTTTCCCACAGTGCCTTTCTTTAACGACAAGCATTATGACTTTACGTGTCTCACTTTATCACTTTAGAAACACTTGAAGCCTTTCATATTCTTTTCAAACTCTTGGGCTTCTTTTTTTAACCTGTGGTAAACTCTTACCAGTGTGCTTTACTCTTTATTTTATAGGATCTCCCCTTTTTCCAATTTCTATCCCTCACAGGATGAAATTCTTGCCAGAAGCTAAACTTCGCCTTATGCATTAATGCATATTCATCTGTCATCTCTGCTGCCCTTCTCAGTTCTTGAACTTTCTGTTCATCCACATGAATTCTTATTATCTCTGGAAATGAGTTTTTAAGCTCTCTCAGCACAATAATCTCTCTTAGAGCTTCATAGGTCTTATCTATTTTTAAGTCCGCACCCATCTGTCGCAATTACTATGTTTAATTCTTTCGTACTCCAACTAAGTCTGATCTGGTTTCTTCTTTATGCTTCTGAACTGCTGTCTATACACTTCTGGCATCAGTTCATAAGCACTCAAAATAGCCTGTTTGACATCTTCATAATCTCTCAACCCCTCATCTGACAGCACTGCAAATACCTTACTAGCTCTGCTAACCAGCTTAATCTGAACTGGCATTACCCAGAAGTTTTCTGACCTTTCCATCTGCCTAGTCAATTTTGCAAATGAAATAAAGAAGGCTTTGACATCTCATGCATCAAAATGTGACAGTGTTTTAATATATCTGTATTTATCACTACCTTCTCTCTTTATCTCCACCCTGTTAACTTGACTTTCCTGACTAAGTCACAACTTCTGAAAGTTCAAATTCTCTCTCCTTTTTTGCTTTCTTTTCTCTCACTTTTTCTACTCCCTCTCTTTCTCTTTCTTTCTCTCTCTCTTTCCCTTTCTTTATCTTCTTACTCCATTTCTTTCAATTGTAATTTAACTATACTGCACTTGTCTGTTTCTCTGACACACCTAATTGCTTGACTAACTCCCTTATAATTTCAGCTTTCCCTTTGTCACTGGTTACACCCAGTTCTAACCTATTTTCTAATTCAAAAAGTCTGCCCTTCTTCTGTCTTTCTTAACTTTCCTGGCAAACTTGGGAATCATCTTCAAACCCCAGAAACACTTTAGCAATCTTAAGAGCCATTTCTCTCTTCTTCAATTGAACCAACCACAAGTAACTGAAATTAGAAAAAAGTGTCTCATTTATGTTTTATTTAAAGGTCTAGGACACTAATTGGCAAGTATTTAAATCTGTTGGGATCTTTGAATCCATTCAAATCTGTCCAAATCTCAGACTGGATCTGACTAAACCTGTCCTAATCACAAACCTGAGCCCTCAAACTGCTAAAGTATGAGTGACAGAGAATTCCTAAATTCCACTATTTAAGGAAAAAAATCAATTTATTATTTTACTCTAAAATGAACATTAAACAACACCTATTTAGAACTCTAAGCCTCCATTCTCTTGAATGCTTGTTCTCTACCTCCCATTCCATATCAATATACTGTTCTCATGAAACCCATATTATAATTACATCAACTTAATTTCAAAACCACACAGCAGTTGTTGTTGCCAGTGTCTGTCTTCCTCTCTCTGTAGATCTCCCTGGGTCATCTTTGGTCTATTGCTGCAAAGATGTTTCGTATTAAAAAGGTACCTTTGATAGAAACGTGTTGCTGGCAGTTACTCTGGCAATGGCAGGTGGTCTCTCTGTCTAATTGTCAAAATGTCTGCTTCTTTAAACCCCCTGCATTGGATTTGTCACATTGTTTTGATGTTGGCAAAACAATAAATTCAAAATTGATTGAGCTTTAGTAACCTGGGGTATAATTTAAACTGATAGGTTCAGTTTGAATTGTTGTAAAAATAGCAACCAAAATTCAGGTACCATTTTCACAGCAAAATGTTACATATTTTCAATTTTCCAGTTCACTTTGAGACTGCTCGTCAGTCACATGACAGCTGCCTGTAAGCTCTCAATGTAAAACAGCTTTCACTCTCTCTTAAAGGTGCAGTGCACACCTTTGTCAGAATGTGCAAACGCCTCACAGACAGTAATCCAGGACTGAAACTGAACACAGGTCCCTGGCACCATGAAACAGCAGTGCTAACCACTGAGCCACATTCCTTTCAGAGTAAGCTTTCCTTTATTGGTCAGTGTATTGAGTATAGGAATTATGAGGTCATGCTGCAGCTGTACAGGACATTGGTCAGGCCACTTTTGGAATATTGTGGTCAATTTAGTCTCCCTTCTATAGGAAGGCTGTTGTGAAACTTGAAAGGATTCACAAAAGATTTACAAATATGTTGTCAGGGTTGGCAGTTTTAAGCTGTAGGGAGAGGTTGAATGGGCTAGGGCTGCTTTTCCTGGAGAGTTGGAGGCTGAGGGATGACCTTACAGAGTTTGATAAAATGAAGAGGGACATGGATAGGATAAATAGACAAGGCTTCTCTTTTCCCCAGAACTAAAGGGCATAGATTTAGCATGAGAGGGGAAAAATTTAAAGGGACTGAGTGGCAACCTTTTCATGCAAAGGGTGGTGCATATAAGGATTGAGCTGCCAGAGGAAGTGGTGGAGGCTGGTACAATTACAACATTTAAAAGGCATCTGAATGGGTATATGAATAAGAAGGATTTAGAGGGATAAGGGCCAAATGCTGGCAAATGGGACTAGATTACTTTAGGATATCTGGTCAGCATGGATAAGTTGGACCTAATGGTCTATTTCTGTTCTGTACATAGCTATGCCTCTAAAACTGTATATAATTTAAAGAATCAAGAAACAGCCATTCATAGACTTTTTACTTTCCTCGCAAATATTTTCTGCTCTTCTCCTCTCCCACTTCAATAAAAGCACACAGTTCATTTTTGCTTTGGCAGAAAAATATAATCCTGAAAAATAAAACAGTTCTACATCAGGAGATCATAGTTGTTGCAGTTAGAGCTCCCTGACTGTCACAGACATACTGGGGTTTAAATGGAACTTTCAGGCCCAGTAATTAGAATATTGAATAAAACAGAATTGGGCTAAGATCATAGCAAAACAGGTTTGGAAATGTTGGTATGGAATTAATGGGAAACTCACATACTGGCAGAAAATTACCTGGAAACCTTATCACCAAGTATTTTATCAGAAATGACTTTGCACATAAGGTGACATGACTACAATGAAATCAGACACAAAGTCAAATAACACAGATGTTTTACGAAATTAACTTTGATAATTGCTGATTCCGCAATTCAGTTTGTAAAAAATGAATCAAAATGTCACATTTCTTTTACAAATAGCATGTGATGAAGATATTTAGAACTGAAGACCAAATGTGTGTTATCCAATCATATCCATTTAGATTTATATCAAATGCTCAAAGCAAATGATATTTTGTTCAGATTCTGTTCCCAATCAACACACCTAATATGCTATGTAGTCAGAATTACTCTCTGCATGAGTAAACCTCAGCTTTTCTGTCTGATTCATTTTTTGTAATTAATAAGGGTTACTTCCAAAAGCATGGTTGCAAGTTTTCCTATAATATCACCCTTTCCTAACGAAAATTGGCTAAATTTTCCTTTAGTGCTTTAATTTACAGATCACGTCTTGGCCATGCCTCACTCTAGATAATATGTTCTGTAAAATTATATGTTTAGGGAGTAAGAAATTAACATAGGAACTGATGGCATTCATATAGAGAGCCATGCTATTTTGCTAACAATTGTTGTCATTGAGATTGATGAAGGTTACAGAACTGTGGATTGACCTTTGTGGAGTAATAATACCTAGTCATTACTTTCGGGCTGGACCTGAGCCTATAGATGCAAAGAATTGTATGCGGGCAGATGTAGATGTACACCTCTGATGTTACCTGATACTTCTGACAACATTGTTTTGTTCCTGTTCACCTTCATGCCACATCTCTCGGATGTATTGTACTGGCGACAAGTAAACATGATTGAACATGAATGGTTAAAAAGCTATCCTCGGCAAAATACCAAACATTGAAATGCACACAGAGAATAATAACATAAATAATGCAATAATGTTCATGGCATTGTAGGCATTTAAATACAAGAAATCCTCGAAGAATACAAATTTTATAAATCTATAAATGTTTAATTACTAAACTTTACTGTTTGCCCTGAATAGATTACATAGAATGCAACAGAACATGCAAAATCACATCTTGCTTTGTCAGAGACAAGAGTTCCATATCTGTATATTCATTTTTAATTATTCACAATTATTTAATCATCCTATTTGTACTTACCTGTTGGAATTTGTCTAATTTTGCGAGGTTTTACAAGAGCATTTGTTGAACCTAGAAGGACAAGATCATAGCTGTGTTATTGCATCCATGTGCTGAACTAAGCCACACAACCACTTGCCTTAGACATGCATCACCTTCTTACTATTGTCACTGATTCAATCTCCTGGTGATCCCCAACTAAAAGCAATATAGGGCTCTAACATTTTGGCATGCTGAGTTTCTAGAATAAATTGCCAACCATTTTCAATAGGGAGAGTAAGAATGGTCAATGAATTCCCATTTCACAAAAGTCCATTGGGAGTTAGATATATTTTCATTTGCTATTTGCAATATTGTGCAAAGAAAATTGTGTTTTAAAAATCTTGCAATTTTTATTTTGTTGCAACATCAGCAATATTAACTACATTGGCCTCATATTGGGTTCATGCAATGGGATTGTGAGGAAATCCATTAGTCTGTTGCATATTTTAGACTAGCAAGACATAACTCATATATACCACTTCTTGAACTACAAGTCAATTTGCAGCAAACTTTTGGGGCAAATCAATTTGATGATTACAAAAATTATCTGCTACCATTTCTCATACCCACACCGCCCCCAACTTTCTTATTTATTTAGTTATGTATTAGTTCAGGGTAAGTGAGCATTGCAGGCAGTACCTGATCAGTCAGTGTCATTGAGAAGCTGCTAATTTGAACCACTGCAACATTTGGCCTGAAGGAACACACAGAGTGGTTGTTACAGACAGAATTCCAGGATTTCGAACCTGCCTAAGTCAAGTTACAGCAACCTAATTCCAAGTCAGGATGGTTTGTTTCTTGGAAGGAACTTCCAGGTGATAGATTCTGTTATGGATCAGACCAAACCCCCTTCAAATATATCGAGGAGCTAAGCTAGATCTTAACTTTTGCTTATTTACAGGCAAGTGTCAAGTGCGCTGTACCAGACATAATTTGATTGTTTACACTCCTCAGCTTTAAGCAAAACACACTTTACTCTTACTCCACAGTTAAATTACAAACCAAAGAAGAAGATAATTGGTCTAAATTTGATTCTATTGGAAAACTTAACAAAATAACTACTATTTAACTACTAAACAGCAACTGCTCCAATATTGTAACATCCCATAAACATACCCTTGGCAAAAGTAAATTCAGTAAATTTGATTGTCTCACATGCAATATTTCCCCAGTCCAGGAGGAAAGAACATCAAGAAAAAATCTGGCAGTGAGAGAGAATTCAAGCTTTCAATTGTAGCTGAGAGCTGTAACAACTTCCATAACCACATTCAAAACCATAATTGCAGAAAACTAAACTAAAAACCTGGTTCTGTGGGAGCCTGCCTCCACCCATTCATGTTGATTCTATTGTTCCAACTTTAAAAAGAACCTAAGATCCTGCAAGATGGTTACTTTATTGGCTTGAAACAAACTGATCAGTACCACCGTCTCAACCTCACGCCATTAAAAAAAAACAAGGACAAAATACATTTCTTAAAGCCATAGTATCATCACAGTTCCCATCTATCAGCTGGCCCTTGTTCCTCTGGGTGGTAGTGGCTGCATCTAATGAATTGATAAATTGCATCAATTGGTTTTATTGATTTTTAAGTATATTGTCTCTGTATAAAATATGTTGGAATTGAAATTTCCATTGGCTCAGTTTGTAATCTTAAACTGGGTGTCATGCAAGAAACACATGCCCAGTTGTGATATCCCAGGGCAACTCAAAATTTGAGCTCAAAAAAGTAATTTCAGTTTGCAACTCAATAATTATATAAAGTTGTCATGGGAGAAGTGAAAGACTCTCCCCTCCTCCTTTTGTCAGCATTCTACCAAGACCGTTACTGTCGGAACACTATGGTCCACTCTTCTATCCCCAACATCCCGACATCACCATCCTATGCAATCTTAGATGACACAGCATTTGTCTATTTACCTCCTCTCTCCCTACTATCTAATGCCCCAGGCACACTTTTCGGTGAAATATCAAATTAGCTGCAAATTCACTCATTCAGAGGATCATCAGTCACCATTTCCTCTGCCACCCATAGGATGCCATCACCAGACATATATTACCTTCTACTCCCTTCTTAGCCTTCTGCGAGCACTGTTCTCTTCATGATACCTTGTTCCACTCCTCTTTCACTCCCAACACATCCACACAGCACCTTCCCATGCAATCACAGAAGGTGTAAAATCTGCCTGTTTACTTCCTCCCTTCTCACTATCCAAGGTCCCAAGCACACATTCCAGTTGAAACAGCACTTTACCTGCACTTCACTCAATCTTGTCTCCTGTGTTTGTTGCTCACTATGTGGTCCACTCTACACTGGGGGAGCGAAGCGTGGTCTGGGTGTCTGCCTCACAGAACACCTACGTTCTGGCTGCAAAAAAGGATTCTGAGCTTCCAGTTGCTTGTGACTTCGACACACCACTGTGGTCTTTCACCTTAATCTCTGTCTCAGGCTTGTTGAGTGTCCTGTCAAAGTTCAGAGCATGCTAGAAGACCAACATCTCATTTTCTGCTTGTGTACCCTGCAGCCTTCTAGATTTAATATCAAGTTCACTTATTTTAGGGCTTGAGCACCTTTCCCCATCCACACACACCAGGCCTTGTCATTACAGGGCTGCTACCACAGACAGACTACCCATTATCAGCCACTAATTGTCCCCATTAGCATCTATTCATTCTCCTGGACTGACCTTTACCATTCCAGTGTCCAACCGTGCTTCTCTCTCTCTTTGGGCTCTGTCTCTGCCTATTGTTTACTCTCTTCCCTCCCCCGACCCCATTTTCTGTTCAAAACCATCCTTTTCCTGACACCATCAGTTCTGAAGAAGGGAAAATGACTCCAAACCATTAACTCAGCTTTCTCTCCACAGATGCTGCCGGATTTTGCAGCAATGTCTGTTTTTGTTTCCGTGATCCTGCAAGACTCAGTGCAAATGGAAAAGCAACAGCTCAGCTTAAGTTTAGTGACATTATAATCTTCAGGACTCAGCATAAAGTTTAATAATTTTA
The DNA here is from genome assembly GCF_047496795.1 of Chiloscyllium punctatum. Classification (NCBI taxonomy): domain Eukaryota; kingdom Metazoa; phylum Chordata; class Chondrichthyes; order Orectolobiformes; family Hemiscylliidae; genus Chiloscyllium; species Chiloscyllium punctatum. The sequence goes on from NC_092747.1 coordinate 93,199,230, forward strand.
GAGCATGAAAATCCCTTCCATGTCTTTTATCCACCCACGTACAGAGGAACCTCAAGTATCCAGCATTTGATTATCTGAATATCGGAACATCCGACAAGATTACACGGTCCCTTTGCTTGGCTAAACTATGTTGTCCGGCATCTGATTATTCGGAATTCGATTGACTGAATGAAATACTCCCTGCCCGTGTCCTTCAGATTATTGAGAATCCTCTGTACTCCAAAATATGGGTTGCTTTCAGCACAGCCAACCTATTTTCAATCTCTCAAATCTCTCAAATTGCATATCTGGCATTTTTTTTTTTCTTTTCCTCAATTGTTGTGTCCCATCAACAATTCCTTTGTTTGTCTAACATTCTTTTCTCTCTTTTTCTGGACTCCCTTTCCAAATACCTGTTTACTTTTCAACCTTCCCGACCTGCCTCCAACGCACGCGCCCACACACACACACACACACACACAAACACAGTCATCAGTATAAGTACCACTGGACTTGAAATGTTAAGTCTGTTTACTCTCCAAAGATGCTGTTGGACCCGTTGAGTTTTTCCATCAATTTCTGTTTTTGAGTACTCCTACTCCTCAGGCTCCACATTGACCACACCCTGATCCTTCCCTAAACAATAAATTTACACTTCTGGTGGCTGTCTCTTGGTAGACTGCACTAAACCTGTAAATCCTGAACTCATTTTCCTTTGTGATCCTCAGTCTGATCTTAGCTCTTCACCAGCATAAGCAAAGGATCCAACAAAGTTTAAAAATGGCTAGTGGAAAATCAATTAATAGTTTTGTGATATGCCATTTTCCTTCTGTCACTGATTCCTATTGGGATCCAGGTGATCTATTCTGAAAAAAAAAATTGGAATGACCACAAGCTATTCTTTTTAGATTAGATTTTTTTAGATTTGATTCCCTACAGTGTGGATACAGGCCCTTCAGCCCAACAAGTCCACACCGACCCTCCGAAGAGCAACCCACCCAGACCCATTCCTCTACACCTAACACTATGGGAAATTTAGCATGGCCAATTCACCTAACCTGCACATTTTTGGACTGTGGGAGGAAACTGGAGCACCCGGAGGAAACCCACGCAGACACAGGCAGAATGTACAAACTCCACACAGACAGTTGCCCGAGGCAGAAATTGAACCCGGGTTTTAGATTAGATTAGATTACTTACAGTGTGGAAACAGGCCCTTCGGCCTAACAAGTCCACACAGCCCCGCCGAAGCGTAACCCACCCATACCCCTACATCTACCCCTTACCTAACACTACGGGCAATTTAGCATGGCCAATTCACCTGACCTGCACATCTTTGGACTGTGGGAGGAAACCGGAGCACCCGGAGGAAACCCACGCAGACACGGGGAGAATGTGCAAACCCGGGTCTCTGGCGCTGTGCCACCATGCTGCTCATAGCGCGGAGAGTGGGATCCGAAACCACGCGTGCAAAGCACAATGGATTAGCAATCCTTCGCCTTAACCTCTTGGCCATGTCGTCACATGGCTGTTCAATAAATAATATATAGTTGCCAATTTGAGAGTTTTTTTTAATGAAGTCAATAGCATTACTTGGGGGAGGTGGGGGTGGGGTGGGGAGGGCGGTGTGAGCAATGATCTTTTTATTCCCATGACTCAGTTGCCTGATTGTTTTCCTTGCTTTATAGACTGCTGGAAAGAAAGGAAATAGAGATAACTACCAATCTATCTGAACTACATGCAAGGCCTTCCCTTGTGTCTTTAGTTGTTTGTTAAAGTGTGAATTCCTATGTTTTTGCTCAATTAGCTCATTTTTTCTGGTCAATTATTGTCACAAATATACGCTGCTATGATAAGACTGAATCATGTCCATGATTATTACTTTATTTTGGATTTGCCCTCAGCATATCACATTTTGTTTTTGTTCAGTCTTTGTTGGCCGCTTTGTTGTCTACACAGTTGAAAGATACTGAACAGAATTTTCCTATGACTTGAACAACTTGAGATTGGTGGAAAAATGCAGTGAGATTCTCAATGTAGAGAAAGCAAGCTCCCTGTAGGATGACATCAACCAAGCACCAGCTTCTTCATACCTCATGACATAGCTCCAACAATTTATAATATTGTTCATCACTTAAATGGCACACTTATGGAGCTCACTGACACCTTTCACTGAAATAGTCTGCCAGGCAATTTTCCACACATGAACAGAGCCCCCCCTCATGCTTTGGAACAAGCTGTTTATCAGAGCTATAAGCTTGTTTTCTTAGTGCTCGTTAAGTTTGAACCTACTTGGATACTCACAAGACCTATACTTTGCTTTGCCTTTTGGCAAATTGTTGCCTCTTTCAAAACTTATCAACTCACAGTACTCTGCCTTATCTTGCCTTTCAATGCAGACAATGCATATTGTCAAATTTTTCAGCAATGATCAGTCAAGGGGAGGATATGTGCTTTGTCAAACTGACACCTGTATCATTTGGCAGTAGTTTACATGGCAAACATCCTGAAGGTGGTTCAACCAAATGACCACGCCTAAAGTTCTAAAAGAAATAATTCGCAGTCAAATCTAGGAGCTCTGTCATCAGCCAGAAAATTCCACTACAATCAATAAAGGACATCATCTGCTCTCAGCACAGGGTCTTGGATATTGTCAGTTGTGTACTTGAGGTATTCAGGGTCAGAAGTTTGCTATCATTACAGTCTGGGCATTGGGGCATGGTCAGTTCTTCAGTTCAGTAATTCCAGGGTGGGCCATGATTAGTGCCAGGCATCTGCTGGAAATCAAGGTGGGCTTATCAGGGGTCATTGTTGTGGGGAATCAATTGTCGGGATTGAAGGCATTATACTGAGATACAAAGGATTAATACGGTGTTGGGGGGCAATGCAACAGATACAGATTGGAAATGATAAAGCATGGAAGGGCATAGGATACTGAAGAAGTGGAAATTATTAAAGTTACCACTAACCTGGTATGATCAAGGGGTCACAATCTCAGGATATGAGTAAACAAATTAAGACTGAGGTGAAGAAAAATTTCTTCACTGAGAGAATGGTCAACTTGCAGAATCTGCTACCATAGAAAGCTGTAGCCATTAAGGTATTGAGTACATTCAGGAAGGATGTTGATATAAATTTTAGATATTAAAGGCAACAAAGGGTACAAAGAGACTGCAGGAAATTTCCACTGAGATAGAAGATCAAACATGATCCTGTTCTGTGGTGGAGAGACGTGAAATGTGAATGACCTAGTCTTACTCCTAGTTTTACGTTTCTATGTTAAAATTAGTAACTTACTTCTTTGCAGAGCTTTTTCTGTCCCTTTCCTCTTTGGATTCCTTTCATCGTTGATATTTAAGAGGGCTTTGGATTTTTTTTTAGTCTAGTGAAGTTATCACTAGATAATAGAGCCAGTGCAGGCATGAAGGGCAAAACGGCCTCCATCAGCACAGTAATAATGCTATGATTCTGGTCTCTTTGTGATGGAGTCAGACCTGCACCCAAATCACCATGTAGCATTTGTAATGATAAGGCAATGATACGAATCCTGCCACCAATTCTTCTCCTTGTGTTAGTCTAAGAGCTTTCCGGTAGTTGCCGGCGAGCAATGGATGACAATTAAGTCTCAACAGAATCTTAAATCAAAAACTGAGTTTTATTTCAAAGTAGTAACTGTATTCAGGTTATATTCACACTAACAAGATTTATTAATAACAGATAGATAAGATACAGACATCCAGTGGAAAACTGGGCCCAAATTCCTTCCAATAAAAAGCAAAAAGTGCTGGAGAACCTCAGCAGGTCTGGCTGCACCTTTGGAGAAAGAAACAAAGTTTACATTTTGTGTCTGATATGACCCTTCTTCCAAAACCTGTCCTGTGTTTATTCCCAGCATCTGTTGAGTTTTGCTTTTATTTAAATGCTCAATTTCTGTGCCAAGGATAGTCCAACTGCCTGACACTCCTTTCGGTGTAGTATTATTTATCAGAAGAAGTGACAGGTAGATTCAGCCTTTAATGGCAACTCTTCTGGGCTAGATAGAAACTTGGAAGAGAGTATCTATTTGTCACGGCACAAATACAAGCCAACAAAATAAGGAGGACTTAGAAAGAGGCCCTGCGGAGGGAGTTGGTGTTAAAAAGTAAACTCATACAGATAATAATAGCTGGTAATACTATATTTCTGCTGAGGAAATTGGTGGAGAATAAATAAAATCAGAAAGTTGAATGGATGGCTCAAATATTGTTGTGGAGAAATGGGATTTATGTGACACTGACACCAATAAAGAGAAGAAGGGAGTTGCACCACTGGGATGGTCACCTAAAGCATGCTGGGACCAGTGCCCTGGTGAGCAGTTTAACTAGAACTATAGACAGGGGCTCAAACCTAAACAACTGTGGGAGTTGATCATGTGATGGAGCTTTGGAATGTTAATAAGAAAATAAAAGGCAATCATGCAGGGTAGTGACATGCATAATGAGAACCGAAATGTGATTGTGTGTGACAAAGGGTACAAACATTCAAACAGTGCATCAGCAAATGTGAGTTAGAATAAGGAGAAATAACATAAAAGAAACAGAAAGGAAGGAAGGCTCAAATCAAAGAAGGGTTGGAAACCCATTAAGGAAAACTTTGGACAATAGTTTTTTAAAATTAGCTTGAGTCAAAACATGTATATGAAAACAAGAAAACATAATTAATATAAATATAAATAATGAGCGAGTAAGGTGCTTGCACGAAATAAAGGTGAAATATAACAAATAATTTCATGTTAATACCTGAAATATCCATAATAAGATAGACAACCAAGTGCTATGAATTGCAATAAATAGTTTTGATCTAGCACCATTACAAAAATGTAGTTGCAACGTGATCATGTTTAGATAATTCATATTCCAGGATGCACAACATCTTGAAAAGATAGGCAGTAGAGTAAATGAGGAGCTGTAGCCCTGATAATAAAGGAGGAGCTGTAACCCTGATAATAAAGGATGACAAAGGAGGTGATGTAACCCTGATAATAAAAGATTATAAAGGAAGTGGATCTTGACTCAGAAAAATAAGGAAAAAGAATTGTATAGGTAGAGATTAGCAATAACAGGAGTCAAACAAACATTAGATTAGATTAGATTACTTACAGTGTAGAAACAGGCCCTTCGGCCCAACAAGTCCACACCGCCCCGCCGAAGCGCAACCCACCCATACCCCTACATTTACCCCTTACCTAACACTACGGGCAATTTAGCATGGCCAATTCACCTGACGTGCACATCTTTGGACTGTGGGAGGAAACTGGAGCACCCGGAGGAAACCCACGCAGACACGGGGAGAACGTGCAAACTCCACACAGTCAGTCGCCTGAGGCGGGAATTGAACCCGGGTCTCTGACGCTGTGAGGCAGCAGTGCTAACCACTGTGCCATCTGTGGAAATCATTTATGTGCACCTCCAATGTAGCCCCAACATGAGAAAGACCATTAAGCAGTTTACAACAAAGGCAATGTAATAGATGTGGAATATTTCAATCTTCATATGGGTTGAAACAGAACTTAAAATTGGTAAATTTGGAAGATGTATTTATAGAATGCTTTTGTGGTAGTTTCGTGGAGTGGTATGTTGTAGAACTAGTTTTTGATCACTGTTATCTGATCACATTCTAGTCATAAATGATTTGTGAGGCAATTGTTGAAAAGTAAGAGTTTCATAGCTGAATATATCATAAGCTGCCTTCCACCAGCAAACTATGGGCCAAAAAGATTTAAAGAGCATTCATAAGATTCAAGTCCTTTCCATGTTGAAAGTCAAGAGGCAGAACATTTTTTAAGAAATAAATATATTACTAAAATGAACTTACAAGCAAATTAGATCATTTAAGTAAATTTAAGTGAGTATACTAGATTCAGAAAAGGAAACACTGGTGGAATCTTATAGAGGCCTGAGTGACATGAGCTATGGTGAGATGTGTGGCAGATTCAAATGAGAAGTCTGGTAAGGTCTACCTTGATGTTAAGATGTTGTACCATCTTTTACGTTTTTGTTAAGTGGCATGGTGAGTTTCTCACTAGGCAGTGACTAGTTGCTAATTAAGGGAATTTTATCTTGTTTAATGCCTTATTAATGGCCTATCTCCCCTCATTAAAGTTCAGCTTTATATTTTACTCAATGTAAGATGTTGAGACTGCAAACAAAAATGACTGGAAAATACAACAGATCAGGCAGCATCCATGGAAAGGGAGCAAGCTAATTTTGCGAATCTAAATGACCCTTCACCAGAGCTGATGTGAAGTGTTGAGAGGGCACCATTTGTTCAATAGTAGGGGGCTGAGGTGTGGGGGGGAGGGGGAGCAAGGGCATTGATAATGCAGATTGAATAATTGGAATGTGAGACTGGCAGAACAATGGTGTGTCCAACTTCCAAACTGGAAAGAATAGATGGTCCACTGGAGTGGGGCTAGAGTAGAGAGCACATGGTTACAGAGAATGTAACAAGTAAAGCTAAAAGAAAGGAAAGGAGTGGGATTAAGTTTGCAATCTGAAGATGTTGAACTCAATATTAAATCCAGAAGGTTGTAAAGTAACTATCGTGAAGATGAGATGTTGTTCTTCCATTTAGTGCATTGATTCACTGGAGCATAGCAGCATCCCAACAACAGACAAGTGAGCGTGCAAGTCAGTTGCTGTGCTAAAATTACCGGCTATGGGAAGGTCAGGGTCGTGCTTGAGCAAAGCGGTCTGCAAAGCGGTCACCCAGTCTATGTTTGGGGAGTGACGGGGGAAGATGTGTTTTGTGGTGGACTTCTGCTGAGTTGTCTGAAATGGCAGAGGATGATCCTTTGAATGCAAAGGCTGGTGACATGAAAAGTGAGGACAAAGGGGACCCAATATGCTGTTGTGAGTGATGGGAAGGGGGAAGGACCGAAGCATGGGTGGTAGGTTGGTTTCTGAAATGGCAGAATTGTTGAGAATTTTTGACATCTAAGTTAGAGTGGCTGCCTAATGACTTCAAATCACTGCTAGTTTCAAAGGACCTTAATATTGGACACCAAGCACTGACATTTCAGGGCATGCTCTATTGGCTATTAGCATTTGATATTTGCAGCCACCAAGAACCCTCATGGCACGTGTCCCATCTCCTAGTTATAATTCACTTCTGTACTTTAATGCTAGAACTCAGACTACACCAGAAGCTATCATTTTAATGCTGCTGTCAAGCCACTGTGCAGGAACACATACCCAGTTCATGGACTGGACCAGGTTCCAGGTTCTTCACACATTGTTATAGTGCTGGCCAACCTGGCCATTGCCTTGACTTTCCTTTGAGTGTTTTGCCCCCTCAGCCAGAGCTACCAGCCTCACATTATTTCTGTTTTGCAGTGTGGGGACGGCCACTGATACCAATCAGAGGCTTTGACAGAGTTAATCAGCCACCTGGGGCTATCCAAATAAGGGGTAAAGAGCTGAATGTCAGAAAGTTCATCTCTTATCTTGAGTTTTTCTGTCTTTTCATGGGTTGTTTTCTTCCCAGAATGGGAGAACTATGCAGGTATCATGGATGATAACAGTGGGTAGCTATTGGGTAGCATTAAAAGGGAGTGAGTATGCAGCATATGGGGTTAGTGGGGTCAGGAGTTGGGGCAGGTGACAATGAGTGAAGGAAAATGTTGCAGATAATAGTGAGAATTTTAGAGTCTTAGTGAGAGGTGGGTACTGTAGCAGATTCAGTGAAAGTAAGAGTTGTCACTAAGAAGATGGTGGAACTTACATTGGCAGAGTGGAGAAGGACCTTTTTCCTGCATTGCTGTACATTACTCAAGATGGCTGAGACTCGCAGAGCTTGTCTGAGCAGCAATGGTTGAGTGGTATTATCACTGAACTGTTAATCCAGTGACCCATGTACTGTTCCAGGGACCTGGGTTTGAATTCCACCAGGGCAGATGGTGGAATTTCAATTCAATAAAAATGGGGAATTACGAGTCTAATGATGAACATGAATCCATTACTGATTGTCGGGAGAAAATCACATCTAGTTCACTTTGAGGGAGGGGAACTACCTGGTCTGGCCTACATGTGACTCCAAACCAACATCAAAGTTGTTTACTCTGGGCGGCACGGTGGCACAGTGGTTAGCACTGCTGCCTCACAACGCCAGAGACCCGGGTTCAATTCCCGCCTCAGGTGACTGACTGTGTGGAGTTTGCACGTTCTTCCCGTGTCTGCGTGGGTTTCCTCCGGGTGCTCCGGTTTCCTCCCACAGTCCAAAGATGTGCAGGTCAGGTGAATTGGCCATGCTAAATTGCCCGTAGTGTTAGGTATGGGGGAAATGTAGGGCTAGGGGTATGGGTGGGTTACGCTTCGGCGGGGCGGTGTGGACTTGTTGGGCCGAAGGGCCTGTTTCCACACTGTAAGTAATCTAATCTAATCAAACAACAATCAGAGATAGGTAGTAAATGTTGGTCTAGCCAGAAATGCCCTAATCCTGTGATTGAATGCACAAAAAAACTTATAAAGACAACAGGCAAGGGATTAATTCTCGGATATCTGCTATGTGGCAAGGTATTCCAGGAGTGACAGATGTTTAGATGGGGTAGAATCAGACAAGATAGATGCTTTAAGGTGGGATAGGTAGTTAATGATAAGATTTTGGTAAGAAACGACAAGTAAACTTGTTCAACTTCATGGTGGAATGCCCTCCAAAAAATCTCAACAATAGCTTACACTTGGCCAAATAAAACATAAGATTGTGATGAGAAATATTCAAACATATTGTTAACTAGATTCAAGGGTCCAATGGTGTGCACACAAGTAAAAAGGGAAAGATGAAATAGAAAATATTGGAAGTACTCAGCAGGGAAGGGAGCACCTGTGGTGAGAGATGGAGAGCTAACATTTCAGATCAGTGGTTTTCATCAGAACTGCTGCCTGACTTGCTGAATATTTCCAATATACTCCATTATTTTTGTTTCAGACTCATAGAAGCTTACATTGAACATAAATAATATCATTTGTTGGACTTTGCAACCAGAGTTGCTTTGTACTCCTGCACAAAATTCAGCAAATAATCTTTGACACATGTAAAGACAGTATTTGTTGTATATTTATCATCCCATATGTTTCACAAGTATCAATATCTCACTTATCAACCTAAACGATTGGTCCAGAACATAGCAGCTAGGAAGACAGTTTCTTGTTAAAACATGCCTGTCCTTGGCCTGCTGCAATGTTCCAGTCAAGCTCAGCACACACTAGAGGAACAGCATCTCATCCTCCGACTAGGCACGTTACAGCCTGCCGGTCTCAACATTGAATTCAACAACTTCAGGTGATTATCCCATCTCGACTCATCTGTTTTCATTCTGCTCCATAATTTTATTTCATTTATTTTATTTTTTAAAATTTTTTTTCATTGTTCTGTACCTCTTATTTCTTGATTGTCTCTCTTTCTCTCGTTCCCCACTCTCTTATCACCTTTTTTCTCTCCTCTTCCCCCTTTGCTAACCTTCTCCCCTGTTTTGTATTTTGCCTCTGCTTCACCCATCCCCCCATCCCCCCCACCCCCCACATATTTTGTCACATAACACTGGCTTCATCCTTGGTCATTCACAGCTCCTAATCTCCCTATAATCTCTCTATGCACTGTCATTATCACTTCTTTATTGCTACCTTTTCTTCTGCAGCCATGATTCACCTTCTCTCAGCCTAGTATAAATACCTCCCTATTTCTCCCTTTTTTTTAGCGTTGACAAAGGGTCAGTAAGACATGAAATGTCAGCTCTTTTCTCTCCTTACAGATCCTGCCAGGCCAGCTGAGATTTTCTAGCATTTTCTCTTTTGGTGGAAGACAGTTTCTTTTTGCTAGAGAAAAACACTTGTATGAGCATATCAAGAAAACAGATGGATTGACTGCTCATTGCTACAGAAAAAATCTAAATTGAAAATGAATTGTTCCAACATCTCTATAATTTGTTAACATTACCGGTGGTTGTATTGACTGTGGTAGTTATATTTCGTAATGTTGGGTTTCTATTTGACTACAACTGATTTAATTCATAACAGTCCATTTATACTGACAGCAATGCACTGATATTAACATAAATCGTCCAATAGTCTGTGAGACTTGATGGACCAGCCAGTGTAATTTAAGTGACTGCGATATGTAACCTTTTGTGTTATTGGAATTTTTATTCTGATGGAATGACTAAAGATTTGAAATGTGAGAACACATATTACAGGTGAAATCTCCCTTGTACCTCAAAATAAAACTTTTCATATTCTTATTTATTGCACATTTGTTTATTCTGCTCCTTGAAGCAATTTGCAATATGCTCAGTCTGGATAGCTTCATATTCTGCTTCACTTTCAACTTTGTTGTTTGACCGGAGAATTGAACACAGAAGACCTGAATAACAACATGTTGTACTTTTATAAAATAACAGAGTGTCTCTAAGCCACATTAGGTGAGAAACAGAAATGATGTGTATAATAAAAGCAGGTCTTACATAAATATATCACTGTCATTGTTTCACTCTGAGATATGATAAGGTCATTCAAAAATGAATTATTAATACTTCTGAATTAAACAATAATACTAAAGAAAACTGTAGAGATAGTGACATTTCCTGGTTAATTAGATCCATTGGTATATCATATCTAAAAATCTATTTTCAGAATTAATAAACCTCAAAGTTATTATTGTCAATATATAGCAGGAAATTGCTTAATGCATTCCAATAACAATTCTCTGTCTACTATGGCAATGAGGGTTTTAACTTATTTAAATAAACTGCATTAAAAGTAGCAGATTTAAGAATGCTCTCCATTAACATCAGCAATTGTAATATTTATGTTGTAACTGCAAATTTGTTCTGGATTAAAGCAAAATCATGCCGATGCTGGAATGATGAAATATACAGAAAATGAGGATAGTACTCAGTAGGTCAGGCAGCTTCGGGGGGAAAGAGAAATTGAGTTAACTTTTCAGGTCAGTTCAATGACTTTTCATCAGAAATGAATGTTACTGTGAAATTTGGGCCTGCAGGAAGTCAAGTATTCAAAATGAGCTCCTATTGACCTTGAAACCTACAAACGACTATGGGCTAAATTTCCCAATTTCTTGCCCAAATTGAATGAGATTTATGCCACTGGTCTGCAATGGCTCAAGTCGATTTTTCTCACACAATTACCCATTCTTCAGTAAACAACAAATGTGAATGGATTTTGGAAGATGACAGTTTCCGTAGAGTGCTTAGAGAAATTGTCGGGAAGTCAGAGATATGTGAAGGCCAGGAGGTGTGCAGTGAGCTAAAGTACAAGGTAACCATTTTGATTTTTATGTTGAGATTGCCTATATCTTGTTTCTTGGAGAAGAAGAGGAGGATTGTGAGCTGTATAGAAATTAGGTGAAATTAGCTGATAATAAATGCAATTATGTAAAATAAAATGGTTGCCAATTATTAGTGAAATTCTGAACTCACTATTTCAATCTTGAGGGGATAGTTGGAAAGATTTTCTTCAATGTTGAGAATTTGATTTGTTTACTTTCATCATATTTTTCCAACTTTTTTCCTATTGACCATGTAACTGAAGGGACTGAAGGGAAAATCTGCCCTATATATTTGTTTGCATTAAAATTTCTAAAGCTCTATGAGCAAATGTTATTGAAATTTCAAACCTTTCAGCCAGCACATGAAAGGGGAAACAGATAAGTGATGTGAGGCTCTTGAACAGAGGCCTCCCTAAGAACAGAGCCCAATACCAAAAGTAAGTCAATTATAACTCAATCTCAAAAGATGATGAGAGTCTTAAGTTTGAAATAGGAAAACAAAAATGGCTATTTTTGACAAAGCTGGGCATAGCAATTGCAAAAATCAATGTGTATATCGTGCAATGAATATGTGCTGCTAATGTAGTCATATCAGTTGTAATTTTTTGTGTTAAGGTGTTAAGGAACATAAGCCAAAGGCAGATATATGCAATTAGTTTCACAGATGAGCCATGATTTCTTTGAATGATGGAACAGGCTTGAGCAACCTACTTTCTCTATGTTCCTATTTATCATGCTTTCTCAAGAAGCAATTTAATAAAAAGCAACTAAGTTTCCTTATTTTTCCCTGCCATGAAGATGTTTCGAGCCCAGTGAAGGCAAACCATATTCATAAGTTTAAACATGGACTATGTTCATACATAATTTTCTGGGGCTACTTTTTTGTGCACATTAAAAGGCATCTAAGTTATCCACTGAGGGTCAGGTGACTTTTGCAATTTCTGCATAAACTCAGAAGTATCTCAATTCTCTGGTAAATTTCTGACTGAATGACCAATGTTGGTGTGACTTATTTGCATGGACATACAAAGCCAAGACCATTTGCAGAATTTATACCTATTCTTTTTATGGACTTGCTTCAAATTCAAAGCACTAAATAGGGCTTCTAGATTATTAATCCAGTGACATTACCAATACAAATACTGTAATTATTTTTGTGAACAAGGCAATCAAAAACTCTTGTTAATATAATATTTATAGAAGATCTGATTTTGTCCCTGATTGAATGATATAGATTATGATAAATTCCTGATTTTGAGATTCAACAGATTGCAGTCACATGACCTCAAGCATTTGGTTCACCAATGATGTAACTCATGTAACTAAAGTAGGATATAATTGCATGAAGCGGAAATAATCATTTTCTGTATGATGAATCTATAAGATCCTAACTTTTTAAAATTTCCAACAGTAAATGCCTATGATATAGAATAAGTGCCATTTATTATTTATGCATAATAGTTGATCTGATAACCATTGTCATTTTATTCAATTACTAGTGCTTATGAAATTGTTGATTCCTAAAATGATGAGAAATGTTAATGGTCAAAAAGACAGCATTCTTTGTTTTTTGATTGCAGCTAAAATGGTAAAGAAAGGATTAAAAGTCCCACTATCATCAATGTGATTATTGAGAAATATAAGTGGCATTAAGGAGTGGCTGATAACTGCATAGCCTTAGACAAAGCTGATGATATAACACTAGCAGATAAGATAGTTTCTGTTTCTCTAATGATCATAAAACTAAGTTTAGAACACTCCAAATCTTTCATTCAAACTTAGCACAAGAATGAAAGCATTTTTACTATTAAGACAAACTGCTGAAAGCAGGATGACTCATGACCAGTTTTAAACAGATGCATGTTCTGTCTCTAAATTCAGAGAGAAATAATGTTTCTTTTTCCTGTGTTTCTACAGTGAGGCAGCCTTCCTACATCCTAACTAACTACAAGGTACCCTGATGTTTGTGTATATTTCTCGAGTGAAAAGGATTCAGTGGAATAAAATTAAGATATGTATTTCAATATGTAAATGAAATGCACATCAAATTAAACGCATGCTATGGTAGTTATTAAATTAATTCATTGTAGAAGCATCCTGGCTTTACCTACCAAGTTTCTCTTCAAATCTTATTAATGATGCAGTTGACTCATGATACAACATAAAAGTTCAATTTGACCTTGCTGCCGCCAGACAAGCTTAATTTTGAAAATTAATTTCATTTGGTTTCTGGAGGGCTTCGATGAGCCACTCTGTCTATATTTTTATTAACTTCAAAGTTTATTCCATTGCAGGAATACCTTAGACCACTAAAACATTTTTGAGGTTAAGGCATTAATTACCAATACAATATTTTACACATTAAAATGCTGCTGCAGTACGTATGTGACTTTAATTCAATAAAGTGAAGAAGCAAGGGAGCAGACATTTGCTGCTAAATAATCAGCCTGACAGACTCATCAAATTAAATAAAAGTCTATTCCATTATTTATTTCAAAGAATAAATTATTCTAGCTGTAATGTTTCAACTTGAAGAGGCCAATTCAAGACAGGATTTTCTTCAGACATTATGTTTTTATTGTTAGTTCTTTGTCTAATGATTTTGAAGTGTGGCATTCTTCTTAACGGGTCGTCAATATTAAAATAAAATAGAGCAAGTGCAGCTTTGAGATTGTTCTTCATTAATAAATTCATATAATTAGTTCAACTAAAATTCAACCAGTATGGAATAATGTCTTCAGTGTGGAATATTTTATTAATGTTGACATTTTGCATTGACGTCATGTCAAAATGTCATCAGGAAAAGCTCAATCTTTTGAGGTTATTTCAGTTAGCTGAGTAAAAGAATGTTGTTCCAGTGAAGACATTGGAATGTGCATAATTTAGAATATTAATCTAAAGTATGACAAATAATTCTGCTGAGCATCAATTTAATTCTGCAGCTTCAAGATCAAAATTTTTGTTAGTTAATTTTGCAGTGTGACATCAACTCTTTACTGGTCAGTTCAATGAACAATATCACCCACTGTATATGAGTAAGCTTGCTTGCAAATAATAAAGCTCCAAAATATATGGATGGATTTCAACAAAACTTAGAACATAGATAGGGTGTTGCCCAGGGAACACAAGATTAGTTTTTGGAAAATATGCAGATTCTGCAACTATTTAATGCATACAGTATCATCGAGATGTGGGTCAAAATATGCTTTTGAAAATGGTGTGGTTTATTTTAAAATGTTGTGAATTTTCTCTGCTGCTGTGCTGGAATTGGACCCAGTTAACAACCCATGAGCTGAGTTTTCAGAGCTTGTTTTTGGATGTGGATTGGCCTGAAGTCTACTGAGGGAGATGGAACCGTTGAACAAAATTAGTACTTTTTTAACCTAGTCGTGACAGCACATCCACCAAACAAGAAAATATCTCAAGGAAAAAGATACATAATTGTAATACCATTGAGATAATAGATTGTGGGGGATGTATATACTTTACTGAGTTCCCACTTCACTTGTTAGTGTTTTCCTCACTTTAGTGTTCTGGATTAAGTAAGGAAATGACTAACCAAATAACATATGTAACCTATCATGGATAATATTAATTTGGAGATCTCTTTCTCCAAAGCTAAGGAAACTTTTTGTACTGTGGAAAGCTCTGTGACCCTCGGATATTCATATGTTAACGTTCCCACAAGTACCTTTTAAATTTTGGTAAACATTATAATAATCGACATAATTCTCTTTCAGTGCCTTTAAACTCAAGGTTTTTGAATGAAGGTCATCTTTTACAATTGGGAGTTGTTAATATGGATCAATTGTTTTTATCTCTCATGCTATGAAAGATCATGATTGCTATATTTTTTTAAAAATGCTAAGAAGAATGCTAATTGGAGAATATCTAAACAAGTCATTTGATTGTACTGTTCATGTGTTTGTTTCAGATGATCTTTTGTTTCCTTGTGGTTATTGGCTCTATTTTGGCTTTTTTTTTATAATATCAATGGTAAACCAAACAATTCTCTATTAGGGAAAAAAACAGAATAAAAACAGTGAGAAATATATTTTATAAAAAAGGAGACTACTATCAGTCACAAAGTTTATAACAGTCACTTTACATTCCTCCCTAGACATAAACAGTTCCCACATTATTGACATTCTTATTCTTCCTAATCCTTTAGAAGCGTTAGGGCTGCTGATGGTTCTTAGTTCACGTAAAATGGCTGCCCATGGTTTTCAGTTAACACAAAATGGCTAAATAGGATTGTTAGCTGAAGCAGTAATTATACAGTTAGAATTGTGGCCTTCACACTCATAGCAACCAGATAATGTAGTAAAGTGTTCCACTGGTATCACACACAAAAGTATCTTATTAAGAAGAAGTAAAAAATATAGCCATTACTTACACTAAGAAGGCTCTGATAAGACAAGAGCTGATTGTAGCCCTTCTTGTAAACTAATTTAAAGTTTGCTATTCATTGTGGGATAGAAGGGGAAAAACTTGACTCACATTAATTAAGACCCTTTAGGTGACTGTAATCACATATGCATGTATACATGTATGTGTGTAATCGTAGTTTTATCGTATCTGATATCAAGGGATTTAATAGGATTCCTGTAGGCAGTCAGCTTTAGACACAGAGATTGTCTTGATAAAGAATATCATTGAAAATCTTTGATGGAGACCCTTTTGCCAGCTAGGCCAAAGTTTATTATTTCGTAAAGATTAGAAGAAAAGTCTGATCCCAGAATAATTAAGACTGTTTCGATAATTGTCACTATGTCATCTACACCTGTATACATATGCTGAAATTCTAAATGCAACCAACAAACTAACATTAAATGATTTAACTTAATTCCTCTGGACAGACAGCCTTAGACAGGAAGGAAAAGACCCCACTCTGCTTAACAGATGCAAAAGTCAGCAGTATTGCAATGTCGTTGATTAAGAGATATTGTGAAAGCCCAAGAAAAGACCTGGAATTGTACATCATTTGTCACACAGTCACATAATTAACCTAATTGTCATCAATGAGTAACACAAATGGTTTGTAAGTATCAAAGGCAGGCTGAAAATGAATATATAGAGTTTTATGTCTTTCTTTTGTTAAGTAAAGAAACCTCTGGATGCACAGAGGTTTCTTCCTACCTGTATGAAATCAATAAATTCCTTGATAGTGGAAGTGGACTCCAGGTGTTGAATGATTCATTTAGTCATTCTGCTCCAACAATGTACCTACACTAGTTTATTCCAATTTAACTTCATTTCTTCTGATAATAAACTTCAGTTTTATCTGCAACATTGTGTTCTTGTGCAGACCATCTTGTTAAAACTAAAGCAAAACAAAATATGATCTGCAATGTCAGATTTGTCTGTGACCTATCTTATCTAGTAATTATATCAACCAGGATTGCATTACTCTCAACTTCAGGTTGAAGTCTGAGATTATTTTTATTTCATAGTTAGGCTGTAGTTGGGAAATGTTCAATGTGTTGCTACAGAATTTATGTAACCCTACAGATATAGTCAGGAAAACAATAAATTATTTGCATCTAAATAACATTTTCCATGACCACCAGATATCTCAAAACAGTCACCAGAAATGGAATGCTTCTTTTGATATGTGGACTGTTTCAGGAACTATCACAGCCAAAATGTGCAGAGTAAACTCCCACAAACAACAATTCAATAATAATCAGTGAATCTTTTTTTTTATTGTTGGTGTAATACTTGTGGGTAGAAGTAAGCTGGTACCATTTCTCATTCCTTGGATGAGTCAAATAATGATTTATTTTGCAGTGGTAGAAGAGATTCTTTCCTTAATAAGGTATAATTAATTGCAGGATAGGTTTGGATTATAAGTTACATTAGCAAGTTGGACATTGATCGTTACCAAGTTGCTTAGGAGACATGGATGTTATCCAACCTGTCCAAGATGCAGAGTTATTCTTTTGATTTCTTCACCTAAGACTGTATGACACAAACCTCCAATTAAAACCATTGCCTTTTAGAACAGTCGGATGAAGTAAGGATATCAGCCAAAACATGGAATAAGTCTGCTGTAATTCTTCAACTGATGCTATTGAATCTTTTGAGTGCTCTTGACAGAGCAGATGGGTCTCAGTTTGACATCACATCTGAACAATGTATCAGTCCTCTAGTTCTCCATTGAAAAGTCAGGCAAAGTCCAAGAGTAGTATTTAACCATGCACTTTCTGACTGACAGATGAGGGTGCTTCTTCCACTACATTGTACACCGACACCACTCCCCACCTCTTCCTCCGCTACACTAATGACTGCATTGGCACCACCTCATGCTCCTGTGAAGAGGTTGAGCAATTCATCAACTTCACCAACACATTCCCCCCTGACTTTAAATTTACCTGAACCATCTCTGACACCTCCCTTTCCTTCCTGGACCTCTACATCTCCATTAACGACAACCGACTTGACACCGACATTTTTTACAAACCCACCGATTCCCAGAGCTACCTGGATTACACGTCTTCCCACCCTACCTCCTGCAAAAATGCCATCCCATATTCCCAATTCCTCTGCCTCCGCCGTATCTGCTCCCAGGAGGACCAGTTCTCCCACAGAACACACCAGATGGCCTCCTTCTTTTAGAGACCGCAATTTCCCTTCCCACATAGTTAAAGATGGCCTCCAACTCATCTCATCCACATCCCGCACCTCCGCTCTCAGACCCCACCCCTCCAACTGTAACAAGGACAGAACACCCCTGGTGCTCACCTTCCACTCTACCAACCTTCGCATAAACTAAATCATCCGCCGATATTTCTACCACCGCCAAACAGACCCCACCACCAGGGATATATTTCCCTCCCCACCCCTTTCTGCCTCCCGCAAAGACTGTTCCCTCCCTGACTACCTGGTCAGGTCCACGCCCACCTACAACCCACCCTCCCATCCTGGTACCTTCCCCTGCCACCGCAGGAATTGCAAAACCTGCACCCACACCTCCTCCCTCACCTCCATCCAAGGCCCTAAAGGAGCCTTCCACATCCATCAAAGTTTTCACCTGCACATCCATCAATATCATTTATTGTATCCATTGCGCCTGATGCAGTCACCTCTACATTGGGGAGACTGGACGCTTCCTAGCAAAGCGCTTTAAGGAACATCTCTGGGACACCCGCACCAATCAACCACACCGCTCTGTGGCCCAACATTTCAACTCCCCCTCCCACTCTGCAGAGGACATGGAGGTCCTGGGCCTCCTTCACCGCTGCTCCCTCACCACCAGACGCCTGGAGGAAGAACACCTCATCTTCCGCCTCGGAACACTTCAACCCCAGGGCATCAATGTGGACTTCAACAGTTCCCTCATTTCCCCTTTCCCCACCTCACCCCAGTTCCAAACTTCCAGCTCAGCACTGTCCCCATGACTTGTCCTACCTGCCTATCTTCCTTTCCACCTATCCATTCCACCCTCCTCCCTGACCTATTACCTTCATCCCCTCCCCCACAAACCTATTGTACTCTATGCTACTTTTCCCCACCCCCACCCTTCTCTCATTTATCTCTCCACCCTTCAGGCTCTCTGCCTGTATTCCTGATGAAGGGCTTTTGCCCCAAATGTCGATTTTACTGCTCCTTGGATGCTGCCTGAACTGCTGTGCTTTTCCAGCACCACTCTAATCTAGACTCTGGTTTCCAGCATCTGCAGTCATTGTTTTTACCTAGATGAGGGTGCTGCCAACTGAGACACAACTTTAAAGTTAACAATGATGACAAAGCAGTTTTTGTTTTGTTTTCGAGAATCATTTTTTGACAGGACTGGCAAATATATTGCAAATGATAATTGCCCGGTTGAGGAAACAAGGCGTTTTGTAAATAAAATTCAGTGAAATGGTCATTTACATTTCCTTAAGTAAAAGGACATTATTGCAGTAAAACTTAGTAACAAAGTCAAAATAAATTGGATATTTCAAATGAGGTGAATTATAATATTTGAGGTAACACTGAAGTAAATAAATGAAGCCATGCATCATAATTTTTCTGTTTGAATAGTAATATTTAATAAGCAACAGTTTTTGCAGCCTATTTAGATTAATATGGACCAATAAGTATATTGTTATCAATTGTCTATATGTTAGTCAAACTACATCCATCATTCCTGGTCTTATTTACAGAATACACTCATATAATTTTCTCTCATAATGCCTTAATAGCTACTTATGCGTGTTAATTATTTAAAAAAAATGAAATGATAATTATTTTTCAAAAAACCTAGGCGGTTTCTGCAAAGAAAGATAAAAATACATTTCGGACTGCAGCCCTTTTCAATGTAGATGGAGTTATCTTAAACCCCGTGATCTGCACAGCACTGTGACAGCAACAGTAATTACTTTGATCTTACAGGACATGTAATGAAGTTGTCATTTGTCTCCATTATTGCAGAATGGGGAAGATGCCTTCCAGCTTATTTATTTCTTGTGGGGATGTGACATTATTTCCAAATTGCTTCGGCATACAATTAAATCAATCAAATGGGAAATAAAGTACAATGCTAAATGACCAGTCAATGAAGACAATATTTGCAATCAGCTTGTTGTGGTTAGACGCATTTTAATCTTTTGTCATTTTGTACACATGTAATAGTTCAACAAAATAATCCTTTTTATGTATTTTAGCTATCTATTTAACATATCAGATGTATCACCGACAATTCACTGTTGATTAGTCAAAGTTTCTAACTAACAGCATGAGAAATAAATCTTCAATCATGGACAGCAGTGGTTCAAAAATTTGCTTCATTTTCCATTACCTTCTTAAGGCTGGATTGGAATGGGTAACTTCTGTATCTTTGAAAAAGATTGCAATGGAAAATCTACTTTCTCTGGCCTTTCCATGGCATCTTGATCCATTCTAATAGAGATATGAGGAAGCACCTGCAACATTTTTAGTGAACAGAGAGTGTTGTCATGTTGAGAATCATGGCCACAATCACAGTTTAAATGAACTTTCATCTTCCACTTATGGAACAGGTTGCAGTATTGTTCATGCCTTGTGTGGATTCACAAATTAACCATTTGAGGACTTGTTTCTTGATGTAGTGAGTGTGTGGTAGCAGGATGTGATGTGTGAAGAGGCTGTTGAGTAAGTGAAGACATGTTTGTTCTTAATGCTGCATGTTATCCAGGATCCTGTTGATCTGGATACCAGTTCCATGACCACTAATTGTTGTTTTCCAGTATGGTCAGTTTTCACCCTTTTAAGTGCTTTCTTTTCAGGGTTTTGAAGTGGCATGACGAGTTTGACAGTTACAAAGATTTCATCTCATGGAGCATGATGTCATGGTGGCAAACTTTAGGCAGGGCATTTTGGACAACACTGAAGAGAATTTTGGGGTCAGTTACACTACTCACAATTGGAGAGCTAACATGGTCTCCCTGTGTGCACAGATTTATTGAGAACTTACAAGCTGAAGTCACAAAGAACACAAACAAACAATTGAAATGGTCTTCAGGGGTGTCAAACCTGGAAGGGGTGGACAATAGAGGCTGCCTTGCCAGTAAGGCCCACGTCACACGTGCAATGAACCAAAGAATGCCTGATATTCTGGCAGTAACTTTAATGCTTTCATTCTGTGCTGGTCCATTGGTCTTTCAGTCTTTCAGTTTCTATGTCAAACAAAAGAGTGTTTATATGGTGATACCAGGCTCATTCTTAAGATGATAACCAAATGAATGAATAAATTAAAGAGCAAATTAAAATTCATACAGCATTTACACAGTATAATACAAAATACAAGCAGCTAATACAGAATTTGAATCTCTGCAAAAAAAAAAGCAACTTCAGGGACCTGCACATGGCTCTGAGACATGAATCTTGAGATAAAATGGGAAGATATACTATGACCATGGACATAGCTTAATTCGACAGAATTCTGTCACACAGAATGAACAATGAATAAAAAAAGTTGTTTGCAGAGAATTGTAGCTTCTTTTAAATTAGCATACATTTTTGTTGAAGCTATTCTTTGTGTCAACAAAGAATCCCAAATGAATAGACAATCAAACAGCAAATATGAGAATAGTGATTAAATTTCAAGTTGTTTACACCTTAAAATGGCCTTGCACTGTAGAATGCATTGAAAAATGTTGGAGGTTAGTTCCAGATAATCTCACAATCTTTTTCTACTGACCTCATTGCACATGGACAAGTGTGGTACAGTCTACCACCTTGTCAATAGGTACAATCCACCACCTTGTCAATGGGTACAATATACCACCTAATCAATGGGTGCAATCCACCACTGTGTCAATGGGTACAGTCCATCACCCTTTCAATGGGTACAATTCACCACCTTGTCAATGAGTACAGTCCACCATCTTATCCATGGGTAGATCCACCACCTTGTAAATGGGCAGAGTCCAACACATTGTCAATAGGTACAATCCATGAAATTGACAATTGGTACAGTCCACCAACTTTTCAATGGATACAATCCACCATCTTGTCAATGAGTACAATCCACCACCTTGTCAATGGGTACTGTACACTGCCTTGTCAATGGATACAGTCCACCATCGTGCTGGTCAGAACAGTCCACCACCTTGTCAATGGGTACAAACGACCACCTTGTCAATGAGTCCAGTCCGCTATCGTGTCAATAGGAACAGTGCACCACCTTGTCAATGGGTAGTGCCACCACCTTGTCCATGGGTAAAATCTGCCACCTTGTCAATGGGTATAATCATCCACTTTGTCAATGGGTACAGTCCAACACCTGGTTGATGGGTACAATCCACACTCTTGTCAATGGGTACAATCCAACTCCATGCAAATGGGTTCATTCCAACACCTTGTCAATGTGTAAAGTCCACCACCTTGTCAATGGGTGCATTCCATCATCGTGTCAATGTGTACATTCCACCATCTTGTCAATGGGTCCATTGCACTACCTTGTCAATGGGTGCATTCCACCACATTATCAAAGGGTACAATCCACCATCTTGTCAATGAGTGCATTTCACTACCTTGTCAATGAGTATAATCCAGCACTTTGTCAATGAGTACAGTCCACTACCTTGTCAATGGGTACAGTCCACCACCTTGTCAATGCGTACAGCCGACCATCTCATCAATGGGTACAATCCACCATCTTGTCAATGTGTACAGTCCACCACCTTCTCAATGAATTTAGTTGTACTCATTGACAAGATGGCAGATTGTAAACATTGACAAGATGGTGGACTGGACTCATTGACAAGGTGGTCGATTGTACCCATTGACAAGGTGGTGGACTCTACCCATTGTCAAGGTGATGGACTGCATCTATTGACAATGTGGTGGATTATACCCATTGACTAGGTGGCAGACTTAACACATTATAGACTCATAGAGTCATAGAGATGTGCAGTATGGAAACAGACCCTTCGGTCCAGCCCATCCATGCCGACCAGATATCCCAACCCAATCTAGTCCCACCTACCAGCACCCGGCCCATCTCCCTCCAAACCCTTCCTCTTCATATACCCATCCAACTGTCTTTTAAATGTTGTAATTGTACCAGCCTCCACTCCCCCCCACTTCCTCTGGCAGTTCATTCCATACATGTGCCACCCTCTGTGTTAAAAATGTTGTCCCTTAGGTCTCTTTTATATCTTTCCCCTCTCACCCTAAAACTATGCCCTCTAGTTCTGGACTCCCTGACCCCAGGGAAAAGATTTTGTCTATTTATCATATCCATGCCCCTCATAATTTTGTAAACCTCTAGAAGGTCACCCCTCAACCTCTGATGCTCCAGGGAAAACAGCCCCACCCTGGCAACATCCTTGTAAATCTTTTCTGAATTCTTTCAAGTTTCACAAAATCTTTCCGATAGGAAGTGTGCAGCATGAGCGAGAGGTGCAGAGACACCCAGAGATCAAACAATTCACATTGACAAGATAGTAGACTGTAACCATTGCTGAGGTGGTGGACTGTAGCCATTGGCAAGATGGTGGATCTTACCATTGACAAGGTGGTGCATTGTGCCTATTGATAAGGTGGTGGACCGTACTCATTGACAAGGTGTTGGACAATATCCATTGACAGGGAAGTAGCTTGTACCCATTGACAATGTGTTGGACTGTAGCCATTGACAAGGTGGGTGGATTGTACGCATTGACAGGAGGTGGACAGTAATCATTCACAAGGTGGTGAATTTTACCCATTGACAATGTGGTAGATTGTACTCATTGACAAGGTGGTGGCCTGTACCCATTGACAAAGTGGTGGACTGTACTCATTGACTAAGTGCTGGATTGTACCCATTGACAAGATGGTGGAATGCACCCAATGACAAGGTTGTGGACTTTACCCATTGACAATGTGTTGGAATGTAACCATTTACATGGTGTTGGATTGTACCCATTGTCAGGGTGGTGGACTGTATCCATTGACGAGAGTGTAGATTGAACCGTTTGATAAGGTGGCAGACTGTACCAATTGACAAAGTTGTGGATGGTACCCATTGACAAAGTGGTGGACTGTACACATTGACAAGGTGCTGGATTGCACTCATTGACGAGATGGTGAATTGTAAACATTAACAAGGTGGTGGACTGTACTCATTTGACCATTTGGTGGATAGTACCCCCTGACAAGGTAGTGGACTGTACACACTGACAAGGTGATGGATTGTACAGTCCACCACCACCTTGTCAATGGATACAGTCCACCACATTGTCTATGGGTACAATCCATTACATTGTCTCTGGGTACAGTCCCCCACCTCGTCAATGGGTACAATCCACCACCTAGTCAATGGCTACAGTGTACCTTGTCAATGGATACAGTCCACTACCTTGTCAATGCTGTTGAGCATGTTTTTATTTTTGTGTTTTTGTCCTGAAGTGCAAAATCATGGAGCATTTCTGAAGTTATAAGGCTTCAGCTACGGAAACCCAATGGTAGGTAGACATGCATTCCTTGAAGTTGTCGGCGTCCTGAAGTTCATCACTTGATGAATGTACCGCATCTACATTGCCTCATCTGCCAGTTCTGTTGTGCAACACATGGTTTTGTCCACCTCTCAATGTTGAGCAATGACCATTTTTCACTTAGTTCCATGGTTTTCCAACTTTTCCAACAACTTCAATTTTTCTCTGATCAATTACACTTTTTAACTTTCTCACACATCTGAACACTTGCACTGGCTTTATTTGTCCCTTCGTCAGGGGATCAATTGACTGCAGTGCAATTTAAGGGTAGATACAGGGGCTGCACATGAATCATAATGGGGTGCTCCAGAGGACTTCAGGGTTTGATAAAAGCATGGACAAGTGAGGAGAACATTGAGATGTCGGAGGCTAGAGTTCAATTTTCATGCTTACCTCTGTTAGCAATAGCGAGATTCCAGCAGCGATCATTTTGCATGCTTCGTTCTACACATGCGCTGATGTCAGCTGCTGTCAGAGACTGTGAGTGGTACAGTACTATACATTGGGCAACTTCATGTCAAAAATTAAACTCATGAATGTTCATTGCTCTCCCTCTGAGACAAGAATATTGTTGTATAATTCCTATATAAGTCCTGTATAATTCCTGTAGGACTGCATTACTCTTATACATACCATTTGCCTTGCTAATTTGATCTTGTACCTGCATATTCCACAATCTAAACCAACCCCCAAGAAACAGTGAGAAGACAATCAACCACAGCCATCCACTTCTGCAACCACTACTGCACCTGAAGGTGGCGATGATGATGACCCTCTGTCCCAGCATTAACAATATTTTTCCAATGTATGCATTAAATTTACTTTTATTTCATTAATGAATATGATTTGAGCCTTCATTTAGGCTGTATTATACTTTGTATTAAGCTTTTGGGTGATTTTTGAGTGCTCATGAGAATTTTCTTTTGCTGGTCTGCCCCTAAACTCACTTTTCCCATAGACCCCATTATTTCTATTAAGCAATTTTCTACTAAGCAAGGTTTCACTGGAACACAGCTACAGCGTTATAAGAGAACTACCTGTAGTTGTGAAAAAAAAAACGATAATATTTCAGAAATGTATTAAATATCACCAGACTATAGAAATCCCATTAATAGCACTATCAGATGTTCACAATAAAAGATGGATTATGAGGTTGAATGATTAAAACAAATCAGCAACATCAGTAAATTCCTGAGGGAGTAACTTTCTTGATATTGGATAAGCTGGTGCGTTTTTTTTTCCCAGAGGCACGGATGGAGGAAAAGAGTGGCCTCTGAAAGCCTCATCTGTCCTTATCCCTGAAACCCCTGATATCCTTGTCCCAGTGTCTCAAACCCCAGAAGGGGAAACTTCAAAACTTACCTTCTTGCCATTGGATGCCTGGATGTGTTGGTGATGATTGGAATTCCATGGGACTTACAGACTGCAAGCCTCAGGTTGACCAACTGCTTCTGATGTCCTGAGATGTCACTGTCAAGCTTGCGATAGGTTGAGCAGCTCACTCATACTTGCCTGCCAGTTTTTAATATGCCTGGTGAGGCTCTGTTAACATCAAAACCTGCTGCATAATTTACATTAATTGATTCAGCTCCAAATGAATGACTAATTTGGTGATTTAATTCACCTACACAAATGATTATTGTGTTAATCTTTTGCTGTGATAAAGCTTTCTGTTGTTAATAGTTGTCTCGTGCTTCAGTGGCCATTATTCACATGACAGTGAGCATGAATGCCTTGAAAAATGAAAGCCAGGTGGAAAATCATTTCTTCCACATATATTATATGTACAGCTCGAAACATTACTGTCTGGTTGTGGTTGATAAATAGATTTCTAAACAAAAAAAATGCCTAAACATGAACAAATGTATTTTTCCTAATTAAAAGAAATGCCCATTGATTCAACAGAGCAATGGTTAATGAAGTCCTGACACAAAGAATTATTTCAGCACAAAAGTACTGGCTTTTTGGTGTCACTTCAGAGTTCCTAATGCCAATAGAACTGTCCCATGTCAAGTTGCAACACAGAGTGATAAAGATGAAAGAGATGGAGATTTCAGCTTTGGAGCAGACAGAAAGCTGACAGCATCTGACGAATAGCGACAATTCAATTTCAGCAACCACTATGTAGTGCCAATCAGATTGTGAGGTCAACATTTTCCTTTTCAGAATTTTTCAGCAGTGCAGGAACAGTGGTAACCTTCAGCGTATATTACCCAGCAAACATTAGATTGCAAAAAGGAAAGTCCAAAAAAGGCTTTATAAACCTTGCAAGAAAATGTGGTCAATTCTATACTGCCTCAGAATGATCAAAGTGTTCCAGTGAACGGTTGTTTCAATAGCAAAAGGATTGAAAATTTCACTCAGATTTGTGACACTTTACTAGCTCTTCTAGTTCACTTTTCTCCATGTGTAACCATCTCATGTTCTGCAGAATCTTCTTCTATATCTTCTATACCCTAATGATTCCCCAGATGTAGGAAGTAACTACCTTTAGCTGTATCAGAATTATAGATACTCCGATATTCATGCATTTGTGATCCTCATCTTTATATCACAATAAAGGTTTTCCCATTGAAAATCCACATGTAAAAAATAAATCATACACAATAGCTTCCAGAATGTGGCGTCTGCCTTTAGCAGCAATGCTTGACTACCTCCAGTATGAAGATAGTATGTTATTTTGGGGATATTCAGGTTTCAGGTTTCCCATGTGGCTACAGAATTAGATTTGATTTAGATTACTGACAGTGTGCAAACAGGTCCTTTGGCCCAATAATTCCACACCCACCCGCCGAAGCGCAACCCACCCAGACCTCTTCCCCTACATTTACCCCTTCACCTAACACTCCGGGTAATTTAGCCTCGCCAATTCACCTAACCTACACATTTTTTGGGGATTGTGGGAGGAAACCGGAGCACCCAGAGGAAACACACGCAGACATGGGGAGAATATGCAAACTCCACACAGAGAGTCACCTGAGGCGGGAATTGAACTCGGGTCGTTGCCGCTGTGAGGCAGCAGTGCTAACCACTGTGCCACCATGCCGCCCACTTTTCATGGCTTCGTCTAAATATGATTTGGATGTAAATGATTTGGTGACATTAATGGTAAAGGTCTGGCAGTAATTCTGCAAAGATGTAAGCTTAAATCTGGCCATGTCAATCTGTTAATTTTAATCCAATAAATAAACTATGGAAATAAAATTAAAAGTAGGTACCAGTTTAAGGTACCATGTTGGTTAAATGAGTGGGAAAAGATCTGGCAAATGTTGCATAATATAGGAAAATGCATCATTGTCCATTCTGACAGGAAGAATAATAAAGAAGCACATAATCTAAATGGTAATAGATTCTAGAGCTCTGCTTTGTGGAGGGATCTGGGTGTCCTACTGCAAGAATCATAAAAGATAGGATACAGATACAGTAAGTAATGAAGAAAGCTAGTTGAGTGCAATCAAATGTTTCAAGTCAGATTAAGCATAAGAATAGGGAGGTCATAGCATCCCTACAGTGTGGAAGCATCCCATTTGGCCCATCGACTCCACACTAACCCACCAAAAGGCATCCCATTTCTGTAACTCCACATTTCTCAAGGCTAATCCACCTAGCGTGAGTATCCCTGGATGAAGGGCAAGTTAATGTGGTGAGTCCACCAAACCTGCATATTTTTGGATTGTGGGAGGAAACCAGAGCACTTAGAGGTTAGATCATTCGGCTGGTAGGTGATACTAACAGCATGTGTTTAATTCCCACAGTGGCTGAGGTTTCCTACAAAGATCCCACCTTCCCCCTTGTATGAGGAGTGGTGACCCTCAGGTTAATCTGACCAAAGGTTGTCTCCCTGTTTTTCGAATGTGTGATGGGACTATGGTAGCTTTATCTTTAATGCTTAATTTTATGCTTTTGTTTTCTTTAGATCAAAAATAATACAGGGCCTCAGCTCACCATTGCAGCAATTCTGGTGTTACTTGGCAGGAACGTGCCATGTGGAATGATTATAAGAGTTTTAGCCTATATTGTTTTGTTGGGAACCACAATTTCCCACTCTTGAATGCTGCATCCTCACTTTTACAGGGGTGGGATTGAGAATCGAATATTTTTCGCTCATGTACAATTTCTGGGAGCAGTTGGTCATTTAAATGACCACAGGCTACCACTTCAATAGAAGTTTTGAATTGCTGGACTGTCAAGAATAGAACACGTAAGAACAGGTCTATTCTCAGTAAATAACTCTTGAAGAAACAGGCTACCCCTTTGGAGAGCTCGGGTACCCATGCAGAAATGATCCCAAGGCCCGTTGAAGGAGACGGTCAAGGATGTTTTGGGACAACGGTTTGAATGGTAGGATCTTAGAAAGTACTGAAGGTCAAACCTTGGTGTGCATGTCAACAGACCCTTGAATGTAGCAAGGCAGGTAGATAAGGTGCATAAGAAGGCACATGGGGTACTTGCCTTTATTAGCTGAGATATGTAGTATAAGGGCATAGGGTATACTGAAATTGTATAACATGCTTGTTTGACCCAACTGAAGTACTGTTTCAGTTGTGGTTACCAAATTATAGGAAGAATATAGATAATGCAGAGGAGATTTACTAGACAAGAATTGTTTTCTCTGGAGCTACAAAGATTGAGGGGGCATCTGACAGTGGTCAATCAGATTATGAGGGAGATAGATAGGAAAGATTTGAAGGAATTTTTTCTATTAATAAAGGGGTCAAGGAGGCATAGTTTTAAGAATAAGAGGAGAGTTCAGGAGAATTCTATTCACTCAGTGAGTAGGTAACTTTGGAACTCATTGCCTGAAATAGTGGTTGAGTCAGAAACACCTGTGAAGGCCTTAAACATTTCTTACATCCTTACTTGTGTCGCCATAATCTCTGAGACAATGGGCCAAAAGCTGGAAAATGGAATTAATGGACATGATAGATGGCCTCCAAGTGGCCTTCTTCTGTGTTGTAACTGTCTCTGAGTCTATGTGTAAACTGTAGAGACAATTGTGCATAATAGGTCATGTCAACTTGGAACTATACATATCAAGCTCTGTCAATACATGCCAAGAAATATCAACCTGTCAACAAGCTTTGACCTGTCACAAAGTGTTGAGACATTTCTGGTATGTATTTATGAATGCAAGTACTTTTCTTAATAAAGGACAGCCTGCAATAAAAAAATTCAAATATACTTTTTTCTCCTACTTGCATGGGTACATGAGGATTTTTAAAAAATCACTCACATGATGTGAGCATCATTAGCTCAGCCTACATTTATTGCTAATTTTTAACTGCAACGGAGAAGCTATTGGTAAGATGCCTTCTTGCACCACTGTCACCACTGGAGTGTCAGGATCCTCAGAGTGCTATTAGAAAGGAAGTCCAGTAGTGCTGAAGGAACAGTGATGTATTTCCATAGCCAGATAATGTGCGGCTGGGAGGGGAACTTGCAAGTGTGGGGCCCGTGTATCTGCTGCCCTTGTCCTTCGAGGTGATAAAAGACACAGGTTTAGAAAATGCTGCAGGGAGGCCTTAGCAATTTGTTGCAGTGCACTTTGTGGAAGACATACATTGCTATAACCCTGTTGTGGAGAGAGTCAAGGTTGAATGTCTTAGTTTGGATACCAATCAAGCTAGGTGCTTTGTCCTGGAAGGTGTTCAGCTTCATGAGCAACTCATCATAGGTCTTTTGACAGTATTTCCAAAACTCCTTACCTTTGCCCCATAGGAGGACAAGAGCTGATGGGGACACCATCATCCTGACTGTTAAATATTTTGTTGTGCCTTTGTTGTCGCAATCCTGGAACCTCTTCCTTAAAAACACTGGGAGTGTACCTACAATACTTGGGCTTCAACAATTCAAAGAGGCAACTTATTTTCACATTCTTAAAAGCAATTAAGGATGGGCAGTAAATGCAAGCCTCAGACACTGACACCCATATCTCATGTAAGAATACATAAACAGTTGCCAAGGTATACCACACATCCATTAATTGCAGAGCCTTTTTCTTTAAAAGAATTTTAAAAAAACAGAACCTGCTCTGTACCTTACATAATTTTTTTTTAATTTATAGTGAATAATATAAGTTTTTCAACAATATGATTGTACATCAAGCCCCAAATCTAACAAATTTATTTGTATTTGTCTGTATTTACTCTGTTTAATTGTAATGAAGGAACAGTTACCCCATGAGAGAAATATTTTTACTTAGTGTAAATCTAACAGTCTTTACATAAAATACATTCTGCTCAAATTGAAGAGATTAGAAATGAACATATGTCCAGTGATGGCATGCAAAATATACCTTCATGAGGTAACGGTCCTCTTTCTGATGTGAGCCTGCAGTATAGTGCATTTCTTTCTCTTGTGGTTTTCTTAGGATTATACTTTGGCAGCTTTGCCCCTGCTTTAAATTGCTGAATTTGATATTGAAAATCTGCTTCAAGATGACCCACAAAGTGACCCATTTAACAGCCTTTGATCCCCAATCAAGAAGCAAACATTTCCGGTCACAGCCTGGTGCACAAAGCAGATGTTTTGTCTGAGAAGGAGAGTCAGGAGCTAAATCAGCTGCCTCAATTTCTCAAAGATCAGCAAGCTGTCTGGAAAAGTTGCTCTTAAAATAGCTTATCATCACCTCCTGTACAACACAACCTTGTTGAAGTAGGAGTTAAACCCCATTATGCCCATCGTATGGGTGTGAACTAATCACAAAGTGGACTAATTTCTGCGAGCAGAAGTCCTGCACCTCAAGAGCAATTGAAAGTCATTGGAGCTGACATTGGATTGATTGTTTTTCTCAGGCAGTTGAGGCAGCCACTTAAAACAGACCTTCGGCTTCTTCCATAGGCTAATAAGGGACCTAATTTCTGTTTTAAATCCCATTGAGGAAACTGGGCTTCCCTAAGCAGAGCAGATGTTGTGTCAAATATGATTTCATTTGGATTTAAGCCTAGCAAGCTACTGCCATCTGTACATTTTTAAATATCATAAGTAATGGGTTTCAAGAACTCATAAGTGATATTAAGGTTGTTTATTACATTTGTTAAGAAGCAATGTTTTTGACATCTCCATCTTCCCTGGTTTTTCTCCCTTTAAAAAACATTGTTATTTGACAAGTGTTGCTCCACGTTTCTTAGTATGTAATAAAAATGATTTATTTACAGTGGCTGGTGGTGTACTCTTTGTCAATCACTTGCTTAACTCTTAATTCAAAATGACCCATTCATTAACTGTCAGTTTAACTTGCGGTCACTTTTTATTTTACCTCTTGTTGAGGATCATTTGCTCGCCCCAACCAGATACTTGCATAGATAAAGCATAAAGAAGATGCTAGAAGAATTCCTGCTATCTGTTCAGGAATGTGTGCAACTTTATTTTGCTTCAATCTCTGGCTGATTCGAATGTTTATTTTGTGATGAAAGAGAGAGACATACATAAAAAGAAGGTAATGACCTTCAATTGTGGGTTCACAATACTATGTTTGCCAATTCTATAATGCTCGCATCGTATAATGTCATAATTCTATAATATTCTTAGGTTCATAATTTCTTACAAACCTAAAACATAGTGATGAGCTGCATTCTACTTAGGTTTGATGTGCAACGTATCTCCGTAGCTTTCCTAAGGCCCAGTATTGACCTGGATTTGGCCCTTCTCTCATTCTGCACACCCTCTTGTCTTCCGACCGCTGGCAGTGACCTGACATTATTCTGACTTTAAAAGGATGAGCTGCCTGTCGGGGTGGAATAGGTGACAGATATTCACCCAAATAATATTGGCCAAAATTGGATTGTTGGTTACAACTGAGACAATAAGGAGTTAATGGAGTGGTGCTCCTGCTCTTGTTGTGTAATACAACAATGTGTCCAATTTTGCAGTTTTGCTTTGTTTGCTGCAAGATCACACAGCTAAGCAGAAGGATAAACAATGGAATAACACTTGCATTAAATTCACAATTAGGCGATATTTTTGGGAGGCTATCATTACAAGCTACATCAACACTCCTGTCTAACATCAAGCTTTCTGGAGACTAATTATTAGCTGTGAAAGCAGACAAATATTCATAGTGTGAAGATTATTTGATGACTATTCAAAACAGGTTAACTAATGATGTGAATGCTGGCTGAACTGTCAGGTGGTACTTTCACCCCTCTGGTGCAGTGAGATGAATGACGAGTGAGATGACTCACATGGGCAAGAATGAAAATATCTAGCTCTTGATGTTAAGAACGAAATCACCCAATTAAGTCCTTAAGCCTTAGATAACAAGTTTGGATTTTACCAGGGAGAGGCGACAAATACATTCCATTGTACTTGCATATGATTAACACCCAGATTTACCACATCAACACCACAATTCCAATTTGAGAAACTAGACAGTGTTAAAAACCCAAATGGTAAAACAAAGTGGATACCTGGTGACTTGTCTCACCAGTGTCTATTGCAGTTCATGGAATGCCGCTGCCTGCCATTTAGCTTCTCTCTAAACAGAACTGAGTCTTCATTACAAACTGCCTCCATGGTTAATAACCACACCCTTCTTGGACCCTTCTTCCACACTTGACAACTGTCAAAGCAAAAACCTCAAAACATCATCACTCTTGTATTGATTCCGCCATGACATCAAAGCTTTAATCATTTATTTTGGAGTTAAGACACTACCAGAATTTATATGCTTCTGCCAAGTCATTCTGACCACATAGACAGCTAGGTAACTCATATAGTTATACTGAATGTTTTGCACTTACAGGAACAAAGGTCTCTTATGTGTCTTAGCTCACATTTTGGTGTATGATATCTTTGAACTGGCCAAGATAAATCCAGCCTTTGAGGGTTATACAGCTTTTTAGCATTGAGTGGAGGTAAGCAGCTTTTATCAATGGGGAGCACTGAGAGTATATGTATCAGTCAGAGAGAGAGTGGACATTTCATTGTGCGGCTTGGGTTACAAAAATATTATGGAATTACAGCATGTGTCAGCAGCTTACATGCCAAACACACTGAGTTTGCTTGAAATAAATTGTGATGTCTAAAAGTCAAAGGTGATGAGTGATTAATAGTGATGGTGGACTTCCAGTTTGTCAGGGAGTACTACTATAGTTATTCAAGATTCTCATTCACCTACAGCCCAAGGGTCTGGACTGCGGGAACTCTGGGCCAATTGTAAGCAATGTGGGGATAACATGTATGTGAGTTGGCATGTCATTGAAAAATCAGTTCAGGACGGTTGTCCTGACAAATCATTTGATGGGTAGTGTTCAGCCGGTGCAGTCCTGTTAATAAATCTGGGGTTTGAAGATTTGATAGTCATGGGAATTTGACTGCTAAGACACTGAGAAAAATGGACAGATCAAGTCTGGGGATGGTCATCGTTATACCGAACCACTGAGGGAACAGTCACTTTGGCACAGAACAATTGCCGATAACAGGGTGGTACCTCGCAGTGAATTATGGGAGACTAGGAGCCTTGGAAGGGCACATTCATGCTGATCATTTATTACTCTGGTTTCTACATAGGAGAGTGCAGGACCAACATGGCATGGGAATTTCAGTCTTGAGATCTGCAGATAAAGCAGATTCATTAGTCGTGATATAAAGAGGTGAGTTGGGGGATGGTTGTTTGGATGTGGATGAGGAGTCATCAGGACCACATAGAAATACAGGAAATAGAATCCTTTAAGCTTGTGCTAGCATTCTTTATGATTATCAGTTATCAACTAATCCAGTTCCCATTCCCTTTGATCCCTCTAGCCCTAAAATATATTTAACTGCTTCTTCTAAGCATTCAATATTTTGGCCTTGACTGTTTTCTGTGGCAGAAAATTCCCCAGGATTATCACTCACTGGGTGAAGGAACGTCTCCTCATCTCAGCCCCTGTATCCTCCAACTGTGAACCCTGGTTCTGAACTCTCCAATTATTGGGAACATTATTCCTGTATTTAGCCTGTCTGGTCCCATTTGAATTTTAAAGTCTCTCTTATTCATCTGAATTCCTGCAAATATAGGGACGAGGACAGCAATATAACAGGAAGTGTCAAGAGCGAGGGAAATGAGAGAGCCACAATAGAGCCTGTAAGTCACTGATGTTAATACAAAATTAGAACCTCACCATGTCATCTGAAAGTCAACCGTGCAATAACTTCACAAAATGGCTGTGACCACATGCAAAGTGAGATAGGCAAGTTACATATTTTTCTATAAAGTTTGAGTTATGAACTTTGATTTTGAGATGCTGCTAGGAACATCACTGATTTATGCCATCACAATATTCATGCCATCACTGATTTAAAAAGTTATTCATCAGTGTTTAAATCTCATTTCATTGGAGTTCAGTAATTGTCAAAGAATGCAGATAACAAATCAAGGCTTCAAGTCAACATGAGAATCACATTATACTCACTGACTGACACCTTGTCATGAAAGCTCAATAAGTCTTATTCTAACAAAGAACTTTAAAGTGAAACCTAATGTTTTAATACAGCAATGAAATTCCACATGAAAACATTGGAAGACAATGCATTGTAGCTGTGATTTCCACACATAGAGAACTAAATATACAAGGCTATAGTCTATGATATGGAGAAAAATATGTTTTTCTTGTGTGGGTGGGGATTTGCATTTCTTGGTGACTTACTGCCAGAAGCTCATTCCTGCTTCGCGGTGCAGTATGCAGTTGGACAAGGTCAAATATTTCACAGCTACATGTTCTGACATTGTGATGTTTCAGTGTGTGAGGCATAACTTTCAGCTTAACTGTTAAGGATGTAAGGCACAGGAATCCCTTTAACAACATTGTGTTATCTTTCTGACTTTCCCTATTCAGCTGTTCACAGAACTGAATTAGCAGATATCTTGTCAGAGCAAAACTAATGGTTTTGCTCTTACTTAAAAAGAAACAAAGATGGCCCCTCTCACCTTGCCATTAATGCTGGTCACCCACAACAACATTCTTGCGGTTACGAGCACAGATCCAGAAAACACAGAACATTTTGATACATCTTGGTCTCAAAGGCAGTCAATACCTTTTGCATGGAGAATGTCAGGTGCTCAGATGCTAGTGACACCACAGTAATAACATCCTCCATCCTTCATTCCAGTTTACTTAAGGAAGGTGCCCAAGAAATAATGGATGGATTTTTTTCCAAAATTCAACAGTTCATACAGATTGGAGGGTAGCGCATGTAATCTCTTTATTTAAAAAGGTAATCTGTGAGAAACTCAGGAATTATTGACTAGTCAGACTGATGTCAATAGTGGGGAAAATGTCAGAGACCACTGTAAAAGATTTAGTAGCTGAGCATTTGGAAAATCGTGGCAGGATTGGACAGAGCCAGAACAGGAAAGTAATGCTTGACAAACCTACTGCAATTCTTTGAGGATGTGACTTGTAGAGTTGGTGAGGGGGGAAAACTGGTTATAGATTATCTGGGCCATCAGAAGGTCCTTGACAAAGTCCCACTTAAGAGATTACTGAGTAATATTCAACCACACAGGGTTGGGGTAAAGTATTGAGATGGATAGAATACTGCTTGGCAGAATCAACAAAAATTAGGAATAAAGTTCTGAATGGCAGGTTGTGACCAGTCAGGTGCTGCAGGGATCAGTTTTAGGACCCCAGCTATTCACAATATATGTTAACAATTTGGATGAGAGAAATAAGTTATCTCCAAGTATCTCCAAATTTGCAGATGAGACAAAACTGGTTGGGAGAGTGAGCTATGTGAAAGGTGCAGAGACGTTCCAGTGTGAAGTGAATTAAAGCTAAGTGAATGAAAAAATACCTGGTAGAAGCAGATTGGGAGCAAAAGCAGGAAGTAACTTTTTTTTTGAATGGATATTCTGAAGAAGGCTCACCAAGCCGAAATGTTAACTCTGCTTTCTTTCCACAGATACTGCCAGATCTGCTGAACTTTTCTAACAATTTCTGATTGTCTTCTGATTTTGTTTCTGATTTCTAGCATCCGCAGTTCTTTGTTTTTTTTTTATTTACTGCTCAATGAGACTTGGATGTCTTCATATACCAGTCACTGAAGATAAACATGCAAGCATAGCAGGTGGTAAAGAAGGCAAATAATATATGTTGGCTTTCGTAGTGAGAATATTTGAGTACATGAACTAGGATATCTTGTTGCAATTATATAGGGTCTTGATGAGATCACACCTGGAATATTGTGTGCAGTCTTGATCTCCTTATCTGAGTAATAATGTTCTGGCTATAGAGGGAGTACAGCAAAGGCTTACTAGGCCAATTCCTGAAATAGTAAAACTAACAAATGTGGAGAGTTTGAATGGATTAAGTTTATATTTATCAGAGTTCATAAGAATAAGAGGTATTGCATAGAAACCTGTGAAATTTGAACAGGAGTGGACAGCTTGGATACTGGAAAGATGTTTCTGATACAGGAGAATCCAGAAGTGGAACCAAAGTCGAAGGTTGCAAGGCAGACTATTTGGGACAGAGATGAGGAGAAATTTCTTCACCCAGAGAGCGTTGAGCTGGTAGAATTCAATAGCACAGAAAGCAGTTGAAGCCACAACATTGTATGATTTCAGGAAAGAGTTGGATAAAGCACTTGGGGCTAAAGCGATCAAAGAATGGGGAGAGAATTGGGGATAGGCTATTGAGTTGGAAGAATAGCCATAAACATAATGAATGGCAGAGCAGCTTAAAGGGCTGAATGGCCTACTCCTGCTCCTATTTTCTATGTTTCTCTGTGTACTGAGTGCCTACAGAACTCTTGCGAAATGTTTTTTGCCTGCCTCTGCAGGTTGACCAATACACTTGAGGTTAGAACAGAGGAATGTTTTCTTCATAGGGCTGAGCAGAGGCCCAGTCTCAGGAAGTCCTCTGGGTGTCAGTGAAATCTGACATCTCTTCACTGGTTGTGATGACATGTCTGTGATGTGCTCATCAGGTTGTGTCCCAGACAGAGTACCCAGCAAAGTCTCTGAGCAGATGGAGGGTGCAGGTGAAGGTCTTTCTGGTCTGTTGAACTTTTACTGGCTTCCTCCTCAGAGGCAAATGTGGAGCTAAGTGTTCAGGCTGAGGCCTCTTCTTTCTGGAGGTTCTCTGCATGCTGCTGATGCCTAACTAAGGGAATAGAGAGAATTATAAAATCTTGTACATATTCAAAGAGTTTGTGCTGGTAGTAACGAATGAGAAACAGTGCAAAATTGGTTGGTAGTCCATTAGTTTTCTGCTATCATGACATGGACACTCCTGGTTTTCCCTGGAAAACCTCATTTTCTTCTTCATGTCAGGAATGATGAAGCTGATGTCCACCACCTCCTCACTTGTTGTGGCCTGAGTCTGGGCCAGAATTTCTTGCAATGAGCTGTGGGGAGGAAATCAATATGATGCAATTAGTTGAGAAGTTAATAAACATCAATGAGCAACAGAGGAAGTGAGGTGCACAGTGGGTGAGGAGGAAGCCCAAAAACCAGAAAAGGGTTGGTAGTTGTAGATGGTGATGGGGTTGATGAGAGCCAATCAGTGATCATAATGCACATTATTCTGAGTACTGTAGTCCAGAGGACTTGTGAATATGAATGTTAGTATGTATGTGACGTAGCAAAGAGAAGGTAGCGTCATGACCCCTCATCGAGTACAAGTGATGATTCCACTACTAGTAACTTCAATGTCCATTGCTATTCACTTAGGAAGCAGTGTTGGATATATTGCTGTCTCTACTCAGGTTGCCTCGTGCTGGTGCATAGTCTCTTGCATGGTCAGCTGGGAAGAGGACTAACCATCTCTTGTTATGAAGATATGGGTGTACTTTAAGAGAGTTAAAAGCAGCAGACCTACCAGACACAGCACCAAGTGCTCTCAGTAAGGTAGCAATGTAACACTTGGTTGAACAACTCAATTAACTCGTTGCCTGGAAACAACAAAAAAACAGATTTGAATTAGGCCAATCAGTTTAAATTATTCCCTGAAAAATACTAATTTCAAATCAAGTTTGAATTGAGTATATTGACAATCTGAAAAGCCAATGACACAATCCAATGCTCTGGGTAATCAGACTAGGGAAAAATTGAACAGTTGGGAGGAGAACTACCAAGCCCCAGTGGGTAAAAGACTGCCTGAAAAATAGCTCTCTCAAAATTATATTTTTTGAGCATTTACCCATGAAGCAGAATTCCTAAGAAGAAGAAAAGAAAACACAGGAATATCCAAATAGAAGAATCGAAAGCTATCTGGTTTTGAGTTAATAAATGTTGTTTTGTAAATCTAAGTTGGGAGTTTTATCGAAGTAGTGTTGTAGCGGGAAAGGTAAAAGATAGTTTAGAATAAGGACTTGTACACAATTGTTAGTTACTTATTCTCTTTTATACTTTAAGAAATAAAGTTATTAATTTTTACTTTAAATAGTTCTTGGCCACTCGAATTTTTACAGATTACTGCATGGAATAAATCTTTTCTGTGTTGCTGGTTTTAAATTAAGCAGGAGAGTTTACCCCATGTAATAACAGTTTGGGGGCTCAGAGCCATGATTTGAACTGGTTTAGACAGATTTAAGTAGATTTGGTGGTACAAAAAATCCTAGCAGATTTAAACATTTACAGGTTAGTGTCCTAGATCTTTAAATTAAACATCGGTGAGACAATTTGTTTAATTTCAGTGACTTGTGGTTGATTAAATTAAAAGTGAGAGAAATGGCTCTTAAAATTGCGAAAGAAGTTCTGGGATTTGAAGATGATTCTCAATTTTGCCAAGAAAGTTTAGAAGGAAAGAAAAAGGCCACACTTTTAGAATGAGCAAATAAGTTTGAATTGGGTTTAACCAAGGACAAAAGTAAAGCTGAAATTGTAAAGGGGTTACTCAAACACTTAGGTGTGTCAGAGAAACAACAGTAGAGGTAGAAAAACTTAAATTACAATTGAGGAAAATGGAGTTCAAAGAGAAACAAGGGAGAGAGAGAGGAAAGAGAGGGGAGAGAGAAAGGAAAAAGCAAGAGAGAAGAGAAAGACAAAGAAGAGACAGAGAGAGGAAAAAGAGAAGGAGAGAAGGTTTTTAGCTGAGCAAAGAGAGAGAGAAGAAAGGGAGAGACAAAAAAAAAGAATTTGAACTTGAGAAGTTGTGACTTAGTCAGCAAAGTTAAGTTAACAAGATAGAGATTAGAAGAGAGGGTAATGATATATATAAATATGTCAAAACTTTGCCATATTTTGATGAGAAAGATGTTGAAGCCTTCTTTATTTCATTTGAAAAATCGGCTAGACAGATGAAGTGGTCCGAGGATTTATAGGTAATGCTAATTCAGACTACACTGGTAGGCACAGCTAGTGAGGAATTTTCAATGCTATCGGATAAGGAGTCAAGGGATTTTGAAGAGGTTGAACAGGCTATTTTAATGCTTATGAATTAGTACCAGAAGCATATGGACAGAAGTTTGGAAACACAAAGAAGGAACCAGGTCAGACTTATGTTGAGTTTGAAAGAATTAAACATAGTCATTTTGATCGATGGGTGCATGCTTAGAAAATAGATAGAACATTTGAGGCTCTCAGAGAGATTATTCTGCTGGAAGAGTTTAAAACACTTCCAGAGATGGTAAGAATTCACGTCAACAAACAGAAAATTCAGGAAGTGAGAAGGGCAGCAGAATTAGCTGATGAGGACATGTTGATGCATAAGACAAACTTCCAGCCAGAACTTCGTCCTGTGAGGGATAGCAGTCGGGAGAAGGGGAGATCCTACACTACTAAACCAGGGTTAGAGAGCACTGGTAAGAGTTTACCATAGGATAAAAAGAAGCCCAAGAGGGTGGAAAGGAAGTGAAAAGCCTCAGGTGTTTCCACTGTGGTAAAGTGGAAAGACATGTAAAGACACAGTGCTGGTCGTTAAAGAAAGGTACAGTGGGAAAAGATGTGGTGATAGAAGCTAAGCTAGTGGCATTAATGAAGATGGTAAAGGAGACACCAAGAAAAGCCGAGAAGCTGCAGGAGAGTGCACAGCCTGGGCAGGGACTGGGTATGAAATTAGTACCTGATCTCCACAAAGAATTCACCTCCATGGATAAAGTTTACTCAGAAAGAAGACAGAGGGAAGGACAAGAAGTTATAATTGTGAGAGATGCGGGATCTAAAGCTGATAGTAAGGGATGAGCGAATATGCAATCTTTCTGATTTGTTACCTTAGAGTGTGGTAATTTGTGGGAGAGATGGACAGAAATTTAGTGTTCCCCTATGTAAGATCAGCTCGGAGTGCCAACTTAAGATTGGGAAAGTTACAGTGGGAGTGATTGGCAGTGTCAGTTCCAGGAATTCAGTTTGTTCTTGGGAATGATTTGGCAGGATCCAAGGTGGGAGTGACACCTCTTCTTGTGTAGAAGCCCAAGGAAAACTAAAAAAAATGGAGGAGTTAAAACAGAAATATCCTGGTATTTTCCCAGACTGTGTGGTAACCGGATCCCATTATCATAAGTCACAGCCCAAAGTGAAAAGTAAATAAAAAGATGAAGGGTTGAAGTTCAGTTAGCTGATACCCTGTTTGATGCAATGGTGCAGGAAAAACCTGACAGAAGTGTTTAGTCCTGAAAGGCGAAGAGATTTTCAACAGCAAGACAAGATGATAAAAGATATATATGTGGGTGCGTACTCTGAAAAGGAGGCAGAGAATATTCCAGAGGGTTGTTATCTGAAAGATAGAATCCTCAGGGGGAAATGGAGGTCACGGCAGGTAAGTGCAGAGAGAAATGGGCTGAAGTGCACCAGATTGTGTTGCCGGTAGCATACAGACAGGAAGTGTTACAGGTAGCACATGAACTACCTGTAGGAGTTCACCTAGGGGCACAAATGACCAGGATAAGGAACAAAAGAAATTTTATTGGCCCGGAATGCACAAAGATGTGTTTAACTTTTGCCGTATGTACCATACATATCAAATGATAGGTAAGCCACAGGTGGGAATAAAACCAGCACCTTTGTTGACAATTCCCGCATTTGAAGAACTTTTCACGCGGGTTATAATTGATTGTGTCAGTCCCCTCCTGAGAACTAAAATTGGGAACCAGTTCTTGTTAGCCATAATGGATGTGTCTACCAGATTTCGGGAGACAATTACGTTATGGACTATCAAAGGCAAAAAGTGTAGTAGTGGAGTAGTAGCTTTCTTCACACAGTATGGGCTACCCAGAGAGATTCAGTTGGACCAAGGGTTATATTTTACTGCTTGGCTGTTTAAGGAGATTATGGATAGCTTAGGAAGACAGCAGTTTAAATCCAGTGTGTATCATCCTGAATCCCAGGGAGCTTTAGAAAGGTGGCATCAGATCTTGAAGACCACGTCAAGCGCATACTGTCAAGATTACCCAAATGATTGGGATAAAGGCATCTCATTCATATTGTTTGCCATTAGAGGTGCTCCAAAAGAATCTACTTAGTTTACTCCCTTTGAGTTAATATTCAGGCATGAAGTGAGAGGCCCTTTGAAATTATTTAAAGAAAAATTGATAGGACCAAAGTAAGAGATCTCACACTTAGATCATATACTCGAAGTGAGGGAGAGATTTAACAGAGTAGGTGAGTTAGCTAAACAACAACCAAAAAGGGCACAGTTTAGAATGAAGTAGGTGGCAGATAAAAACTCTGAGAGTTGGACGTTTTCCCGAAGGGAAAACATGCTAGTACTGCTACCAGTGATAAGAGATCCCTTCAAAGCCAAGTTTAGTGGTCCCTATCAAATTGAGAAAACGTTTGAGTTAGGTGAACTATTTATTAAAGATGCCTGATAGAAAAAAAAAAGTTATTGAGTATATAATGTGAACATGTTGAAACCATATTATACCAGGGAGATAGAACTAGTGAAACAGGTGCCAGTTACTGCTCCGCAGAGTGAGGAATCAAATCCAGATGATGTGGTTTTGAAGTGCCTCAAAATTGATTAAAAAGTGAAGAGGTCCTTGAGGAGTGGGATAGGTTAGTAAGATATCTGTCTCAGGAGCATAGAACACAGATGAAAGATTTGTTACTGCAGTAAAAGGACATATGTAAGAATTAGATGGGGAGGACTAATGCTATTGAACATGAAGTAGATGTAGGAAATACTGCTCTGATAAAACAACACCCCTATGGACTTAATCCTCTCAAAACCAGACAGGTCCAAAAGGGGGTGCAGGCCATGCTCGATGAGGTCATTATCGAACCAAACCAGAGCAAATGGAGTTCGCCGATCATCTAGTTCCCAAACTGAATGGGACTCAATGATTCTGCATGGATTATTGGAAGGCCAACACCGTTACAAAATCAGACTCATATCCAGTTCCTCGATTGGAGGACTGTATTGAGAAAGTCAGACAAGCCAGTTACATCACCAAGTTGGACTTAATGCGTGGTTACTGTTAAGTAGCTTTAT
Source organism: Chiloscyllium punctatum (assembly GCF_047496795.1). Classification (NCBI taxonomy): domain Eukaryota; kingdom Metazoa; phylum Chordata; class Chondrichthyes; order Orectolobiformes; family Hemiscylliidae; genus Chiloscyllium; species Chiloscyllium punctatum. The sequence continues at coordinate 93,241,825 of NC_092747.1, forward strand.
CAGAGTTGGTGAAAGATTGATGCCCTTTGGAATAAAAAAACACGCTCTCCACATTCCAAAGACTCATGAACAGAGTGTGGCTAGATTAATAAACTGTTCAGTCTATTTGGACAATGTAGTGATCTTTAGTAAGTCCTGGACAGATCACATGGTACAATTGGCAGAGATATTTGAATGACTATGAGAAGCAAAACTGGTGATAATTTCTAAATAAAACTGAATTCGCGAAAGCAGAGGTGACGTTCTTGAGAGATAATATTGGTCAAGGAAGGTCGACGCCATGGAACACAAAGACGAAGGCCATCGAGGAATTTTCACCACCTACCACGAAAAAAGAGATGCTTTGATTCTTAGGACTCAGCGGATTCTATCGGAAGTTTGTTCCAGCAGTATAGTGGCACCATTAACCGATTTGCTGAAGAAGAACACAAACTTTCAGTAGACAGAGCCATGCCAGAAGACATTCGACCATTTGAAATCAATATTAACAACCAAACCAGGTTTAGCTATACAAAACTTTTCAATGCCTTTTAAAGGCGCCATCAATGATAATGACATAGGAGTTGGAGTTGTACTCCTACAGGAAGGTGAGGATGAGATTGAACTGCCAGTTGGTTACTTTTCAACATCCACCAGAGGAAAGACTCTGCAATCAAAAGGGAACTATTGAGTATGGTACTGGACTTAGAACATTTTAATGTTTTTGTCATGGGCAAAATGTCGGAGACGATTGTGTACATGGATCACAATCCACTCACTTTCTTAGAATGCTTTAAAGATAAGAATATGAGACTATTTTGTTGGAGTCTTATGCTACAGACTTCTAATTTAAAAATCATACATGTTGCAGGTCAGAAGAATGTAGTTGCAGATGTGTTATCACAGATTTAACTGATAGAGTTTAGATGAGATTTGTCTTTATTTAATGTTATATATGCAGGTATATGGGAAGATGTTAAGGTGAACTTATATTAAAGTTATCTGTAGGTTATGGTAATATGTTTTTCTTTTCTTAAGGGGTAAGGTGTTATGAAGATGTGGGTGTACTTTAAGAGAGTTAAAGGCAGTAGAACTACTGGGCACGGAACCAAGTGTTCTCCACAAGGTAACAATGTAACATTTGGTCGAACAACTCGATTAACTTGTTGCCTGCAAACAACAAAAAACTTCAAATTAGGCCAATCAGTTTAAATTATTCCCTTAAAAAAAAACTAACTTCCAGCCAAGTTTGAATCGAGTATATTGATAATCTTAAAAGCCAATGATACAATCCAATGCTCTGTATAAGACTGGGGGAAACTTGAACAGTTGGGAGGAGAACTGCCAAGCCCCAGCTGGTAAAAGACTGCCTGAAAACTAACTCTCTTAAAAGTACCTTTTTCGATCAGTAACCTGTGAAGCAGAATCCCTAAGAAGAAGAAAACACAAGAAGATCCAAATAGAAGAATTAACAGTTGCCTGGTTTTGAGATAAGAAGTGTTATTTTGTATATCTTAATTGGGAGTTTTAACGGACTGGTATTATAGAAGGGAAGGCAAAAGATAGTTTAGAGTAAGGACATGTACATAGTTGTTATTTAATTTTTCTATTTTATGCTTTAAGAAATAAAGTTATTAATTCTTACTTTAAATACTTCTTGGCCACTCAAAGTTTTACAGATTACTGCATGGGATAAATCTTTTCTGTGTTGCTGGTTTTAAGTTAAGCAGGAGAGTTGACCCCGTGTCGTAACACTCTCCCTTCGTAACATTTCAAGATCCTCTCCAGGGGGTAGGGAGCAAGTTCAGTTTCCTTTCTGTAACATTGGGTCAGAGTAAACACCACAGTGCAAGAAGTAGCTTCTGGACTGCTGCATCTGAAACAGTGTGCATTGTGATTGAAGTATTTCATGGAGTTGTGAGAGCAGGGAAGTCCCACAGTGACATCTCATTAACCATTCAATTCACTGAGAAACATGGCCTACAACTCTATTGCATAATTGACAAGGTATAAGATGGAAGATTACACAAGATAACTTGCCCTAAACTATGGTGGTGTTGAAATTTGCTTGCCACCACACTCTAGTTGCAGACAGGGAAAATCAGCTTCTCACTCTACTTACAGTATAAACATCATGGTCAACATTGAATTGGATGCCCACATTTATTTCTGTAATGGAATATTAAACATTTTTCATGTTTAGGAGTGAAAAATGTGTTGCTGGAAAAGCACAGCGGGTCAGGCAGCATCCAAGGAACAAGATTTCCTGAAGAAGGGCCTCTGCCCGAAACGTTGATTCTCCTGCTCCTTGGATGCTGCCTGACCTGTTGCACTTTTCCAGCAACACATTTTTCAGCTCCATCTTCAGCATCTGCAGTCCTCACTTTCTCCTCATGTTTAGGATTATCCACCTCAATTTTTCCCAATATCTGGTAACTAATACTATACCATGTAGCATCATTCAACAGAATAATGGTGCACACTCAACTTTGCAAAAACAGCAGAGAACATCATTTAATGGTATTGCTGCTGCAATCTGCTTAATTGACATGCAGACAATGTGCACTTTTCTCTTATCACAAACATAGAAGAATATAACTATTCATGAAGCAGAATGCATAAGCAAGCAAGGAAATTGCTTTATCAATTGTCACAAAAACTTAGAGTCACCAACAGGTATCATATCCTAAATATATTGATCGTGAGTTCAAAGATAAAGTAGAGAGCAAGGATGAAGGATAGCATGCAAAAATGCTTACAAGTCCAACTGTCTCCTGAGCATTGGAGGTCAGTTCCCATACATCATCTTGTGCTTTAGATCTAATGGAGCATATCGCCAGTAGAATTTGAAATTAAATATGCTGATATAATTCTGCCCATGTTTTTCTTTTATTTAGCATGAATTTTAGCTGTTGGCCTTTGTTTGTTAAGTGGGGAACCATGCTTAAGTTCTGGCATCTTAAAGAAACTACAGGATCCCAAAAATAGTGGCTATTGAACATTTGAATTAATGCTATGCCATTGAATCTTCAGATTCAAACAGCTTCCTGCTTAAAGAGAAAAGTTAATAGGAATCATAGGAATCTGGGATTGAGGAGCAAGCAGAGGAATTCAGCCCTTCAGTAAGATTGTGGCTGAAAATTTTTGTAATCTCAACTCCATTTTCCTGTCTGTCCCCATGATACAACATGGTTTTCTATATGTTACTCCACTAGCATTTACCATAAAGACTGGGTTCTTGTTGAAATGGATGTCTTGAAATGTATTAACACTAATTATGTACATCAATATGATATCTTAAAGATACGCATGCAATCTGGATGCTACTATTTCTTAGTTTACTGTTAAACCATATGTACAGTTAATTGGCTGACGAGCTGAAATTTGCCAACTGGCCTGATCGATTTGCAGACTGCAAAACTAGAGCATTGCATATCATTAAATCATCTAACTGTCTTAAATGAATAGTACCTCACTGATTTCTGTGGCATAATGAGACATCCCCACAACCCTTGACACCGTGTCTGTCAAAATTAATCTTGTATGAATTCTACAATACATCCTTCACTGCTTTCTGAGGCAGAGACTTCCACAGACTAATGGGTTGCTGAGTAGAAAATAAAGGCTCCTCTTTTCCATCTTCAAAGCGTGACTTCTTATTCTTAAACTGTGATCTCCTCATTCTAGTTACATGATAACAATGGATTATTAACTTCTTAAGCAGAGACATAGAAGAGGTAGAAAAGCTATTTTTACATCAAAACACTAGACCAAGACAGAAAAAAATCCAGAAAATGGGAAAAGGCATGGAGCTTTACCTAAGATAAGCAGTACAGTTTACATTGATATAAACCCTAAGGAAGGCCATAGCCTGGTAATGGAAGTTAGACAGAATTCCTCTTGCCATCAGGTTCTGTCTGAAACAACAATTCTTTGAAGAGTGAGTTACGTTCAGCCCTGTCAATCACTGTAGCATGGATCTGTAGCTGCAAGGACAGCACATAATCAAATTACTGTTAAATAATACTTAATCCAATTCAGGGTTCTAAACAATAGCTTCAGTTAATGAAACTCCAATTATAATAAATGTAAGAGGAAAGCTGCTTCATAACAAATAGAAGGATAGATTAACAATAGGTTATGCTAAATTTTTTTTTGCAAAATGAAAATCACACAACACCAGGTTATATTTCAATTGGACTACACGGTGCAGAAAAGGTCCTTTGGCCCATCGAGTCTGCACTACCCCCCCACTACATAGCTACCACTAATGGCGTGCTAATCCCAATTTCCTGCACTTGTCCCATTTCCTTGAATGTTATGACATTTCAAGTGCTCATCAAAATAATTTTTAAAGATTGTAAGTTTTCTGGCCTCCACTACCTTCCCAGGCAGTGCATTCCAGATTCCCACCAACATCTGAGTGAAAAAGTTTTTTTTCAAATCTCCACTGAATCTCCTGTCCCTTACCCTAAAACTATGCCACCTCATGATTGACTCTTCAAGAAATGGGAACAGCTGCTCCCTAGTCTCCCTGTCCATTCTCCTCATAATCATATACACCTCAATCATGTTCTGCCTCAGTCTTCCCAACTCTAAAGAAAACAAGCCAAACCTATCTAATCTCTCCCTATAGTTCAACTTCTCCATCTTAGGCAATGTCTTGGTGAATCTTCTTCTGTGCCCCCTCAAATGCCATCACATCCTTCCTATTGTGAGGTGATCAGAACTGCACACAATTCTCCAGCTGTGGCCTAATCAACACTCAGCACAACTCCAACATGACTTCCTTGCTCTTTTACTTTGGGCCATGACTGTTGAAAGCACCTGTCTCATATGCCTTCTTAACTACCCTCTTCACAGCTATCCATTCCTGACAACTTCAGGTTTCTGTGAATAATTATCCCAAGATCCTTCTGTTCCTCTAAGCTACCAGTGTCCAGCAATTCAATAAATAATACCTCATTTTGTTTCTTCTTCCAAAGTACATCACCGGCACTTATTAGGGTTAGGTATCATCTGTCACTGCTCTGCCCATCTGACCAATCTATCTAATCCTCCTGCAACCTGCATCCATCTTCTTCACTATTGGCCATCCTACTAATCTTAGTGTCATCTGTAAATTTGCTTAATATTCTCTACACATTTTCATCTATATCATTTATATATATATAACAAACAGGGTCCCAGTAAGATCCGCGTAGTACATCATTGAACACTGGTCTCCAGTGAATCAAACAGCCTTCACCGCCGCTCCCTCACCACCAGACGCCTGGAGGAAGAACGCCTCATCTTCCGCCTCGGAACACTTCAACCCCAGGGCATCAATGTGGACTTCAACAGCTTCCTCATTTCCCCTTCCCCCACCTCATCCTAGTTTCAAACTTCCAGCTCAGCACTGTCTCCTTGACTTGTCCGGACTTGTCGAACCTGCCTATCTCCTTTTCCACCTATCCACTCCACCATCTCCTCCTTGACCTATCACCTTCATCTCCTCCCCCACTCACCCATTGTACTCTATGCTACTCTCTCCCCACCCCCACCCTCCTCTAGCTTATCTCTCCATGCTTTAGGCTCACTGCCTTTATTCCTGATGAAGGGCTTTTGCCCGAAACGTCGATTTCGCTGCTCGTTGGATGCTGCCTGAACTGCTGTGCTCTTCCAGCACCACTAATCCAGAATTAGCTCTCTACTACTACTCTTTGTGTCTTATGGCTAAGCCAGTTTCTGATCCATCTCACCCAGTTTCCCTGAATTCCACGTCCTTTAAATTTCTCAGTCAGGCTCACATGTGGGATTTAGTCAAAAGCTTTGCTAAAGTCCATTTAACTACATCAACATAACCTCCCTCATCCTCTCACTTTATTACATTTTTGAAAAGTTTCATAAATTTGTTAGGTATGACATACCTCTGACAAAACCATGCTGACTCTCCCTAATTAACCCATGCCTTTCCAAGTGGATATTAATTTTCTCCTTCAGAATTTTCTCCAAAGATTTCTTCGCATTGGCATGAGATTTGTCAGTCTGTAATTTCCAAGTTCATCTCTATCACCCTCTTAAAAAGTGAAACCATATTAGCTATCCTCCATTCCTCTGGCACTTCCCTTGTGCCCAGAGGGGAATTAAAAATATGTGTCAGGGCCCCTGCACATTCGTGCCTCAGCTCCCACAGCAGCCTGGGATGAAATTCATCTGTGCCTGGGGATTTATTCATTTTTAAATCCGATAGAGCCTCTAACACATCCTCATTTCTTATGTCAAACTGTGCAAGTTCCTCATAGTCCTTTTTCTTCAATTCTGTACCTATATTATCCTTTTCCAAAGTGAAGACTGAAGTGAAGTATTAATTTAACACCTTTCCAACATCCTGCAGCTTCACACAAATGTTGGCTACTATGGTCTCTATTGGACCCTATTCTTTCCCTGGTTAACCATTTCTGTTTAATGTATTTATGAAATATTTTCAAATTCTGCCTTTTTCTGTTCACATGTCCTTTCTCATGCCCCCCTTTTCAGCTCTGTGAGTCCAGTACAAACATCTGGGGAACAGTGGGAATTCAGTCCATAAGACCATAAGATATAGGATCAGAATTAGGCTATTTGGCTCATTGGGTTTGCTCCTTATTCAATCATGTCTGACATGTTTCTTTCCTGAAGAAGGGCTTATGCCCGAAACATCGATTCTCTTGTTCCTTGGATACTGCCTGACCTGCTGCGCTTTTCCAGCAACACATTTTCAGCAGCTGACATGTTTTTTAACCCCATTCTCCTGTCTTCCTCCCATAATCTTTGATCCCCTTATTCATCAAAAACCTAACTATTTCTATCTTAAAGACAATGAATGACTTGACCTCCAAAGCCTTCTGCAGCAATGTGTTCCACAGATTTACCACCCTCTGACTGAAGAAATTACTCCTTAATTCAGCTCCTAAGTGTTGTTCCTCCACTCTGAGACTGTGCACTTGGGTCCTATTCTCTCCTATTAATGGAAACATCTCTATACCATTCTATCCTGCTCTCAGTATTCTGTATGTTTCAATATGATCCCTCTTATTCTTCTAAACTTCATCAAGTACAAACCCAGAGTCCTCAACTGCTCCGAATATAACAAACCCTTCATCCTCAGAATCATCTTTGTAAACCTGCTGTGGACACGCTAGATACAGGGCCGAAAGCTGCTCATAATATTCCGAATGTGGTCTGACCCAAGCCTTTTACAGTCTCTGCACTATGTCTCTGTTCTTGTATTCTAGCCCTCCTGAAATGAATGCTATCAATGCATCTGCCTTCCTAACTGCCAAATTTTAGAGAATCCTGAAATAGGATTTCCAAGTCCCTTTATGCTTCAGATTTCCGAAGCCTTGCCCCATTTAGAAAATAGTCTATACCTCTGATTCTGCAAATCAAAATGCATAATCTCACACTTTTCCACATTGTATTCCAGCTGTCACTTCTTTGCTCACTTTCTGAATCCATCCAATCCTTTCTGCAATCTCCCTGCTTTCTCAATGTTTCCCGTCCCGCCACCTATTTTTGCATCATCTGCAAATTTAGCAATAATGCCCTCAGTAATGTAAAGGGTCAATGATTTATAACATTTTGTAACAGTTTATTGAGTTTGTTGAGAAGCAGCAGTTTATATATGATACATTACTTAATTAGATAAGTTAAATATAAACGGTGACAATTGGGGATGGGTCGATGATATCAGGGGGCAAACAGGCTATCAGCGCAGTGTGTTTTAGTCCTATCAAAGTGGTAAGGCAGTATCCTGCACTCTCACCAAGGTGTTAGGGAACTCTTCCCTCAGTCTTGTTCTGCTAATCCTGTTCCATCTTCCATTTTCCTGATGAGGGCTGCTCTCTGGGGGAACCGTCTGATGAAAACTATAACCTTCAAGGCCTGCTTAACGAGAATTCCTCTCCAAAAAAAAACCCTTCCCCCTTCTCCCAGCAGTTATTGCTGTATTATATTTCTAGGGCAGGCTACTTTCTCTGTGTCAATCAATTGTCGAAAACTTTTCAGCCAATATCCGTAGGACAACCATTCATAACATTTGGATGACCATTGACTCCTTGCCTGTCTTCATCTGAGGGTTGGTTTATCATTCTCTTTTTAAGAACAAATACATTTTATTTTTGAAGACTGCACACAAATAATAAGTTTTGTTTGACACCAGATAAGTTCAATGGGCATTGTAACCTTCATGTTTGTTGTAATTCTTTCTTTCATTATCAGAAAAGAATTTTGGAAAGTTAAGTATGACTGTAATAGCCATTAAATGAAATCTCAAACCACACAGTAAATCCTAAGAAAATTCAGTTCTAAAATCACCCCAATATCTAATAACTGGATGCTGCATAGAAATTAGTCGGAGTCGAGTTAATTATTGCTCAGAGCTGTCTGTCGATAGTGATCAAATGGTTAGGCCAAGGTCAAACCTGGGGTTCCATATACTAAAAGTCGTTTTGGTGGGAATCATTACTGTGGAAGTGAAAATGGGGAGCCCAGTTATGAGGATTGAAGACAGCATGTGGAACGCAGGCCAGAAAATAATTCTGAAATGTGGACAGAATCCTTCATGAAATTTGCTAAAAGTGACACTGATTTAACTTCTGATAAGATTCAACCCAACAACGAGGCATTTACATTTTTTTAATGCAATCATGTCGTATAGAACTGTAGTGTATTGCTATTTAGTCATTATTTAGAGAAATACTTATGAAAGACAGCAATTTTTAAGAAGAATATTCATTTGTTATTTTTTATCAAGCAGAATACTGTCTTCTTAACTGAAGCACAGTTGAGATATCAACAATCAGATGTGATTGGTGTGCTAAGTATTTTAAGTCGATGCTGAAAGATTATTAAATCTGCTGCATATTCAATAAATCTATGAACTTTAGTTCTCCACATTTGAAGAACTTTATTGATTGTCAGAAATAGACAGAATACTTGATCATAAATATTTATAAAAATCTCAAATTGTCCAAGCAGGATCTGAAATCTTGGGGCAGTTATTTATATAAAAGATATTTTGTAGTAGCCAAAGATTTCATTTTTGGGATTCTATATCCACAATAAATCTGTGTCTTTGAAAATCATAGAACATGTGACAATAGATGCACTTGGACCAGACATTTGGAATGGTAGACTTAAACAGAACTTCACTGGTTGTGCTTGATTGACAGTTTTACAGGAAATTAAAAGGATTTTTGGTTTTCAAAAGGTTTTTGAATGGTTGATTTTCTTTTTAACTTCATTAGCTTTCTTTCTGGTATTATTTTGTTTGTATACCTTGAGGGGACATGGAGATGGATAAAACATATTAGTTGACATGGAGTGTGGTGAGGCGGTGGGGTAGAAGGTCGGCAACCATTAATTGCGTTGGCCTGATTTCCAATGAAATTGAGGTGGCACTTTCTAAACAACTGACCATATCATCTGTACTTCTGCTGCTGCCTTGGTCTGCCTCCTGAGGTCGCATACAAGTCTCTAGCTCACTCACTTCCCCCTCCACCACGTGTAAAATAGGGTGGATGGGGTCCTTCAGGACAATCATACAATTGCAAACTTTCGTGACTCTCACTTCTCATTTCCTTGATGAAAATTTAATCAGCTATGTATTTTTTGATCGATAGGGACTGACCTGCTTTATTCTGAGTGACAAATCATCTTGTAGCTATGAAAGCAATTCCATTTTTGTATACACGAGACTATAAAAAGGAACAAAGCTACTTGAGTATTGTCAGTGATTTTCTGCACTCTTAACAAGTTTAGCATTTAGAAAAGTTGTTCCGTGTTAACTGGAAAAAGTGTTGACATGGCAGAAGGAAGTGTATGTAATCTGTGTTGGATTTAAGCTTTATAACATTAGTTGTATAGCAAGAGAAGTTCTCTTGAAAAGACACATGGTGTTATCATTTCCTATTATTATTCATGGATTAAATTGGTTTTGGATTTAGTTTGCTGCTTCTCCTGTAGCACATTGCACAGCTTTCTCATTAAGTTCTCTACTTAGCCATAGACTCCTGAGACCGTTGCACCTCTGTTATTCCCAGACAGCTGTTTCTGCTGTAGCACATTTGTTGCATTGGATTCTGGTAAGATTTGACTGTTTGCCTTCTGCAATCTTTAATTTTATTGATTCCAATCTTCTGCCAAATGTCGTGCAAGCAGTGCACTAATTCCATTTCTGTTCCGACTTGATCACAAAATGCTTTCTCAATATTTAAATTGATGTTCTGTTGTCCATAAAATTATGTTGTTTGGCATTACTCATGTGCTGTAGTTTTCAGAGCAACTCAAGTGCAATGTGAGAGTTTTGAAGCACCGTGTGAGATGCATTTAAATACCAATTGAGGGAATTAACAGCTCAGCAGCATTAACACATGGATTCAGTGTTATAACACCATGAAGCAGTTACTTCATGCAGAGAACAATTTGGCAATGTAAAATAAAGCCAAGAATAATCAAAGTTCTACAGCACTCACAAACACTTTTGCTTGTAATACCAACAATGCGTATACAGTGACAATAAAAAGTGAATTTGACATAGTTACTTTATAAGGTGCATGACGTAAAAAGATGGTGTGCCATCTGTGTTGTAATTTAACTCCATGTTAAATTTATAAATTTAAAACATTGACATTTTGATAACAGTTACTGCCTCAGTAAAGTGATTTGATGCTCGCTTACATTTAAAAAGTAGGGGCATCATGTTAGTACAAACTGTGACATAGAAAGTACTAATCTATTAATCTATTCCATAGGAGCTTTGGCCCAGTAGTACAGTAGAGCTACAGTCATGTTCCAAAAAAGGATTGGCGAGCAAACTCCAAAGTAAATCATATTAGTATATTATGCTGGAACAAATGAAAGAAAAAATATGTAATTTATTGTTCAATAAGTCATTTTGACCCATATTCTATTGGACGGGAGAATCGTGTAGTGGTGCCATGCTCAGTAAACATACTTGCGCCTTTTCTGATTTTAAGGGAAAAGATTGAGACTCTGGAGGGAGATCACAGAGAGTTAGGTAGAATTTTAAAAAGGAGGTCCTCAAGGGTAGTAATATCTGGATTACTCCCAGTGCTATGAGCTAGTGAGGGCAGGAATAGGAGGATAGAGCAGATGAATGCATGGCTGAGGAGTTTGTGTATGGGAGAAGGATTCACATTTTTAGATCATTGGAATCTCTTTTGAGGTAGAAGAGACCTGTATAAGAAGAACGGATTGCACCTAAATTGGAAGGGGACTAATATACTGGCAGGGAAATTTTCTAGAACTGCTTGGGAGGATTTAAACTAGTAAGGTGGGGGGTGGGGGGGGGGGGGGGGGGAGGTGGGATCCAGGGAGATAGTGAGGAAAGAGATCGATCTGAGACGGGTACACCTGAGAACAGAAGTGAGTCAAACAGTCATGGCAGGCAGGGACAAGGCAGGGACAATAAATTAAACTGCATTTAGTTCAATGCAAGGGGCCTAACAGGGAAGGCAGATGAACTCAGGGCATGGTTAGGAACATGGGACTGGGATATCATAGCAATTACGGAAACATGGCTCAGGGATGGGCAGGACTGGCAGCTGAATGTTCCAGGATACAAATGCTACAGGAAGGATAGAAAGGGAGGCAAAAGAGGAGGGGGAGTCGCATTTTTGATAAAGGATAGCATTACAGCTGTGCTGAGGGAGGATATTCCCAGAAATACATCCAGGGAAGTTATTGGGTGGAACTGAGAAATAAGAAAGGGATGATCACCTGATGGGGATTGTATTATAGACGCCCCCAATAGTCAGAGGGAAATTGAGAAACAAACTTGTAAGGAGATCTCAGCTATCTGTAAGAATAATAGGGTGGTTATGGTAGGGGATTTTAACTTTCCAAACGTCGACTGGGACTGCCATAGTGTTAAAGGTTTAGATGGAGAGGAATTTCTTAAGTGTGTACAAGACAAGTTTTTGATTCAGTATGTGGATGTACCTACTAGAAAATGTGCAAAACTTGACCTACTCTTGGGAAATAAGGCAGGGCAGATGACTGAGGTGTCAGTGGGGGAGCACTTTGGGGCCAGTGACCATAATTCTATTTGTTTTAAAATAGTGATGGAAAAGGATAGACCAGATCTAACAGTTGAAGTTCTAATTTGGAGAAAGGCCAATTTTGACGGTATAAGGCAAGAACATTCAAAAGCTGATTGGAGGCAGATGTTCGCACGTAAAGGGATGGCTGGAAAATGGGAAGCTTTCAGAAATGAGATAACAAGAATCCAGAGAAAGTATATTCCTGTCAGGGTGAAAGGGAAGGCTGGTAACTATAGGGAATGCTGGATGACTAAAGAAATTGAGGGTTTGGTTAAGAAAAAGAAGGAAGCATATGTCAGGTATAGACAGGATAAATCGAGTGAATTCTTAGAAGATTATAAACAAAGTAGGAGTATACTTAAGAGGGAAATCAGGAGCACAAAAAAGGGACATGAGGTAGCTTTGGCAAATAGAATTAAGGAGAATCCAAAGGGTTTTTACAAATATATTAAGGACAAAAGGGTAACTAGGGAGAGAATAGGGCCCCTCAAAGATCAGCAAGGTGGCCTTTGTGTGCAGCCACAGAAAATGGGGGAGATACTAAATGAATAGTTTGCATCAGTATTTACTGTGAAAAAGGATATGGAAGATATAGACTGTAGGGAAATAGATGGTGGCATCTTGCAAAATGTCCAGATTACAGAGGAGGAAGTGCTGGATGTCTTGAAATGGTTAAAGGTGGATAAATCCCCAAGACCTGATCAGGTGCACCCGAGAACTCTGTGGGAAGCTAGAGAAGTAATTGCTGGGCCTCTTGCTGAGATATTTGTATCATCGATAGTCACAGGTGAGGTGCTGGAAGACTGGAGGTTGGCAAACGTGGTGCCACTGTTGAAGAAGGGTGGTAAGGACAAGCCATGGAACTATAGACCAGTGAGCCTGACCTCGGTGGTGGGCAAGTTGTTGGAGGGAATCCTGAGGGACAGGATGTACATGTATTTGGAAAGGCAAGGACTGATTAGGGATAGTCGACATGGCTTTGTGCGTGGGAAATCATGTCTCACAAACTTGATTGAGTTTTTTGATGAAGTAACAAAGAAGATTGATGAGGGCAGAGCAGTGGATGTGATCTATATGGACTTCAGTAAGGCGTTTGACAAGGTTCCCCATGGGAGACTGATTAGCAAGGTTAGATCTCATGGAATACAGGGAAAACTAGCAATTTGGATACAGAACTGGCTCAAAGGTAGAAGACAGAGGTTGGTGGTGGAGGGTTGTTTTTCAGATTGGAGGCCTGTGACCAGTGGAATGCCACAAGGATCGATGCTGGGCCTCTACTTTTTGTCATTTACATAAATGATTTGGATGTGAGCAGAAGAGGTACAGTTAGTAAGTTTGCAGATGGCAGCAAAATTGGAGGTGTAGTGGACAGGGAAGAGGGTTACCTCAGATTACAACAGGATCTGGAGCAGATGGGCCAATGGACTGAGAAGTGGCAGATGGAGTTTAATTCCGATAAGTGCGAGGTGCTGCATTTTGGGAAAGCAAATCTTAGCAGGATTTATACACTTAATGGTAAGGTCCTTGGGAGTGTTGCTGAACAAAGAGATCTTGGAGTACAGGTTCATAGCTCCTTGAAAGTGGAGTCGCAGGAAGAAAGGATAGTGAAGAAGGCGTTTGGTATGCTTTCCTTTATTGGTCAGAGAATTGATACAGGAGTTGGGAGGTCATGTTGCGGCTGTACAGGACATTGGTTAGGCCACTGTTGGAATATTGCATGCAATTCTGGTCTCCTTCCTATCGGAAAGATGTTGTGAAACTTGAAGGGTTCAGAAAAGATTTACAAGGATGTTGCCAGGGTTAGAGGATCTGAGCTATAGGGAGAGGCTGAACAGGCTGGGGCTGTTTTCCTTGAAGCGTTGGAGGCTGAGGGGTGACCTTATAGAGGTTTACAAAATTATGAGGGGCATGGATAGGATAAATAGACAAAGTCTTTTCCCTAGGCTCAGGCAGTCCAGAACTAGAGGGCAGAGGTTTAGGGTGAGAGTGGAAAGATATAAAAGAGTCCTAAGGGGCAATTTTTTCATGCAGATGGTAGTACGTGTATGGAATGAGCTGCCAGAGGATGTGGTGGAGGCTGGTACAATTGCAACATTTAGGAGGCATTTGGATGGGTGTATGAATAGGAAGGGTTTGGAGGGATATGGGCCGGGTGCTGGCAGGTGGGACTAGATTGGGTTGGGATATCTGGTCGGCATGGACGGGTTGGACCGAAGGGTCTGTTTCCATGCTGTACATCTCTATGACTCTATGACTCTAAGTACATGCTACTTTAGTGGGGAGCAACAGAGCATTTGGGTTCCAGGTGAACAACACAAAAAGAAACTGTGTGTCCACCAGTTTATTCCATGAGTTTAAAAGATTGAGAAATGAAGTAACTATGATCGTGAGAGGGACCGTGAATAAGAATGGATCAATTTATTTCAAATCAGGAACAGAAGCATAAATAGAAATTAGGAAAAAAAATAGTGGATGTAAAAGAAAACAATTTTTTTTGTTAGAAAGGTCTTAAAATTTGACATTCTTCAAATTTTCCAACAGCAGTTCACAATGAAAGGGAATGAGATTCCACACTGCTCATTGTATAATTTCAGGGAGACAGAAATAACATTCATCATTAAAAGAATACTTAGCGTGTTAACTGCTAAATTTAACTTTTGGTGATTTACTTAATGGGCAATTATTGTACAAATTCAACAACTTACGTGAGACACCATTTTCACAAAATTAATCCTTTCTTAATGCAGTGTGAGTTGCTTGTCAGCAACTTATAGCAACTTGCAATTCATAGGGTAGCCCCTCCTTACCACAAGTTTTTTTCTGGGCTGATTTGCACATTAGCAACACTGCAAAACACTTAGATACCTTGATAACTTTAGCAAAGCTTGAGCCTTTATGTCCTTCTATGCCTCAAAACATATGTTGAGGACTGTTCCCTGAACTCTCAAACTTGTCATAGAAACACAGAATATAGGATCAGAAATAGGCCATTCGAGCCTGCTTCCCCAGTCAATATTATCATGGCTGATCTTCCTACCTGTTCCCACTTTCACCTCATACTCTTTAATTCCTTTTACCTCAAGATCCATATTTACCTTCTTCTTGAAAACTTTTAATATTTTGGCCTCAATTGCTTTCTAAGGCAGAGAATTCCACAGGTTAACCACTCTCTGGGTAAAGCAATTTCTTCTCATTTCAGTCCAAAATGTCCGATTCCATATCATGAGACTGTGAATATTGGTTCTGGACTCCCCCATCATCGGGAACATCCTTTCTGCATTTACCCTGTCTAGTCCTGTTAGGTAGCGATTTGACAGCAAAACTCTCCATTAAAATAAATTACGGTACGTAGGGAAACAAGCTGGAATGATGATGTGAAGCAGCAACTAATGCAGCAACACTTTTGTACTCAATTGAAAACAAATTGTTATCACCACCATCAAAACTCATCGAATAACAACAATATCTTCATCATCCTTGCTCAGAGGCAGGCCTGAATAATAGTCTTTGCTGTTCCCTTTCCTCAGAATTCAGACTGCTTCCTCGTATAGAAGATGAAAGCTTGGAAACTTTGAAGTTCATCACCCCTCACAAACTTCTATTGGCTGTTGTGCTGTACTGCCTTTGAGAATTATAGCAAGTAGAATTAAATTACATTATTGGCTGTGATATTAAAATCTCAGTTTTCAACTTATAATGAATGGAGTGACATGGAGTAGGTTGGCATAGTGGGTCAATGGTTAACACTACTGCGTCACAGTGCTAGGGATCCTGGTTCAATTCCAGCCTCAGTCAACTATGCCAAGCTTGCATGTTCTCTTTGTCCTGCGTGGGTTTCTACTTGGCACACTGGTTTCTTACCACAGACAAAGATGTGTGGTGTAGATGGACTATCCATATTAATTTGCCTTAGAGTGTCCAGGGATATGCAGTTTAGGTGGAGTAGCCTTGTTAAATACAGAATGAAGATGGGTCTGGGTGGTTCTTCACGGGTTTGGTGCACACTTGATGGGCCAAACAGCCTCTCTTTTCACTGTAGATAAGAATTTGATAGGAAGTTGCAAAGCATACAAAGCTTTGTTGTGAGATCAAAACAAGAAAGAATATAAATGAAGAAAAAGCTGAATGCAAATTATAACACCATATCCCATGGCAAGCAATTTCTGCAATGTTGTGATGTTTTTCACATTTAAATTGTATCAATAGTTTTATTTTGTATTCACCATGTTTCCTTCCTTTCCCAAATATGATGTAGTAAGCACATATCATGGTTTAGTTAAAATATCAGTCATTACACATCAAAAACAAAATGAGAACAGCAACAAACAACATCTGCAATCCATATACAATTAGAATGTTTAAGGACATTGGAGGAGCTTCAGAACTTGTTAAAGCTTGTAAATGTCTTGGTGCCTGCAAGAACGGGAGATAGTTATTTCTTTTCTCAGTATCAGGATAGCCTTGGAGGAAGTCAATGGGCAGGAGAAATAGAGTGTGGAGAGGGAGAGAAAGTATAATGGTGTAAATTTTTCTTGACTGAGGGAAATGGCGAGAAGTGAAAATAATGGAACAGGTTAGGTCTGAAGAGAAATTTTCTTCCTGCTTCCCAGCTTAGTGATTAAATACTGGATGAGAAAGTCCATGGACATCTTTCACCACTCATCCACCCACACTTTTCTCTCTGCAGCAACAATTCAGAGACATTCACCATGAGGAGGATAGGCAGAGGAAGAGGGGAGAACATGTTGAGTGAGGAGATGTTACTGTTGGTGGTGTATGAGCTAGGCAGCATTGTTTTCTGATGTGTCAGGACATTCCATTGTTTCAGTGAACAGTGCATTAGAGTTGTATTGGTGTGCTCCAGACAGTAGATCAGAGACAGGCACTCATGAAATCCTCAAAAACTAATTAAGGATCTATTTCATCGCTGCTTGCCTGCCAGCCAGTAATTTGTTATTACTTGTTCATGGGATATGAAGGTTGCTGGATTAGCAAGCATTTTTTGTCCAACCTTCACTGCCCTCAAGAAGACAGTGGAGAGCTGTGTTCTTGAAGCACTTCAATCCTTGTTGAGTAGGTGTACCCACAGTGCTGTTAGGAAGAGAGGCCCAAGATTTTCACTCAGTGACAATGAAGGAACAGTCTTTTCATTTCAAGCCCAAATGAAACCTAGATTGGAGGAAATTCACAAGTCAGAGCACTTCTTTGCACTTTCTGCTCTGGTGCTTCTAATAGTTAGAAACTGTGGGTTTGGACACTGTTAAAGAAGCCTTGATGAGTTACTGCTGTACATCTTGTAGATGGTATACACAGATGCCCTGGGTTTCATTTGCTCAAAGAAGTGACATTGGAGGTGAAGCTGGAGTGCCAATCAAGCTGTGTCCTGTATGACTTTGGGCATCTTGAGTGTTGATGAGAGTGGGGGAGTTTAGAATTGGTAATGCTATAGAACATCAGGTGTGAAGGTTAGATTCTCTGTTGCTGAAAATGGTCATTGACTGACACTTATGTGGCATGAATTTTATTTGCAAATTATCAGCCCAAGTAGGATGTTGTTCAGATCTTGCCATAATATACACATAGATATGTGAGAAGGAGTTTGGGATGGTCTTATAGAGAAGATTGTATAAATCATGGGTCTTGATATGCGTATGTCAGTGAAGACCCATTAGCTTTGGGTGGGCAACTTAGTGTCCCAGCAGAAACCTGAGAATGTAAATGTCCTGTGGATTATTAAATATCCACCTGATTAGTTTTCACCAGGCTGGTTCAGGCAATATTGCCCTGTTTGTGCAATGAAGCACTGACTGTCGTCGGTGAGGGTATACTACTACAGCCCGTCAAGGGCTTTACCAATATCAAGGAGCTTGAACATGCTCAATCAGGTATTCTCGGTGAGCAAGGTCAGGGCTGAAAACAAAAAAAATGTTGAAGTTCACAATAGGTCAGGCAGCATCCATGGAGAAAAAGTGAGCTAATGGTTCAAGTCGAGGTGACTTTTCTGTTGTTCAGTTTCCTTACATTCTGGGAAGTAAGCTAAAATCATTCTTGTGGAGCCAATGTAATCAGTCCTGGGTTTGTAGAAAGTTATCTGGGGATCTTCACAGATACCAGTCAAGGATACTGTTACAGGTAAGTCAGTGAGGTGGAACATTTGAGTTGGTCCTGAGATGCTATTCACTTAATTTCTAGTTCACACATGGGGATTGAAGGCAGTGAACTGGGATACAGAGAAGACAACAATTGTGAATACAATCAATATATAAGGTTAGGAGCTTATACAATTTAGGAGTATAAGGGATGCTATGGGATGGAAGTCAGTGACAGTTACACCAATCTGGCATTGACTGGGGAGCAGTGTACTAGCACATTTAGCAAGATGACTCAATATGGCTGGGAGTCCACTGAGGTATCAGTATCTGAGTTTATGGATGCTGCAAGAGACAGCCTTTTTGATTCATCCTCCAAGGAATCTGTGGCTTCTTCTTCAGTGGTGGAGAAGAGGATATCTTGTAGGGCCACCCTCTTGATGAAAAAGACTGTGCAGATCCCACTGGTGCCTGCAGAAGACAAAAGAGAGAGTTGTGAAATGGAGGTAGATGTTTGGTCATGTTAACTGAGGATATTTTCACAGTAATGTTAATGGGACAACAGCACAATGAACAATGCTTCTTCTTTACTCTCCACAGATGCTTCAAGATCTGCTGCATTTCTCTAGCAGTTTCTGTTTATCTTTCATATTTCCAACATTCACAGCATTTTGCTTTTATTCGAACAACAATTCTTGTTTGGTTGCTAGTGCAAAGAGATGTGATCACTGTGTAAACATGTTATAATTCTTTTCAATTAGGGCACAGACCTCCTACTCGTAGGGTGTAAAGCAATTAATGTTGGTCACCCCATTATCCATCTTGGCTCCTTTTACCCTATAACTGACCATTTTCTCTAGGAGTGAGACAAAGGAAGCGATCGTATGCGATGAAGGTGGGTGGCACAACTGTTAGAGCTGATGCAAGTGAGGAAAAGGTGGTGAATTGTCCTGAGTGAGTGAATAGGTAGTGTAGAGGCTATGCAGGGTTACTATTCTGGGAGGCTTGGTTGGATGAGAGCAAGGGAAGGAAGATGCTGAATATGGAAATAAGAGTGACAGAATATGAGCCTTCGTGGCAAGTGTGTACAGTAGCAGAGTTAAAGAGAGTGAGAGGTAGCAGACAGCAGAATGCATAGAGGTGGAGAAGGTCATTGACCTTCTTACAGCATCGCTGGGTGTTTCTCCAGGCTGTGCATTTTGCACTTATCCTGATGGCCATTTTGAAATGGGCTGGCAGGGATGTTGGCATGGACAGTCATGAGGGAACAGGACAGTCCTCCCTATCAACCCATCCAGCGAGACCTTCAGGTCCCTGCTGGCAAATCAGAGTGCCAACTTTCCTCTGGATTTCACCTCTATGGCAAATTCCTCACATCCAGGAACCTTGCAGGTCAGCTGCCAATAGACAGAGCTTGGTTTGTGCATAGCCACATTTTAAATATGGTGCCAGTACTGAGAATCATGGGAGTACTGAGCATTTCTACCGCTGGTAAGAGGAGCACCATTGAGATTGAGATTAGATTAGATTAGCTTCCCTACAGTGTGGAAACAGGCCCTTCAGCCCAACAAGTCCATACCGACCCTCTGAAGAGCAACCCACCCAGACCCATTCCCCTACATTTACCTCTGACTAATGCACTACGGGCAATTTAGCATGGCCAATTCACCTAACTTGCACATTTTTGGACTGAGTTTTACAGGATAGTGTAAGAAATCTCACTAGTTCTTACTTAGAGAATCTCTCCATGGAACTTGCTGAAGTAGACACAATCCATTTCTGGTGAAAATCAGCCTCATATTTATGGTCATTTTTCAAATTTTGATTTCTAAAAAAAACATAGAACATAGAACATAGAAGAATACAGGCCCTCGATGTTGCGCCGATCAAAGCCCACCTAACCTACACTAACCCACTATCCTCCATATACCTATCCAATGCCCGCTTAAATACCCATAAAGAGGGAGAGTCCACCACTGCTACTAGCAGGGCATTCCATGAACTAATTATGTACATATTATGTACATGAACCTGATCATAGATCTATGTAGATTTGGTTTCAATATTCTTAACAAATACATTTGGAATTGAATTACATTAAACTAAAGTTTTGTAAGCTTTCCAGGGACTTCAAACTGATTTTTCCATCATAAACTGAGCAAGGCTGCTTCTGAACCTATGAGTCATATGTGCCTCTGCAACAATGCTTTGCAATATTTTCAAGCACATTAACCATTTTCACTGTTGAATCAAAATCTTTTTAAAGCGCTATTGCATCTTCTTTAACTCTGCAACCTGTTATAGATTCATAGAGATATACAGCGTGGGAACAAATCCTTCAGTCCAACTCATTCATGCCGGCCAGATATTCTAACCTAATTTGTCAATACTTGGCCCATATCCCTTTAAACCCTTCCTATTCATATATCCTTTTAAATGCTGTAATTGTACCAGCTTCCATCACTTCCTCTGGCAGCTCATTTCATACATGCACCACCCTCTGCATGAAAAGGTTGCCCCTTAGGTGTCTCTTATATCTTTTTCCTCTCACCCTGAACCTATGCTGTCTAGTTCTGGATTCACCCACCCCAGTGAAAATACCTTGTTGCTTTATCTTATCCATGCCCCTCAAGATTTCATACACCTCTACAATATCACCCCCTCAGCCTCCGATGCTCCAGGGAAAATAGCCCTCACTTATTCAGCCTCTCCCTATAGCTCAAATCCTCTAAACCTCTCAACATCCTTGTAAATCTTTTCTGAACCCTTCCAAGTTTCACAACATCCTTCTGATAGGAAGGAGACCAGAATTGCACACAATATTCCAAAAGTGCCCTAACCAATGTCATGTACAGTCGCAACATGATATCCCAACTCTGATAATTGATGCTCTGACCAATAAAGGAAAGCATACCAAATGCCTTATACACTATCCTATCTACCTGTGACTCTACTTTCAAGGAACTATGAACCTGCATTCCATGGTCTCTTTGTTCAGCAACACTTCCTAGAACCTTACCATTAAGTGTATAAGTCCTGCTCCAATTTGCTTTTCCAAAATACAGCACCTCGCATCTGTCTTAATTAAACTCCATCAGGCACTCCTTAGCCCATTGGCCAATTTGACCAAGATCCCATTGTAATCTGCATGATAGACATAGACATAGACATAGAAATGTACAGCACAGAACAGGCCCTTTGGCCCATGAAGTTGTGCCAAGGTTTAATCCTAATGTAAACTATAGTAACTTAACCTACACACCCCTCAACTCACTGCTATCCATGTGCATGTCCAGCAGTCACTTAAATGTCCCCAGTGACTCTGCTTCAATCACCATAACTGGCAATGCATTCCATGCATTCACAGCTCTCTGCATAAAGCATCTACCTCTGACGTCCCCTTCATACCTTCCTCCTAATATCATCAAACAATGCCTCCTCATACCAGTCAATCCTGCCTTGGGGAAATGTCTTTGGCTACTGACTCTATCTATTCCACTCATTATTTTGTACATCTCGATCAGGTCTCCTCTCTTCCTCCTTGTCTCCAGAGAGAAAAGTCCGAGCTTATTCAACTTTTCATAATAAAGCAAGCCCTCCAGTCCAAGCAGCATCCTGTTAAACCTTCTTCGCAACCTCACCAAACCTCTCCTCTGTATCTTTCCTATAGTAGGGCGACCAGAACAGGACACAATATTCCAAGTGTGGTCTCACCAGGGACTTGTAGAGCTGCAGCAAAACCTCGCGGCTCTTAAACTCGATTCTCCTGTTAATGAAAGCCAAAACACCATATGCTTTCTTAACAACCTATCCACATGCATGGCAACTTTGAGAGATCTCTGTACTGCACACCCAGATCCCTATGTTCCTCCACACTGCCAAGAATCCTGTATTTAATCCTATATTCAGCATTCGAATTTGCATCACTTCACATGCATCACTTCACATTTATCCAGGTTGAACTCCATCTGCCATTTCTCAGCCCAGCTCTATATCCTGTCTATGTTGCGCTGCAGCCTGCAGTAGTCCTCGATACTATCGACGACACCTCCAACCTTTGTGTCATCTGCAAATTTACTAACCCCCCTCAACCTACTCATTCAAGTCATTTATAAAAACTACAAAAAGCAGAGGCCTAAGAACAGAGCCCTGCAGGACCCCACTCAACACTGACCTCCAGGCAGAATATTTTCCATCTCCAACCACTCTCTACTTTCTGTCAGCAAACCAATTATGAATTCAGATAGCCAAATCTCCCTGTATCCCATATCTCCTGACTTTATGAATGAGTCTATCATGGGGAACCTTATCAAATGCCTTGCTGAAGTCCATATTCACCACTTCCACTGTTCGACCGTCATCAACCTGTCTTGTCACCTCCTCAAAGAACTCAAGAAGATTTGTGAGGCATGACCTGCCCCTCACAAAGCCATGCTGACTGCCTTTAATCACACTATGCTTTGCCAAATAGTCATAAATCCTATCCCTCAGAATTCTTTCCATATCTTTGCTGACCACAGATGTAAGACTGACTGGTCTGTAATTGCCAGGGATTTCCCTATTACCCTTCTCGAAAAGAGGAACAACATTCGCTTCCTTGCAATCCTCCGGTACAACTCCTGTGGAGAGAGAAGAGGCAAATAATCTCGCCAGCAGCTTAGCAACCTCCTTTCTCACTTCTCGGAGCAGCCTAGGATAAATCTGGTCTGGCCCCGGAGATTTATCAACCTTAATGTTTTCCAAATTTTCCAGTGCATCAACTCCATCAATCTTGATCTGGTCAAGACTGTATCCCAGCTCCTCTAAGTTTTCATTTATAAAACTTCCCTTTCCTTGGTGAAAACCAAAGCAAACAACTCATTTTGGGCTTCCCCTATCTGCTTAGACTCCACGCACAAGTTCCCTCCGCTAGCCCTGATCAGCCCTACCTTCTCCCTGATCATTCTCTTATTCCTCACGTATGAGTAAAATGCCTTTGGGTTCTCCCTAATCCTTCTTGCCAAGCCTTTCTCATGCCCCCTTCCTGGCTCTCCTCAGTCCATTTCTGAGCTGCTTTCTGGCAAGCCTATAACCCTCTAAAACTCTGCTAGATCCTTGCTTCCTCCACCTTACGTAAGCTGCCTTCTTCCTTTTGACGAGAAGTTCCTCTATTCTCGTCATCCAAGGTTCCTTAATCTTACCCCTTCTTACCTGTCTCAGAGGAACAAATTTGTGCATTACTCGCAACAATTGCTCCTTAAATAGTCTCCACATATCTGCTGTGCCCTTTCTGTCGAACAATTGCTCCCAGACTGTACTTCCCAACTCCTGTCTGAAAGCGTCATAATTTGCTTTTCCCCAATTAAATATCTTTCCTCGGTAACTGCTCCTTTCACTCTCCAAGGTTATGCTAAATGTGAGGCAGTTGTGATCACTTCCACTGAAGTGTTCTCCCATCGCGAGATCTGACACCTGTCCTGGCTCCTTGCCCAGGACCAAATCCAAAATGGCCTCTCCCCTCGTCGGTCTGTCTACATATTGAGTAAGGATATGAACACACCTGAACACACCTGACAAAAACAGCTCCACCCAAGCCATCTGCACTGAGGAGGTTCCAGTTGATATTGGGAAAGTTGAAATCAACCAAACAACAATCCTGATACTTCTGCATTTTTCCAGAATCTGCCGCCTATGAGATCTTCAATCTCTCTACTGCTATTAGGTGGTCTGTAGAAAACCCCCAATGTGGTGGCTGTTCCCTTGCTGTTCCCAACCTCCACTCATACCTCCTCAGTAGACAAACCTTCATCAACAACCTTTGTTTCTGTAGCTGTGATACACTCTCTGATTAGCAATGCTACACCCCCTCCTCCTTTCCACCCTCCCTGTTCTTTTTAAACCATTCTAAACCCTGGAACATCAAGCAACCATTCCTGCTGCTGTGAAACCCATGTCTCCGTTATGGCCACAGCATCGTAGTCCTTCATCAAACTGATCTATGCTCTAAGTTCATCCCTTTTATTTCAGACACTCCTTGCATTAAAGCAGACACACTTTAACCAATCCCTTTGTTTCATCGCGTGAGAAACCTTCCTGATAGATTCAATACATCCTGTCACTGCCCATCTGCAACTGACCCCTGTCAGACATGTGGCTCTGATTCCCACTCCCCTGCCAAACTAGTTTAAACCCTCCCAAATCACATGAGCTAATCTCCCACCCAGGACATTTGTACCCCTCCAGTTCAGGTGCAACCCATCCTTCATGTACAGGTCCCACCTTCCCCAGAATGTATCCCAATGGCCTTGGTATCTGAAGCACTCTCTCCTGCACCAGCTTCACAGCTATGTGTTAAGCTGCATTTCCTGACTGTTCCTCACCTCACTGTCTCGTGGCACCGGTAGCAAACCTGAGATCACTATTCTACGCGTCCTGCTCTTCAGCTTCCAACCTAACTTTCTGTAGTCACTTTTCAGATTCTCAATCCCTTTCATGGCTATATTGTTGGTGCCAATATGTACCACGATTTCTGGCTGCTCACCCTCCCCCTTCAGAAACTTGTAAACCCGATTGGTGACATCCCAGACCCTGGCACCGGGGAGGCAACATACCTTTCGGGAGTCCCGTTCCTGACCACAAAATCTCCTGTGATTCCATCTAACTATTGAGTCCCCTACCACTAGTGTTTTTCTATTTTCCCCCCTTCCTTTCTGAGCCACAGTGCCAGGCTCAGTACCAGAGACCTGACAACTGTGGCTTACCCCTGGTAGGCCATCCCCACCAGCAGTATCCAAAATGGTATACTTATTACTGAGGGAACAGCCACAGGGGATCCCTGCTCTAACCGTCAGTTCCCTTTCCTTCCACTGACAGTAACCCAGCTGTCCTTTCCCTGTGTCTGAGGAGTGACCATCTCCCTGTACATCTTCTCAATTTCCCCCTCAGCCTCCCGCATGATTCGTAGTTCATCCAGCTCCAGCCCCAGTTCCCTAACGCAGTTTTTGAGGAGCTGGAGTTGGATGCACTTCCCGTAGCTGTAGTCAGCAGAGAGGTGTGAAGTGTCTCTCACCTGCCACATTCTGCAGGAGGAACATGCAACTGACCTAACATCCATAACCAGCCACTCTGAAAGCCCGCACAGAACTAAACAAAGGAAGAGAAGAAAAAAAAAGAGAAACCTGAAGACTTACCTAGTTTACAGACTCTTAGTAAGGTTAGAGGAGGTGGATGGGAGGGAGGTCCTATGGTGTAGGGTCTCCAGTTTAGATCTCACCCACTTAAAACCTTCCCAGAAGTCATTTGCTCCTCCCTTGCACCTCTCGGCAAATGGAGGCCCCGACGTCTGAAGTGTTTTAAATGGTTAGACTCACCTTCCCAGAAGTCCTTTGCTCCTCCCTCAGACCTCTTGGTAGAAGTTCCATGTGATTAGTCATAAATTTAGGACAAGTAAGACCATAAGACCCTCAGACAATAGGAGCAGAAATTAGGCCTTTCAGCCCATCGAGTCTGTCCCACCATTCGATCATGGTTGGTAGGTTTATCAATCCCATTTTCCCGCTTGCTTCCCGTAACCTTTGATTTCCTTGGTGATCAAGAACTTATATATCTCTGTTTTAAGTATACTTAATTACATGGCCTCCATAGCCTTCTGCGGAAATGAATTGCATAGATTCACCTCTCTCGCGAAGCAAGTTTCTTCTTATCTCTGTTCTATAGGGTCTTCCCTTTACTCTTAGG
The DNA here is from genome assembly GCF_047496795.1 of Chiloscyllium punctatum. Lineage (NCBI taxonomy): Eukaryota > Metazoa > Chordata > Chondrichthyes > Orectolobiformes > Hemiscylliidae > Chiloscyllium > Chiloscyllium punctatum. Next base: position 93,267,695 of record NC_092747.1, read on the forward strand.
CTGTGTCCTTGGGTCCTCATCTTTCCTGCCAATGGAAACATATTCTTAATGTCCACTCTTTAAGTTTCATTCAGATCCCCTCTCATCCTTTGATACTCCACTGAGTATAATCCCAGAGTCTACAAAGTCTTGATGATAAAGCCAGTCGCAATGTGTGTGATATGTAGCCATAAAATGTTGCCTTCAAAAGCATAGAGGATAGCTTAAAAGCAATCCCCTGTCATTCAGTCAACTCTTAATGAGGTGAGAAGCCAAGTAGGGCTGACAGAGGGAAAGCCTCCATGAAGCTCATCAAAATTGTACACTTTTCCAAATTTTGCTAAAATTCTGCCAAAGTTTCATTGGTGTATAATTTCTTCTCTGAGGTTGTGATTCCTCATTCTTAGCAAAGCGTGTTGGCGTTTAAAAGCCTCATTTTCTGATCAGTACACTGTGGGGGTGGTGAGATAATAATTGTGCCAATAGAAATGTATCTCTAATGTTAGTTGGCATTGAGGTAAGGCTAGGAGTACCTACAGGCAGTGTTTTTATTTAGATTAGATTACTTACAGTGTAGAAACAGGCCCTTTGACCCAACAAGTCCACACCGACCCGCCAAAGCACACCCACCCAGACCCATTCCTCTACATTTACCCCTGCACCTAACACTACGGGCAATTTAGCATTGCCAATTCACCTAACTTGCACATTTTTGGACTGTAGGAGGAAACCGGAGCACCCGGAGGAAACCCACGCAGATACAGGGAGAATATGCAAACTCCACACAGAGAGCTGCCTGAGGCGGGGATTGAATCTGACGCTGTGAGGCAGCAGTGCTAACCACTGTGCCACCGTGCCGCCCACAAAGTGTTGTCCTCAAAGTTTGAAAGTGGGAGGGTGGCATTATGGGTGTCTGTTGGTAAACAGCAGGAGTGAGGTGGTGGTCAAGCAATCCGACTCCCACAGGGAGATTTTAGGCAATATCCTTTGTGTCCCTGATGTAAATAGACAAAAGACCTAGCAGTAAATTCCTAGATCTTTGGCAGACTCGGCCTGGTATAACCTGGAACACATATAAGCCTTAACTTTCAGTAATAGATCAGTGTGATTTGTTTCATTAATTATTCCAGTTTGGATTCCCAGTAACTCTGTCAAAGAAACTTTCAGCACAAGAGCATCTACTGCCTGTCCACAGCCACTATGACAATGTTTTGAAAAGATCAAAATCTTCTTCAAACAAAGCCCTTTGGCAGAATGTAGAGAAGGCCAGGATCAGTCATTATTTCTCCCTTAATAACATGCTTCTACTGGGCTTACAACTGAAATGTATCAGAAGATTTAAGAAATTTTGGCTGCTTCACATTCAAAGGTCGAAAAGAACAATCAAACAAACGGGTCCCAGGCCTCCATGAATCATTTTGAGTAGGTAGCATGCAAGAGCTATCTTTGACTCATGGTTGGATATCAGGGCAGAAATAGAAACAGCATTTTTTTTTCACATAATGTAACATTCTTCCTGTACTGAAAAGTTCTATGTTAGTAAAGTATGATTATTTGCCAAGAGCTTTTATGTAAAAGAGCTCACATCTGAGCATCTGCTGTAATTATGATCCTTAGGCTGAAGGAGAGGCTGTCAGTATGGAATGAATAGTTATGAAGAATAATATTATGAATGCATTCAAGGTCAAGCTGAAGAGGGGAGTTTTGGTTTTAAACAATAATGTGAAGTAATATTGGAGCAGTTGTCTGTGAATCACCTCTCCCACTTTTCCTTATCATTGACATCATTGTTGTTGCAATATTACAATCTAGGTTTGTTCAATTTATCATTTCAGCTGCATGACACTGTGGTCTTTTGCTGTAAATTCTATGTCTTATGATCCTGCTCCATAGCTACCTGATGAAGGAGCAACAATAAGTGTGCTAGTGCTTCCAAATAAACCTGTTGGACTACAACCCGGTGTTGTGTGATTTTTAACTTGTCCAACACCAGCACCTCCACATCATTAAAATAATTAAGCAAGATAAACATACGTATAATATTTTATTACACACAACTTTCCAAACATGTCATACAGTCAATTGTATACTTCCAAAGGATTGTCACTTCAGGAAGCATGCATGTTTAAACAGCATTAACACAGAAAAATCTTCCAACAATCAACACTTCATTAATGTTAATTTGACAGATAAACATTAGCCAGGTCTTACTGCCTTGCTCGTCTTCCAGTGAGTGTATGGGATCTTTTACAATAATCAAAGCAACATACTGCAGATTCTGGAAATCTAAAACAACCTCAGAGAATGCTGGAGAAACTCAGCAGGTCTGGCAGCATAGGATTATTTATATTTACCAGAGCAAACAAATGGGAACCTAGTTTCATATCACATCCCAACAATGGCAGTTTCAACATTGCAGGACTGCATTGTGTCATGCTGAAGTAACAGTCTAGATTTTTGTGCTCAAATGTAGGAAATGTGGCATGGAGCACATTTTTGACTCAGGGGCAATCTGAGCTCTTGTGGCACAATGGTAGTGTCCTTAGCTGTGGATTAGATAGGTACCACCCCGTGGCTGAAACCAACCCCACTGCCCTGCAGCTGAACACTTCAAATCCCCCTCTCACTCCACTAAGGGCATGTAGGTCCTGGGCCGCCCCATCTCCAAACCCTTACCACCAGACGCCTGGAGGAAGAATGCCTCATATTCTGTCTTGGGACCCTGCAACCACATGGGATCAATGTGGATTTCAACAATCTCCTCATTTCCCCTCCCCCCACATTATCCCAGTTCCAAGTCTCCAATTCAGTGCCGCCCTCCTGACCTGCCCATCACCTTTTGCACTCTCCACTCCACCCTCCTCTTTAAAATATATTCCTCACCTTCTCCCTCACCTTCATCTACCTATTGCATTCTCAGCTACCTACCCCCCCAGTCCCACGTCCCTTCCATTTATCTCTCAGCCCTCCTGGCCAACAAGCCTCACTCCTCATGAAGGGCTTACACCTGAAACGTCGATTCTCCTGCTCCTCGGATGCTGCCTGACCTGCTGTGCTTTTCCAGCACCACAGTCTCGACTTGGGCCTGGGTTCAAGCCCTACCAGGGTTAAAGAATAACATTTCCGAACAGCCTGATTAGAAAGCATCTGTGTTGGTTGTTTCCCATCACGGAAAAAATATTGTTTCCTGTGCACTCTACCAACTGAGCAGTAGCTGATATAGCCATTGTCTATTTCTGTGCTGTACACACAATGCAATTCAATATACGTCTACCATAAACTGAGATTGTGGCTGGGTAATAAATACCTGATTGCTGGCCAGCTGACAATCAACTTGGAAGGCCCAGAACAATTCAGCTGTGCCTCCAAAGTTGAGTCAATGGACAGTGGGTGCACAGTGTGTCTACTCCCTTACATGCAGCTACAAAGTAGAGCAGCTTGAGCAAAGTTGGCCTTCAGGCTGAAAGGAATTATGTGGATACAGGGAATGTGGGATGGGAGCTAGCTCAGATATGATGGCAAAGTACCAGAGTAGGCAGCAACTTAAGCAACCTCAAACTTCCTCATTAAATCAGTTCTGGCTGATACTATGAGTACCATAGTTAGAAAGTCCAACTGAGTCTGAAAATGGTGTTGGAGGATCCCGGATACATGGATTACCTTCTCAGAGAGATAAAGGGAGACGTACTTAAATACCCCTTCATCAACCTCAGAACCAGGTGCGATACGAAGAATAAGATACTTTAGACAGTGTGATTACAGTTGTAATCTAAGAGACAAAACAATCAATTCGCACATATTAAGCTTCTCTCAACAGCAGTTCAATAATTACCAGCTAATCTTTATTTCTTTATATTCGAGGTTGGTCAAACTATAAATATTGGCCAGAACTGTTCTGAGGAAGGGTCACTTGACCAGAAACATTAACTCTGATTTCTCTCCACAGATGCTGTCAGACCTGCTGAGCTTTTCCAACAATTTATGTTTTTTTGTTTCTAATTTAAAGCATTTGCAGTTATTTTGTGTTTTTAGTATTGGCCAGATGATGGAAAGATTTCCTGGAACATCCCACACGTAGAGAATAGTTCTTCACACAAAAGGTGTTTGACGTTTAACATTCTTTACCATTAGTTAATTAATCATTTTACATTTGATTTTTATACATTTTTGTTAGTTGAGATTTTAGGTGGAGCTAAGAGGTGTGGATTGTACAGTGAATGATATCACAGAGTAATGGAACAGGTTTGAAAGGTTAGTTTCATTTTTTATCTTCCTTCATTCCCTTCAATTTATCTCATTGGATCATTTGTGGCTATCTGAGTCCCTCCATATCATGTTTTATCTAACAAAAAATACCTCCGGCCCTGTAGCATACCCTCAGCAGTGTATTAGCTAGTTCAAGTCATGGGGACAGGGGTGAAAACCCACAAATCTTTGAATCAGATGATTGAGCTGTCAACTGAGACACAAACAACACAGCAAAATGGAGATATCCACAGCAGAAGCAGATTTTACAGAGTGTTCTGTTCATCTTGCTGTCAACCCAAGTCCCTGTGACCTTCTCAATTGGAAGCCCTCAAATCTCAACCTAATGCAGTTGCTAGAAAAATTATCAGACTTATTGTTATATAAAATCAACAGGCCAATAAATCTGGATGATTAACATAAAATGTTTTCATCTCTTTATGGTAAGTAACTGAACTTTTGCAAGACTGCTCCATTCATGTGAACTCAGGTGCTTCTTATTTTCCAAGGATTTGCTGACTACTGTTCTCTAACTGTTTAGCTGAAACTGCATAAAGCAACTAACTCCACATGCTGGAGATCTGAAATAATAAAGAAACAGAAATGCTGGAGAAACTCAGTGCGCCTGTTGGTATCTGTGGGGAGAAAAAATGTGTTAAAGTTTTGAGTCTAACAATTCTTCTTTGGAATTAAAAGTCAAAAGAACTACAAATTCTGGAAATGAGAAACAAAAACAAAACTGAAGAAGGGTCACTGGAGCTGAAACGTTAACTCTGATTTCTCTCCATAGATGCTGCTAGAAATGCTGACCTTTTACAGCAATTTCTGTTTCTCATTCTTCTTTGGAACTTGGATAAAAGTACATCTTTCTATTTTGTTGATTCTTGGCCACAAAGAGGAATTTCAGCACAACTAACTGTGTTATGATTACAATGTATCCCGTTTTGTAGGAGGTCTTATTATGACGTGGTTGGGTTGCTGTTTCTGAGCCAGAAATTCCACATTCAAGTCTCACTCCAGGACGTAACAGTCAAAAAAGGTGTGTTTGTAATGTAATCAAACTGGTTGAGTATTAATCCCTCACTCACACATTAATAGCATGTGAAAAGAATAGGAGAGACTCATGCAGCAGAAAGAAATGGGAGCCTCTCTTATCGTTCTGAGGAAGCCAGATGACTGAATGGCTAGTCTGTATCAGATTGTTGACAACAGCACAGAGTTCAAGACCTGCCTTCTTGTCCTGCTACAAGATCCACACTGTGAATTGGACCTGTCTGTAGGCGTAGAACTGAAATTGAAGAAATTTTTTTTAAAAAGACAAGCTGTCCCCGGGTCATGAATGGGTTCAGTTCTGATGTGTATTTGTGAGTTTATTCATACACAAGTTGGAACACAATGCAGGTAAATCAGCTGTCGTAAGCACATGAAATATTTGTCTGTTGGGTCTTTAAAATTACACCCCGATATGGGATTGCGTACTTAAGTACAAGCATCTGTAAGTCGGACATTCATAAACTAGGGATCCCTGTATCACATGTTGCGAACTTTTCTTCATAAACACATAAAATCCTGTATTAGTGCAAAGGCAAATTTCATACAGCTCCTAAGTTGTATGATGACACTTCATAAAATACAAGCACTTATGGCAGAAGATGAGATCAGCATCTACTTTCAGCTCCCAGATTGCACATGACCTTGTAGGCCTTTGAGGTGCTATGATGATAATGGTCCAGATGGAATATAATAAACCTCCATACCACATTGACTGAGTGGAAATAAATTCCAATTACGTGTTCTGCGTACATCTAAGTGTCTGTGAATATTCAGCAAAGCGAGGCCTATAATATTAAGGATTGATTTTGTGTAGCTGGAATGATTTATTTGAGACCAAGAGGCAAGCAGTGCAAATTTTTCAAAGAGCAGATGGAGCATTTTATAGCTAAAACATTGACATTATAATTCTGCAACTATTACAGTTATATTTATTCTCAATTCAAAATTCAAATTGCAGAAAGTGCATTATTCTTATTTTGTCAAATGCAGAGATGATAACAGTCAAGTCAACATAACATTGGGTGGGCATAAGCAAATACAAAAAGAAAATCCTAGCTGTTAAACATTTATGAGTTACATAGGCTTCCCTTTGCATGTATCTTCTTGGGATTTGTGAGGCGCAGCATGCATAGTGTTGGCACAAACTGTATTCTGCAATTTTCTTTTAACAATGCCCAGTGAGTATTTGGAGATAATATTTCAGTGCATGACAGTCTCTCTTAAATGGTTTCAATGCTTCCCTTCAGAAAATTGGATTCAGTGGGGCCCAGGCCTCACTGACACTAACGTTCAAAACATTGATAGCTCAGGCACTGCAATGCTGCTTTTCACAGAGAAAGAAGAGGCTGTAGTTTGACAGTGCTGCAGATTCATGTAGTTCCCATGAGCATGCCTGTCATATTTTTCATCACACAAGAGGGATGTATAATATGAAATCAAAAGGTCAGATGTAGAGCCCTGCTGGCAATATTGTTAAATGGAGAACATTTATATTGTTCCTGCAACACCAAAACTGATATAAATATTGTTTCTGTGTGAGCAATTACGTCTCCTTCTCTTCATGGAGTTACATTTAAATTGTATCTTTTCTCTTTCTTCACAAAGCAGATGGTATCTCGAGCAAATTAAGAAAATACTTTGCTCTGTTAGAATCCTCTAAGCCTTATTCACTAAAGCAAAATTAATGGACCGGGAAGATGGGACTGTTTTCTTTTAATGGATGTTATGCATTTTGAAGGCCATTTTACGTTATGTGGCTGTTTGGCAAATGTGGCTAACATGAAATGAATCCAGTGACTCTATTTCTTGACATGTTGCCACCAATTTTAAATAATGAGGTGTAAGGTAGTGTTGGAAATCTGCTAAAGCCATTCTGCCTGAAAATGTGACATAGTAAATTTTCAAGATTTTCAGGAATCTGGACAGCTCAGTCAGATTATTTTGCTATGTAAATGTATGTTCATCCTTCTGGCACAACTGAGAAGGTAATATGAAGGAATTTTATTTTTAAAAATAAATTAATAATGAAGAAGCAATATTTCTTGATAATCCCTAGAAAAACATGCAAGGATTGCTGGACATTTGAAGTAAGTGCAAAATTCTGCAGTGACCTTGATAGAAGAGGATTAATTTATCGTTTGAGTAGGACACTATATCAAATAAACCAAGCTGGAAGAAATGAGGAAAAAAGAGGCTGAGGAGGTGGAAAACTGGTATAAAAGAAACATTGAATGTGTCATTGAAAGTAGAGAATTTAATGTTTCAGTGTCTGGAACTGAGGTAGAAAATTGTGCACATTACATTGTCTCTTCTAGTCATAGAGTCATTTATGGCAAAGATGAAGACCATTTGGTCTATTCAGTTTGGATTGGCTTTCCGTGGTGCAACCCAGCTGGTTATGTTCCCTGTCTGTCAATAATGTGATGATGAAATAAGTTCTCCTAAATACGTTTCAGAATTCCTTCTCCTCCCATCCTTTAATGCACTATTATCGCAATCAATATTTAGGGAACTAAAGTTCCGCAATGTCACCACTCTATAGTTCCTTCAATTCTGTGATTTGTCTACAGATTTGCTCCTCTGTCTCATTCTCTATTTAGCAGTCTACAGAATACTGGCATGATCACATCTTTTTTGCCTCTCAACTCTGGCCAAATGAATTCTGTCCATACCTCACCAAGCATAGCCCCTCTTTTGAATACTGCAATGTTTCCACAAAACAGTATGCCAATCTACCCTTTTGCTTTCTATAAATCTTTTCTAAATACATTATTTCATTGAATATTAAGGGGAGATTGACAGATCTATTTTGCAGATTTATACGACAAGATTCTTGTCATTAGACCAGAACATGGGACTCTCACTCACTAGATCACATATGCCCCTATGGCACCCACAGTCTGAGGAACCACAGCTGACAGCAGATATAACAATGGACAGTCATGAATATGGGAATGAAAACTGGTAACTAAGCCTTCTGTGGAAGTTTCCACAGGTGACTGGGAAATGTGGATGCATCTCTACACTGAACTCAAATCTGATTGGGAATAAAGTGCAAAATCACACACTCATTGCCAAGAAGCACAATTTCTTACTGCTGTGTTGCCTACTTGGATAGATACATTCAAACTGTCTAAGGAACACACACAATATTTATTTCAATGACAGCCAAAATTCTATTATCACTCTGGAAAACTTTGGACTGTAAAATGCTTATTGCTTCAGAGCATGCTATGACATTTGAAAATCTTTATTCTGAATTCAAAATGAATAATTAATTAACCATATTGCTAGTTCATCCAAACTGCATGGGAACACACATCTAATAACTCAAAAAATGCTGCTCCTAAATGAAGCTGAACTGGACAAGCCATATAAATCTTGTGGCTATAACAGCAGGTCAGAGACTGGAAATTTTACAAAAAGTACCTGACCTCCTAAAGCCTATCCACCACCTTTAGGTGTATTAGGACTGTAATGGAATTCTCTTCACTTGTCTGGATGAGCGAACATACAACAAACATCACTTAAGATGTTCAGTACTATCCAAGGTAATGTACCTCATCTGATTGACATTCCATCCAACAAATTCAACAATCACTCCCTCCACTATCCTTGCACAATGGCAACAGTGTGTAATATCCACAAAATGCACAGCAGTACCACTAAGGCTCCTCGGATAGTATGTCCCAAATTCACAATCTCTACTGCTTAGAGAGACAAGGTTAGGAGAGGGATGCATGAGAACCCTGTAAGTTCCCTCCAAATCACAAGCCATGCTGAATTGTAACCATATCATCATGCCTTCACTGTTGATGGATTAAACTCCTGCAAATCCTTTCCTAAAAGCAGAGGTTGTGTATCTACAGAAAGTGGACTCTAGCGATTCAAGAAGGCTGTCCACTAACAGCTTCTCAAGGGCAATTAGGGAATGGCAATAAGTGATTGCCTATCCAGCAATGCCCGCCTTTCCTGAGGGAGCAAAAATAATCCACATACATAATATAAAAGGAAATTGCAATGCTGGTGACATACACATTCCCAGTAGTGCAGGAATGCACTATAGTTGAACATATAATTTGTGTTCTTCATTACCAGGTAACCATTTTATTTCCAAACACCTTTAAAGAGACAGATTTTTAAAAATCTAACATGTTCCTGGGTAAGCACTATTTTTAATAACCCTTATATAAGCTCTGACATTGTAAAGATGTCACCCAGGTAGACAGCTAAAGCTGAAAGCAAATGATTGCTCAGCTATCTTGGTTACAGGAGGCATCATATAGACAGAAGAGAAGGTATGGAGAAGATATACTTGAGTGTTTGTTGCCATTGTCAAAATAGTAGTTGTGATGTCAAATCCATGCACAATTAATTGATGGGGGACATGTAGTTTTCAGAATTTACCTGATTCAAGTTCTCCCTCCTCCTATTTTATGCAAATTCTCTTTGATACCTAGATGTCAAAAATTCAGGATGAAAATTCTATTGTCCCTTTTTAGTAATATAATTAGCACAGTGTAATTAGTGACAAAGATCTGTCTATGCTTCACTCCAAATTGCTGATTCAACATTCATTTCAAAAGATGTTTGGAAGTGTTATTTTCAGAATTTATTTTCAACACCTCATTACTGACAGTGGGAGACATGGTGAGTAAATTTACAACTTACTATGAGAGCTATACACTCATTAACTTGCAATGGACAGTTTTCAATATTCCACTTGGCAACTGAATTGCCCATAAATGTGATCCATTTCAATGGCAGGACAATAAAGTCATAAGAAACAAAATGGGAAAGGACAATAAGAAAGAATCATAGAAGCCCTGTGGTACAAAAAGCAAGCCATTTGGCTCATTGAGGTCACACTCGACCTTCCAAAGAGCATCCCACCCAGACAGCCTATCCCTATAGCTCTGAACTTCCCCAGAGATAATCCACCTAGCCTGCACAATCCTGAATATTATGAGCAAATTAGTATGACCAACCCACCTAACCTGCACGTCTTTGGACTGTGGGAGGAAAGTGGTGCACTCCACACAGACATGAGCAGAAGGTGTAAACTCCACACAGGCTGTCATGCAAGGATGGAATTGAATCTGGTGTCTGGCACTGTGAGACAACAGTGCTAACCACTGAGCCACCATGCCACCCAGAAAGACAAATAAAAGCCAAATGTTCAAAAGTTAAAAGTAACTATAATCTGTCCTTCCTTGCTATGGGTGGTAATCCAACAGAGTTGCTAGCAGTAGGCAAGTCATTAACAAGAAAAATACACTAGTTTGTTCAACATTGTACTGAGAAGGATCCATCCATCAATCGTAATTTAATAAATAAAAGCATTTTAAATAAATATATACATGTCATATATTCTGAGAATAAAATGAAACATAGGCACCATTGTTATTAATATTATTTCAAAACTCCTGACATAACATGTACAATAATATCAAGCATTAATTATTTATAAACATAATATTATAGGATAATGTCCTGTATATATTTATTATTCATATAAATGCAACTGCTTTCATTTGGGTAATTATTTCTTTTAGTAGTTTTCTGCAACCAAAGTTTCATGGTTCCAAGAAACAATTCATGCAGAAAGTGTCCAATGGTTACTGAATATACGGTTTGTGCTAACGTTTACTTTTGTACTCATAAACTTCAGCAGATACATTTATCCTGCAGCAATTGCCATTTGCTAATTCAATATCACATAATAAGTTAAAACAAAAAATAAACACACAAACACAAAGCTAGCACAGTAGCTTTCATTGGTGTAGCAGTCAACTGGTAGAAGCATTATATTGCCTCAAAGTTAGAGTCAGTCGTGGATTGAATCCTTTCGTAATGTGTTTCAGGTCTACCCTAGGAAATTATCTCATTTGCCATGGTGATCGTCATTCATGCAATACACTGAAGGAACAGAATGTGACATAGACATAAATCTGGTTTATATTATCCCATATTTAGATAAGGAATATTTATGGGGTGTCTCATATCTTTCTATGTGATTGTATAATCTATATTTGATGCATCTCAATTATTTTGAAGGTGAAACCAGAAACCTCTTGGTGACTTGCTGGCTGATGTAAATCACTTAACTCTTTTATTTTACAGAAAATGAGTGAACAGAGTAACAGCTAGGTTGAGTATAACTTGTCTTGGCAATATAGTGGAAAAGAACATGCAGATTGCAGTTGTCCAAAACACTGATACTGGAAATAGAAAATGTGGGAGGATATACTGGCCCCCAAAATCTGAGGAATGAAATCTCATTGAAGCAACTTAAATAATGCTCAGCCTTTACATTAGTGGGTTACTTGGAACAGTGTAGTTAAACTATGTGAACGTGGCCATGGTATGTTTGTTGGGTTTCATATTCTTTTTCAACTAAATTAACACCTCAATCCTCTCTGGTAACATGTGGTGGAGGGTCAATTAAAATTATTCTTTTTATTTCTAATTCTCTCTCTATAGATGCTACCTGATCTCCAAAGTATTTTGTGCATTTTCTGTTGTATCATAATTCTGGCATGTGCTATGTTCTGATTGGTTTCCTTTTCCACATTCAGTCTGTTACTGAAACAAAACAATTCTTAAATATTCCGCTGTACTCAAAATTTTGCAGCCTTTGATGGTGCCTCTGTTGGTCAACATCGCTGTGTTTTATCTCACACTCTGTGCAAAAAGGGCAGACGCATTACAACACAATAGGTTTGGGTTTTTGCCTGACCTCTTTCACAGCTTAGTGGTTGCTTATGACTTACAATCTATAGAGAAACAATGTCAACAAGCTGAATTTTCCCTGCCTCGTGATATTCGCAAGAAAGGGAATAAATATGGTGAAAATGAAGAAAAAGATCAGATTCTGACATTGAAAAAACTTTTTTGATTTCTTTTCTCTCAAGTGTTAAGTGGTGACTTTGGAATCTTAGCACTGAATGACGACTACCTTCTTGCAATACAGTTGAATCTTATTAATTATTTACGCATCACTTCCAACTCTTCTGTTCTCCATCAAGAAAAGATTCGCTGCAAATTCCTGATGTATAATTCAGAGCAGATACCTGGTTGCCACAGCTCACTGCACATGCTCGTCTGGGCCATCATCCAACTGCATTGCCACAGCAACATTTCAGCTTGCCCCAAAGGTCACTATCACTGACAGATCATTCCACACAAACCAGCATTGGCAAACTATTAGCCCGGCCACCTCATCATGCCAGCTGTCACACCAACTCACGCACAATATCAGTGCTTTGACACTTCCATTGCCTCTGTCTGGGTTACATTGCTTTCTTAATGTACAGACCTTTGTGTTATGATAAAGGGCTAGCCTCTGTGGTTTGCATTGATTTTCTACCACAGATGGAGAAGCAGGCAGCTTTTGACAGTGGTAAACTTTGAATAGTCAATCTAATAATCAGATACAGTGTGGACATGATATACTAAATATCTCTCAAAGATTCATAGAGTCATAGAGATGGACAGCATGAAAACAGACCCTTTGGTCCAATCCATCCATGACAACCAGATATTCCAACCCAATCTAGTCCCACCTGCCAGCACCTGGCACATATCCCTCCAAACCCTTCCTATTTATACAACCAACCAAATGCCGCTTAAATGTTGCATTTGTACCAGCCTCTACCACTTCCTCTGGCAGCTCATTCCATACACATACAACCCTCTGCATGAAAAAGGTTCCACTTAGGTCTCTTTTATATCTTTCCCCTCTCACCCTAAACCTATGCCCTCTAGTTCTGGACTCCCCGAAGACTTTGCCTATTTATCCTATCCATGCCCTTCAATAATTTTGTAAACCTCTATAAGGTCACCCCTCAGCCTCCGACGCTCCAGGAAATACAGTCCCAGCCTCTTCAGCCTCTCCCTTAGCTCAAATCTTCCAACCCTGGCAACATCCTTGTAAATCTTTTCTGAAACCTTTCAAGTTTCACAACATCTTTCCGATAGGAAGGAGACCAGAATTTCATGCAATATTCCAACAGTGGTCTAACAAATGTCCTGTTCTGCTGCAACATGACCTCTCAATTCCTATACTCAATACTCTGACCAATAAAGGAAAGAATACCAAACGCCTTCTTCACTATCCTATCTACCTGCGACTCCACTTTCAAGGAGCTATGAACCTGCACTCCAAGGTCTCTTTGTTCAGCAACACTCCCTAGGACTTTACCATTAAGTGCACAAGTCCTGCTAAGATTTGCTTTCCCAAAATGCAGCACCTCGCAGTTATCTGAATTTAACTCCATCTGCCACTTCTCAACCCATTGGCCCATCTGGTCCAGATCCTGTTGTAATCTGAGGTAACCCTCTTCGCTGTTCACTACACCTCCAATTTTGGTTTCATCTGCAAACTTACTAACTGTACCTCTTATGCTCGCATCCAAATTATTTATATAAATGACAAAAAGTAAAGGACCCAGCACCGATCCATGTGGCACTCCACTGGTCACAGGCCTCCAGTCTGAAAAACAAACCTCCATCACCACCCTCTGTCTTCTACCTTTGAGCTAGTTCTGTATCCAAATGTCTAGTTTCCCCTGTATTACATGAGATCTAACCTTGCTAATCAGTCTCCTATGAGGAACCTTGTCGAATGCCTTACTGAAGTCTATATAGATCACATCCACTGCTCTGCCCTCATAAATCCTCTTTGTTACTTCTTCAAAAAACTCAATCAAGTTTGTGAGACATGATTTCCCACACACAAAGCCATGTTGACTATCCCGAATCAGAACTTGCCTTTCCAAATACATGCACATCCTGTCCCTCAGGATTCCCACCAACAACTTGCCCACCACCGAGGTTAGGCTCACCAGTCTATAGTTCCCTGGTTTGTCTTTACCGCCCGTCTTAAACAGTGGCACCACGTTAGTCAACCTCCAGTCTTCCGACATCCCACCTGTGACTATCGATGATACAAATATCTCAGCAAAGAGGCCCAGCAATCACTTCTCTAGCTTCCCACATAATTCTCCGGTACATCTGATCAGGTCCTAGGGATTTATCCACCTTTATCCATTTCAAGACATCCAGCATTTCCTCCTCTGTAATCTGGACATTTTGCAAGATGTCACCATCTATTTCCCTACAGTCTCTATCTTCTATATCCTTTTCCATACAAAATACTGATGCAAAATATTAATTTAGTATCTCCCCCTTTTTCTGCAGCTCCACACAAAGGCTGCCTTGCTGATCTTTGAGGGGCCCTATTCTCTCTAGTTACCCTTTTGTCCTTAATATATTTGTAAAACCCCTTTGGATTCTCCTTAATTCTATTTTCCAAAGCTACCTCATGTCCCCTTTTTGCCCTCCTGATTTCCCTCTTAAGTATACTCCTATTTTCTTTATAATCTTCTAAGGATTCACTCGATCTACCCTGTCTATACCTGACATATGCTTCCTTCTTTTTCTTAACCAAATCTTCAATTTCTTTAGTCATCCAGCATTCCCTATAGTTACCAACCTTCCCTTTCACCCTGACAGGACTGTACTTTCTCTGGATTCTTGTTATCTCATTTCTGAAGGCTTCCCATTTTCCAGTCATCCCTTTACCTGTGAATATCTCTCAATGAAAGTTTATTCCTGAAAGGAAAAGAAATTGTAAAAAGGTGAAATATCATCAATGGTTTAATAAGGAAGTCAAAGATAACATCAAAGCAAAACCTAGGGCATATCATATTACAAAAGTCAGTGGCATGTTGGAGGATTAGGAGAACTTTAAATGTCAGCAAAGGGTTACCGGAGGCAAAATCAGAAGATCCAAGACGAACTGTGAAAAGAAACTATCAGTAGTCATAATCACCGATACCAAAAGCTTCTATAAGTCTATAAAAAGGAAGAGAATAGTGAAAGTAAATGTTGTCCCTTTAGAGGATGAAAATGGTGAGGTAATAACAGGAAATTCAGAAATGGCAGAGACACTAAACCAATACTTTGTGTTTGTTTTCACAGTGGAAGGTGACGATTTCTTCCCAAAAACCACAATTATTACAGAGGAACTTGGTAAGATTTCTGTAACTAAGGAGAAGATATGAAGCAAACTGATGGGATTGAAGGCAGATAATTCCCCAGGGCCTAATAGCCTGAACGCTAGAGCATTAAAAGAGGTGGCAATAGATAGAGTGAATGCATTAGTTATGATTGTCCAAAATTCTCTGGATTTTGGAAAGGTACCAGTGGATTGGAAACATGCTAATGTGACATCTGTATTAAAAAAAAAGAAATAGGCTACAATATTGGAAACCATAGACCTGTTAATTTGACCTCTGTAGTGGGGAAATTGCTGGATTCATACATAAAGGAGGAGGTAACTAAACTCTTAGAAAAAGAAACCTGAATTCACTAGTGTCAGCATGGTTTCACAAACAGAAAGTCATACTTGACAAACTTGCTGGAGTCTTTGAGGACACACATCAGGTAGATAATGGGAATAAGATGGAACTGATAAAATTAGCTTTCCAGAAGGTATTTGACAAGGTGCTGAGTAAAAGACTGATCCAAAGGTTCGATCCCACAAGGCTAAATGTAGAGTATTGGCTTGAATAGAGGATTTTAATAACTGGTAGAAAGCAGAGGGTCAGGATACATGGGTCCTTCTATGGTTGGCAAACTGTAATTCTTAGGGTGCTGCATGGTTCAGTTCTTAGAACTAACTACGTACAATCTATACAAATGATCAGCAAGCAGGGACAGAGCATAACATAAAAAAGTTTGGGGATGATACTCAAATAAGTGGTAAAGTAGGCAGTGATGAAGAGATAAAAAGGTTACAGATGGGCATTGCTAGGATAGGAGAATGGACCAGAATCTGGAAGGTAGAGTTCAATGTGGACAAGTGAGAGGTTGTCCATTACAGTCAGGAAAATAAAAGGGCAAATTATTATTTGGGAAGCAGATTCAAAGTGAGTCAGTGCAGAGAGATCTGAGCAACTTGTGCATGAATCATAGAAAGTAAATATGTAGTTGCAGCAGATAATAATTTATTGCTAAAGGACTGGATTATACATGTAAAGGAGTGTTGTTACAATTATATAAGGTGTTCTTCAGAATACATCTGGGATACTGTATCCAGTTTTAGTTTCCTTTGAGTCATAGAGTCATAGAGATGTACAGCACAGAAACAGACCCATCGGTCCATCTTGTCCATGCCGACCAGATATCCCAACCCAATCTAGTCCCACCTGCTAGCAGCCGGCCTATATCCCTCCAAAACCTTCCTATTCATATACTCATCCAGATGCCTTTTAAATGTTGCAATTATACTAGCCTCTACCACTTCCTCTGGCAGCTCATTCCATACACGTACCACCCTCTGCATGAAAACGTTGCCCATTAGGTCTCTTCTATATCTTTCCCCTCTCACCCTAAACCTATGCCCTCCAGTTCTGGACTCCCCACCCCAGGGAAAAGACCTTGTCTATTTATCCTATCCATATCCCTCACGATTTTCTAAACCTCCAAAAGGTCACCCTTCAGCCTCTGTCGCCCCAGGGAAAACAGCCCCAACCTGTTCAACCTCTCCCTGTAGCTCAAATCTTCCAACCCTGCAACATCCTTATAAACCTTTTCTGAACCTTTCAAGTTTTACAACACCTTTCTGATAGGAAGGAGACCAGAATTGCATGCAATATTCCAACAGTGGTCTAACCAATGTCCTGTACAGCCGCTCCTAACTCCTGTACTCAATACTCTGACCAATAAAGGAAAGCATACCAAACACCTTCTTCACTATCCTATCTACCTGTGACGCAACTTTCAAGGAGCTATGAACCTGCACTCCAAGGTGTCTTTGTTCAGCAACACTCCCTAGGACCTTACCATTAATTGTATAAGTCCTGCTAAGATTTGCTTTCCCAAAATGCAGCACCTCGCATTGATCTAACTTAAACTCCATCTGCCACTTCTCAGCCCATTGGCACATCTGATCGAGATTTTGTTGTAATCTGAGGTAAACTTCTTCGCTGTCCACTACACCTCCAATTTTGGTGTCATCTGCCTCTTATACTCACATCCAAACCACTTATGTAAATTATGAAAAGTAGAGGACCCAGCACTGATTTTTGTGGCACTCCACTGTTCATAGGCCCCCAGTCTGAAAAACAACCCTCCACCACCACCCTCTGTCTTCTACCTTTGAGCCAGTTCTGTATTCAAATGGCTAGTTCGCCCTGTATTCCATGAGTGCAGTAAAGGCAAAATCAACTAATAGATTCAAGAAAGAAATAGATATGTTTCTGATGAAAAGCAGGATAAAGGGTGATGGGGAGCAAGCTGGAAAGTGAAGTTGCGACCAGGATAAAATCAGCCATGATCATGTTAAATGGCAACATGGGTTCACAGGGCAGAATTATTAACAACCCCACTCCCAATGTTCCTATTAATGGATGTTTAATACTACAGCCCAGGGAGTGTTGTTGTGATAATTGAGGCTCCCTCCTTGTCACTCCATATACCTGGCTGATGAAATGAATCCACCAGATGACAAACAAGACAACCAGAAAGCTTTGAAAAGCACAACCAAAGATGATCTCCCCATACCAGCAACAGACAACAATTAGAAAACACTTATATTTATCATAGTTGAAGTCATGTCTCTCTGTTATGAATAAGAATTAAATCTCTGATCTTCCCAATGCAGTAACCTTCCAAGAGGTATCTCACTGCATTTTCTTTTCATCAGTTTGCTGTCTAATGTTTGTATTCCAAACAATGACCATCTCTAACAAGAGAGAAACAAACTATCTCCCCTTAACGTATCAATCACACTTACATGACTAAATTTCCATCACCAACACTCTATAGGTTACCATTGCCCAGGAACTGAACAGGTCTGGCCATATAAATGCTCTGGTTAAAAAGAGCAGGTCAAAGGCTGGATATCCTACTGTGACTCACTCATCTCCTAGCTCTTCAAAGCCTGTTCACCATCTATATAGCACAAGTCTGAAGTATGATGGAACACTCTCCATTTGTCTGGATTTGTGCAGCTCCAAAAACCCTCAAGAGTCTTGACAGGATCCAGGACAAAGCCAGTCCACTTGATTGATAATACATTCACTGTTTATTCTTTTCACCACCACTGCTCAGTAGCATCAATGTGTACCATCTACAGATGCACTGAAGAAACTCACTAATGCTCTTTGGATAAAATTTTACAAATCCACAACAATTACCAGAAGGACAAGTGCAACAGATCCAAGAGAACATCACCATCTGAACGTTCCCTTCCAAGCCACTCACTGTCTTGAATTGGAAATGTGTACCAACTACCAAAATACCTCCATACCAAACTCCATTAATAGATGCAGTGATTCAAAACTAGCTAAAGACTACTTTCACAAAAGCAATGAGGAATGAGCTACAAATACTTTCACTGCCTGAGACGCCCGAAACTCAGGAAAGAATGCACAAAAGAAGTGAAAATACCTTACATTATTGATGATTCTTCAAAATTATTTGCTTTAACTTATTAATGATAACTTTTACTTGTTTCACCTATTGTATTAATTTTATTTTCAAATTGGAAAAACAAACCATTTTGCTATTTATTTGAAGAAAAGGATGGATACGTTTCATTTGGGCAGTAAGATCATCACCAAGATAGTCAATGGAAACTTCAAAAGAAGCTTCTCAAGTCTGGTAAGGATGTAATATTCATGGCCTTGTGATTGGTCTAAGTGAATGCTGTCAATGTGTTTAAGGCAAAGCAGGACAATCATATGAGGCAGAGGGGAAAAGATGGTTAATTTAGGGGAGAAAAGACAAGAGGAAGTTCAAATAGACTATAAAAACCGACATAGACTAGATGGAGCTGGATGACTGTGGATCAATAATGTTTCTGCTCTTTGTATCATAAAGAAACCATGGACTGTTTTTCAAACAAGTTTTACAACTGTACTCAAAGAAAGCTGCTTGCACATTTCAAGAGACCTCTGTTGCATGTTTTTAAAAAAATTCTCCCTTTCCTGACAGCTACGTAAATCTGGCAGGCAAAAGCAAGGATTGCAGATGCTGGAGATCAGAGTCAAGAGTGTGGTGCTGGAAAAGCACAGCAGGTCAGGCAGCATCCGAGGAGCAGGAGAATTGACATTTTGGGCATAAGCTCTTCATCAGGAATGAGGGCTTGTGGTGCCACCATAGCACATCTGACCCCAGATCTGAGATTTGTGTGTTCAAATCACATCAGGCTCACAGCGCTTTATAAGCGTTTTCTCATTCCTGATGAAGAGTTTATATCCAAATTGTCTCCTGCTGTTCAGATGTTGCCTGACCTGCTATGGTCTTCCAGCACCACACTCTCGACCATGTAAATCTGACATCAAATAAATCTTATAATGCATATGCCAGTGATGTCAGCAAGAGAAAAGAGTAGAGCAGACTGAAATACTTATATAAAACATGGCAGCAAATGAAAAGCACTTAACAAAAATCATTGGGTGGCACAGTGGCTCAGTAGTTAGCACTGCTGCCTCGGTGCTTGGGACCCAGGTTTGATTCCACCCTTGGGCAACTGTTTGTGTTGAGTTTACATCTTTTCCTTATGTCTGCACTGGTTTCTGCTGTGTGATTCAGTTTGCTCCCACAGTCTAAAGATGGTGCAGGTTAGGTGGATTGGCCTTGGGAAATGCAGATTTACAGGGATAAGGTGGGGGTTTGGGTTTAGGTTTGGTTGAGTCCATGGTGTCCGTGGATATGCAGGCTAAGCGGATTAGCCGTGGGAAATGCAGCGTTACAGGGATAAGTTGAGGGGGTGTGGGGGGGGGGGTTGGGTTTGGGTCATCTTCTCTTTGGAGTTTCAGTGCAGACACACTGTAAGGATTCTAATAATCTCCACATTTTCAGGTGTTGAAGTAAACATTTATGATAGCTAAATGAAGGATGAGTAAGTTTGAAAAAGAAAATTGCAAAATTTTGTTCTGATAATGAAGACATTTTTTTATCCTGTAAATATAAAACAAGGTTTGTGAGGGTTTAGCAGGAACGGTAGATTTAGTGTACTGCTGAAAAGCAGGTTACTCCTCACTCATCAAGGTGAAACTTCTTTCAGGGTGTTTAAAGTGAGAATAATAAAATTACAACAGATGCTTTCATCGCCTTGTGGGTTTTGCTTTATGTCATGACCATGAGTCACAACCCCAGATCATCTATGGACATAATAAACTTTTAATTGCAACACATTTTGTTTTACCAACAGGAGATACAGTAAAAAGTTGCCTGAATGTAAATTCAGTAATGCCTGAAGAGGAATCCGAGAATATTAGATTAGATTATTAGATTAGATTACTTACAGTGTGGAATATCACACGCAAAATTTCAAGGAAGCTTCAAAGAAAACAAGGTACTACAAACTGAACTGTAATCTTCTGGAAGAATAGCAGACTGTGAACATGATCAAGAATAAACACGACATGGTGGCTCAGTGGTTCGATTCCAGCGTTGGGCGACTGACTGTGTGGAGTTTGTACATTCTCCCCTGGTCTGAGTAAATTTCCGCAGGCTGTTCTGGTTTACTCCCACATTCCAAAAGATGTGTAGGTTAGGTGAATTGGCCATGCTGAATTACCCATAGTGTTCAAGGATGTGTAGGTTAGATGCATTAGTCAGGGGTAAATGTAGAGTAATAGGGGAATGGATCTGGGTGGAATACCCTTTGCAGGGTCGGTGTGGACTTGTTGGGCTGAAGAGCCTGTTTCCACACTGTAGCAATTCTATGATTCTATTCTATGATTCCATGATTTGATTCCCACCTCAGGCTTCTTGTCAGTGTGGAGTCTGTACATTCGCCCCATGTCTGCATGGGTTTCCTCTCACAGTCTAAAGATATGTATGTTAGAGGGATTGACATGCTAAATTGCCTAAAATGTCCAGGGATGTGTAGGTTAAATAGATTAGCCATGGGGAAATGCAAGGTTACAGGGATAGGGTAGGAGGTGAGTCTGCATGGATGCTGTTCAGAGGGTAGGTATGGACTCGATGGGCTGAATCACCTGCTTCCACACTGTTGGGATTCTATGAAAAAGACAATAGCAGTGCAAGTGAGAGATATGTCTGCATGCTTCCTTTCAAAAAATTTTCTGAGACAGAGATTAAGATGAAGATTCCCCTCTGGTCTGTGCAATCTTGTGAGCTGAGGTGCCTGTGGGTTCAGGTCCACATGGATTTGAATCAAGTGTGGTGTGAAAGCAACAGTCAGAGAACCATCCACTAGTCACCCTTGCATTTCAGGTAAATAATACTGCATCTGAGTGCTGTGAGCCAGTCAACAGGCCAGTTCAAAAGGGAACAAGTCAAAGGAATTTCAGCGCAGCATCCGAGGAGCAGGACTGTTGATGTTTCGAGCATGTGCTCTTCATCAGGAGTGATGGTACTTCTGGATTTTTGCATTATTCTGCCTATGTACAGTCTCCTGAACCTGCTGTCAGGTTCAGTGGAGTATGGTGGAGAATTCTGACAGTTTCACCATTTGGCAAGGAATTAGAACCAGTTAGATGTAATTACCATTACGAACATCAATTAGGCCTTTATTTAACAAAGCTTATTCCTCATTATGCACAGGTTTCTCCCCCTCTATCAAATTGTTTTACATATATGAACTCAGGTTACTTCCTCAAACTTTGCCACAGATAACCTTATTGCAAAAATGTAAAGATATGACAACTATCTCATATTCCTACACTCACAGGGAGCAGAAGGGTATAGATGTGTCAATAAGACTGTGGCCACAATTTAGCAACTAGCCCTCATGACAAACAAAGATCCTGAAGTGTTTTTGTTTTCAACTATTTAATCAATCAGGATCATCTGCAAACATGGAAGGAATCTTGGGATTAATTAGAGTTTAGGAATGTAGCTATATATGCCTACACAATTGTTCCTCCCTTCCTTCCTTTATGCATCCCTTCCTTTCTCTCCTTTTGCTTTTTCATCCTCCCTTTCCCTCCATTCGAGTTCATTACCCTAGTTCCCTCCTTTACTCCCCTTCATTTCCTTTGTTTTTTTTTCTTTCTCTTTCCTGTTACTTCCCTTCCTCTCTCTGGATCTATCCTGAGGAGTGTCTCTCTGCCATCTTTTTCAGTGAGGTTTCCAACAATCTCTTATTTCATACCTGTTTACAATGATAGACACAAATAGATTATTCACAGATTGTACATTCCTACAAAGTGTATTTAATTTTAAAATACCCAAGAATATGTTGATCCCTTTTTCTAAACATTGAGGAAAAGCCCAGTTTTAATGTTTTGCACCTACCATTAGTCCTTGAACTAACAGTCAAATCTACTGCTATTAATTGATTCAACCTGAACCTCAAATGTTCCTCATAATTGTTTTCATATTATCCTTCCATCTAATTCCTGGACTAACCTCAAGGTCTCCATTGTTCACATTGGTCTTATAATGAACTGTTCATAATTGCTATTTCATCTAACTGGTTCAGATTTCTTGCCAGACAAAGAAATATTACTTTTCTTACTCAAACAAACTCAGTTCTACTTCCATATACTAACTGACTTTGGTACATATTTCAGCCAGCAATTTAATTTGACAAGGTTAAATAAAAATTCCAACATGGCTTTGTGGTATGGCTATTTGTTTGTAAGTATTTATCGAGTTACCCTCCCACAATTGCAGAGACCTTGCGTTTTTAGGAAAACATTAACTGCCATCAGCCAAGAATAATCATTCCACTGATTAAATTCTCAAGAAATGAAACCTTAATCAATTTCAGGAAAGCTAATCTTACAACACCAACCTATTCCTTCAGCTATTTTAGTCTGACATTAAGTATTAAATATAATGACAACTTCTAACAGATTGGGTGAAAACATTTTTGTTCCTTGGTTCCTTCTCTGACTAATGTTCTCTCAGTGATACCCACTCAAGCTGTGCCATCCTGTTATGGTAGATAACGCTCTTATGAGAATATTGTTGAGGGTCTCTTGATCTTATGTTAGTGATCCTTTCCTGTTATACAGTAAGACAAAGTAGCAGTTATAAGTGCTACTCTATTAAACTCTATCTCCTTAAAGAAAGACATGTAGGTAGTATCTTTATCAACTTCAGAACCTTGGAAAATACTTTATAGTCAAATCAGTTCTTTGCACATAGTTTGATCCTACAAACAACAATAGGATAATGACGAGATGCTCTATTTCAATTTCTTGTTGACAGATAAAGTAGGGTCAAAAACCTTGTGCTCTTCTTCAAAAATAGTTTTGTCCAACCTTTGATGCCTTCAACCAAGGCCAGATACGGCACCTTAGTTTCATGCTTTTTCCAAAAGATGGTATCTCAGAAACAGTCACACTCCCTTGGTACTGCACTGGAGGTGTCAGCTTGAATCTTAATCTGACATTAAGATCATGAATCCACCAACTTACAATGCCGAGGCTATTATTGTGCCTGAACACTCAATAGATGAATTTACTGAACTTATTTTAAAGGAGTATGAACAAAATGAATATCAGACAGCTGTACAATTTGCTGTGCAATCTTGTTTTTGCAAGCCATGACCTCCATTGTTTCTATTATTTACTGTGCTGTTTAAGGAGGTGAGGTTCCATCATGCTATTCTGACCACCATCAGTTGATAATTTCTAACGGAATAAAGCTCGAACTGCATTACAAAATATTCTATCCTGACATCACCTCATAACAATGAAATTCATCTTGCCCAGCAAAGTTGTGACTCATACAGCGGAAAGCTAGTTTGTGTTGCGAAAAGAACACCTGCCAACTGTAAGTGTATACAGGGGAAAATTCTGCTGCTGAAGAGATTATATGCAGAGCTGTCAAACTGAAGTTTCATCTTCCTCCAGTGACAATAACATTTTTTTTTGTGAAAAATGCAACTTCTATGAGCTTCAGTGTGAAATAGAATTATAAACACTTTGATGGGCTTGTCATTGTAATTTTCTTTTTCAAATGTTACCATTAAAATCTATTGGTGGTAATGTTTTTTCAACATCGTGTTTGGCCTGTGCTCCACCTGAGTTCTGTGAATATTTATTTGTGAGTGGCACCTGCTTACTGTTACGAAGTTATTGTTATGTTATTCAAGCCCAGCAGTTGGAACTGTAACAGATAATTAACAGAGGAAATTAATAGAAAGCTTCTTCTAATTTGAACAAGTGAACTGAATTGTCCAATTTTATAAAGAATTTAAATTATTACAACCAGACAAGCTTTGGTTGCTGTAACAGATAAGAAAGAATGTGTGATTTTTGAAATGGCAGTCATCAGGCTAGGACTTAAACATTAGGGTGTAGGGTGTACAACAGGCTCGGTTAGGCTTCATTCGCCAAAACAATACATTGCACACCCAGAATGAGCACCCACACATAACCAACTTCCTGCAACCCCAAAGCTGACTAATTTGCAGAACAGTTCAGAATAGGAGGTTGTGAGGGGAAAGGAAATAGTTCAGAAGGCAGACGGATCATTTATAGTACCTCCGGGTTTCATGAAAGCAATTGTAACACTTACTTTTGCAGGACGTCTTCCAGCCAGTTGGCTTTGGGATTTTTTTTAATGAGCTTTATCAGCTATATAGAACAGAATCAGCTCATTCATTCCAATTAGTCTATTTAAGTTTATGAACTACATGAGCCAACGTTCTAATTCCTCTCACCCTATCTGCATATTTTTCTATCTCCTTGTTCTTTCATATATTGATCCAGCTTTCATTTTGTACATCTGTGCAATTTACCTTATCCCCTCGTGGGCAGCACGGTGGCACAGTGGTTAGCACTGCTGCCTCACAGAGCCTGAGACCCGGGTTCATTTCTCACCTCAGGCGACTGACTGTGTGGAGTTTACACGTTCTCCCCGTGTCTGCATGGGTTTCCTCTGGGTGCTCTGGTTTCCTCCCACAGTCCAAAGATGTGCAGGTCAGGTGAATTGGCCATGCTAAATTGCCCGTAGTGTTAGGTAAGGGGTAAATGTAGGGGTATGGGTGGGTTGCGTTTCGGCGGGTCGGTGTGGGCTTGTTGGGCCGAAGGGCCTGTTTCTGTAATGTAATGTAATCTAATCTAATCTAATAATGTAATGTAATCTAATCACTCCTTGTGGTAGCCTGTGCCACATTCTGAACACTCTGAATAAAAGCATTTCCCCTGAATTTCCTATTGGATATAACAGTGACTACCTCATGGTTATGACCTCTAACTTTCAAATTCCCCAAAATAGAGAATGAAGCTCTGAATAGACCGAGACAAGTGCCTCAGCACATATGCGAAGGTGATATATGAAAAATAACAATTCTAAACCATGCCATCCTGTTTGTAATGGATGGAGATTTCTTTGATTTAAAAACAATGACCATTTTTGCAAGATTTCTTGAGCTAGAAAAAAGGTGTTTCAAATTATTGGCAAAAATGCAATGAGAATCTAGATCAGCAAAAAAAACAGCAGCTTGCATTTGCATAACACTTTAAATATTGCAGAACATTGAGTTGAATCTTCACAACCCTTGAATAATATAGATCATCATGACAAAATTGGAAAATCAGATGAGATGGCCATCAAAGAGCTTCCTGACATTGAGCGCTGACGAAGGGCTTATGCCCGAAATGTCTACTCTCCTGATCCTCAGATATTACCTGACCTGCTGTGCTTTTCCAGGGCCAGACTTTTCGATATCGAGTGTAAAAGTCCCATTTTCAAATCAAATGCTAAATGGCAAGATGGGATTCTCACTAATGAATAGAGAGAGATCGAGTGGCATCGATTCTCACTCATTGAAATCATCATTATTTGTTAATCTTACCTTATTTCTTTCAAGTTACCTATTCTTCTACCTATCAGATAGAAACCAGAGGCTGAGAATTCCCAACCTGAAAGCTAGTGTGGATACCTGGTGAATTCGAGCTAGATGCTTGCTCCTCTGGACCTCCAACATCTCAGGGCACACTCTGAGCAGTGAATACACACATTCTCCATTTATGGACAGTCAGTCAGTCTCTTGGGATAGTCACGGTCAGCATCCTTGCCTTATGGGGGCATTGAGGAATTGAACATTTGACATTCCATCACCCGTCTTGGCTCGTTCTGCACTATTATGGCATGTCTGTTATAACTTTGATGGAAACCACTCAGCCTATCAAGACTATATATAGAATAATCCAGTCATACTCATTTCATTGCTTCATCGCTGCAGTGTAGCAGATTTATTGCTTTCAAGTGCCTACCCAATTTCCTTTGACTAATTATCAGTCTGTTAAATAATCTCTTCCAGAAGTCCTTACTTTATCCCTTTTTAAAAAAAACATTACATCTTTGTTCCTCTGCAAGCCTATGCAAAGAGCATAACTTTGTGTACATTATCTGAACTTATCATTATTTTATGCAACTTATTAAAATCTACCTTCAACCTGATTTGTTTCAAGGAGGAGCCCACGCCTCAAACTTAAACATGCAGCTGAATTACCCTGTCCCTGGAACCATTGTGGTCAATCTGCTCTGCATCCTGTCAGGGTCCTTCACATTCTTTCTGTAAAGTGGTGACCAGACTGGACATAATGTTGATGGTAGAAGAATATTACTGCAGAGGCTGGAATCTGTACAGAGAATAAAAATGCTGGAGATCACAGCAGGTCAGGCAGCATCCATGGAGACAAAGCAAGCTGAGGCTTCGAGTCTGGATGAGTTGAAGTGAAATGTGGAGGGGGCAGCATTTGTGCAAATATGGGGGGAGGGGGGTTTGGTGGGTGCTTGGTGTGTGTGTAGCAAGCAAATCTAAAAGAAAAAGGAAGAAATGGGTTCACAATCTGAAGGTGTTCAATTCAATATTGAGCCCAGAGTTTGTAAAATGCCTCATTTGAAGATACAATGTTGCGCCTGGAGGAGCAATTATTCAGGGGAATGCTGGCAGGAAATGGTGTTCTGGGTTTAAACACATGATCTGAGAGGGAATAGTACTGCCTGAAGGAGGCCATTTAGATCATTTTATCTGTGCTGTTTCTCTGACAGGGCTTTGATTGAGATACCTTCACTCACATAATTTTGACAGATTAAGTATTCCTGACATGGATTATCCTACAATTATTTGTTGTGTCTTCAGTTTCTGAGGCATTATACTTTGGAATTCCCTCCTTAAAAGCTCCCCGTCCCCTGAACTGGACATAATGCCAATGGTTAGGAGCAAATTACCACAAATGTTGGAATTTGTACTGAAAATAACTCATGCCAGACATCACAGGAGGTCAGGCAGCATCTATGGATGCTTTCCTTCTTTAACACATTTTTTGAAACCTACCTCTGTGACTAAGCTTTGGCACCTGTCTTGGTATTGCCTTATGTGATTTAATGTCAAGTGTTGTTTTAGAAAATTCCTTGGAACATTTTACCATGTTAAAGGCACTACATGAATATATATATCTGTTGCAGGACTGAATAAACCTGAAAGATATGCTCAAGTTTGGCATGATTACCTAAAAGATCTTTTTATACTGTACATTTACTTGTCTTGCAAATGTGTTACTCTTTGTACTTATCCGTCCCCTTCAACACTACTAATTCATTCTGAGTTCATGATTTGGAGATGCCGGTGTTGGACTGGGGTGTACAAAATTAAAAATCGCACAACACCAGGTTATAGTCCAACAGGTTTAGTTGGAAGCACACTAGCATTTCAGAGCGACGCTCCTTCATCAGAAGACTAAAAATAAATACACTTGCAAGGCAACAAAGAAATAAATAAAACTAAATAAAAATGAAAAGGGCAGTGTGAATAACCAATCCAATGATTTTGGATTGTCAAACTAAACTAAAGCAATAAAACAAGTGCAACAACTAAATGTTAAAAGCAATGGAGCAATATGACTCGATAAATGCACATTCTCTTCGCCACCATCTATTCTGTCGTCGTAGTTCATCATTGCCTGTGATTTTCCATCCATTGATTTTAATGGGCAGCAATTCAATTTTCAGAAATGTGTTGGCACGGTTTGTGCATCACTGTTCATGTGAACTTGGAAAATTATTTTCATTTTTAGTCAATGTAGCAATGATTTCTATTTGGTAAGCACTGTATTCCAACAAACATCCAATCATAAATGTTGTCCACACACACGCACTTTCAGTGACTGCATGACAATAACATTCATTCAGAATCCGAGAGCAACCATAATATTAACTAAGCAGTGTGCTCGGAGTGTTGGAGATCAAGTGGGGGTATGGGAAGTGGGGAGCTATGAATTAAATGAAGAATGTCAGTTGGTGTCATCTAATGTAGTTATGTCATAAGATCTTCATCAGGAATGCTCGAAACATCAACTTTTCTGCTCTTCGGATACTTCCTGACTAGCTGTATTTTTCCAGCATCATACTTTTTGACTCTGATCTCCAACATCTGCAATCCTCACTTTATCACCCTCAGAGATCAGTAAAGCAACCTATGTGTGGAGCTGCAGTAGATGGGGGAGATACTGAATGAGCAAGTTACGTCATTGTTTACTATGAAAGATATAGAATGTAGGGAAACAGATGGTGACATCTTGAAAAATGTCCACATTACAGAGGAAGAGGTGTTGGATGTCTTGAAACGCATAAAAGTGGATAAATCCCCGGGACCTGATCAAGTATACCTTAGAACTCTGTGGAAAGCTGTGGAAATGATTGCTGGGCTAGTTGCTGAGATATTTATATCACAGTTCATCTTATGTGAGGTGCTAGAAGACTGGAAGTTGGCTAACATGGTGCCATTATTTAAGAAGGTTCGTAAGAAAAAGTGGGAAACTATAGACCAGTGGTGGGCAAGTTGTTGGAGGGAATCCTGAGGGATAGGATTTACATGTATTTGGAAAGGCAAGGACTGATTAGGAATGGTCAGTATGGCTTTGTGCTTGGGAAATTGTGTCTCACAAACTTGATTACATTTTCTGAAGAAGTAACAAAGAAGATTAATGAAGGAAGACTGGTGGGTGAGATCTATCTAGACTTCAATAGGGTGTTCAACAAGGTTCCTCATGATAGACTGGTTAGCAAAGTTGGATCTCATGGAATAAAGACAGAACTATCCATTTAAATACAGAACTGGCTCAAAGGTAGAAGACAGTGGGTAGCACGGTGGCACAGTGGTTAGCACTGCTGCCTCACAGCGCCAGAGACCCAGGTTCAATTCCCACCACAGGCGACTGACTGTGTGGAGTTTGCACATTCTCCCCGTGTCTGCGTGGGTTTCCTCCGGGTGCTCCGGTTTCCTCCCACAGTCCAAAAATGTGCACGTTAGGTGAATTGGCCATGTTAAATTGCCCGTAGTGTTAGGTGCAGGGTAAATGTAGGGGAATGGGTGTGGGTGGGTGCGCTTCGCCGGGTCGGTGTGGACTTGTTGGGCCGAAGGGCCTGTTTCAACGCTGTAAGTAATCTAAAAAAGACAGAGGGTGGTGGTGGAGGATTGCTTTTCAGACTAGAGGCTTGTGAGCAGAGGTGTGCCACATGGATTGGAGCTGGGTCCACTGCCCTTCGTCATTTATATAAATGATTTGGATATGAACATAAGAAGTTTAGATCGTAAGTTTGCACACCAAAATTGGAAGTGTAATGGACAGCGAAGAAGTTTACCTAAGAGTACAATGGAATCTTGATCAGATGGGCCAATGGGCTGAGGAGTGGCAGCTGGAGTTTAATTTAGATAAATGTGTGGTACTGCATTTTGGAAAGGCAAATCAGAGCGGGCCTATACACTTCATGGAATGTCCTGGGGAGTGTTGCTGAACAAAGGAGTGGAGGTTTATAGTTCCTTGAAAGTGGAGTCGCAGGTAGATAGGATAGCAAAGAAGGCTTTTTGTATGCTTCCCTTTATTTGTCAGAGCATTGAGTAAAGGAGTTGAGAGGTCATGTTGTGGCTGTATAGAACATTGATTAGGCCACTTTTGGAATATTGTGTGGAATTCTGGTCTCCTTCCTATTGAAAGGATGTTGTGAAACTTGAAAAGGTTCAGAAAAGACTTACAAGGATGTTGCCAGGGTTGAAGGATTTGAACTATAAGGAGACACTGAATAGGCTTGGCCTGTTTTCCCTGGTGCGTCAGAGGCTGAGGGGCGACCTCATAGAGTTTTATAAAATAATGAGGGGCATGGATAGGATAAATAGACAAAGTCTTTTCCCTGGGGTGGGGAGTCCAGGAATAGAGAGTATAAGTTTAGGGTGAGAGGGGAAAGATTTAAAAGAGACCGAAGGAGCAATGTTTTCATGCAAGGGTGGTTTGTGTGTAGAATGAGCTGCCAGAGGAAGTGGTGGAGACTGGTACAATTACAGCTTTTAAAAGACATCTGGATGAATGTATGAATAGGGATGGTTTAGAGGGATATGAGCTAAGTGCTGGCAAATGAGACTAGATTAGGTTAGAATATCTGGTCGGCGTGGATGAGTTGGACTGAAGTGTCTGTTTCCATGTTGTACATCTCTATGACTCTATGACTATAACAAGAAGGGAAACCCAAATCAACAACTATACATCCTGAAACGCCAACCAACCCTCAAAGACTGAGAGACAGCCTGCACAGCTTGACTGAATGAGTATTACCAGTTTCTTTCAGACCAACAGTTGAAATACACTGGTCAGGACCAGTGGATAGTTTGCTGCAAATCCTCAGATGTGCATGTCAGAAGTAGCTAGCTAGTATAGATTTGAGACTGTTTACACCAGGATTTATTTTGAGCATAGCAATCAACTAAAACAATGCAGTTCTTGAACGAAGGCTTGAACACCCTGGGCATCATTTAAATAGAATGATAGATATGTTAATGTTAACATTCCAGTCTCTAATAATCTACTGTCCAATATAATGGTAGCAATGAAGTACAGTGCAATCATGAAAAGTGATAAGGATATGATAGGGACATTCTGCCTCCATGGCCCTCATCAATGTCATCCTATTCTGAGATACTAGAAATTTGAAAATAATTGTTTCAACGGAGTAGCTTTATTCAATGTAAGGAATTAGCAGAATCAAAAGTTCAGAGGATATTATGGGGAAACCACCTGATGAAGCAGTGAAAAGATTCTCTGTGAAATAAATTAAAGAGATTAAGACTCCTGTATATCAGGGAATGGCCTGATTGTTTAGTTTAGCAAGGATGGTGTTCTCATAAAAAGTATCTGGAAAACAAAAATCCTGCAATGGAGAGGAACTTTTCAGATCAAGAACAGATCAAGGCCAATAATGCTTAAGCCAAAGAATGATCAGTTTTCCAAGTGCAAAGAAAATGCATCCTCGAAGAATTGTGACATTTTCATCTGAGCATCCAAGAAACAGGAGAATCGACGTTTCAGGCCTTCCTGAAGAAGGGCTCATGCCCGAAACGTCGATTCTCCTGCTCCTTGGATGCTGCCTGACCTGCTGTGCTTTTCCAGCAACACATTTTTCAGCTCTGATCTCCAGCATCTGCAGTCCTCACTTTCTCCTACATGTTCATCTGACCCAGGTTTATGAGGTTGGAGACTTGTGGAGATGATGTAATAGTCAGTGTAAATATATGCATGAATACATGAATGTTGACTGTGGGAAAAGAAATGTTGGGAAAGATGTTGTAAAAAGTAATGGATCTGAAAGAATTAACGTCGGAGATTGTATTAAACTCTACCCAAACTGGTGATGCCATATGGTTTTTGGTGGGGTTGGAGATAGGCAGAACAGTTCAGTAATCGTAGAATAAAGACTTATATCCTACATTTCCCATTAGTCTTAATAATAATATTTACCTTACGAAAATACCTTGTACCTGATTACTAAGATGCAATAGACAATATTGTTTTAAGCCCTTTTTGTTAAAACCTAGTTGATGACCACAAACTGCTCTAAAAATGAGCTTATAGCAGCATCCCAAAATGTTCATTATCCACCTTGGTGTATGCCCAGGCACTTGTAGTTTACTTTCTACATATTGAAAGTTGTTTGATTGCCTATCTGGTGGCCATACTGTTTTTCTGCTTCATTCTTCAGGTTTCTGTACATGTAGGACAGCTGCAGTTTAAGTTGATACTCCGTCCCTGAACAGTTACCTGTTAACATTAATCCAAGTGTGAATCTGTATATTTGTATTTTCTTGTCCTAGATTTTAAATACAAAATTCCTACTGGTCTTCATCAAAATCACCACCATGGTGTCCTAGAACTGAATGTTCTTCCCCTTACCCAGCAGGAAAGAAAATAGCTTGCACAATTCTTTCTTCCATTTCTGAAACATATTCTTGATGAGACAGGTACAAGGTCAAAGTGGAGATGAACAAATTGCATTGTGAACGTTAGTATTTTAACATATTAACAATGTTCACATATCTGCCTCAAATTGCACAGATGTGGGGTTAAGTCATATTCCAGAACCTTGAGTACAAAGTCTTGGTAGATGTTTAGTGCAATACTGAAGGAATATTACATTGTTGTTTGCATAAAATATTAAACTAAGCACATCTCACCTCTCAGATGGGAAGAAAAGATCACGTGGCACTTTTGCAAGGAAATAGAGGGGAAATCTGAGATAACTCCACAGATGCCGATATCTTGTCATCAAGTCACCCTTTATTGACACAAGAACTGTCCTTGACTATCGTATAGTCTCAGAGTCAGACACCAAAGTGTTAGTATCTCTGACAGTTACCTTTTTTATATGGTAGCCAAAGTTTCTTGATTGGACCAGATTAACAGCCTCAATTAGGGAACTCATATTCTGAGGTCCAGCAGGCTAAACTTGTTACAGTTATTGTTTACACCTAAATGCATAACAGCAAAACTGGTTAACTGATCATGATCATAGAACAATTTGTTGGATCTTGCTCTATTCAAATTGATAACAGAGCTTCTTTAATTAATTAGATTAGATTAGACTAGATTCCCAACAGTGTGGAAACAGGCCCTTTGGTCCAAAAGGTCCATACCGACCCTCCGGAGAGTAACCCACCCAAGCCCATTTCCCTCTGACTAATGCACCTAACACTATGGGCAATTTAGCATGGCCAATTCACGCAACCTGCACATCTTTAGACTGTGGGAGGAAACCGGAGCACCCGGAGGAAACCCACACAGACACAGGGCGAATGTGCAAACTCCACACAGACAGTCGCCCGAGGCTGGAATCGAACCTGGGACCCTGGTGCTGTGAGGCAGCAGTGCTACCAATGAGCTACCGTACAGTGAAAACACTTCAAAATTATTTAATTTGTTGCAAAGTGCTTTGAGGTGTCATGAGGGCATGAAAAGCAAACCTTTTTACTTCCCAGCTCTTTTGTCTCTATGTATTTCCCACCTATCTAAGAGAATTAGTCTTTTCCCCACAGAGTTTTGATAACTTTTCCTGGTCATTGATCATCTAAGAATTGTAACCTAATTATAGAACAGATTAGATTTTTAAAAAAATAGTAATACAGAACATTCAAATTCTGCAACAAGTTATGATAACTCTGCTTTGAGAACATACAATCAAATATGAACATTTTGATAACAAAGAAAGGCAGCACTAACCTTACAGAAATTTAATATTCATTTTGAAGTAGCCCAGCTTCAGAAATTCCTGTTACTTAAACTCAGCACCCATAGAATAATGTGGTAGGTTTTTCATTCTTCCCAGCGGAAGGGCATGCTTTCATATTAATATTCCTGGGTTTCCATGTACTCATCAAAAGATATTTGCAGTATAACCAGTGAACTAAATCTAAGATCCCAGCCTGGAATTTCAGATTCAACTGACAAAACCCAATCAGAGCTTCTTCCTAATATATAGCTGAAAGAGAGAGGGTGAGGAAACTATTCTGTGCACTACAATGCATTGGAACACAGCAATGCTTTGCCACAGAGAATAGTTTAGACAGAAACCATTGAATATATTAAGGGAAAAATGGATAAATATTTGAAGCAGAGGAACACAGAAATTTATGAGAAGAGTGTTGGGCAGTCAGACTAGTTTGGGATTGCTGTAACAAGCAGATAGCACAAACTCAGTGGACTGAGTCACCTTTTGTTGTGCCTAAGCTCCTATGAATTCTAAAGCCGTTGTTGTCTCTAATCCAGTCTTTAGGAAAATCAATGAATGCTTGACATTTGCAGTAGAAATGTACAATATCATTGGGAATAAGAACAGAAAATCACTTCACCATTTAATAACTTCATAACTCAAAGCAGAATTTCACATGAGCCTATACATACATATTCTTTAACTTCAGTAATAATATTGTAGGTTTGACAAGAAAAAAATCTGCAATTAGTTCCCTTTTTATATATTTATAAGAATTCTTAATTCCTTGTTTCATTAATGCAGAATAGTTCCTGATGCGCAGTTTGAAACTGGATGTTCACACTAAATGTCGAGAATGATTTGTTGAAGTTAATCATTACAGTAGTTAATGTGCTGGTGGAACATTTGCAGAATAAGAAGAAAGTGAGGACTGCAGATGCTGGACATCAGAGCTGAAAATGTGTTGCTGGAAAAGCGCAGCAGGTCAGGCAGCATCCAAGGAGCAGGAGAATCGACGTTTCGAGCATGAGCCCTTCTTCAGGAATGAGGGAGGAAGAGAGCTTCTTCAAGGAAGGCATCCTTGCAAGAGGATTTGCAGTAGGTTAAAATCTTCGAGGAGAAAGTGAGGACTGCAGACGCTGGAGATCAGAGCTGAAAATGTGTTGCTGAAAAAGCGCAGCAGGTCAGGCAGCATCCAAGGAGCAGGAGAATCGACATTTCGGGCATGAGCCCTTCTTCAGGAAGAAGAAGACCTCTTTCCTGAAGAACGGCTCATGCCCGAAACATCGATTCTCCTGCTCCTTGGATGCTGCCTGACCTGCTGCGCTTTTCCAGCAACACATTTTCAGCATTTGCAGAATAATACTGGTCTTGTATCTTATTATAGAAAAACTTGACTCAATTGTGTTCACAATTTTTTGGGGACTAAACTTATAATTTACCCATTAGCCTCACTTTTCTAAATATCTATATTTTACGATGATTTCATGAAGCAAAACACTGTACCATAAACTCAAAAGCAATGCTGGGCTTTCTGAAATGACTATTTCATCTCGAGTGTGGCTAATGCTACCAAAATGTATGAAAGCTTTCTAAAAAATTTTCACACTAACGTTAATGCACAAATTGTCATGAGAAAGACATACTTCATGAGTTATGACTCCCCACAGGTTGCTGGACAATTTGTGCCAATTTTGCCTTGAACTTCACACAAATGACAGCTTTCACTTAACCTCCCCATGCTTTTCAATAACTTGCTGTATTTGCATATTAATTGCCATTAAACCCAACACAGATGTAATCATTGACAAAATATGTATTCTTGTTATAATGTGATTATTATTAAAAAGATTAAGAAAATTACTGTGAATGCTGGAAACCTCGAATAAACACATTGTTAAAGTTTTACCTGACTCAAAATGTTAACACTGTTTCTCTCTCTACAGACGCTGAGTTTCTCCTTTCTGTGACAAATGTTAATAACCGCCAAAAATGAAACTTCACTTGTTGGGAAATGGAACAATTAAAAATGTGATTCTCATTCTTTCAGGTTGGTAATTATTGCTGGAGACTATAAAAATATCATTTCTACCATTTTCTTTCTGCATTCTATTTCTCTTCAAATCACATCTATCTTTCCTTCACTATATTTTTCTTCCAGACCTGTTCTGCTTTTGAAATATTAATACTGAATTGAACACTCTAATGCCTCCTCCTTTTTAATCAATGCTCTATATCATTCTCATCCCTTTGTACCATTGGCTATGGAAATGGACTGTTTGTTCTATTATTTATTAAGGTCCTGTTGACCTCCTTATGATGTTACCAGCTTGCACTTCCATCAACATTGTAAATAAAGACATTTAAGATGAAGTGTTCAGAAACAACTTTAACTAATAGAGTTCACTGTAAGGCACCCTACTTCAGCAAACTGACTTTTTCATATTTCAAAAACATACATAATCAGAAAAGTAAGTGTGTTTAATTTTGTTCTTCATCTTGTATCTTATTATAGAAAAACTTGACTCAATTGTGTTCACAATTTTTTGGGGACTAAACTTATAATTTACCCATTAGCCTCACTTTTCTAAATATCTATATTTTACGATGATTTCATGAAGCAAAACACTGTACCATAAACTCAAAAGCAATGCTGGGCTTTCTGAAATGAC
The DNA here is from genome assembly GCF_047496795.1 of Chiloscyllium punctatum. Classification (NCBI taxonomy): domain Eukaryota; kingdom Metazoa; phylum Chordata; class Chondrichthyes; order Orectolobiformes; family Hemiscylliidae; genus Chiloscyllium; species Chiloscyllium punctatum. The sequence goes on from NC_092747.1 coordinate 93,304,123, forward strand.
TATTTCATCTCGAGTGTGGCTAATGCTACCAAAATGTATGAAAGCTTTCTAAAAAATTTTCAATGGAATACAGATCTCATTAGCAAGGCCAGTTTGTTGTCTATCACTGATTGAGGAGTTACTTGCTAGGATATTTCAACCATGCTCTTCTAAATCTGGAGCCACATGTAGGCCAGACCAGGTAAAGATATCAGATTTCTTTCCCTAAAGGATATTAGTAAACCAGATGGATTTTTGCAGCAATTGACAATGGTTTCATGGTCATCATTAAGTGGTTTTAATTCAAGATTCATTCATTTAATTTAAAGTCAAATACCTGGGACTTTTAAAGACTGATCTCAAAAACTAGGCCTCGCTGTCTCATTTCCTGGCCCAGTGACATTGCCATGAAACCACCATTGCCCCCTCTTCATTACAACTCATCACAAATATGCATTTCATTCTGTTGCTAGTCCAGAGCTCTTTGCAAATGGAAATATTGTGACAGACCGTCTCAGTGACATCTTAGAGGATGAGGAATTTATTTCAAAGCCGCTCAGTTTTTTGTCTAAATTCAGATTAAAATCTCTCCATATCAGCAAATGATCTGTGTCTGAATTTCTGGACGTCATAATTGGCTAAGGTAACTTTTTTCTTTTTACCTACTATATCCTTTGAAACATGGAATCAGATTCTTAAATAGGCAGAGCACAGTCCTAAACTAGTCTTATAGGCTAGAGTGCAAAGTTCAGATACAAAGGCAGAGCTTTCATGCATATTTTCCAGCAAACTATATGAAATGTGATAGGATCTATAAACTACAATTCCTAAGGAGGCTGCTGGAGACTACATTAAACACAGTTATTAGAATTTTCAGTTTATACATTAGTGGTCATTTTAACTAAGAATGCTCCTCTTGGACCCAAATCCACTTCCGATGTGCTCAAAGCCCTCTTGCCACTGACTCAACTTATAGGTTATCTCAGCTATCAGAGGTTCTCTTGACTGGGATATTTAAAATCTATCAAAAGCCTGATTCAGCTTAGAGCTTGAGCTGGCATGGACACATTAGCATGGATAAATCTGATGTTTTTTTGGTGTTGGCTAGAGATTTTAAGAAGAAAATCCATCCGTAAGTCTGTGCAATAAAAATATGGATTATCATTTTTCCATCTCAAAAGTTTCAAATGACCTGTGAAATGAAAACAAACTGGCCATATGTAATTTAGAATGTGAACCTAGATATTTAGTACTCATATTGTTGCTATAGTCCTCACCAGAAATCACACAACTTTTACATCCATTAGAAAACTTTTCACTACCTCAAAGAACATGAACTTGACATGTGCCATATTGACCCTAGGATACAGGGGAAAACAGCTACACAGTGCAACCTTGTTTGACTTGCTGTTGCTGCTGAGACTTTGATAACAAAATAAATATATTGATCTGTTTTCTTGACTGTTACTTCAGATTTTGACATGGATGACTGCCTGCCAGCAGATACATTCAGTGGCTGTTTGAAAACATCCTGTGATAGAAAATGTCAAGGCAGCAGTGACCTTGACAACCACTAGCAAAATACAGCTTTCATAGGTAAACAAATGCGAATTCCCTCTTTAACTCTTCATACAAATTCTGCACTGTCCACTTGTCAAGACAATGGTCATAATGCATTTTTGGACATGACACCTTTAACCATTCACTAATAAAAAAGAAGCTATGCAAGAGAAAGCATATGCTTGACAAAAAAGAACTGTTAATTGAGCATGCCTTATGATAAATATGTATGCAAATTATTAAAGACATTGTCATCAATATTGTCCAGAGCAAAGTAGCCAAAAGAATAAGAGCTTTCCTAGCTCTCAAACATTTTCAGTGTCTTTAACAGTGTTCTAAACATCACTTAGAAAGGATTTTCTTAACCAATAGGTTTTTAAGATTTCGGTTTTTATTGTGTATTTAAGTCATTTTGGGCGATTATGGTGCTGCCACATCCAGGTAGCACATTGCTCCCTGATTCATGAGAATTGCTTTTAACACACACAAGATACAAGGGAAGTGTGACAATTAGTGGGGATGGCCAAGTTTCAGCATGGATTAAACAGATAACTGTACTGAAATTAACATATAGGCAGCCCCTGAGTTACAAACAGGTTCCATTCTTGAGTCTGCTTCTAAGTCAATTTGTGTGAAAGTCAAAACTCAATGCAGGACAATAGAAAATAAGCAAGTACGAGGAAACGTTCATATGTCGAATCTTTAAAATTTTTGCTAACACACTGCTGTGTGGAATTGCATTCATACTGAGTGTTCATAATTTGGATGTTCATAAATCAGGGATCACCTCTATTATCTAAAAGTAGAGAAGTCAGTTAACCACTGCACAGGAAGCATGAAAAGACCCTATTTTTGCATTGCATCTTCACAAGAACGTTTGCAGGGGAAAACAAACTCTGCAATTCTTAAACTTTGAGACAATGAACTCGGGCTTGGACACTCACAAGTAAACTTGTATTTCAAGGAGCTGCATTTGGCTGAAAGGGAGAAGTATAAGTTTTGACTCAAGTTATAATTTCAGCTGGGACGAAGCTCCCTCTCCATCTCCCAAGAAGAAAATCGTTGGCTTAAAATATGGATCAAATAGAAACATTAAAACATCAGAGACTAAAAAGAAAAATGCAAAACCTATTATGGGTGATGATGATACAAGACATTCCCTAATCAACATGATCTCAGGTTTAAGCTATTTTCTAATCAACCTGTTCAGAGAAATTATTACACATTTCTGAAGCAGGTGGATCTCCTAGCCCAAAGGTAGTTACATTACTATTGCACAACAGAAACCAAATTGAGAACCTTATGCTTTAGAAATTTCTCAGAACTTTCCCTGGAATTTCCTTTCTTCCTTCTCTTGTCCTGGACACAAATCCCTTTTGAATTACACATGCATATGTATGTTTGACTTATGTCTTTGTACTATTTTTCTCTGATTTATGAACATCCAACTTATGAACACTCAGTATGAATGCAATTCCACACAGCAGTGTGTTAGTAAAAATTTTAAAGATTCAACATATGAACGTTTCCTCGTACTTGCTTATTTTCTATTGTCCTGCATTGATGATAAAATTGTATTATCTTTCACTCAAAAAAATCTTGTAATTAGGCTCCTTGATGGTATAGTGGAAGTATGTAACTATACTTTGTTTGGAGACAGATATAGCTTTGCGGGACAAAACCTCAAGTCTTGTTGTGGTCAATCTGGGAAGTGGAAAAGAGGGGAGTTAATTCATACTTCCTTACCTTGTTGTATCAATGATTTAAAGGAATACATATGTGGAGCATGACTGGAACTAATATGTCCATGTACTCTTCATTATTGTCATGCTGAATATCACAGGTCTGAGCAAACGGCGAAATGAAATGGCCCACTTGAGCAAAAATGGGCTGTCAATATATAATTTGATCGTTGGTGAATTCTGTGGTTTCATTAATATGCACATGCTTTACTCAGCCAGTTTATTGACTGGAGAAGTCAAGGATCAGAAGACAGAACAGCATTTTCGGTGACCTGTTCATTCACGTGAAAAGGACCAGAAAGACCCCTTTACATTAACAATCCTTACTACCTTTTACTGCAGTTTATTAAAGAACACTGAAATCACCCAACCAGTTCATACATGAATTACTTACTTACAATGCAGGCTGTGCAACTGCAGTGAAAATGATCTTGCTGACCAAAGTGCCCAATTCTGCTAAAGATGATAAATTTAATATTGCCAAAAGACTGTTTTGCTTTTATCTCACACTGAAGTGTCAAGCTATATTTCCTTCTTGCAAAGAAGTTTTAATAGCTCTTCTGCTTCGACAAGGTATACTCCGAGTAGCTTGTTAAAGTTGGCAAGTATTTACTTTTTCTTATGTTGCAATGTTCAGAATAGTTGAGGGTGATAACCTCTGAGAATTTGATGATGTAAAGACCATGCTGCAGACTACTGGGCCTCAAGTTATTTCCAAGGCAGTCTGACCCAATGGATTTCTGTTACAATGGTAAATATTGGCCAATTTGTAACAAAGGCTCAGGTATATGGACATTCTGACACAGAACAATATGTACAGTTCTATTTGTGTGCCATGGGTTATACTCTACAGAAGAAAATTCACTATCTATGTGGTCTACCAGTCTGTCAAGACTGGAGTCCAGAAAGTCATTGACTCTAATTGACAAGTTGAGCTTCCACTGATGTATATGTTCTGAAAGAGACCATACTTAAGCTATATTGTGCTCCATACATTCTGATGTTATTACATTCCCTCTATGTGGAGAATCAGCTGAAGACAAGTTAAACTCATGATGGAGGTACGTGTATCTTCTCTCTAGTTAGGAACAGTAAATGTGCCAAAGAATTGACGCAACCTGTAAACTTTAAAACAGCAATGAAAATAACTTACTCTTCTCAAAGGGTTATGAAACTGTACAATTCATTAATCGACTGTTTGGTGAATGCTTGAACATTGAGTAAATTTAAGGAGGAGACAGGAAGAATTTTTATTAGAAAAGAGTTAAAGTGTTATAGAGCATGGCCAAGAAGGTGGAGTTAAGGCTGAGATGAGATCAGCCATGATCATATAAAATGACAGAAAAGGCTGGAGGGGCTGAATTGCCGGCTCCTGCTCTTAGTTCTTATGTTCTTATGTATACAGTTACTGAGATGTAATGTATTCTGTCTTATTTTTATAAAGACAAGTCTTCTATGGAGACTTATTCATGATCCATCCTCCAGCACACACCACTGGAAAGTCCCTTCAGCTAGCAAAAGACGGAGGATTGTTTACAGAAATCCACACAAACCACAAGCCACCAATGATTCATGCCCGAGCATCACATCATATTGTAACATCTGCCATAACTCTAAAGGTTTTTCGCTCATAATTCCTGCTGCAAGAGCCATGATGAAGCACACTTGGAATTTGCCACATATTCCAATGTAGACAATAGAGCGGTAAGGTGATCACACAAGTTGGACACATTTGTACTTTCGCATGCTGTTTGAACCCCCTGGTAGGCCTTCGTATGCCTTGCATCACTGCTTGGAAAAGGCTAAGAATCTTGGTTCCTAAACTGAGCTCTTGAAGTCTGCATCTTCTCCCCCCTCTTAAGCAGGGCCGTGAGTGGATTAAACCCTCTTGTGAGCTATCTGCTGTACTGTGGTGTAACTATGAGAAATACACCCTGTAGCACACTTGAACTGGGTGTCTTACCATATGCACATCATTGTAGCTCAAAGTCTGATTCATCCAGTTTTTCAATTCCATGTGTTGATGCTTGCAAGGGATCAACTTTTTGATGATATGGAATAGTTGTGCTTCTCTGAGGTGTATCTTTCTGCAGGTTCTTGGTATCGAGAAGGTACAAGTGAAAAGAAAAGAGAGAACAGTTTTCCTTGCATTGATAGTTTTCACAGTACAACTTTACATTTTCAAGTCATTAGATATAGGAAACAGGAATAGACTATTCATTTGCTTAAACTCTCTCTACTATTCAACAAGATGATGACTGCTTTTCCATCTTGATTTCAATTTCCTGCCCCAAATCCAAATGTCTTGATGCCCTTATAAGCGAGCATTCTATCAATCTTTATTTGAATATTCATAATTGCTACCACCACATCCCTCTAGAGGTTTTGAAGACTTACAACTCTCTGAATGAAGAAAGTTTCTCTTATCTGTATCGTTGCACTATGTCCTCTAAAGTTAGACTCCAGCTCAGGGAAACACGTTTCAGCATCTACTTTGCTAAGCATTCTAAGAGTTTTGTACACTTCAATCAGGTTTCTGTACAACACTCTATTACAGCAAACAGGTATGTGCTTGATACTTCATCAGAGTGTTGAATAAGAGTTATACTGAACTTGAAACATTAATTTTGCTTCTATTTCTATAGACCTGTTGAGGTTCACCAGCACTTTGTGTTTGCAGTCTGCAATATACATGTTTTTTCCTTCTTTTTATGTCACATTCAGATAACATCTCTGAAAATTAAGTAATATAATTCTTTGATGCTTTTGAGCAAATAGAAGAAGTTGAAGAAAGATACTTTGAATTGACTTGGGGTTGAATTCCACAGTGACTGAGTCTCACCTAAACAGATACTGATCAAAATGCTCATGAGCAAATGCAATGAACAGACATTCTTTCTCAATCTATGTGAAACATTGTTTAGCTTGTGTTAACACCTTGGATGCAAACGCAACTGGGACCCAGGTTCGATTCCAACCTTGGGCAACTGACAGGGATTCTATGAGAAAGTCCTGTCTTGCTGGCATCATACTGAAATGTGGTTTCATCAGTGACTTTGTAGAAAGTTAGCACAGTTTTTGTCACCACAAGTCTTTTGGTTGAAAGTTGCTTCATGTTTTCTTCCCCAGTACCAAATCATGTCCTTAGCAATGAGCTTGCAGAATTTCACACTCTGATGATAGGATATGCTAGAACTTTACAACTTGTTGCACTGTTTTCACATCTGTTGCATCTTCAGTATAGCTCTCACCTTGTCAGGGTTGGGGTACAACTTTTTCTGTCAGAAAATGACCTACATAATTGACTTCAGGCATCTTCATTTGTAATCTTCAAGAATCTTCAAATATTTATCTTTGACCTATCTCAAGGTTTTGAGTTAGATTTTGATTGTTGTCTATGATGGCTTCTTCCAACTTGATTCTACATCCTTCCACTAGTAGATCATTCACAATAATTTTGATTCAAGGAGGAACAGTGATTTTTCATACTGTCTTCACTCTTACTCTTGTGGAGAATGGGAATGCACAACCATCTGTGTCTCATTAATGGAATCCAGAATGTACATAGAACATTACAGCGCAGTATAGGCCCTTCGGCCCTCGATGTTGCGCTGACCTGTCATACCAATCTGAAGCCCATCTAACCAACACTATTCCATATGCTTGTCCAATGATGACTTAAATGTACTTAAATTTGGCGAATCTACTACCATTGTAGGCAAAGCATTCCCTACCCTTACTACGCTCTGAGTAAAGAAACTACCTCTGACATCTGTCCTATATCTTTCACCCCTCAATTTAAAGTTATGCCCCTTCATGCTCGCTGTTACCATACTTGGAAAAAGGCTCTCCCTATCCACACTAGTGTAGTTAGAGAACTATTATGTTCACCCAGCTTCACTGAGCAGCAACCATCTTCTGCTTCAAGAGTAGTAAAAATCTCTGCCTTGATAAGATGTGGCAAGATCTTTTCAATGTTTGACATAGGCTTTGAAATCTCTGTAATGTTTCATTGACATCATTTGGATCTCTGCATTCTTACAGTTTTCCAATAATTTTTTTCTACAATGCTACTAATCAAAGCTGTAGGAATGACTTCTTTCTTGATTGCTCCCTTTTATTCCATTTCCTCTATCTTGTTTTCCATGCTGAAGGCGAGTGCAGATGGAAATCTCCACAGCCAGTGTTTTGGATTATGTTGAGATGGTACTCGCCAGAAACCCATGAAGAACCCGTAAAAACATATCTTTGTTCTTATAGGATCTTGTCAGCAATTATAGGCTTTGTAGCCTACAAAATGCTGCAAACCTCTTCTGGCATGTGTTAGGATTGAAGCATTAGGTTTGCTTCAGCTGTGATGAGCAAAGTTTACTTAATGTTTTCAGTCAGGAATTCCAGATTTTCATTCCTTATATTTTGCATTGGGCTTTCAGATTCTTTTGTCACCTTTGGATGAGTATCATTCTATCATATAACCTCAATCTTTGAGGTCTTTTTTTCAACAGAAGTGCTCTCATAACAGGGCCTCTTATGCAACTGACAATCCAAGCTTTGATGAGATCACCTTTCAGTTTATGTAACTCAGAGGATTCAGTGAGGAGATAAGAGTACCAGCTTGTATTTATCACTATTTTCATTCTCCACCAGAATTCTGATTTCAATCACATGCAGTTCAGAAGCAATGTTAGATTGGAGTTCGAAGCATGTTTACAAAATCTTCAAAATCTTTTATATCTGGATTCTCCACTCAGTAGGAATTAGGTTGCAATTCAGCCTGGAGTGCTCTTTCCCCAGCCCTGATAACAAACTTGCATCCATTTACTGCTCAGTTTTTTTTTTATTTAGTTCTGTGGATACCTTATCGACTTTTTCTTGAGAAAAAAAAGGTCCAGTGCCACTTCATGTCTCCTTTCATACTTACAGTAACAGGGACTGGAAATTTCAGATCCATTTTACCTCAACTAGCTTTAAATGTTGAAGACTGTTTCTTGTTAAAGTTTGTCTGCCTCTGTTTTCTACGTAATTGCTGACTATTTTATAGCTCTGAAAATGTACTCAATCTCAGCTTCCCAATCTGACACAATACTTTCAATGGCTGGCACAAACTAAAACAGAAGTGTGAAAGCAGAGTTGAAGATCATATGACTATGACAATTATGGTAAAACATTATGTCTAAATACATTTCTCTAAACCATAGAATTGAAGGAGCAGAAAGCGTGAAAGAGGTGAAGGTCAGGACAGGTGGGTAGTGTAAGGAAAAAGAACTTACCTTCTCATCCTCATCCCTTCTATCAGTACCTCCCAGAAAAGCTCCAGAAAAATTAGGGACTTGCTTCTGATTTACCTTGCAATTTGCAATCACCAATAATAGTGAAGTGAATATAATTACTTATTAAGCAGTACCTTTCGACTTTCGATAGGTTTTTGAAGACTGGGTAGAAATTATGTCCTGAAGGTAGGCAGGCCATGGAACTCAATTACAAATTTTCAGCTAAACTCTAGAAACGTCTTAACTCAGGCACCTTGAACACTTCACCAAAGTGCGTCTTCTCAATTTCAAAGCCATTAACTTAAAATCAAGGTCCATAAAATTTCACTTGGTACTGATCTGATAAAATGTTTCAGCCTTGATGATGGCTTCATGATCTTCACCACTCCAGGTTGCAAAGCTCTGTGTTGGTAGCTGTCTAAAAATGATATAACTTCTTTCAGATTGATTAGGTTGATGATACTTACCTTCTTTTCCAAATTTCTGTTCTCTGAATATTTTTCTCATTCATTCTCCTGGATTTCAAATAGAAAAACAATGTCTTTCATCATTAGTCCATTATGTTTGATTTTTCTTTTTTTTTCCTGCTAATAGCTCCAACTAATTTCCACTGTGCATCATTGTCTGTGTTCTTCAAATATATTACCAGCTCTGTTTATTACTTAGTACTTCTTGTTCCAGATATTAGCATAGTATTTTTAGTATATTTTATGACACACCAATATCTACAACTTAGCTCATGTACAGTAAATGTTACAATGCCACTATTAAAGTAACATTCAGAGAAATGGCAACTTAAAAATGCTAAGTATTTATAAATTCCTGTTGCAAACAGCAATTTTGTGCTAATATCAACATACCAAAGTGAATAGGCAACAGTATGAATTTTGAATAAAGTTGTAAGTAGTATATACTGAAGAAAGGTAGTGGGAGGCACTACGGAGGTAGTGCCTCCCACCCGCCCTCCTCCTCTAACCTAATAATAAGATCCGTTGTGGTAAGTAGGTAAGTGCTGAATTTTGCTTGTTGTATTCTTTAGACCCAGTTTTGTTTTAAAATAAAGGTTAGCTTTAGAGGGATGGCAGTGAAGGCAGTGCAATGTTCCTCCTGCAACATGTATGAGGTGAGGGATGCCATGGACGTCCCTGCTGATTACACTTGCAGGAAGTGCACCCATCTCCAGCTCCTCCAAGACCGTGTTAGGGAACTGGAGCTGGAGTTGGATGAACTTCGGATCATTCGGGAGGCAGAAGGGGTCATAGATCGGAGCCATAGGGAAGTAGTAACTCCAAAGATGGCAGATAGATGGGTGACAGTGAGGGGGACTGGGAGGAAGCAGCCAGTGCAGGGACCCCCTGCGGCCATTCCCCTCAAAAACAAGTATATCGTTTTGGATACTTGTGGGGGGGACGACTTACCACGGGTAAGTGACGGGGCTCAGGCCTCTGGCACGGAGCCTGTCCCCGCGACTCAGAAGGGAAGGGTGGAGAAGAGCAGAGCAATAATATTGGGGACTCGATAGTTCGGGGCACAGATAGGCGGTTTTGTGGGAACGAGAGAGACTCACGTTTGGTATGTTGCCTCCCAGGTGCAAGGGTACGTGATGTCTCTGATCGTGTTTTCCGGGTCCTTAAGGGGGAGGGGGAGCAGCCTGAAGTCGTGGTCCATATTGGCACCAATGACATAGGTAGGAGGAGTGCTGAGGATGTTAGACAGGCTTTTAGGGAGCTAGGTTGGAAGCTCAGAGTTAGAACGAACAGAGTTGTTGTCTCTGGTTTGTTACCCGTGCCATGTGATAAAGAGTCGAGGAATAGGGAGAGAGAACAGTTAAATGCGTGGCTACAGGGATGGTGCAGGAGGGAGGGATTTCGGTACTTGGATAACTGGGGTTCTTTCTGGGGAAGGTGGGACCTCTATAAACAGGATGGTCTGCACCTGAACCTGAGGGGCACCAGTATCCTTGGGGGGAGGTTTGCTAGTGCTCTTGGGGGGGGTTTAAACTAACTCTGCAGGGGCATGGGAACCCAGACTGTAGCTTTAGGGTGCAGGACCTGGAGTGTAGGGAGGTTAGGAATATGGCATCAATCTTAAAGGAGGGTGCCTGTAAACAGAAGAGTGGCTTGAAGTGTGTATACTTTAATGCCAGAAGTATACGAAATAAGGTAGGTGAACTTGCAGCGTGGGTTGGTACCTGGGACTTCGATGTTGTGGCTATTACGGAGACATGGCTAGATCAGGGACAGGATTGGCTGTTGCAGGTTCCAGGGTTTAAATGTTTTAGTAGGGTCAGAGGTGGGGGTAAAAGGGGGGGGGGGGTGGCTTTGCTTGTCAAAGATAGTATTACAGCGGTGGAAAGGAAGATGGACGAAGATTTGCCATCTGAGGTAGTTTGGGTTGAGGTTAGGAATAGGATAGGTGAGGTCACCCTGTTAGAAGTCTTTTACAGGCCTCCTAATAGTCCTAGAATCGTTGAAGAAAGGATTGCGAAGATGATTCAGGAGAAGAGTGACAGTAATAGGGTGGTTGTTATGGGGGACTTTAACTTTCCTGATATTGATTGGGAAAGCTATAGCTCAAGTTCGTTAGATGGGTCAGTGTTTGTGCAATGTGTGCAGGAGAGCTTCCTGACACAATATGTAGATAAGCCAACAAGAGGTGAGGCCATACTGGATTTGGTTCTGGGTAACAAACCAGGCCATGTATTAGAACTAGAGGTAGGTGAGCATTTTGGGGACAGTGACCACAATTCGGTGATTTTTACTCTAGTGATGGAGAGGGATAAGTGTGTACTACAGGGCAAGAGTTATAGCTGGGGGCAGGGAAATTATGATGCAGTGAGGCATGACTTAGGATGTGTGGATTGGAAAAGTAGATTCCAAGGCAAGAGCGTAATTGATATGTGGAACTTGTTCAAGGAGCAACTATTGAGTGTCCTTGATAAGTACGTACCTATCAGGCAGGGAGGAAAGGGTCGTGTGAGGGAGCTGTGGTTTAATAAGGAATTGAAATCCCTTGTTAAATGGAAGAGGGCGGCCTTTGTAAAGATGAGGCGTGAAGGTTCAATAGGGGCGATTGAGAGTTATAAGGTAGCCCAGAAGGACCTGAAGAGAGAGCTAAGAGCAGCAAGGAGGGGACATGAAAGGTCCTTAGTTGGTAGGATTAGGGAAAACCCTAAGGCTTTCTATAGGTATGTTAGGAATAAAAGAATGACTAGGGTAGGAATAGGTCCAATCAAGGATAGTAATGGGAAGTTGCGTGTGGAGGCTGAAGAGATTGGGGAGGCACTGAATGAATACTTTTCGTCAGTATTCACTCAGGAACAGGACATTGTTGTCGATATGAATACTGAGGCACGAATAAGTAGAATGGATGGCTTTGAGATATGTAGAGAAGAGGTGTTGGAAATTCTGGCAAGGGTGAAAATAGATAAGTCCCCTGGGCCTGATGGCATTTATCCTAGGATTCTCTGGGAAGCAAGGGAGGAGATTGCAGAGCCATTGGCCTTGATTTTTGTGTCCTCTTTGTCTACAGGAGTAGTGCCAGAGGACTGGAGGCTAGCAAACGTGGTTCCCTTCTTCAAGAAGGGGAGTAGGGATAATCCTAGTAACAATAAGCCAGTGAGTCTCACTTCTGTTGTGGGCAAAGTCTTAGAGAGAATTGTAAGGGATAGGATTTATGCACATCTGGATAAGAATAATGTGATCAAGGATAGTCAGCATGGTTTTGTGAAGGGCAGGTCGTGCCTCACAAACCTTATTGAATTCTTTGAGAAGGTGACTAAGGAGGTAGATGAGGGGAAAGCGGTAGATGTGGTGTATATGGATTTTAGTAAGGCGTTTGATAAGGTCCCCCATGGTAGGCTACTGCAGAAAATACAGAGATATGGCATTGAGGGTGAGTTGGAGGTTTGGATTAGGAATTGGCTGGCTGGAAGAAGACAGAGGGTAGTAGTTGATGGCAAAGGTTCATCTTGGAGTGCCGTCACTAGCGGTGTTCCACAAGGATCTGTTTTGGGACCATTGCTGTTTGTCATTTTTATAAATGACCTGGAGGAAGGGTTAGAAGGTTGGGTGAGCAAGTTTGCGGATGATACGAAAGTCGGAGGAGTTGTAGACAGTGAGGAAGGATGTGGCAGGTTACAGCGGGATATAGAGAAGCTGCAGAGCTGGGCAGAAAGGTGGCAAATGGAGTTCAATGTAGCTAAGTGTGAGGTGATTCACTTTGGTAAGAGTAACAAAAAGATGGGGTACTGGGCTAATGGTCGGATACTTGGTAGTGTGGAAGAGCAGAGGGATCTTGGTGTCCATGTACACAGATCTCTGAAAGTTGTCACCCAGGTAAATAGTGCAGTGAAGAAGGCATATGGCGTACTGGCTTTTATTGGTAGAGGAATTGAGTTCCGGAGTCCTGAGGTCATGCTGCAGTTGTATAAGACTCTGGTGCGGCCACATCTGGAATATTGTGTGCAGTTTTGGTCGCCATACTATAGGAAGGATGTGGAGGCACTGGAACGGGTGCAGAGGAAGTTTACCAGGATGTTGCCTGGTATGGTAGGAAGATTGTATGAGGAAAGGCTGAGGCACTTGGGGTTGTTTTCATTGGAGAAAAGAAGGTTTAGGGGTGACTTGATAGAGGTGTACAAGATGATTAGGGAGTTAGATAGGGTTGACAGTGAGAACCTTTTTCCACATATGGAGTCAGCTATTACAAGGGGGCATAGCTTTAAATTAAGGGGGGGGTAGATATAGGACTGATGTTAGGGGTAGGTTCTTCACTCAGCGAGTCGTAAGTTCATGGAATGCCCTGCCAGTAGCAGTGGTGGACTCTCCCTCTTTATGGGTTTTTAAGCGGGCATTGGATAGGTATATGGAGGATAGTGGGTTAGTGTTGGTTAGGTGGGCTTTGATCGGCGCAACATCGAGGGCCGAAGGGCCTGTACTGCGCTGTATTCTTCTATGTTCTATGTTCTATGTTCTAAAGGGAAAGTTTGCAACTTTAAAGAATTTCTGACATCTTCCAAAATGATCTCTGTGCTTAATTTCCATTGTCCAGAAGTTATACAAATATTTGTAATTTTATATGTTTTTATTGCAGAATTGATGCATTTGTTTCCAATCCTGAAGAGATCAAATTGTAACAAATGACAATGGATTTGTTCTCTTTGGTTATGAAGACATTTTGCAGTAATAAACTTGAATTTGAAGATATTGCCCAAACATTTTTTTTATGACAAAGGTTTGAAATACCGAGGGGATGTTAACTGATGTTTCAAAAGTAAGGAACAGGAAACAGCATTGGTAAGAATCAAGAATATCCAGTATGCAGGGGTATGGGGCCTCACTTATCAATGGAAGATCATTAAAGTCAGCAGTGTAAAAGGTAGCAAAATCAGGTTGAAATCAATAAGGAAAGGCTGTGTCTGGAGGATTTTATTGTCTCTTCTCAAACCATAGAATTTCTGTGTATATTCTCAAACTCTCATTGCAATTTTGGAACAAAAACAGAGGAAACCTGGAGAGGCATCATAAATGGCTCTGTGTACCACCTTTGCAGATTTTATGCTATAGTTGAGGATCAGGAGAACAGTTACATTCTGGGTGGTAAGGAAGTAAATGAAGCTTAAAAGGAATGAAAAGTAGAAAGGGATACTTAAATCAATAAAAGAGACTTAAACATAAATGTATGAAAATAAGTTAAAAAAAACACAGAGCTAAGGAAAAGAAGAACAAAAAAAAATTAGGAAATATTTAGTTCTTTTAAGAAATGCCCAGTTAGTGGATTTTACTTTTGATGCTTTAATGTTCCTGATTTTAATATTAAACTTTCTATAATCAGAGATCATAATACAAATGGAAAAGTGGGGTGTTCATATGCGTGAGTCATAACCATTAATCTAATTAAGTATTCCATACACAATTCTCTGAGGTGTGTTCTCATTGAACAATGTAACTGTGATGTTAGGTGCTACTATTTGTTTCATAGGATGCTGAAAAGTGACAATGTTTACAATTGTTTATTTGATTGTGTCATCAGTTTCCCTCTGTTATCGAAGATAGCCATTATTTATGTGTGTGTGTAGAATCATCTGTTATGTACTCTGATGTGGTTGAGAGCCAAACTGAAGACCAGCATGACTTTCAATAGTGCAGATAACAGTGTATTGTTTGATTTTGTTCGTGTTGTGCTTCCAAGGTATACTGACCAGCAAATCAGCATTTATTTGCATGAAAATGTGGTCTGTGACTGGGTATACATATCACAGGAAATAGGATAAATATGTAAATTGGCTGACATTTTACATTACAAAAGTGTGTCATTGGCTGCAAGGGATATCATGCATTGGTGGGAAGAGATGTTGATTAATTGTCCTCTTTTATTCTCATCTCTTAACTGACTGAAAAAGATATAATTTTAAGAGTGTTCTTAGCCTTTTGACAAATGTGACTTAAAGAACTAACACAAAACAAGCTTTCTTTGAAGTTTAATGAAAAAAACATTGTTTTTCACAATACCTGAAATGTAAGCTAACTATCCACACATGCACTCCTAAGAAAATATATTAAAGATATAACATGCTGTTAGATTGCTAACAGAGTGAAAAGAAAGAGGTCACTTACCGATAAAGTCCTGAAAATGTTAGGTCTGAAAGATTCTCACTTTGTTCAGTGAAGTCTAATGGAGGTTTAAGTTTCAGGCTGTCTCAGACAAAGTTGGAGCTGGTTTCTTGCTGTGAAGGCACATGATATGACAGGTAAAACAAATTAAGCCATCTCCTCTGCCTAAGGTGACTTATGTAACAGTGTCTCCTTTGTGCTAGGCAAAATATGACTTTTCTCAAGCATTCATATCCCAGACCGATGTCTGGACTGCCCTTTTGGACTAATAAGCTCCTTTCTCTCTCCTCAACCAAGTTCATTCATGTGATGACAGAATCACTATATCTTTGACAACTCAGTGGATAAAAATAACATAATTGACAGACATTGGAAAAATGTTTAACATCCCTTCAACATTCCAGTTATAATAGAATGATTATTTAACTGTTTATGCATTTTATTGATTCATAGGATATGGGAATCAGTGGTTAGGCCAACATTTATTGTCAATCACTAATGTCCTGGAGAAAGTGTAGTGAATATCCTTTTTAAACCGTTGCAGTCTATTGGGTGATTGTGTACCCACAGTGCTGTTAGGGATTTCCAGAATTTTAACTCAAATTGTGTAAAGGTACAACAATAGAATTCAAAATCAAAATTATGTGAGTCTTGGATGGAGACATGGTTTTTCATGCATCTGTTGCTCTAGTCCATCTCTGTAATAGAGGTCACAGGTTATGATGGTGCTGTCCAAGGGGCCTTGAATTTGCTGCAGTGCATCTTGTGGAAAGATTACACTGCCATTACTGTGCAATGGTTGTGGAGACACTGAATGGATTGCAAGCCAAAAAGGATTGTTCCTCCAAGATGGCATCAAGCTTATTGAGTGTTGTTGGAGCTGCATTTATTAAACCATGTAAAGAGTATTGAATCACATATCTAACTTACATCTTGTACTTGGTGTCGACAGACCTTTGACGGAAAGCATACTTCCTACTGATTTGCTAACCACTAACATGCTTTTGTAGCCACAATATTTAAAAGGTGGTTTCAATTCAGTTTCTGTTGTAACCCCCAAATGTTCATAATGGGGAATTTAGTGATGATAATGTCATTGATTGTCAAGAGGAGCTGATTAGTTTCTCTCTTTTTGAAATATCATTTTGTGAGGTTGACAGATTTGGAAATCATTGTAATTTTAAAGCAACTCCATTGAAATGATGAGCAGTCGTCAGCCGAGCTAGGAAAGACGTTCTTGTCTTCATTAACTTTCCAGAGATATGGCTTGCCTGTCTCTCAATTTGGGAAGTACAAAAGGAGGTATGTGACTTGTCTGGAGTCCATTTTGTAAATGTGCAGTGCCCATGTTCTATATTTCCATACAAAAGTAGTGTCATCTCCCAAAAAAACTTAAGGGCACATGATTAGATTAGCTACTGTGTGGAAACAGGCTCTTCGGCCCAACAAGTCCACACCGCCCCTCCGAACAGAAACCCACCCCCCTACCTTATATCTACCCCTGACTAATGCACCTAACACTGTGGGCAATTCAGCATGGCCAATTCACCTGATCTGCACATCTTTGGATTGTGGGAGGAAACCGGAGCACCCGGAGGAAACCCACACAGACACAGGGAGAATGTGCAAACTCCACACAGACAGGTAGGAATTGAACCTAGGACCTTGGTTCTGTGAGGCAGCAGTGCTAACCACTGAGCCACTGTGCTGCCCATTATGTGACTGTAAATATAATCAAGGCATAAAAGCTAGTAAGTTAGTAAAAACTCATTATTTATCAGTCAAGTATCCCTGCAATACCATGATCTAGAAATGTGTTCGATATCATTTTGGAAGTTTGAATAGAGCAGTGAAGGCTACACGACCTTTCACATTACAGGCAGCTCAATTGTTGTTGAAGGTTCTTAAACAGGTGAACCTATTAAAGTGTGGGCTTAACTTCTGTTTTAGAGGGGGTAACCATCTAAATTAATCCAACCTGAATGTGAATGATTTCAGACATTCTTATTCAACAGCTTTTATTCCATTTCATGCCAATATAACACTTGTTAAGCACAACAAGGAGTAATTGATAACCAATTAACCTATACCACGTGAACAGAAGAAAAGGTTCAATTTTGGACCAAAACATGGTAGATGTACAATGGAGATTCCAAGTTTTCGAGAATGCCTTAACAAGCAATTTTGCAGAGCATTTCCATAAGAAGCTAAATGTGTGGTGTAATCCAATGTAGCATGGATTTGTTTTTGAACTGCAATGTAGCTGGCTTATTATAGGCTGAATGAACTTTACTTAGCACTTGATTTTGTTGTTTTCTTTGTTTATGTCCTTGTCACAAATGCAAATGGAACAAGGACAAATCCAGTGAATTAAGGAAGCATTACAGGGATGGTATCTTATAGATATGGTTTCATTTAAGAATTCTTCATGATATTTCAGCCCACTTCAGGGTGAAAAATCTTGGGGTTAACTTTTGCAACTTCATTAAAAATGTTAAATTAAAAATTCAGAAGTGGCTTTACCTTGAAACAAACTCAACTATTAGAAATCAGAAGGAAAAATACACTATCTCTGACACTGAAACTAGAGGATTAAGTTTGTTTTGTGAAAGGAAAGCACCAATTTTCACATCAAGGTACCTTATTCAATTTATTACCTTCATGACACATCCATTAACTCAGTCTGTATTTTGTCTTATAAATGACATTAAAGAAAATCTCTGACAGTGTCAAATGGTTGTACTCAAGAAGTTTTATGTTGAACTCAGCCTCAATCAATGCATCCGAACTGTGCAACATCAATTTTGTTGAGAAATGTAGTATCGAATACTTTCAAACTGAATAAAGGAACCACTGAAAGCAATTCATTAGCTCAAGCCTTTTTTTCAAGATATATTGGAATTGAGTGTTAGTCATTAAGACGGTTTTGCATCCAAGAAGGGACATGAGGGAAAAACAAAACATCTTTGTGCAAACAGTATTTGATAACTTCATTATAATTTGCAGTTTTGGCTTACAAAGCATGGACATTCTACTTAATTTGGAATATTGGTTCAATCTCTGTCTTACATGGTCATCTGAAATAGATTTGCAGGCATTGCAATTAAATGAATGTTGCCTCAGTAATGTTTTAGAAAAATACAAACTCAATTACGTCTCAAAGGAACGGTCTGTTTAGAAATTTAAAGTCCTGTGTCCTCATAAGTTAATAAATGTCAATTTGTCTTGAATAATTGTAAACAGTAAAGCATATCAAGTAAGATAGACTCTTTTTCTGGAGCAAAGTAACTGCAAATCAAGACAAACGTTAAATATTGATTGAATTATGCATTATCGAACTTCTTGGTGGAGGTTCAGTGTATTTGTTCAAAAAACATTAGGAGATTTATTTGAAGAAAAAGACATAATATATTATAATAATTCACATTCAAGTCAAAAATAGATTCACTAAAGCTTCCAGATCAATTCTATATCATCAGAACTTTAAAATTAAAAATAACAGTAGTTTCTATTAATTAGTTTCATGTCTTTGAGCAAAGGTTCAAAGAATATTTCCCTCTCGACTTTGTTCTTTTGAATTCTTCTATGGTACTGACTCAGAAGTGATGGCCTTCGGCCTTATACATAGAAACAAAACACTAGGGGTGTTGGAAATCTAAAACAGGCAAAGCGAATGCTGGAGAAACTCAGCATGTATGGCAGCACCTGTAGAGAGAAACAGAGTTAATGTTCCAGGTCAAGTATAACTCTTCTTCATAAGAGTCACAAGTCAGAAGTGTTCCGAAGAAGTCATATTTGACTCAAAGTACTAACTCTGTTTTTCTCTCCATAAATGCTGCCAGACCTGTTGATTTTCTCCAGCATTCTCTCTGTTTCTTCCTTGGGAGCGTTTAGAGCTACCCTCAAATATGTAATGAGGAGGGCTGAGCCCATTCATTCTGAAAAGTGTTCATACTTGGTGAATCTAAACTCCTTGATAGGCAATGAATTTTACGTATGATATAAATCCAAAATTCAAGTCACACATTCAAAATGGCCACAAAACAGGATTTGGATAAATCATTATGGCTTTAACAATGAAACAAGTGGAAAAGGAGGAAGGACCTTAGATCAACCTTTGCTGAAACTTGCAATGACGGCTTATCAGTTCCAATATTCCTGGATGTTGCATCATTTCTAGGAGACTCTCAGTTGCTTTGTAAACTGGAAATCTTCCCAGTTATTCAAAAGGGAACTGGTAGCCAAAACCAGTAACCTATTACATCAGGAATTTTCACTTTGTAGGGCTGGTGGGAGCTGATCTGTGGAGGTGTGTGTGTTGAATGAAGTAAGGCATGCTGGCCCTCATATGCTCAGGTCAGAAAGTAGCCTGATTTCCAGTCAGAAACAGGTTTAAAAAAAAAATAAAAACAAGAGTAATCTCAATAATCAATCAGTCCAAAGAAAGCTTGAGTAGGATCCCAGAGGCAGTTTCTCCCTGTAACCCTTTTCCTAATGTGAATTAATAGCACAAACAGACTAAATTCCTTGAGCATTTAAGACTGACGAGCTCCAGAGATTTACTAAACCTGGCATTAGTGCTACTCTGCACTAATTAAATTTCCTTGGCAAACTCCAACAGGATCAGCACTAGAGTGTCTTGGATTGTAAATAATGGATTAGGGTCGTGAGTGAATTTAGCATTGAAATGTTCGGCTGTTATTGCATCAAAATTAAGTGGATAAATGCAAGAGCAGCTTTTGTAACTGGAGCAGATTAATGCACACCTGAAATTAATATCACCAGTGCTTCCTCAACCAACCCACCAACCTATTCCACTATCCTAACTTCATCTGATTATCCTCAGGAAACTCGGTTAATCAGCCAGAAATGTAAGAGATCCAGACCATCAAAGCACTACCAATCTAGTGGAATGTAATGATTGAAGTACACTTCTGGAGATCTTTTTCAGATACTCTGTCTCAGGAGGCAGTCTTTTAGCCATGCCATTTTTCAGAGGCATCAATTTTTGATACTGAAGTCAAATGGACAATCAGTCTTCAATATAAGCAGTCTTTACTGTGACAGAGAAAGTGACGACATATTTCAGCATTACTGCCACAGGCTTATTTCAAGAAAGCCACAATGGTTGTTAGATCAGCCAATTCTCTCTTAGTTCAATTGCCAATGTCCTGTTTGCTGGTGTAGCCCAACACATGCAATTTTACATGGCCACACAAAAATGACTGGGAGTGATACCCGGGCCATTAATTGTATTCTTATACTATCACAGATCCCCTATGTATATAAAGCAAACAAACGTCTATAGCTGAGCACCTCATTTAATGCCACAGTTTTTTTATAAATGTTAGTTTCTGTTGTGACGCCTTTGTATTTTGCTAGTCCAGTGTTTGAACTCCAGTACAATAACACAGGGTTATTGATGAGACAAGTGTACACAGACAGCTCATAATAATTCCCCGTGGGACCAAAGATTCTACAGTAAAGTGTTCCATTAAGATCATAGGTAAGATGTAAGAAAAAAAAGATAGGAATGCTAAAAGGAAAGTTCTGCCACATGGATGTGTTTAGGAATATGGACCTTCTACTGAATTAGAACAGGATATTGTATGTTTTACAAAATTATAATCAGGGAAGGACTGAATGGTAGATGCCATTCTAAGACACTCATGCCAATTCATCTGAAGATACTGGCAATAGCATTTCAATTAAAAAATATCAATGTGAAAATGTATTAAGTATTAAGAATGAAATTCCATTTAATCACTAAAAAATGCCTTTTATATTTTGCAATCTGACTGATACAAAGCTTTCATGGTAGTTAACCAAGAAGGGAAACCCTTTTCATCATTTACTCGCCATTAAAATTGGCTGACTTGTCAGTCAATCAAGTCATGGATATCCTCGCAATTGGTGTCAGGGCAGTCAACATCAAAGTAAAGCATGTTGGGAAGAGTGTCCTCCCAATCAACACAAAGTAAAGCATGCTGGGAAGAGTGGCCTCACAGTTGGAGCCATAGTGAAGCAGTGTGAGAAAAGTGACCTCGCACTGATGGAAGGATGAAGCATGCTGGAAAGAGTATCCTCGCAGTCAGCATCATCGTGAAGCAATCTGGGAAGTGTTGTAAGGAATGAAACTAAATTGATAGCAAGTAGCGATATCAGATCAGCAGGCAGAGAATCTGTGTATGTAGAGTTGAGGAACCACAAAGGAGAAAGAAAACCCTGATGGGAGTTACATACAGGTCTCCTATAGGTAGTCAGAATGTGAGGCAGAAAATATATCAGAAGATAGAAAAGGCATCGAAGGCACCATTACAGTAGTCATGGGGGATTTCAAAATTAGGTGGACTGGGAAAATCTGGTTTGTAGCTCATCCCAAGAAAAGGAATTTGTGGAATGTCTATGGAGTTTTTTTGTGGAGCAGCATATGGTGGTACCGACTAGGAATCAAGCAATGCTGGGTTTGGTGATATTTAATGAAGCAGACTTGATGAGGGAGTTTAAGGTGTAGCAACCCCAAGGGGGCAGTGACCACAACATGATAGAATTCACCCTACAATTTAAGAGGAAGAAGCTGAAATCAGATGTAATGCTATTAAATTTGATATTTCGAGCATAAGCTCTTCATTAGGAATGTGGACATTGGACAACTAGAAAATGAGGTTAGAGAAGTAGCAACGGGGAACATAGAAACAGTGGAGGAACTGAATAGGTACTTTGCATCAATCTTCACTGGAAACCACCAGTAACATACCAGAAATTCCAAAGAGTCGGGAGGCAGATTTGAGTACTTTGGCTTTCACTGAGGAGAAGATGCTGGGGAAGCTGCAAGTTATGAAAGTGAATTAATCACACTGACTGGATGGACTACATTCCAGGTTCTAAAGGAGATAGCTGAGAAAATTATAGAGGCATTGTGATGATCTTTTGGGAACTATTGGAGTCAAGGAGGATCCCAGAAGATTGGAAAAGAGCTAATGGAACACTTACATTTAAGAAGAGAGGGAAGCAGAAGCCAGGAAGTTAAAAGTCGGTTAGCTTAACTTCAGTCATTGTTAAGATTTTAGAGTCCATTATTGAGATAACATTACAGAGTACTCAGAGGTGCATGGCAAAATATGACTCAGTCACCATGCCTTCATCAGGGGAAGGTCATTCTTGACAAATGTGTTAGAGTTCTTTGAGGAGGTAATGATCAAGTTATACAAAGGGCAGCCAGTGGACTAATCTATTTGGATTTCCAGAAGGCTTTTGACAAGGTGTCACATAGGAAGTTGCTAAATAAGATAAGAGCCACAGTGATGAGGAAAGGTACTGCTATGGATAGAGACTTGGTTGACTGGTAAAAAGCAGCAAGTGAGTGAAAAGGAGTCTTTTTCAGGATAGCAGCCCATGACAAGTGGAGCTTGCAGGAGTCTGTGTTGGGATCACAACTATTCACATTATTCACAAGAACAGGGATATAAATCTCAGGTAATATAAGGCTTTGATCAGACCACCAGGAATATTGTAAAGAATGTGGGGTCTGTACCCAGGGAAGGATGTGCTGGCCTTAGAGGGAGTCCATAGGAGGTTCACCAGAGTGAAAGACTTTTCATATGAGGAGCAGTTGAGGATTCTGGTTCTGGACTAATTGTATGTAGAAGGATGAGGGGAGATCTCAATACAACTTACAGAATACTGAGAGACATGGACAGAGTGGAAGCAGAGAAAATATTTCCACCAGAGAGACTAAGACCCAAGGGCATACCCTCATAGTGAATGGTTAACCCTTTAGAATTGAGATGAGCAGGAATTTCTTCAGCTAGACGGTGGTGAATCTGTGGAACTCATTGTCTCAGTAAGCTCTGGAGGCCAAGTCAGTAAGTGCCTTTTCAATAGAGATTGAAAGGTTCATGATTAGTATGAGGATCAAGGGTAATGAAGAGAAGACAAAAAATGAGATTGAGAAAGAAATCAGCCATGATTGACTGGCAGAGCAGACTCAATGCGATGATTGTCTTAATTCTGCCCATATTTCTTATAGTCTAATGGATAGGTGGTGTAGTTCTGTAGATATATGCATTGTATTTCTGTTTGGAGCAAATGGCAGCTATAAGATGTAGTAGACATATCTTCATGGTTTTGTAAAATGTTAATTGACATTTCAGTCCATCAAATAACAGCCTTCTCTCACCAAATGGTTCTTTATTTATTAAAATTCATTCCTCACAGCCAGTCCATCACAGTCTAATCCTGAATCTTAACATCACCACACACAACCAGTCCTTATAATAAATTCTCTCGTGATTTTTGTTTTTTTGCCAAGCATTTATACAGTCATCTTTTGAGCTGCCACAATGCAAGTCCGATTTGTACATACACACTTTTCCATGTCTTCAGCTGAAAGGTAGATTATGAGTTGGGAAGTGTGAAGTTATTCACTTTGATCATAAGAATAGAAAAGCAGAATCATCTTTAAAAGACGTACACTTTGTAAATGTTGATGTACAGAAAGATTTGGGTGTGCTCATACAAGGAACTCAAAAGTTAGATTGGAAGTACATCAATCAGTTTGGAAGGTATTTAGTATGTTATATTTATTGATAGTAGATCGGAGAACAGGAATAAAGATGCCTTGCTACATTGTACTGGACTTTAATAGGATGAAAGCTGGAAGACTGCATCCAGTTTTGGTATCTGTATTTAATAAAATATATTGTTTCAGTCAAGGTACTGATATAATGGTTCATCATACAAATCCCTAGGATGGAAGGGTTTTACTACAATGAAAGGCTGAAAAAATTGGGACGATATTTTCTTGAGTTTGAACAATGACAACTGAGTTCAATGAAACCAGCAAGATATGAAGGTACTTGACAGGGCATGCACTGCTATGGCTGCTTCTTCTAGCTTGAGAGTCTAATTCATAAGGATGCAATCTCAGAATAAGGTGTTGATCATTTAGGATTGAGGTGAGAAACTCCTTCTGTCAAAGATTTTGAAACTTTGTGGATTCAATTATTGAATTATTTAAGGTGTGATAGACAGATCATTTTGTCTCTCAGAAACAAGGGATATGCTTTATTTGTTCATGATATGTGGGCATCACTGGCCAGGCCAGCATTTATTGTCCATCCTTTATGGCCCACAGGGCAGTTAAGAGTCACATGTAGGCCAGACCAGGTGAGGACAGAAATTTCCTTCACTCGAGGACATTGGTGAACCAGATGGGTTCTTCCTATATTCAACAGTAGTTTCACAGTCATTATTAGGCCCTTAACACCAGATTTTTAGCTGATTGAAATTCCTCCATTTTCCATGGCAGAACTGGAACTCAGGTCCCTAAAACATTACCTTGGGCACTGGATTAATAAATAATGCAGCAATACTATGACTACAGTTGTGTCAGTGAGGTGTAATAATACAATAACAGCTGACCTTTGACTTCAAATCCACTTCCCTGCTCTGCTGTTCATTGATGATCTGGTCCAGGCCTCAATTCTTTCTCAAGCCTCCTTTTGGCCCGAAAGTTAACAATCTTTCAAAAATCTATAAACTCCTTTTTAAATACTTGCAGTGATCTAGCCTTCATAACTTTCTGGGATACAGAATTTAGATATTCAGTACCCTCTTGGAGAAGACATTCCTTCATATCGCAGCTTTAATTGAATGCTGCTTATTATGTAACTCTACCACCCATTTTGAGGTTCTTCCACTGGTTGAAACATCTTGCTGACATTTACCATATCAAATCCTCTCAGAATCTTGCATATTTTAATTAGATTATCTCTCATTCTTCAGAATTCTGATGAATAAAGGCCAAACCTTTTTGCCAATCTTAATAAATCAACTTGTTTATACAAAGAATCAGTTTAGTGGATCTCTTTTGAACTGTTTCCAATTACAATACATCTTTCCTTAAATATGGGGATATAAACTATACACAGCACTCAAGATTCCATCTCACCAACACCTGGTATATTTATAATAAGACTTCAATATTTTTAAGCTCCAATCCACTGACAAAGGCTCAAAATTCCATTTGCCTTCTTAACTACTTGCTGCATTTGAATGTTAATATTTATTGTTTCATGCACAAGAACTTGCAAACTCTTCTGTGATGAATATTCTTGGAGTTTCTCTCCATTTATGAAATACTCTGAATTTTAATTCTTTCCACAAAGTACATGACTACAAACTTTCCTACATTAAACTCCATCTCCAAGTTTGAACGTTCACTCAACCTTGCTATATCCCCCTTTCGGATTTCTTATATCCTCATCATGACATGTTCACCTATTTTTGTATTGTGAAGGACTGAAACTGGTTCTTACACTTATCTAAAGATAAAATCTAACCCCACCCCCCCAATTTAATAATAACCCTCAACTTGTCCCCATTAAGATTTGTGACTATAAAATTGAACAGAGTCCTGATGAAAAGCTTATGCTCGAAACATCGATTCTCCAGTTCTTCTGATGCTGCCTGGCCTCCTATGCTTTTCCAGCACCACAGTCTCGACTCTAATCTCCAACATCTGCAGACCTCACTTTCTCCTATAAAACTGAACACCAAGGCATACTCATTGACCCTTCAATCATACTCACTGACTCCTCAATGACAGACACTGACTCTTCAATCACACACGTTCACCCCACTTTAACTCAAAGACCCAGACACCAAACAGGTCCCTCCAAACATCCCCCATCCAGACTGAATAGCGAGCTCTTCCACTCAGAACATCAAACTCCACACTTCCAATACCTAATACACCTTTCCATTCTCATAGCGTCATAGAGATGTACAGCATGGAACCAGACCCTTTGATCCAAACCGCCCATGCTGACCAGATATCCCAACCCAATCTAGTCCCACCTGCCAGCACCCGGCCCATATCCCTCCAAACGCTTTCTATTCATATACCCATCCAAATGCCTCTTAAATGTTGTAATTGTATCAGCCTCCACCACTTCCTCTGGCAGCTCATTCCATACACATAACACCCTCTACATGAAAATGTTGCCCCTTAGGTCTCTTTTATATCTTTCCCCTCTCACCCTAAACCTATGCCCTCTAGTTCTGGACTCCCCGATCCCAGGGAAAAATAAATGTTGTCTATTTACCATATCCATGCGCCTTATAATTTTGTAAACCTCTATAAGGTCACCCCTCAGCCTCCAACACTCCAGGGAAAGCAGCCCCAGCTTGTTCAGCCTCTCTCTGTAGCTCAAATCCTCCAACCCTAGCAATATCCTTGTAAAACTTTTCTGAACAATTTCAAGTTTCACAACATCTTTCTGATAGGAAGGAGACCAGAATTGCATGCAATATTCCAACAGTGGCCTAACCAATGTCCTGTACAGCTGCAGCATGATCTCCCAACTCCTGTACTCAATACTTTGACCAATAAAGGAAAGCATACCAAATACCTTCTTCACTATTCTATCTACCTGTGACTCCACTTTCAAGAAGCTATGAACCTGCACTCCAAGGTCTCTTTGTTCAACAACACTCCCCAGGACCATACCATTGAGTGTATAAGTCTTGCTAAGATTTGCTTTCCCAAAATGGAGCACCTCGCATTTATTTGAATTAAACTCCATCTGCCATCTGGTGTCAACTGCAAACTTACTAACTGTACCTCTTATGCTCGCATCCAAATCATTTATGTAAATGACAAAAAGTAGAGGACTCAGCACTGATTCATGTGGTACACCACTGCTCATAGGTCTCCAGTCTGAAAAACAACCCTCCACCCTCACCCTTTCTTCTACCTTTGAGCCAGTTCTGTATCCAAATGGCTAGTTCTCCCTGTATTCCGTGAGATCTAACCTTGCTAATCAGTCTGCCATGGGGAACCTTGTCGAACGCCTTACTGAGGTCCATATAGATCACGTCTACTGCTCTGCCCTTATCAATCCTCTTTGTTACTTCCTCAAAAAACTCAATCAAGTTTGTGAGACATGATTTTCCACAGACAAAGCCATGTTGACTATCCCTAACCAGTCCTTGCCTTTCCAAATACATGTACATCCTGTCCCTCAGGATTCCCTCCAACAACTTGCCCACCACTGACATCAGGCTCACTGGTCTATAGTTCTCTGGCTTATCCTTACCGCCCTTCTTAAACAGTGGCACCATGTTAGCCAACCTCCAGTCTTCCAGCATCTCACCTGTGACTATCGATGATACAAATATCTCAGCAAGAGGCCCAGTGATCACTTCTCTAGCTTCTCACAGAGTTCTAGGGTACTCCTGATCAGGTCCTGGGGATTTATCCACCTTTATCCATTTCAAGACATCCAGCATTTCCTCCTCTGTAATATGGACATTTTGCAAGATGTCACCATCTATTTCCCTACAGTCTATATCTTCCATATCCTTTTCCACAGTGAATATTGATGCAAAATATTCATTTAGTATCTCCCCCATTTTCTGCGGCTCCACACAAAGGCCGCCTTGCTGATCTTTGAGGAGCCCTATTCTCTCCATAGTTACCCTTTTGTCCTTTATTTATTTGTAAAAACTCTTTGGATTCTCCTTAATTCTACTTGCCAAAGCTATCTCATGTTCACTTTTTGCCCTCCTGATTTCCCTCTTAAGTATACTCCTACTTCCTTTATACTCTTCTAAGGATTCACTCAATCTATCCTGTCTATACCTTACCTATGATTTCTTCTTTTCCTTAACCAAACCCTCAATTTCTTTCGTTGTCCAGAATTCCCTATACCTACCAGCCTTTCCTTTCACCCTGACAGGAATATACTTTCTTGGATTCTCGTTAACTCATTTCTGAAGGCTTCCCATTTTCCAACTGTCCATTTACCTGCGAATATCTGCCCCCAATCAGGTTTCAAAAGTTCTTGCCTAATACCATCAAAATTGGCCTTTCTCCAATTTAGAACTTCAACTTTTAGATCTGGTCTGTCCTTTTCCATCATTATTTTAAATCTAATAGAATTATGGCCGCTGGCCCCAAAGTGCTCCCCCACTGACACATCAGTCACCTGCACTGCCTTATTTCCCAAGAGTGAGTCAAGTTTTGCACCTTCTCCAGTAGGTACATCCACATACTGAATCAGAAAATTGTCTTGTACACACTTAACAAATTCCTCTTCATCTAAACCTTTAACATTGTGGCAGTCCTAGTCCATGTTTGGAAAGTTAAAATCCCCTACCTTCAGCACACTATTTACTCACAGACTGACCTTCACACCCCTAGGAGAGGGGGCATGTAAAAATGAGAACGCAAGTTTTTTCAACAGTTAATTCTTGCCCAATGTGAACAATGCCGTTTGGTTAGTAGTAGTGCAGGAAAGAATTTTCATGCAGATTTCTTCTGGAACTTTGGCAGAAGATTTGCAGATAAAGCAGGGCATGAGGCAATGCTCGCCTTGTTTGTAAATTGGCTACAGTTGTTCATGGTGCAAGTGGCAGATCTCCAGTCCGCTCAACTGTAACTCACTCAAACATTTGCTTTGGATAGTTGGCTGATAACTCTGCCCTGCTCTTCAGATTAGTGTGGGGCCTACTAAACATCCAGATGCGCCTTATTTCACCCTATATTTCTCTCAAAGTAATTCAAAAACAAATTTAGCCAGATTTATTTTCACAATACTATTGATAACTAACTACATATGAGTAAGGATAAATAAAATGCTGCAGTAAAGGGGAAGACAATGACGTAGTGGTATTATTGATAGACTATTAATCCAGAGATCCAGACAATGTTCTGGGGACCCAGGTTCGAATCCTGCCACAGCAGATGGTGGAATTTAAATTCAATTCTCAAAATCTGGAATTAATAATCTACTGATGTACATAAAGCTATTTTGATTGTCCAAATACCCGTCTGACTCACCGATAGCCTTCAGGGAAGGAAATCTACTATCTTCACCTGGTCTGGCTTACATGTGACTCCAGATCTGCAGCAATGTGGGTGGCTTTCAATTGCCCTCTGAAATGGCCTTGCAAGCCATTCAGTTGTACCAATTGCTCCAAAGTCTCAAAGAACTGAAACTGGATGGATCACCAGGCATTGACCTTGGCATAAGAAGAGACAATGACAGAAACTATCCTGCAAAGTTTTCCTCACTAACCTCTGGGGGCTAGTGCCAAAAGTGGGAGAGTTGTGCCCAGACTAGTCAAGCAACACCCTGACATAGTCATACTCATGGAATTATACCTTACAGACAATGTCCCAGTCACTACCATCACTATCCCTAGATATGTCCTTGTCTCACTGGCAGGACAGACCCAGCAGATGTGACGGCACAGTGGTATACTGTTGGGAAGGAGTTATTCAGGGAGTCCTCAACATTGGTTTTGGATCCCATGAAGTCTTGTGATTTCAGGTTAAACATGGGCAAGGAAACCTCCTGCTGATTACCAAGTACTGTCCTCCCTCAGCTGAGGAATCTGTGCTCCTCCATGTTTGAACAACATTTGGAGAAATCACTGAGGATGGCAAGGGCACAAAATGTACTCTAGATGGTGGATTACTACAGAGCGAGCTGGGCAGATTCCAAAACACAGAGCTGCTCAACTGGGTCTGCGGCAAGTGATGAGGGAACCAACTTGACCACATCCTTACCAATCTGTGAACTGCAGATGTAAATGTCCATGATTGTATCAGTAAGAGCAACCAACGCATAGTCCTTGTGGAGATGAAGTCCCACCTGCACATTGAGAGTATCCTCCATGTTGTGTGGCACTATCACTAAGCTTAATGGGACAGACTTCAAACCGATCTAGCAGCTCAAGACTGGGCAACCATGACGCACTGTGGGCCATCAGTAGCAGCAGTATTCCACATCACCTGTAATCCCATGGCCCGGCATATTCCTCTATTCAACCATTACCATCAAGGCATGGGATTAACCCAGGTCCATGGAGAGTGCAGGAGGACAAGCCAGGAGCAGCACCAGGCATACCTGAAGATGAGATGTCAACGTAGTGAAGCATCCAAACAGGGCTACTTGCATGCCAAATAGTCTAAGTAACAAGTGATAGACAGAGCTAAGCAATCCCATCACCAATGGATCAGATCTAAGCTCTCCAATCCTGCCACATCCAATTGTGAATGGTGATGGATGGCTAAACAACTCACTTGAGGATGAGACTTCACAAATATCCCTATCCTGAATGATGGAACAGCCCAGGACATCTGGGAAAAGATAAGGTGAAGCTTTTGCAACAATCTTCAGTCGAAAGTGCCAAGTGGATGATCCATCCCAGCTCTCCAGTGGTCCCCAGTATGACAGATACCAGCCTTCAGGAGATCAATTCACTCAACATGATATCAAAAAGCAGTTGGAGACACTGGTACTACAAAGGCCATGGACCCTGACAACATTCTGGCAACAACATTGAAGACTTGTGCCCAAAACGTGCCGCTACCCTAGCCAAACTGTTCCAGTACATCTACAACATTGGCATCTCCCCAATAATGTAGAAAATTGCCCAAGTATGTCCTGTATATAAAAAGCAGGACAAATCCAATCTGTCCAATTACTGGCCTATCAGCCTACTCTCGATCATCAGTAAAGTGATGGAAGGTGTCATCAACAGTACTATCAGGCATTATCTGCTCAGTAATAACCTGCTCAGTAACGCCCATTTTGGGTTACGCTAGGGCCACTCAGCTCCTGCCCTCATTACGGCTTTGGTTGGAACATGGACAAAAGACTTAATTCCAGAACTGAGGTCAGAGTGACAGCCCTTGACATCAAACAGCCCTAGCACAGCTGGAATAAATGGATGTTAGGGGAAAATTCTCTGGTGGTTAGAGTCATACTTGACACATAGGAAGATGGTTGTGGTTGTTGAAGCTCAGTCATCCGGGCTCCAGGATCTCTCTGCAGGTGTTTCTCAGGGTAGTGTCCTAAGCCCAGCCATCTTCAGCTGCTTCATCAGTGACCTTCCCTCCATCATAAGGTCAGAAGTGGGGATGTTCGCCAATGATTGCAAATTGTTCAGCACCGTTCACAACTCCTCAGATACTGAAACAGTCTATGTTAAAATGCAACAATGTCTGGACAATACCCAGGCCTGGGCTGACAAGTGGCAAGAAACATTCACACCACATAAATGTCAGGCTATGCCCATCACCAACAAGAGACAATATAACCACCACCCCATTGACATTCAATGGTGTTACCATCACTGAATCCCTCACTATCAACATCCTGGGAATGATCATGCATACAAACTTAACTGGTTTCCACATAAACACAATGGCTACAAATTCAGTTCAGAGTCTCGGAATACTGCAGCGAGTAACTCACCTGCTGACTCCCCAAAGTCTGTCTACCATTTACATAGCACAATTCAGGTGTGTGATGGAATACTCCCCACTTGCCTGGATGGGTGCAGCCCAAAAAAAATACTCAAGAAGCTTGATACCATCCAGGACAAAGACGCCCATTTGATTGGCATTGCATTCACAAGCATCCACTCCATCCACCACCAATGCTCAGTCACAGTGTTGTACTATCTACAATATGCATTGCAGAAATTCTGTGCTGAAATCCTCAGAGAGCACCTTCCAAACCCACAGCCGCTACCATATGGAAGGACAAAGACAGCAGATATATGGGAACACCATCCTCAAGTTCCCCTCCAAGCCACTCACTATCCTAACTTCAAAATATATCACCATTTTTTCACTATCGCTAGGTTAAAATTCTGGACTATGCTTTCTAATGCAATAATGCCCTGCTAAGAAATTGTAGATTACCAACAGTGGATGTGTGAGAATGTCCCAAGACTGATATGAAACTGATGGAAGCTGTAGTTAGGGAGTAAGGCTTCTTCAGCAAAAAATAATTATCAGCCATCAGCTAAGTTTCCATAATAGCATGATCTTGATAAAAGTATCTATAGTAAACCTATGGTTGCTGGGACATGGTTTGGAAAGAACAGGCATCTGGAAGGATTTTTGGAGAGGTATAGTAAAAACCAATTTGTTGGCAACCCACAGAGCCAGCACTCGGAGTGGTAAATGAAGCTTAGACTTAGATTTAGGGTTTATTGTCACATGTACTCAAGTACAGAGTACAAGAGTACAGTGAAAAATGTACAATGTCCCCACACACTGCACCATCTTGAGTACAAAATGCCTAAGCACAAAAGTTTAGGTACAGAAGTATAAAGGCAAAGATATAAATTAAAACATTCAGCACTACAATATTCTTAGTATAAGAGTGGAAAAATGAAGTAAAATTAAAAAGTCAAACACTACAGCCCTTTCCTAAGCCACCAGCCTGCAGACGCTCCGTGCTGGGCATTCCCCAACGGGGTTCACTCTCCCCTGTATTGGACATGCTTTCTCACCCAGGCTTAAGACTTCCTGTGTTTGCCAGCCACCTTCACCGCTGCTGCTCTCCACTGGGCATGCCAGGCTTCGCCGCCACTCTCAAGGCTTTGGATCTGACTACCACTTTGCTGCTGGCCATCGCTGCCACCATCC
Organism: Chiloscyllium punctatum; assembly: GCF_047496795.1. Taxonomy (NCBI): domain Eukaryota; kingdom Metazoa; phylum Chordata; class Chondrichthyes; order Orectolobiformes; family Hemiscylliidae; genus Chiloscyllium; species Chiloscyllium punctatum. The sequence continues at coordinate 93,336,743 of NC_092747.1, forward strand.
TTCACTGCTGACTGCTGCTGCCACCATTTAGGCCATGTTAGGCCCCAACCATTGCCACGCTGCGTTGCTATATTAGCCGCCTTTCTGCAGAGTATTACTCTGGTGCCACTCTGGACATCGATGAGGCTGTGATGGCACCAAATACAGCCAGCCGCTCTGTGGTTGACAGTCAAAGTCCCCAGCTGCTGCTATCGCCATCTCCACAAAACTCCACGCACAAAGAAAAGATACAAGTACTTCAGCTCACTAAAAACAGCTAGTAGCCTAATCGTTAAGTGTACAGGGCTGCTGCATCAACCCTACAATATCCATCATGCCAAGTAATGTGTTTATATTGCAAGATTATAATTATCATTTGGACTGAGAGAAGCAAATTAGCTAAAGTTTAAAAAGTTTGTAAATTTCTAAAATGTATTCAAGGCAGATTTGCAGAAAAACATTTTTTAAAAGTGTCAAGGGGCCACTGGAATTCGTGATGTGTAACAAATCAGAATTAGTTAACAATCTGCTAGCAAGAATGCATCTTGCCAGTAAGTTATCACCATGTGATTAAATTTGAAATTACATTTGGAGGGTCACAAATCATAGTTTGAAATTTATATTAAGGCAAATTTGAACAGAGGAAACAAAGAAGTCGCTGATGTAAACCGAACTGAGCTGTTATTAATTGGTAGAAAGAAAGAGAGGCAAAACAGAATAAGTTATGAAACAGACTGAGGTCAGATGAAGTAGGGGTTGTACATCAGAACTCTGCCGAATCGTTATGTTGCAGACCCTGATAGAATTGCCTTGGAAATTGAGGATCCTTATGGGTAGTTCTCCTGGACCTGAAAGCCTCCAAAAGTATCCATTTAACTCAGAGAATTCAAAAAGAATCCACTGCAATTAGGACAATAGCTATACTGGAAAGATGAGACAGTTGAAATCTAGTCTAATTCCCGGGTAACCGTTAAACTAAACTATCGCCTGAACCACAAGTAACCCCAGCTACACCTGCCAATGCCCCCACATCCCTTGGATTCTCATTCAGAAACCCCATTTCCTACTTAACAATCCTACACAAACAACTCCCTCCCTTCCACAGCGGCCCAGCCACTCCCTCTCTCGAGTCGCCTGACCAAAAACTTCTCCTCTGCTCAGGATCCAACAACCCTTTCATTAACCACCTTGAGACAAGCCTCCTCTCCATGCCATTGGACTTGATATCCCACCCCTTAATGGGCATGACACATTCTCCATTTCCCCACTGGACTTGATTCCCCCTCACCTACCCCAAAATGCTCTATTAATTACCTAGAAATCTTATCACATTGAACCCCTACCCTTTTGACAATTCTAATTACCTGGGTTTCTATTTAGCTAGCACCATCCTTACTTGAAATCTTAACAATCCTGGCACCATATGCACCTAAAATCTTACTTACCCAGCACCCTGGCACTATTCCCACCTAGCAGTCTTTGCATCTGATTGCCTAACCTCACATTTAACCTACATGTTTACCATTTCACATTACCATTTCATATGGCTGTGTTTACTGTTGGACATTTAATTCATACACTGTGCCAGTAAATGCTCTGAAAAGGGATTGCTTTTTTACTTTCCCTGACAATCCTGCTCTGTAAGGAACTTGTTAGTATAAAGGTTTACTACACTACTGCAAGAGCTGGGATAGAACATAAAACATTACACCGCAGTACAGCCCTTCGGCCCTCAATGTTGTGCCGACCTGTCATACCAATCTGAAGCCCATCTAACCTACACTATTCCATGTATGTCCATATGCTTGTCCAATGGTGACTTAAATGTATTTAACGCTGGCGAATCTTTTATTGTTGCAGGCAAAGCATTCCATACCCTTACTACTCTCTGAGTAAAGAAACTACCTCTGACATCTGTCCTATATCTATCACCCCTCAATTTAAAGCTATGCCCCCTCGTGCTCGCCATCACCATACTTGGGAAAAGGCTTTCCCTGTCCACCCTATCTAACTCTCTGATTATCTTATATGTCTCTATTAAGTCACCTCTCAACCTTCTTCTCTCTAACAAAAACAGTCTCAAGACCCTCAGCCTTTCCTCGTAAGACCTTCCCTCCATACCAGGCAACATCCTAGTAAATCTCCTCTGCACCCTTTCCAAAGCTTCCACATCCATCTTATAATGCGGTGACCAGAACTGTACACAATACTCCAAGTGCGGCTGCACTGGAGTTTTGTAAAGCTGCAGCATAACCTCATGGTCCCGGAACTCGATCCCTCTATTAATAAAAGCTAAAACACTGTATGTCTTCTTAACAACCCTGTCAACCTGGGTGGCAACTTTCAAGGATCTGTGTACATGGACACCGAAATCTCTCTGCTCATCTACACTACCAAGAATCTTACCATTAGCCCAGTACTTTGCATTCCGGTTACTCCAACCAAAGTGAATCACCTCACACTTGACTGCATTAAATTACATTTGTCACCTCTCAGCCCAGCTCTGCAGCTTATCTATGTTTCTCTGTAGCCTACAACATCCTTCGTCACTATCCATAACTCTACCAACCTTAGTAGTCACCTGCAAATTTACTAATCCACCCTTCTACGCCCTCATCTAGGTCATTTATAAAAATGATGAACCATAGTGGACCCAACACCGACCCTTGCGGTACACCACTCGTAATTGGACTCCAGGATGAACATTTCCCATCAACCACCATCCTCTGTCTTCTTTCAGCAAGCCAATTACTGATCTAAACTCTATGCCCCCCACAATCCCATTCCTCCACAGTTTATACAATAGCCTACTGTGGGGAACCTTATCGAACGCCTTGCTGAAATCCATATACACCACATCAACTCGTCTACTCTCATCTACCTGTTTGGTCACCTTCTCAAAGAACTAAATAAGGTTTGTGAGGCACGACCTACCCTTCACAAAACCATGCTGACTATCCCTAATCAAATTATTCTTTTCTAGATGATTATAAATCCTATCTCTTATAACTTTTTCTAACACTTTACCAACAACTGAAGTAAGGCTCACTGATTTATAATTACCAGGGCTATCTCTACTCCCATTCTTGAACAGGGGAACCATATTTGCTATCCTCCAGTCTTCTGGCACTATTCCTGTAGACAATGACAATTTAAAAATCAATGCCAAAGGCTTGGCAATCTCCTCGCTGGCTTTCCAGAGGATCCTAAGATAAATACCATCTGGCCCAGGGTACTTACCTATTTTCACACTCTGCAGGATTTCAAAAACCTCTTCCTTGTGAATATCCATCCCACCTAGTCTGGAAGCCTGTATCTCAGTATTCTCCTTGGCAACATTGTCGTGTTCTAGAGTGAATACTGTTGAAAAATCAGAATCTCCTGCCAGAATTTCAGAACTCTTTCTTAACAGTTAAAAGATCTGATTGCCAATATAACTATGATTGCCGCTCCTTGGAAACTTTGGCCTATTAATGTATGTTTAAGAGAAAATTGGTTGAGGAATCTAAAACTAGGGGCCACAATTTAAAAACAAGGGAGATGCCACCTAAATCTGAGATGAGAAGTCTTTTTTTTTAACTCAGATGGTCGTGGACCTTCAAAATTCTCTACTATAGTAGACTGTTGAATCTTGGTCTTTGAGTATATTTAAGATAGAGGTTTCTGATTACCATGATGTATTGGGTTTTGGAGGCTAACGAAGTGTTCCATCAGCCATAATGGTATTGAATGACAGAACAGACTCAATGGGCTTTTTGACCTACTCTCATTCCTGTCTAGTGACTGGAACAAGGTTAACCAAGTGGATCTCATTGAGTATGCGTTCCTTGACTGGAGATATTAACCTGGGCCAATCAGGGCGCCCTGGCTGATAGATATAAAAAAGAATCGCAGGGATTCTCTGCACTCGAGGGACTGGCTCTGAGCTAGATGAGCATGTACTGTGCATGTATAAATAAAGAGTGACTTGGTGATGGAATATTAGGTTCCATCAAGTTATTTCACTCGGAAAGGTTAGAATAGAAGAATGTTGTCCAAAGCGAGTGACAGATTGTAATGCAACCTGCCATAGTGGGAAGGATCTTTGTGATAATTGAGATTCTCAGTACCGGGCAGGCAGGACTCCAGTTGGGATAACTGGTACTCACACTGTCGGGACTCACAATGTTAAAAAAAAACACTGAATGAACAAATTAACTGGCAGAAATGCAGCATGGTAATGAACTGACAGGAATGTGGGATGTAGCCAGTTGGTAAGATTATGAAGGAGTTCAGAAAGCTACAAGTTAAGGGGCATATATCAGCAACTTAATACCAGGGATAGTAAAAGGATTAAAATCAGACCCAACATGTTTGAAGGCATAAGGTTTCTGCAGGCCCCAGAAACACAATGGTCAGCCAGTCAGAAACAATCAGAGGGCCCACTGCTACTGTGTAAGTAGGGGCAGGTCCCATGTTTCACTCCCCTTCATAGACCTGTCACCATGTGATCAGCCTGTGATCAGCAATAGTGCAATGGAACAATCAGCCTGCTCATCTAACACACTCGGGTGTCCCGTTGATTTCTAGATCCATCAGTGGGACTCACATTTCTTCAATTAAATTCCTCTGACAGGTGTCGTTTGTCCCAGGCAAACACATTGGCAGGAAGTGTCACAGCCTACAGAAGCCTGGCCTCCACAATTCAAAACTTGGGCAGTGGCTGGAGTTACTGCTATGTATCCAAGAGGCAGCGGACTTATGGCTGATACATGTGGTCACACCATAGCTTGAAATATTAGATAAAATAAGTATAATACATAGGGAAGTGAATAATATGAACAGTCAGATTTGTTAATTGATTGCTTTCACTTCATTTTCACAGTGGAGTAAGAGGGCAAATATCAATAGTGCAATGGAACTTAAATATAATTAAGCTGATGAACTTAATCGCTTCATTTTTTTTGCTCATTCGTAGGATGTGAGCACCACTGGCTGGCCAATGTTTATCATAAGTCCCTAGTTGCCCTTGAGAAAGTGGTGGTGTGCTACCATATTGAACTGCTGCATTTTCCACACTTTGGGTTGACCCACAATACCCTTAGAGAGGGAAAGTGAAGAAAAAAGTAATGGATAAAATAATGGTACATTCACTAGATAAATCCCCAGGACTGGCTTTTTATTTACTGAAAAGCATTACAAGAAATAGCTCATGAAATTTCAGATGTATTTTTTATCATTTTCACAGCTCTAAAGATTCAAAATGATGCCTTTTGGTTTGGCAAGTTGCATATGTTATTGCTTTATTTAATAGACAATAGACAATAGACAATAGATGCAGGAGTAGGCCATTCAGCCCTTCGAGCCTGCACCGCCATTCAATATGATCATGGCTGATCATTCCCAATCAGTATCCTGTTCCAGCCTTATCTCCATAACCCTTGACTTAAATGAATCCAGAGACTGGGCCTCCACTGCCCTCTGGGGCAGAGCATTCCACACAGCCACCACTCTCTGGGTGAAATAGTTTCTCCTCATCTCTGTCCTAAATGGTCTACCCCGTATTTTTAAGTTGTGTCCTCTGGTTCGGCACTCCCCCATCAGCGGAAATATGTTTCCTCCTTTCATAATCCTATACGTTTCAATCAGTTCCCCCCTCAGTCTCCTAAACTCAAGGGTATACAAGCCCAGTCGCTTCAGTCTTTCCGTGTAAGGCAATCCTGCCATTCCAGGAATTGACCTCGTGAAACTACGCTGCACTCCCTCAATAGCCAGAATGTCTTTCCTCAAATTTGGAGACCAGAACTGTACACAGTACTCCAGGTGTGGTCTCACCAGGGCCCTGTACAGCTGCAGAAGCACCTCTTTGCTTCTATACTCAATTCCTCTTGTTATGAAGGCCAGCATGCTATTAGCCTTCTTCACGACCTGCTGTACCTGCATGCTTGCCTTCATTGACTGGTGGACAAGAACCCCTAGATCTCTCTGAACAGCCCCTTTACCTAATTTGATACCATTGAGGTAGTAATCTGCCTTCCTGTTCTTGCCACCAAAGTGGATAACCAGACATTTATCCACATTAAACTGCATCTGCCATGCATCTGCCCACTCACCTAACTTGTCCAGGTCACCCTGTAATCTCCTAACATCCTCATCACATTTCACCCTACCACCCAGCTTTGTATCATCAGCAAATTTGCTAATGTTATTGCTGATACCATCTTCTATATCATTTACATATATTGTAAAAAGCTGCGGTCCCAGCACGGATCCCTGCGGTACCCCACTGGTCACTGCCTGCCATTCCGAAATGGAGCCGTTAATCACTACCCTTTGTTTCCTATTAGCCAACCAATTCTCTATCCAATCTAGTACTTTGCCCCCAATCCCGTGCGTCCTAATTTTACTCACTAACCTCTTGTGTGGGACTTTATCAAAAGCTTTCTGAAAGTCCAGGTACACTACATCACTACATCCACTGGATCTCCCTCGTCCATCTTCCGAGTTACATCCTCAAAAAATTCAAGAAGATTAGTCAAGCATGATTTCCCCTTCATAAATCCATGCTGACTCTGTCCTATCCTGTTACTATTATCCAGATGTGCCGTAATTTCATCCTTTATAATAGACTCCAGCTTCTTTCCCACCACTGAGGTCAGACTAACTGGTCTATAAAGAAATACATGACATGGCTATTAAGAAAGACATGAGACAGTAGCCAGGCAGTTGTAGACTTTCAAGTTAACATCTGTTAAGAAGAAGTTACTGGTACATCAGAGGTAGTTACCAAACAGTTGGATAAGTTTGAGATGATAGACGTGTATATTGTTTTCTAGATTTAAGATTTTAGCAAAATGAGTGTGCATAGAATTAATCATTATTTTGTGGTTTGGGCCAATAATTAATTGGGAGATGGATAAATATCACAATCACATGTTCAAAGATTGGTAAGAGTTGCACGTTGTGTTCCCCCAGGTGATTGCACTGATACATCCGTTTTCTATTACATATTGATTTGTTTGAAGGAACAGAGTTGTTTATTCAAGTTTGCATCTGATCAAGTTAAACAAATAGGACCAAGAAGAAAGGAAATAAAAGCTTGCATTTACTTAATGCTTTTCACAAACATCCATGAATCAAGGTAAGGAATATCTTTGTGATGTGCAATCAATGTTTTATTGCAAATAAAAAGCAAAAAAAAAGCAATGCGCATTCAACAATTGCCACAAATAACAAATTGATAAATAACTGGAATTTTTTTGTTGTGTTGCTTGAGGGGGAAATATTAACCTGTTCAATAGGAATAACTTCCTGCTCTTCTTCAAAGTTGGGCACTGGAATCTTTTACCTTTCCTTGAGCAAGCAGTTGGAAGCTTTATTTAATATTCCATCCAGAGTAACAGACCTCCAATAGCATAATACTCTCACAGTATTGAACAGGAGTGGTCAGTCAGCCCTATGATTCAGAGGTAAATGTGCCGTCAACTGATAAGAGCTGATACTGAAAGTGTAACAAAGGGGCAGATTGAATGAGTAGTCAAAACTATGGTACATGGAGTTCAAACTGGGGATGTGTGAGACCATCCACTAGAACAAATTGTAATACATTCTCAGTAATGATGGCCCAGGAGCCATGAAGAAGTAAAGAGCTTTGAGTTTCCAGGTATGCAATTGAATTAAACTGATGCAGAGGTACAGAAAATAATTGTAAAGGTGAATAAGATGTTAGCCTTCATCTCCACAGGGTTGTAATTCAAATGAGCAGAACAGATGACATCAATTGCACAAAGCTATTAGTCAGGCCTCATCTGAAATGCTGCATTGAGTTTTGGGCACTGCTTCTGGAAAGATATTCTCATTTTGGAAGTGCTACAGGACAGATTGTAAGAATGATCTCAGAGTCTGTGCTTATCCAGCACCACTCCAATCTAGACTCAGAGTTTCAGAGGACAAGTTGTGTAAGTATGGCTTGTCTTTTGAGTTTAAAAGGCTGAATGGTGTACCAGGTTTTGAAATTGTAAATACGTGTGATGTGGTATAAGAAATTATTTCCTGCAGTGGGGGATTTGGAACAAGAGGGAAAAGTCTTAAAATTATAGCCTTGTTGGAGTGAAATCAGGAAATATTTTCCATAGAAAATGGAAATTTGAAACTCAGTCTCAAAAGTTGAAGCTATTAAGTCAACTGAAACTTTAAAGGGGAAAATCAATAGATTTTTATTAGATACATGTACCAAAGGATGTGAAACAAAGATAAATTAATAGAATCGAGGTTCTGATCATCCTTAATCTAACTGAACATTGGACTAAGCTTGGAGACAAGGAATAACTAAATCCTTTGCCAATATTTTTGAACGAATGAGTTTTTTTTGCATGTGGAGGCAGTGTTTTAACTTGCCAGGGCACCACAGCAATTTAGAAATCAAAAAAACAACACCAGTGTGTGGGAAGACAGCAACACTAGCTGACTTCTGCTTTTCTGCATTTGTGAATGATTGGCAGTGTGCAGGAAACCCCCATTTCTCAGGTGGATCTGACAATTAAACATTTTGCAAGATGATTGATTGGAGAATTGTGACTGGAAAAAAGCCTTCAACTATCAGTGCACAGATTTCACAGGCTCCCTGGAACTCACCGGGAAAAGCAAGATACAATAAGTGTTGGAACATCAGCTTGTTTGCCCAAGTCAAAGACTTTTTCTCAAACAACTTGTTCTGAGAATGGGCTTTCACTGCTTCAGAGATGGCTTCCAGTAATTTGGAAATAGTTTCTGCTGTCTTGTCATTTATTCTATTGCTGCATTTGATTCACCTATTCTAGCTATCAGCACTCTCAGCAGCTTGAAAAGCACTTATATCTTGTAAAGTTGGAACTACTTAAGAAAAATAATAGCAGCAGGATTCCCCTCAGACCACTGTCACAGCACAGGACAGAGGAGCTGAACACAAACCTTCAGCTCTCAGCAAGCAATACCATCAGCATGGAGTGTTCAGCCAGAGGATAGTTAAGTAGAAATGCCTCAGGAGGCTCAATCATTCCATGATTACAGCATTTTGCAACTTTCTGAAAGAAGTCATTTTGCAAATTGGACCTGCTCGACTTCCATTGCTGGTGGTGATCACTGCCAAAATAAGTGTGAATTTCTTTGCTTCTGAATCTGACCAAGGATGTTCTTATAACACTTTCAGCATCACAATCTGGTGTCCACAGTTAGCACATCTCCTAGATTTGCCTGAGCACTTTCTGTTGATAACTCCAGTCAGAATCAGGACGTCAGGATACACAGACAAACTCCAAGCAATGACCATCTCCAATAAGAGGCAATCTAACATTGCCCTAGTCAATCAATAATGTTGCCATTAGCATTCTTAGGGTTGCCATTGAGCATAAACTGAATTGGACTCATCATATTAATACAGAGGCAAAAAAAAACAGATCAGAAATAAGGATAATGCAGTGAATAACTCAATCTTCAAAGCCTGTTCACCACCTATAAGGCTCAAATGAGGATTGTGATGGAATACTCCCCACTTGTGTGGATCAGCACACCTTCAACAAATCAAGATGCTGGACACCATCCAGGACAAAGCAGCCATCCATAAACAGCTACTCCCTCTGCCACCAATGCTCATTAGTAGCAGTAAGTACTATTTACAAGATTAACTGTCGAATTTACCAAAGATCCTTAGACAGCACCTTCAATACCTATGATCATTCCAACTAGAAGGACAACTAGGTACATGGGAAATCCACAATCTGCAAGTTTTTATCCATGCCATTCACTATAGTGACTTGGAAATATGTCACTGTTCCTTCAGTGTTACATGGTCAAAATCCTGGAATTCCCTCCCTAATGTCATTGTGTGTCTACCTAAAGCAAATAAACTGAAATGGTTCAAAAGGCCAGCTCATCACCACCTTCTAAATGGAAGCTAGGGATGGGCAATAAATGCTGGCCCTGCCAACAATGCCCAGGAGTGAATACAAAGCTTATATGATGACTCTTCTTTAGAATACTTCCTCAGTTCTTTTTCAATCATCTCTCAGGAGTTTTCATCCTTCTCTTGCACCATTCCTCAAATATAGTACTAGTGAATATGCAGATGGGAGACCACTATTTCTTCATGGTAATTGGAAGTATACCAAGAGCCTGCTAATGCTTCATGCAACATCTTCTGTTGTGGTCAACTGGCAATAACTGTAGGTTATATTGCCCTGCACCACAAAAACCCTCAATTCTCTGTCTTGTCTGTTCTTCTATACTTTCTTTTTCTATAAAGAATAGTAGAACAGAGCTATGGCTGTGCGAAATATGAGATGGAAGGACAACATTTGTGGAGATTCATTGTGAGGGTTGAGTGTGACATACTAATTAGACAACAGAGTGTCAATAGTGGGTGATCAGATAGAGATGTGAGAGATGTCTTGAGAGAGAATGGTGATTCCATCTGAAAAGTGTATTCATCTGAGAATTAATGTGTAGCAGATAGCTAAGGAAGTCAGATTGAACTTGAAAATGGCACTCACATTTCTTGTCCCGGTTTGGTCATTATACGTGGCACTGTATCTAGCCCTGTTTTTTGAGGCTGATTTTTACTTCCTTTACAATGACAATAAAAGCTTCCTGTAGACCATATCTTTAGTGCAGCTGTGAGATATAGTGGAGCCATGCCTCAATGCCATGCCTACTGACAAGCTATAGCTTTTGACAAATGTTGGGTTCTTCCATTCTGACCCTTGTACGGGTCCTTCAAGCAGTGGAGTTTCAAAAGTTCACTTCAGATTGTCATTGTGCTCCTGATTAGTCAGGAACCCCAGAGGTCAGAGTTAGTTAAAAAGCTGCTGGCAAAGCCATTTTGACTCTTTCAGATTGCCAATGTTTTGTCATCTTCCCTGCTGTGAATAGTTCAGAAGGTTAAAAATTCTCCCTGAAGCCACTAGAGATTGTTCCCGTCCACATTTCTATTTAAGATGCAGATTACGTTCCCTTCATCCCTTGAAAATGTTGAGGCTAATGGCACAGTCTGATCTCCTGTGAAGCCCTCTTTTTTTTGTCAATTTAATGTGTTAATTCTATGAGCCTGAGGGGCCTATTAATACCATTACCCTTATGCCATGGTCGCCTAGTCTCAAACAGTCAATATACTCATTTTATTATGGAATATAGGAGATTTGCTTTACTCCCTGTAGCTATCCAATCCCAATAAAATTTAGTGGTTTTAGTTTTGATATAGTGGCTTATCATTGATTTTGTGTCCTGAAAACCCACATGACTCAACATTCTGATGACTGGTAGAAGTTCTAACAGCTGAATGAATTAAATTTAGCTTAGCTCTGAGAAAGCAAAGCAATAGAGTTTGGTTTTGTGTTGTAGAATGTGGGTGTCGAATGCCAAATTAAAGGTTATTTGAAGCCTATATATCACACTCAATTCTTTGGTTCTGGAAGTCAGAAAGCTGACTGAGTGATAAATGATAGGAAGAGGGGAGGTCCATTACTTTCTTGTTCACAAAAAGAAAAATCTTCCCAAAAATTGTTTGGTGCTGTGCTTTAAGGCTTGTTGGCTGTAATTTTAAAAATCCTGTCTTTCTATATACGGCACATTATTCATCATCTATGAAGTTTGCCAAACCTCTGTGTTTAGTTGACAATTTTTTCTCTGTAACATGACTATGTATGACAGCAATACTGGGGATCACTATAACTCTTCATCATGTTCCTTTCCCTATTATTGACACTACTCTCTACTTGGGCTTTCACAAGGTCTACAGCATGCAGAAATACTGATAAATATTACCTTTTAATGGTTAAAAGGAAAAGGATAAATGATTCTTCATGCCTTTTCTTAAGGATGAGAGGTAAATCTTACTGCTTAGTTAGTACTGCAGTGTTTCAATACAAATGGTGGCCACAATGAATAAAAGAAGCTGTAAGTAATTGGCATTGTTTGGAGAAAAAAAATATAAAATGGTAATGGAGTATCATAGCATAAGATAATTATTATTGAAGCTGTCTCCCCCACTATCCCTAACTAAAGAAATCTGTAAACTATTTCTGAAACACTGAAACCTTAGATTAATTCTAAGTGGCAGAAGATGTTGTAGATAAAATTAAACAGTGACTGAGAGAAAGTGTGGACTGCAGATGTTGGAGATCCGAGTGAAAACATGTGGTACTGGAAAAGCATAGCCGGTCAGTCAGCATCCAAGGAACAGGAGAGTCGATGTTTCAGACATAAGCCTTTCATCAGGAATGTAATGAAGGGCTTATGTTTGAAATGTTGACTCCCCTGCTCCTCAGATGCTGCCTGACCTGCTATGCTTTTCCAGCACCTCACTTTTCAACAACCAAAGCAAAACCTATCAATGGGAAAATTACAAAAAAGCAAATTGAGCTGATATTGGGCTAAACAATTAATAGTGTTGCATTTCTTGGGTGAGAGGTTGACACAGATTATCAAACAGGTCTTCTTTTTGTTCTATTGAAGAATGTCTGGACAATTCTGAAATATTAGAGGGTCTCTTTCTTTTACAGGCCCATGTTTTTGTCAATTTCCATTATGCATTCTTTCACAAATCATCACCAATATTCATTCTCAATGATTTGCCATTAGTTGGCACATCACATAACTTGTTTTCACAGCAAGGTTACTCTTGTTTTTTTCCTTTTATAGATCCACAGAATGGAAAAAGGAAGTTTTCCTTCCATGAACCATTTGTATTGGCAGGTTGATATTCTTCCATCTGGATGTACTCTTTATGATAATTGCCCCTTGAGATTTAATTTTTTTAGGACTTCTCATGTACTAATAGTGGAAGAAAGAACAGACTTGACATACCTACAAAGACAACTGAAATGTATCTATCAACCTGTGTGACATGTTAGGACAAACACCTGAAGCAGATAAAGTAAGGACACATACACTGTGCTACAAGAGCTCTTTATTGATATTTATATAGTGCCATTCAAGATCTCAAAGCGTGTCTGTTGATGAGATATGTCAAAGAGCGGCCTTGAGTTCTGTATTCAGAAGTACAATTGATCTTTATTTGAGCTATTTACCACATGCGCAGGAGAGGCCAGAGATTATTCTGAATCTGGTCTTTATGTGGGGCCAATCACCCTCTTATATTTAGCTCAGATTGGAAGAGAGGTCAATGCAGCTCTGATTACCTTAGAGGAATACAGCATTTTTATACATTCTGCATTATTATATTTACATGGAACATTGCCAATGTTCCTTCCCCCTTAATTAATACGTGCAATCCTATGTAAAATTGGATCAATGATAGACACTCCTATGGACAGTCTTAGGTTCCCCATGATTTCATGATGTTTACCAGACATTGTAATCATCAGTCCTTAGAATCTTATAATGTACCCCATTAATTCATATTCCAAAGTTAATGGTTATGCTCTTTTTTAAACATTTCTAAGATTTACTTATCTTTAAGGATTGCTTGGATTCTGTTATTCATTTTATTCATTGCTATCACTATTAACTCTATTACTCAACTTATATTTCCCACTGTTCTAACCACAGGAGGTACAAAAGGTGGTTAGTTCTAACTAATTGCTCATAAGGTTTCTAATATTAGTTCTAATATAAAGTTGGTTATATCGAGTCATAGAGTCATAGAGATATACAACACTGAAACAGACCCTTCAGTCCAACCCATCCATGCCGACCAGATATCCCAACCAAATTTAGTCCCACCTGCTAACACCTGGCCCAAATCCTTCTAAACCCTTCCTATTCATATACCATCCAAATACCTTTTAAATGTTGCAATTGTACCAGCCTCCATCACTTCCTCTAGCAGGTCATTCCATACACATATCACCTTCTGCGTGAAAAAGTTGGCACTTAGGTCTTTTTTATCTTTTTCTACTCTCACCCTAAACCTTTGCCCTCTAGTTCTGGAATCCCCCACCCCAGGGCAAAGACTTTGTCTAATTATCCTATCCATGCCCCTCATAATTTTGTAAACCTCTATAAGGTCACCCCTCAGCCTCCAACACTCCAGGAAAAACAACCCCAGCCTGTTCAGCATCTCCCTATAGCTCAAATCCTCCAACCCTGGCATCATCCTTATAAATCTTTTCTGAACCCTTTCAAGTTTCACAACATATTTCCAATAGGAAGGAGAACAGAATTGCACGCAATATTCCAACAGTGGTCTAACCAATGTCTTGTACAGCCTCAACATGTCCTCCCAACTCCTGTACTCAATACTCTGACCAATAAAGGAAAGAATACCAAACGTCTTCTTCACTATCCTGTCTACCTGCGACTCCACTTTCAAGGAGCTATGAACCTGCATTTCAAGGTGTCTTTGTTGAGCAACATTCGCTAGTACCTTACCATTAAGTCCTGCTAAGATTTGCTTTCCCAAAATGTAGCACCTCGCATTTATCTGAATTAAACTCCATCTGCCACTTCTCATCCCACTGGCCTATCTGATCGAGACCCTGTTGTAATCTGAGGTAACCTTCTTCGCTGTCCAGTACACCTCCAATTTTGGTGTCATTTGCAAACTTACTAACTGTCCATCTTATGCTCATATTCAAATCATTTATATAAATGATTTATATAAATGGTTATATGTAAGGTTCTATGTTTACTTCTACGTAAGCATGCTTTAGCTAATGACTTGTAAGAAGTTTCTGTCCCACCTGACCTTGGAGGCTCAGTGGGACACTACCTCACTATCTTACAGCTGCATTATAACTCATTGTAGTCACGTACTATCTTATGAGATGCAATTTAATGCCTTTGCTCTTTTACCTAACAGGAAAACATCTTTCTCAGAAATAAGACTAAAACTCAATAGCTTTCACAGCTCAATGAACTTGTCTGATCTCCTAGGTTTTTACAAGATATAATTCCAGCTTTATCATTTGCCACTGTTACTGTGGGATCCTACTCTACTTTTTAATGCTTGCTACAAACTTCATGCTGTCTGTTCTCACAAATCTCTTATCAAACTGTCTCCTACAGCCATCTACATCTGTTGTTTTTACCGAACTCCCTGTATATTAATTCGTGATCACAGTAGACCCTGCAACCTTAGGATAACCCTTTCTCAAAGCTACCATTTTGCTAACTTATGACCTCATTTTAATGTTGGATCAGGCAGGCTAATTCTGCCACCGCAGCCATATTTATGCTAATGGGTCACCATGTTGTGCCATCTCTGACTAGGGGCTGCCCCAACAATGCCAAAATGCTTTTACTGCCATGGAGTAACTTAAGAAGGTTTAAGGATAGAAACAAAGAAAATAGGAGCGACAATAGACCATTCTGCGCTTTGAGCCTGTTGCACCATTCAATATGATCATAGCAGATCATCCCTGTTCCTGTTTTCTCTCCTTACCCTTGGATGCCTTTAGCACTAAGAAATATATCTATCTCCTTTTTGAAAGCACTCTCTTTTTTTGGCTTCCAATGTTTTCTGCGGCAGAGAATTCCACAGACTCTATACAATCTGGATAAAGAAACTTGTCATCTTTGTCGCAAGAGGCCTACCTTTCCCTCATCCTGAGACTGGACTCTCTGGTCATTGGGAACAGCCTTCCTGCATCAACCCTGTATAATCCCGCTAGAATTTTTTAGGTTCCTGTGCAACATCCCATTCTTTTAAACTCTGGTGAATATAGTCCTAACTAAAACAAAGAACCAAAATAATGTAATAGATAAATGTGATTTCATAATTGCAATTGACACAAGTTTGGGTGGAACGGTGAGCTATGAGGAGGAAGCAGAAATGTTGCAGTGTGATTTGGACAGGTTGAGTGAATAGGTAAATGTGTGACAGATGCAGGAAATGTGGATCAATGTGATGTTATCCACTTTGGTAGCAAAAATGGAAAGGTAGATTTATATCTGAATGGCTGCAAATTGAAAATTGGAAATGTTCAATGAGTTTTCAGTGCACTTGTGTACCAGTTACTGAAAGTAAGCATATAAATGCAGCAGGCAGTAATGAAGGAAAAATGTATATAGTATTGACATTGACAGCGAGAGGATTCGAGTACAGGAAGTAAGACGTCTTGCTGTAATTATACCTGGCATTGGTGAAGCCACACCTGGAATATTGTAAGCAGTTTATGGAGGGAAAGACATGTGGGGGTGGATATTCTAGCTATAGATTTAGATTCGGATTTATTGTCACACATACATAAAAATGCAGTGAAAAGTTATATTCAAAGTGTTGCCATGCTCCAGCACTATCTTGAAACACTGAAGATAATGCAAGATTTTACTACAATGGAGTTCATCTTTCTCTCTTCTTCTTATTTCTCCAGTCGCTGCTTGAAGTCAGTGGGGGTGTCTGAAACGGTCTCCCAGGTTCTGGGGTCTCAGCTACGGGTCTCCGCTGCTGCCACAATCATGACTGCTGTGTCCAATCTGGAGCCATGGGCCTGGGGATGCACAGGTTCCATACCTCCTGTTCCACCAGACACTGCTGCTGGTTATCAATAATGGGAGTCTTCCACCATCTCTTTGTCCGACGCTTCCACTCCTTCAGGTACCAAGTCTACCCATAGACCTTGGAGCCTCCTGTGTCCAGCTCCTCTAGGAACTGCTGCTGCTACCACAGCTGCAGGAGGCCTCTTCCTACACCTGCCATTCTCCAGCCTTTAAAGAAAAAAGAAAAAATAATGTAAAAGAGGGAAAGCAAAAAGAGGCAGAGCAATAAAGGTTTACCCAAATTGTTTTCTGGGATAGCAGGACTGATGTGTGTGGATAGATTGATTGGTCTGGATTATATTCTCATCTAATCTTTAATATATGTTGTGAATAGCTGGGGTCCAAAATTGATCCCTGCTAGTCACTTGAAAAAAAGATCCATTTATTCCTACTCTTTGTTTCCTGTCTGCCAATCAGTTTTCAATACACAAACTCCAATCCTATGTGCCTTAATTTTGTATCTTAATTTGCAAAGTGGATCCTTTTCAAAAGACTTCTGAAAATCCAAATAAATCACATCCCCGGCCCACCCTTATCCACTCTGCCTGTTACATTCTCAAAAGATTCCAGCAGATTTACTAAGCATGACTTTCCCTTCATAAAACCACTGATAGTCTCTGATATTGTCACTATCTTCCAAATGCTTTGCTATTATATCTTTTAGAATGAACTCTAGCATGTTTCCTTCTATCAATGTCAAGCTAACCACTCTTTAATTTGCTCTTTTCAGTCACTTCCCTTCTTAAATAAATTAGCTACTCTTCAATTCAGAGTCTATCAAGATTATACTGTGTTGCAATGATGTGTTGATTTGTCTTTGCATAGTACCAAAGGAGGATAGCAGCAAACGTTTGTGAGATAAGTTGAGCAAAATCAAAGGAGAATGAGGACAACCAACATTTTCAGCTCTTTTTTAAAAAAAATTAATATACCTCCACCATACAGCCACTGCAAATACAGGGAGGTGCAACATTCAGAGAGCATACCAAGTTTACAATGTTAAACAAAGACACAAAGAGACAATTGGCACCTCCTGTTCATCAGCAAAACTTTTCTTGGGCCATGATGAAATCTTATCTTGACCCATGGATGCCAGGGAAGACACAGCAAGCAAGTCCCATTACTTCATTTTGAATCTGGACAAGCATGCTGAAATATACGATGTTCTCAAGGAAAAGTTCTGATGAAAGGTCGCAGACCTGAGATGTTGATTCTGGACTGAATTTTGGCAGTTGTTTGGCTCAGTCAATTTCGGTGAGTTTTCTCCGTGAGACAGAGAAAGATCTCATGTGTTAGCTTCACAAACATACCCTAGTCCCTATGCACTTAGTACCTAGCTCTCCCTGCTTGTCATATTCTCTTTCCTCCTGCAAGTCAAAATACTTACCATTGCTGGGACCTCCTGGATTCTCAGGCACTGCCACAACCTTTAAAGTCTAACCACACAGTTGGTCAAGTGCTGTCAGTCCAGAATTGTCCTTCACATTGCATATAGTGGGAGGGCAAACAAAGAAAGATACTTATCATGCACGTAGGTAACACAGCCGACATTACATGAAACATCTGGGTGGCACGGTGGCACAGTGGTTAGCACTGCTGCCTCACAGCGCCAAAGACCCTGGGTTCAATTCCCGCCTCAGGTGACTGATGGTGTGGAGTTTGCATGTTCTCCCTGTGTCTGCGTGGGTTTCCTCCAGGTGCTCCGGTTTCCTCCCACAGTCCAAAGATGTGCAGGTTAGGTGAATTGGCCATGCTAAATTGCCTGTAGTGTTAGGTGAAGGGGTAAATGTAGGGGAATGGGTCTGGGTGGGTTGCGCTTTGGTGGGTCGGTGTGGACTTGTTGGGCCGAAGGGCCTGTTTCTGCACCGTAAGTATTCTAATCTTAAGAGTATATTCATAGATTTATTGCAGTTTACAAACCATGCTGCACAGTTTCCCCATCCTTAGTCACATCTCATCCTAGAACTCTTTGCAAATGCCCAGTGCAACTCAACAATATTTCATTGTTCAACGTAAGACCATTACAGACTGGAAAGCCTTCAAACATTTCAAAACATTCACATGTTCAGCAACAAAAAAAAACACAAAACAAACAGACAGAAGCTACATTTGCCTTTGGGAAACATATACAGATTGCTTGCCTTTTGAACATCAACAAATTTAGTCAATGAATGATTATTACACCCAGTTCACACTTATTGGAAGTGGGTGTCAATTATATCCTAAAATAAAAACAAAATACCGTGGAAATCTGAAGCAAACATGAAAAGTATTAAAGAACCCCAGCAGTTCTGGCAGTATCTGTATCGAGACACTTTGGCATTTTCTGTGTTTTTGTCAATTAAGTCTGTTTGGCAATTCTGGTTGGTGATGTAGCACTGTATAACGCAGGAGGTTGCATTCCTCCTACTCCAAAGCCTTCAACTTCCTCTTGTAAAACTGTTGCCTTTCAGCTCTTGAGCATTTATCACATCTCCTCATTGTCTGCTCCAATTATGCAGACTAATGCAAACAAGGATTATGCTATACACTGTGTCAGGAATGTACTATAAAATTGCTCTAGACTGATCCAAGTATTGGAACGTTATCTTCAGCTAACCTATTAGCTGTTCCATGTTGATCCTGGTTGAAGAATGGGCTTTGTGTCTGCAGTCAACCTTATTCACTGTGGTTACAAAATGGTGTCACAGAGGGTTATCCTTGTTTCTGAATAACCATCCTTGTAAGGCATCCAGCCTTTAAAATGAAGCTGGAATCTAAGAGTTCTCAAGAATATAGAAAGCAAGGCAGCACCAATGGCACCTTAATGAACACTCCTAAGATGTGATACTGCTGATCACATATGGCATGCCCATTGAGGGCATGTAATCCTTCTCTTTTGATGAACTCCACAGTGTGATGCATGGTGCAATCAACATAATATTTATCTCACCCTCTAGCTAGGGAAAGTTATGTTATTAAACCTACTTCCTAGGCTGTAACACTGAACTGATCATTGGTAAATGAGATGAAGTAATGTATCTGGCACAAATCACATTGGAACAACCTTAATAAATTTGTGGGTTGAAGATTGAGAGATTTCCCACAGAACCCCAGAGGCTTCTTGGAAGTGGTCAACTGCACAAACATTTAGTATAGCAGTCACATTAATGGCCATTGGGGTAGGATGGCCACCCACTCCTTACAGATGGTCACAGCTCCGACTTCACCACTTGTCATAGTCTGTGTCAATATCCTGGGATATCCTCAGTCTGTGGCGACACAGTGCCTTGGTCACTTGGAGGTATTGGGATTAAGAACATCAGGCTCTAGGCCTCCCCTATCTCCTGCAAACCTGGAGTGGATCATCTGTGAATGTTAAATATGGAGGTTATTCACCAGCCACTGGAGGTTACTGCTGATCCTGAGGTTGATGGTGCATCTGTTCCTTCTCCATTCTTCTGGGTCTTTATTGCATCATAGCAATAGAGACAATAACCCCTTCTGTAGCTGAATCTATTGGTCACATTTGTAACTAACCTATGAGGGTAAAATTGAATGATTTGGCATAATCCTTAATAGAGTGGACATGGAGGTCATGGAATGCCTCTAATGGAACATTGACATAGGAGACCTTATTCTGATGAATACAGCACCAGTCATGTCACAAAAAGGTAGTAGGTACAGCATCCATTAAAGGAGGATGCCATGTGTTTGCTATGGAGTGTGCCCTGAGATACTGTATTCCAAGATAGAAGGCTGGAGGAACAAGCAGTGAGCTGAGGTCTGAATTCCATGTTGGGAATTGTTGCCGTTTAGTTTCTGCAGCAGGTGAAAGAATGGAAAAATGCATATTAATGAGGTGAGTCTAAATAATATTGAATTATTAACTCATGTTAATAAATGTAAATAGGCTGGATTGGTCTGCATATCCAGTATCTCGATACTGCTAATCTTATGTGACTTTTCCAGTTGTCTTTCAAATTCCCATGTTGTTCAATAGTTGGGGAGTTTCTGCCCACTGTTTCTCTCTATAGCATTGCTGCCTGATCTCTTAAGGTCAGCACCTTCCATCCCTTTTTAATTATGCAAAATGGTAAACTGTCACATGACATGGAGCGAAAGTTGTAGTTGCAAGTTATTCTTAGCCATGACACGTTGGGACTTTGAAATAGTATATTCAGACTGGTGAGCCGTAAATACTTAGGAAACCAATAACTGAGAACATATGAATTCATCAATTTCCATCAAGTGTTTCAGGAAAACTGATTTCAAAGGTATGCATAAGCAAAAGTATGAAGCCAGGTTTCAAGGAATCTTGGAATTACTTGAATTACATGACTCACTATCATGCATGCAAATTATCCTACAATCCGCCCATGAGGTAAAGCAATGAACCAGTCAAAATTGGTCTGCTGTTCCAATTGAATGTTTTCAAAATCATGATTAACACCAGTGCAAGCATTGCCCTTTGATGTGAAGGACACTGCTTGTCACTGGCCACTCGGGTGTTTCCTTTCTTCCTGGTGGTGGAAATTTGAATAAGGATTCGTGCACCTGTGACTTTCACTGTGTCTCACACCTGCACACACACAACATGGGTGCTGGGGAAAATATAAGCACTACCGCGGTTAGGAGGTAGTGTGGGGGTTAATCAGTGCATCAACAGATATAATATTAAAATGTACTTGGGAACCACTGTTGACAAAGCCACTGATCATTGTATGGGGAAAATCTGAATTTTAGTCTAAAAAGTGGATGGCTAAATGCATAATAGCCTTAATGGCACAACGTTTAGATGCAACACTGCAAATTGCTTCAGTTCAAACGTTGCAATGTCATTACTAGTTACTTAACACTATTATGTTGAAATGTCCTCATGTTTCCCAACATATGGGCAGGTATTTTGAAACCAAACTGTCCAGAGATATTATGACATAAATGTAGGGATACTACTACTGCACTACAAGAGTTCCAGTTGCATATGTAAACTAACAAATTATTGCTAACACAGCGCATCCTTTTGTTCAGCATCATTGTTGTACTACTTAATGGTTATGATGTCAATATTCAATCTTCAAGTTGAAATAAAATGTTAAGATGGGACACATTGGTGCTTTAATGGTGTTCTAAGGTAATTAAATACTAATTGTTTCATCAGTAATCTATAATCTCTACTGAAACATAAAAGCAGAGGGCACAGAGTCAAACCAGTGACTGCTGTGTGCTGAAAAGCAGAGAGATCTTCCTTCGATCAATACAAGTTATATGTAATTTATCAATATATTTCTACAAATAACACACTGAAGTTTTATGCAAATTAAATTGGTAAGGATAAAGATTGCACTTTAAAAAGAAAAATCAGATATTGAATCCTTACTTGTATTTGGATTTGTTCCAGAAAGTTTTTTAATCAAAATCTACACACACTTTGTTCTGAAGATGATTCTCACATATATTCCCTCTAATGTAATTTATCACTAAGGCACTGGAAGGTTCAGAACAAATGCATTCTCCCAATATTTTTGATCATCTTGAGTGTGATTCTCTCCTTCAGGGTTGAGTTTGTGCAGGACAGCATTTCTGCATCTTGTCCAACCCTGATCCCATTTTCCTGGGTCAGAGATTGACAGAGAAGGATGCTAGGTCTTGACGTTATTCCAGTTGCTAAGGGAACGCTCCACCTGTGAGAAAAACAACATCTCAATGGTGCTGCAGAATGGTTTCTGAACACCAGCAGAACTAATAAGGAACTGAAAGAAGGAAAATTGGCCCAAATACAGGAATACATATCCATAATAGCCTTCAGTTGTTATGTGTTGAGGGCCACTCTGTCCACTTGGGGAATATAAGCCCATTAATCTTCCTTTATGGGGCCAACTGTCAACTGCCCAATACCCCAAGAACAGAAGTAACCAAAGTAGATATTTATCGGGATCTGAGGGGTGTGTGCTATAGTGAAATTTGTGACAGAATCAGGTGCTGGGGTCAAGCAACCAAGGGCTCAAAACTGGATACTCGAAATTGACCAGCAGCTGATGAAAATGGACTTGACAGAAAATGGGCCATTATAAAGCAGTTATCAGTACAGACAACAGTTGAAATAAATCTCAAAGAGTTTTCAAAGGTTCATGGGAACCAATTGCAACTTTTCCAAGATTGTGTATTGGAGAGGTATCGATCAGACTTTTTGGCATCTTGAATGCCTGAGTAAGTGCACTTCACACCTCCTGGCTGGCACAATGGCATTGGATGATTTGAACTCAGCTCATGACCCAATTTACCAAAAGCTACAGAACATTCAGGAAATTCACATATGAGGTGTGATACGAGCACACACCTGAACATCATGCCCTCAGTGCCTTTTCTGTGAAGACTCAGCAAAGACTCAACCTGGCCAGCAGAAGAACTCCAACCACCATGTAGAGAGAGAGAGAGAGAGAGAGAGAGAGAAAGCTTGAGACAAAGAAGATCCACCTTGATCCCTGTAAGACTCACCTTCATGGACAAGAGCCCTACTTTGGAGAGAAGCTCAAACATGTGGATTGTCATGAGTAATATCAGATGGATAGAGCTAGAAAGAGAGTAAATATTGTGGGTATTTATGAAATGTTCTCTTGGTGTTTATAACAAAGAATATTTTGTTACTAGAACCACAAATAAAATTCTATATCCCTTTGTCCATCCCACTGCCAAGAACGATGGATGAAGTGTTTTTAATATATAAACTGGTCAAATTGTCCAAAGTATTGGTAAGAGATGAGAAGTTCAGAGAGACCCATCAAACACTGGGTCCTCCTTCCTCTAATTGTTATGCTTTGCACAAGCAGTGGGGTGAGTTTTTCATGAGGCAGCACTGAGAGGATTTTTGTTTCTTTAATGCCTTGTTTGTGGCACAACTTACCTCATTAATTTTCAGCTTTCTATCTTACCAAAGTTGCTTAACAAGTTTGATGTTTAGAAACCCCTGTATGACAGTTACAGTAGGTACCTGATGAATTCAACTCATCATTGCCCTGAACAACCTTCATGTTGTAAATGATTGAATTGCAGTCTGAGATATGATCCACGGGCATCCTTCATCCACAGACATTGGCACCCAGCATCTGCCAACCTTCGAGATCATAATGGCACATCTCCAACATACTAGCAGTGTGCTCTGGAAGCACAGACTTGTATTGCAAGGGGCATGGGCATTAGTATTGGAAGGTTGCAGTAGGAGCACTCTGCATACAGGACAAGGCACCCAACTCACTGATTGGACCAGGCTACATCTAAGAGCCACTTGCTTTCTTACTGCTCGCATGCTTAGCACACTGCTTCTGTGCCTTACCTTGCCTTGACTTGCCATGCCAATTAGTGCAATCACATAACGAGGCAGCTTGTCTTGCTGGTCAGCAGTCCTCAAACAAGAGGTACATATGTCTTGCTGTATGGCAGTGTGCTATATCACTATCAGTCTGCATCATGGGCAACCAGTTGACATGGCCAACATGTTTTATATGCAGTAAGCAAGCAAACATGTTTCTAATGCAGTATGTAGAGTGTCCAACCAGAGGGGAGGCCATATTGGATTTGGTACTCGGTAATGAACCGGGACAAGTGGTGGGCTTGTTAGTGGGTGAACATTTTGGTGATGGTGACCACAATTCTGTGACTTTCACCTTGGTTATGGAGAGAGATAGGTGCGCACAACAAGGAAGATTTTACAATTGGGGGAAGGGAAATTACGATGCTGTAAGACAGGATTTGAGGAGCATACGTTGGGAGCATAGGCTGTCAGGGAAGGATGTCGTGGAAATGTGGAACTTTTTCAAGGAGCAGATACGACGTGTCCTTGATATGTATGTACCGATCAGGCAGGAAAGAAATGGTCGTGTGAGGGAGCCTTGGTTGACGAGGGAGGTTGAATGTCTAGTAAAGAGGAAGAAGGAGGCTTACATAAGGTTGAGGAAACAGGGTTCAGACAGAGCAGTGGAGGGATACAGGATAGCCAGAAGGGACCTGAAGAAAGGGATTAGGAGAGCTAAGAGAGGGCATGAAAAATCCTTGGCGGATAGGATCAAGGATAACCCCAAGGCATTCTATGCGTATGTGAGAAACCTGAGAATGATGAGAACGAGGGTAGGTCCGATCAAGGACGGTAGTGGGAGACTGTGTATTGAGTCGGAAGAGATAGGAGAGGTCTTGAACAAGTACTTCTCTTCAGTATTTACGAACGAGAGGGACCGTATTGTTGAAGAGGAGAGTGTGAAACGGACTGATAAGCGAGAAGAGATACCTGTTAGGAAGGAAGATGTGTTGGACATTTTGAACAACTTGAGGATAGACAAGTCCCCCGGGCCTGACGGGATATATCCTAGGATTATGTGGGAAGCAAGAGAGGAAATTGCAGTACCGTTGGCAATGATCTTCTCGTCTTCACTGGCAACGGGGGTGGTACCAGGGGACTGGAGAGTAGCGAATGTTGTGCCCCTGTTCAAAAAAGGGAATAGGGATAACCCCGGGAATTACAGGCCAGTTAGTCTTACTTCTGTGGTAGGCAAAGTAATGGAAAGGGTACTGAGGGATAGGATTTACGAGTATCTGGAAAGACACTGCTTGATTAGGGACAGCCAGCACGGATTTGTGAAGGGTAGGTCTTGCCTTACAAGTCTTATTGAATTCTTCGAGGAGGTGACCAAGCATGTGGATGAGGGTAGAGCAGTGGATGTAGTGTACATGGATTTTAGTAAGGCATTTGATAAGGTTCCCCATGGTAGGCTTATGCGGAAAGTCAGGAGGCATGGGATAGAGGGAAATTTGGCCAATTGGATAGAAAACTGGCTAACCGGTCGAAGGCAGAGAGTGGTGGTAGATGGTAAATATTCAGCCTGGAGCCCAGTTACAAGTGGAGTTCCGCAGGGATCAGTTCTGGGTCCTCTGCTGTTTGTAATTTTTATTAATGACTTAGATGAAGGAGTCGAAGGGTGGGTCAGTAAATTTGCAGATGATACGAAGATAGGTGGAGTTGTGGACAGTGAGTAGGGCTGTTGTCGGCTGCAGAGGGACTTAGATATGATGCAGAGCTGGGCTGAGGAGTGGCAGATGGAGTTCAACCCTGCCAAGTGTGAGGTTGTCCATTTTGGAAGGACAAATAAGAATGCGGAATACAGGGTTAATGGTAGGGTTCTTAGTCAGGTGGAGGAACAGAGGGATCTTGGGGTCTATGTACATAGATCTTTGAAGGTTGCCACTCAGGTGGATAGAGTTTGTAAGAAGGCCTATGGAGTATTATCGTTCATTAGCAGAGGGATTGAATTCAAGAGTTGTGAAGTGATGTTGCAGCTATACAGGACTTTGGTTAGGCCACAGTTGGAGTACTGTGTGCAGTTCTGGTCACCTCACTTTAGGAAAGATGTGGAAGCTTTGGAGAGGGTGCAGAGAAGATTTACCAGGATGTTGCCTGGAATGGAGAGTAGGTCGTACGAGGATAGGTTGAGAGTTCTCGGCCTTTTCTCGTTGGAACGGCGAAGGATGAGGGGTGACTTGATAGAGGTTTATAAGATGATCAGAGGAATAGATAGAGTAGACAGTCAGAAACTTTTTCCCCGGGTACAACAGAGTGTTACAAGGGGACATAAATTTAAGGTGAAGGGTGGAAGGTATAGGGGAGATGTCAGGGGTGGGTTCTTTACCCAGAGAGTGGTGGGGGCATGGAATGCACTGCCCGTGGGAGTGGTAGAGTCAGAATCATTGGCGACCTTTAAGCGGCATTTGGATAGGTACATGGATGGGTGCTTAATCTAGGTTAGAAATTCGGCACAACATCGTGGGCCGAAGGGCCTGTTCTGTGCTGTATTGTTCTATGTTCTAAGTCTTAGCGGAGTCGTCCTCATTGAACTCCATGGAGGAACCAATCAGTCAGGAGATCCTGCCTCAATCAAGGCAAAAGTTGTATTTGACCCAGTACATGTCCATGATCAGGAATCCATCTGAAGTGATTCCAGACAGGGAGTCCATGCCTCCACAGTCTGAGAGTGAATAACAGGCAGTCCAGTGGTGGCTAGACCAGCTGGTAAGGCGAACATGATTGGGAAAATGTGCAGCCACCAATCAGAGGTCTGAACACTCCCCATCTGGGGCTATCTGGTTAGCTCACTAAAGGGGATGGATGATGGTCATTTGGTCATGTCTGTCCTGAGAAGCTAGGAGAAGGAGGGGGGTGGTGGAAGAGGGGCAAGGGTGGTTATTCCAATGGCAATGAAACTCAGCAAAGTTGTCTTTGGAGCTGGTTACTCAATTGAGAAGGAATTGGTTATTGAAAAGGAAATAAATACAGAGAAATGCCATGCAAGTGGGGGAAGCAGTGAATGACCACATCTGTCACACTCAGAGTGGACAGGGAAAGTGACTTGATCTATGAGGGATGGAGTTGCAAAACCCACCAATAATATGGCTTTAACAGGGAAAGGACATTATCACAGACTCATGCACTGTGCAGGACAGAAGCCTGCAGGGTCCATATTCACTGGTCATGCCAAAGAATAGCCTCCCTCTTTGTGTTATATCTCCTTGCTACAGACACAGCTGGACAATTCATTAACATCTACACGTCTAGGCACAGAGACTGTAGATGTCGTATAAGGAGGACCAAAAATGTCAATATGACCCAGTACTTAATGTGCGCATTATTCCCCTTTCTTCCACATGATGCATGGCATCTTAGTACAGACCTCTGTCCATGGAGCCTTATTGATTGCCATGACACAATGCCAAGTGATATAATAATATCTTTCAGCAATACACAGCAAGACTGCCAACTAGATATATACTTAAAACATGAATCAATATAAAAGTTCACAATCATTTTCAGGCCTTTGCCACCCATGCCAGACAAGTACTGTCATAGGTTTGCAGTAGCTGAGATGGAGACAGCCTGCTTGGGAGTGGACCCTATTGCCCTTGGAAATTTGTTTGGTTAATCCTTAGCATTCTAATGCCTGAATGAGCTAGTTGTGTTGAGGATCTTCTTGCCTTGGCAAGTTGATACTTCTTGGCTTGAACTTCTAAGTGTTGGGGAAAGGTGGGAGTTGGTGGGGGAGGGGGTGCTGGTGCTGGGGGGCTGTGGGGGTGCGTACATAGAAAGGAGGTGGAGGTCCCAGCCAGAGTGTCTTAAGTGGAGAATTCTGAGGGGGCTAGAAGTGTTGCCTTCTCTGCATTGGTGACATTTGGCACTGCCCTGTCTCCTTGTGAGGTTAGCTCACCTGTAGTCTTTGCAAGGTTTCCCCATGCCATTTCACCAGTGTTTTGATCCTGAGGCTTAATAGGTGAGGCAATGAAGTGCAGTTGTGTGTGAATGTGCCCCTCTCCAATGGTTCCCGAAGGTGCTGGACCTGATAGCCACAAACTGTCCGAGGAAACAGCTAGATGATAACAGGATTCGCTGCACTGCTGTGGCTTCTAGGCAAGGTGGCCATTGTGTCCAATGTTTTTGCCTGCTGCTCCTGACCCTCCCTGTGCAAGTGGATGATGTTGCTATTGGCCAAAAGCACAGAGTCCTCTCCTGTCTGGGGCTGAGCAGATGTCTGGTATCTGGCAGTCCTTCGAGTGTCAAGGCCTGAGACGTTTCTTCCTCAGCCAGTTGTGAGGCTATCATTGGGAGGTGATCATGTGCTCTGGAAGCCTAACTTACTCACAGATGTGTCAGTATTTGGGCTGGTGGGGATGTAAGAGACAGCCTTGCTGACCTTTCCTCTAAGGTTTTGTTAGTCTTATCCTCCCACTTCTGGAGGAGTCAAGCTTTTCTCTGCAGAAATAATGAAGATGTTGGCTGAATCTGTAAGATGGAAGAGAGAGAAAACATGACTGAGAAGGATAGTGGCTTTTCCTATGGGCTGTATTCTTCTCAAATAAAAGAAAAGGAGGCATTGAAGGAGGTGAATTTGGGTGGCATGGATGTTAGAAGATGGTCGATAGGTGGTGAAGTGTTTTGCGCAAGTAAGGAGGCAGTGCAGAGGGCAGGGTTAATGGGGTGAAAGGTATGACAGCAAGTGAGGGAAGATGTTACAGGCAATACTGATAGTGGCAGAACGTGAACCTTAGTGGGAGGTGGGTGCATTATAGAGATGGAGTGAGTGTGAGTGAATTGGGAGAAGAATAAGACAGAGTGAAGAAAGTCATTGACCTTTTTGTGACAGTGCTGGCCATTCCTTCACTGCCTGGAGACCACTTCACCCTGTCTGGCATTGTCAGAATAGCCTGTCCAGGTGGCAAGACTTCTCTGCTCTGCTACATATTGGAGTGGATGGGGTTTCGTCTTAGACACATCTAACCATTTCATATTCATAATCTTATAGCAGTAACCAATTTCCTTGCTCACATTTTCTTTCACACTTGTTTGTACAAATGCCAAAGGCTCAAAGATCAAATGTATGCAAATAGTAAACTGTCTGAAGTCTGTACTGATTACAGTTTGGAGCCTTTTTGAATGGAAATGAGACTTTAAAATCTGGAATATAAATTATACAATGCCTAATATGTGCATGGATAATGAGACCAAATTACTGCCATTAAAGACAGTCACACCCACTGTAAACTGTAGTGAAAAGACTTCATTAGGTGAAAATGAATTTTAATGAAGACAACATTTAGCAGGAATATTTTCTCAATTTATTCACTTAATTGTGGGAGAATATTTGCAAGTTATATTGACCCAGTGAATCATATTTTATATTGCCGTTTCCAACATATTTCTTTTTGTTATATGCAGCAGAGATAATGGGAACCTAATAAAGATATTTTGACCATGAAATTGTTAATTCTCTGTTGAAAAGAAAGATTAGAGAAGTTTATTTATTCAAAGGTTTGTTGGAAACTAAAATTGTGGATGAATTTCTTTTATATGCAAGATATCGATACATGGAGAATTTGTTTCGAAGGTAAACATCTTGCATCCAATTGCATCTTTTATCCATCTTGTATGACTATTTAAATAAGTATTAGGAGACTTACTTAGATAAATCATTGAGATAATTGTGGTTTTTGGACCTCCTGCTGTGTATGGTGTGTGATGAGTGGGACAGGTCTTTTCTACTTAGGATTCTGGGGCATATTCCATTACTGCAGAGGAATTTCATTTCCTGCTACCAATCCACAAAATGTCCCCTATCCCTGCTACTTCCTACCCACCAATCTCAAATTTGGACCATTTCCAAATGTGACTGCAGAGTCACAATTGACACAAGAATCTCCCTTTAATAGTGTGAATGAAATCAGAGGCCCAAATCCAGGCTTTCCTCAGGCCTCCTTGTGAGATTTTGTCTTTGTACATGATCATTTTCGGCCCAAAAAAGATCCGAAGGAATTCCTACCTCAAAATGTTTTGCTATAGAAATGATTGCTTCTCAGCCCCACACTGATCTTGCTTCTACGCAATCTTCTAACCTACATGAGATTGCACTATTTGGTGAAAACCTATTGAACTGCAGATGCTGTAAATCAGAAACAAAAATAGAAGTTTCTGGAAAAGTTCAGCAGGACTGTTCTGAGGAAGGGTCACTGGACCTATAATGCTAACTTTGATTTTTCTTCACAGATGCTGCCGGACCTGCTGAGCTTTCCCAGCAACTTCTGTTTTTGTCTCACGATATGGTAGTTGTACTTCTGATGATGCTCTGTCTTCAGCATCCTTCTCCAGGTCTGGCTCATCTTTTTTGGTCCTTTTGCAAATCCTCATCATTTGAAAAGAGAAAGGTACAAGGATAAAGCTATGATGTGAGAAGGGGTTGGAAATAAGAAATTCAAAGTTTGTGAGAAGATTTGTAGCTCGGGTGCTCGTAGTTGTAGGTCTATTCGCCGAGCTGGGAATTTGTGTTGCAGACGTTTTGTCCCCTGTTTAGGTGACATCCTCAGTGCTTGGGAGCCTCCTGTGAAGCACCTCTGTGATGTTTCCTCCAGCACTTATAGTGGAAATAAGAAATGTTGATAGAGTCTGCTGCTTGTAAATCAGTAGAGAGTTTAGACTGGGGAAGGAATGAAATAACAGCAGCATTATGTGCAAAGCAAGACTTATAGGCACTCTAAATGCTTTGAAGAGAAAGTAAGCATTTAAATGTTAGGCATGAATCCTGTTTAATAGACACTGTTAGAAGTTGATTGAAGGGGCTATGGTGAATTATGCAGTATCTGAGACCAGTACTGAAGATGGTTAGGCATGGCATTTGAAGATGCATTCACTAATCTTGACCACAAAAACAAGGTTATTGAATTTCTTGCTCATCAAGGATAATATCAAGACACTGAGAGTTATCTGCCCCCTCTTTTTAACCATATGTATAGAGAACTAATTGCAGCCTCCTTTTTCTTGTGGTATGCCATTCCTCAATCTTTCTCAGGCCTTAGGTGTTTTCCTAAGCAATCTGTTCAAAGATAATGTTATACACCCCTGGAGCAGATGGAACTTGAACCCTGGCCTCCTGGCTCAGAAGTAGGAATACTACCACTGCACCACAAGGGACTGTTTCAAGGTCATCTTCTCTTGAACCATAATTTCTTGCAACCATTCCAGCCACAATGCACCTCCCCATTAAGAACTGCAGGTTCAATTTAAACAATGCAGGTTAGTTTTAAGTGGTGCCAGCGATGTTACAAAATCAGTCCCCTGCTAATGAGTCAAGCAAATCAAATACGAAGGAAACCCTTATGCTTACCAGACATTTGTTATACCTACTGGACATCTCAAAGTGCACTGAAGTCAATAAATTCCATTTTAAATGCAGTCTTTGCAGGAATTCAAGAAATATAGCACCCAAGTTGCAAATGCAAGCTCTCAGACACCACAACTTGACACAGATTTGATAACCCTTTTTTTATAAATAATGAGAGAGATAGTTATTGGCCAAGACACAAAGGATAATTCCTTCCCATTTCTTTCAAAATAGAATATTTTATGCCGATCTGAGAAGGAAGAGAGGGCCTTAATTTAGCAATGTTTCCAAAGACAGCAGCCCTGACAGTGTGGTGCTCACCCAGATTTGTTCTGGAATACCACTTTCAATTTTCATGCTCAAGGTCTGGAATGGCTCTGTACACATAACCCTGTAACTCAAATGAGGCAGAAATATAACTTACTGATCCACAGTTGACAGAAGCAAATATGCTGTCTGGACAAAATCATTCTATTGGGGAGGCAACAGGAGTTTTCCATGATGACTCCATTCTAGTCAATGTGCATATCCCCAAGTTCTCACCAAGGACTCGCCAATTTAACCCAAAGACCATGAGTGGATGCCTTTCCAGGCAACATTTAAATGATCATCAGTGGCTCTCAGTTAGTTGTCTGGACTGGTATACTGCTTTGAAGCTTTCTGAGATTTTGGGCTACTGGAACTGACAATAATTGTTAGACAAAGTAATTTGTGTGTGTCCTCAGAGGCATTTTGATTAGAAGCTACTGGCAAAGTTCTGATTTATCACACTTACACTGCTATTGTGGATGAAAAGGGATGAGGCACAGGAAAAGGGAAAGGAGCAGGCTAGAGTCCAGGTTACTGCAGCTGTTAAGGGAAAAGACAGAAGGTGCACAGCTCTCAAGGGACCTACACATAGGTACACAGGCCCCAGGCATCTTCCCTGCAATTTGTTGAGGAGCAGTCTGTGAGAATGTTGTTTTTACCTGTGAGAATGTACCACCATACAAGGAAATCTGTCATCCTCAACAATATGGAGTAGAGGCCAGCAGTCGTGCATCCAGGCTTGAAGTTGTCTGAGTCACTGGGACTCTGAAATTTCTGCTTTTGGCCAACTCCAGTTGTATTGGCAACTGACATCTACAACAATTGCCAATCAGTAATGCCTGCCAGGTGGCAGATGTGCTCTTTGTTGAAGCCAGTGACTTCATATCAAGATGTTAAAAAAAATCAGCAAAGACCACCTCCTATCCCTTCCTTCCCTCCATGCAGAATGAAGGCTGTTAGCTGTAACTTTGCAAATGTTATCAGGAATTGAATGACAACTGGTATCAAGGGTTTAGTCCCATCTGTTATGTGGCTCCACTGAGACTGCCATTGGCAGCACAGTCAATGACTGATCATGGGACTGGGATCCTTGATGTGAAGGAATGTGTGCTTGCCTAAGGCAATCAAGTGAGATATCTGGAAATATCCAGCTAACACTGATATTTCATTCCATTGGCAGTAATGATTTTAAAATATTAACATTTTTAATAGTTTTGCATTTCTTTTAGCTGCTGCAAAAGCATGGAGCCAACAGGAAGACAAACTTGATTGGTAGCTTTCTGTTGGCTATATTACAAAATTATCATGAAAGTAATAAGGTGAAAATAAGCACCAGAAAAAATAGCTTTTGTACGTTATTCATATTAAGATTTATAAAATGCAATATTAATGTTATTGAAACAGCCACATCAAATCATAAATTATTATCTGACAGCACAGACAGACGCCACTCAGCCTAATATACCTGCTACATCTCTTTGAAAGAGAGTTAACAAGTTTAATGTTCGCATTTTTCCCATCACCCTGCAAATTAGTTTTGTTTAAGTACACGTTCAATTTTCTTTGAAACCTACCAATCTTTCTGGTCGGATTCATGTGAAAAAAAATATTTTGCTTCCCTTTTTATTGCTGAACCAATTATTTTAAACCCATGAATTACAGTCTCCAATCCAGAGACAATAGCCTCTGATTATTTGTTCCAGCAAAATTCTTCATGACTTTGAGCATCTCCATTGGGCCTGCCCTTATCTGTGTCGGCTCTCAGGAGAACAACTCCAGTTTCTCTAATCTCTTCTGCAACTGCTGAACTCCCTCAATCCTGACATCATCCTGGACAAACTGCCAAATATCTCCTTGAAGACCTTGATATCCTTTCTAAAATGTGGAGCTCAGAATGTGTAGAACATTACGCCCGAGGCCATGCAGTGATTTGTTAAGGTTTAGCATAACTTCCTTGTTTATGCAGTTAATGCTCCAACTTACAAAGCCAAATTTCCTATAAGCTTTCATAACCACCTTACCAACTTTCCTTCAAAGTTGTGTCTATACAACTCAAAACGCTGTGATTCCTGCCCACACATCAAAATATTCCAATTAGATTGTACTGTCTTTCCATAATTTTTTTTCCCAGTGGGTCACTTCATAATTATCCACAGCAATTTGTACCCACCATGTGGCAACATATTTTATATCTTTAAAACCTTTGTATATCAGGCTTAAACTACAGTGTAATGTTAGTTTAGAGATGTGGAGCATCTGAGCATTCCCATTTTCAATTAAAATCTTTTGTTGAACGAGGTTGTTGTGCTTATGTCTGCTGTGGTGCATTGTGACATTTTTCATACAATTTTCTGCTACTCATCTCATTATTTATACCACTGGACTGTTAGAGGCACATCTTGTGGAATCATTCAGCAGAAGAGGTGGAAGTGCCCTACACTTCTGGGACCTCACAGTGTTCAAGGCACTTGCACAATATTCAAACCCCATCTGTGCAGCACTTTAGGTACAGCAAACCAGGAACTGGCCCGAACACTGTGGTACTTGCACATTATTACTGAGAACATGATAACAGAAGGAAAAGCTTGAACCTTGTTTTGTGGATAGGGCCCTGTAGACTCTGGTGGATGATTTGTTGGAGAGGACGACATTCTTTTATTCTGCTGACCAGTCCAACACACACAGCAGGCATGGGTCCAGTCAGAAGCTCAGACCAATGCTTTCTCCTGCAAGAAAAGTAATGCCAATAGCTGAAGCAGTAGAGTCGATACTCTTCTATGCCTGCAAAGCTAAATGACACAATCTTCCTTCTGTCGGCTCCCGGCTACAAGGCCAACACTCTTTCCACCTCTGCCATTGCTCAAGCTTCTCAACACAGTGCTCATGATCTACAACTCTCACTATGGCAAGTATCATGTCCAGTCAGTTGCTCTCACCCACTTCATTCTCCTAAACTACTAACTGTTTCTGTTCTCTTTGCTTTCCACTCACTGAGGGGGAAACCTCTTCACATCTCACAGTGGGCGAAAATGTAAATGGGTGGGGGTTTAGTAAGTTTGCAGATGATACAAAGATTGGTGGAGTTGTGAATAGTGTAGAAATTTGTCAAAGGATACAGTGGGATATAGATAGGGGCAGAGAAATGATAGAGGGAGTTTAAGCCAGGTAAATGTGAGGTGCTGCATTTTGGGAGATCAAATGTGAAAGAAAAGTATACAGCTAATGGCAGGATTCTGAACTGCACTGATGTATAGAGGAATCTTGGGGTTCAAGTCAATAGCTCCCTGAAAGTGGCCACACAAGTAGATAGGATGGTAAAGAAGGCATGGAACATGCTTGCCCTTAATGGTCAGGGAACTGAGTACAAGAGTCAGGGTGTCATGTTACAGCCTTATGAAATTTTCGTGAGGCCAAATTGAATTACATTCAATTCTGGTCACCATAATACAGGAAGGATGTGGAGGTTTTGGAAAGGATGCAGAAGAGATTTACCAGGATGCTGCCTGGATTACAGGGTTTGAGTTATAAGGAGAGACTAGAAAAACTTAGGTGGTTTTCCTTGGAGCAGCAGAGGCTGAGGGGAGATATAATAGAAGATTATAGAATTATTAAATGACTTGGTAGCATTGATGATCAGAATCTTTTTGCCCAGAGTTGAAATATCTAAAACTATCCAGAGTTGAAATATCTAAAACTTGGGGGCATGCATTTAAGGTGAGAGGGGAAAAACTCATTGGAGCTCTGAGGGGCAAGTTTTTACACAGAGTGTTGGTGCCTAGAATGCACTGTCAGGAATAGTGCTGGAGGCAGATACGATAGGGGCATTTAAGGAATCTTCGGATAAGCACATGAATTAGCAAGGAATTGAGTGTAATTGACCAAGTTCTGGATTACTGGTGCTGGAAGAGCACAGCAGTTCAGGCAGCATCCAAGGAGCTTCGAAATTGACGTTTCGGGCAAAAGCCCTTCATCAGGAATAAAGGCAGTGAGCCTGAAGCGTGGAGAGATAAGCTAGAGGAGGGTGGGGTTGGAGAGAAAGTAGCATAGAGTACAATGGGTGAGTGGGGGAGGGGAAGAAGGTGATAGGTCAAGGAGGAGGGGGTGGAGTGGATAGGTGGAAAAGGAGATAGGCAGGTTGGACAAGTCTGGACAAGTCATGGGGTCAGAGCTGAGCTGGAAGTTTAGAACTAGGGTGAGGTGGGGGAAGGGGAAATGAGGAAACTGTTGAAGTCCACATTGATGCCCTGGGGTTTAAGTGTTCCGAGGCGGAAGATGAGGCCTTCTTTCTCCAGGCGTCTGGTGGTGAGGGAGCGGAGGTGAAGGAGGCCCAGGACCTCCATGTCCTCGGCAGAGTGGGAGGGGGAGTTGAATTGGTGGGCCACGGGGCGGTGTGGTTGATTGGTGCGGGTGTCCCAGAGATGTTCCCTAAAGCGTTCTGCTAGGAGGCGCCCAGTCTCCCCAATGTAGAGGAGACCACATCGGGAGCAACGGATACAATAAATGATATTAGTGGATGTGCAAGTAAAACTTTGATGGATGTGGAAGGCTCCTTGGATAGAGGTGAGGGAGGAGGTGTGGGCACAGGTTTTACAGTTCCTGCGGTGGCAGGGGAAAGTGCCAGGATTGGAGGGTGAGTTGTAAGGGGGCGTGGACCTGACCAGGTAGTCACGGAGGGAACAGTCTTTGCGGAAGGCGGAAAGGGTAGGGGAGGGAAATATATCCCTGGTGATGGGGTCTGTTTGGAGGTGGCAGAAATGTTGGCAGATGATTTGGTTTATGCGAAGGTTGGTAGGGTGGAAGGTGAGCACCAGGGGTGTTCTGTCCTTGTTACGGTTGGAGGGGTGGGGTCTGAGGGCGGAGGTGCGGGATGTAGACGAGATGCGATGGAGGGCATCTTTAACCACGTGGGAAGGGAAATTGCGGTCTCTAAAGAAAGAGGCCATCTGGTGTGTTCTGTGGTGGAACTGGTCCTCCTGGGAGCAGATCCGGTGAAGGCGGAGGAATTGGGAATACGGGATGGCATTTTTGCAAGAGGTGGGGTGGGAAGAGGTGTAATCCAGGTAGCTGTGGGAGTCGATGGATTTGTAAAAAATGTCGGTGTCAAGTCGGTCGTCATTAATGGAGATGGAGAGGTCCAGGAGGGAGGTGTCAGAGATGGTCCAGGTAAATTTAAGGTCAGAGTGGAATGTGTTGGTGAAGTTGATGAATTGCTCAACCTCCTCACAGGAGCACAAGGTGGTGCCAATGCAGTCATCAATGTAGCGGAGGAAGATGTGGGGAGTGGTGCCAGTGTAATTACGGAAGATCAACTGCTCTACGTAGCCAACAAAGAGACAGGCATAGCTGGGGCCCATACATGTGCCCATGGCTACCCCTTTGGTCTGGAGGAAGTGGGAGGATTCAAAGGAGAAATTGTTAAGGGTGAGGACCAGTTCGGCCAAACGAATGAGAGTGTCAGTGGAAGGGTACTGTTGGGGACGTCTGGAGAGGCAAAAATGGAGGGCTTGGAGCCCCTGGTCATGGCGGATGGAGGTGTAGAGGGATTGGATATCCATGGTGAAGATAAGGCATTGGGGGCCGGGGAAACGGAAGTCTTGGAGGAGGTGGAGGGCATGGGTGGTGTCTCGAATGTATGTGGGGAGTTCCTGAACTAGGGGGGATGGGACAGTGTCAAGGTAGGTAGAGATGAGTTCAGTGGGGCAGGAGCATGCTGAGACAATGGGTCGGCCAGGGTGGTCAGGCTTGTGGATCTTGGGAAGGAGGTAGAACCGGGCAGTATGGAGTTCCCGGACTATGAGGTTGGAAGCTGTGGGTGGGAGATCTCCTGAGGTGATGAGGTTCTGTATGGTCTGGGAGATGATGGTTTGGTGATGGGGGGGTGGGGTCATGATCGAGGGGGCAGTAGGAAGAGGTGTCCTCGAGTTGACGTTTGGCTTCAGCGGTGTAGAGGTCAGTGCGCCAGACTACCACTGCGCCCCCTTTATCCGCTGGCTTGATGGTGAGGTTGGGATTGGAGCAGAGGGATTGGAGGGCTGCACGTTGTGAGGGTGAGAGGTTGGAGTGGGGGAAGGAAGTAGACAGGTTGAGCCGGTTAATCTCCCGGCGGCGGTTGGAAATGAAGAGTTTGAGGGCAGGTAATAGGCCAGTGCGGGGTGTCCATGCGGATGCAGTGTGTTGGAGGTGGGCGAAGGGGTCCTTGGAAGGTGGACGGGAGTCCTGATTGTGAAAGTAAGCTCGGAGGCGGAGGCGACGGAAGAATTGTTCGACGTCACGGCGTGTATTAAATTCATTGATGCGTGGACAGAGGGGGATGAAGGTGAGTCCTTTGCTGAGGACTGATCGTTCGTCCTCAGTGAGGGGGAGGTCTGGGGGGATGGTGAAAACTCGGCAGGGCTGGGAGCTGGGATCTGGTGTGGGTGTGGAGCTGGGAGTGGGGGCAGAGCTGGTAAATGGAGTGGGTGTGGTGGTGGGGGGAATGGGGGTGGAGTCATGAGCAGGGGTAGTGTTCCCCTCAGGGTTCTGGGGGGTGGGGATAGTGAGAGTGGGATCTGTGGGGGCATGTCAGCAGAATGCAAGTGAGTGGCGCTGGTGGGGGCGGAAGTGGTGGTGACCACGGCAGTAGGGGTGGCGGAAGTCACTGAGCATGTGGCATCAGCGATGATGTGAAGGGCAGAAGTGATGTCAGGTGTGATGCATGAGGAATTGTGTAGGGTGGAAGTGGTTGTGGGAGCGGCCATGATGGGGCCGGAAGTGACATCATCAACCAGCGTGGGGATGGTAGCTGCATCAACCACATGGCTAATGGTGGAATAGGTTCCAAGGCCAGGGGAATCTTCTGGAATGTTTGAGGAGCGCTGGTTATGGAGGTGGGTGGATAAAAGTTTGTTGTACTTACAGTTTTTGATGTTTGAGATGAAATTGAAATACTGTTTGTTGAGAGTATGAATTCTCCTGAGGATGTAGTGCAGAGTGGGTCTTTTGCAATTCTGAGAGAGTGTGGCCCTCAGCTGAGGCAGGGCTGACTGTAGGGAGGTTAGGTGACGGCGCATTGCTGCAAGCGTGGAGCGGAGGATCTTGAAGGAGAACTGTTGCTGGTGTTTTTGAATCTGTAGTCTGTACTGTTTGTCCTGTTCAGGTCTGAACTCTGCTGGTTTAAAAGTGGTCCGGAGTCCGTGTGGGATTGACCAAGGGCAGGCAGAAGGGATTGGTTTAATTTGGCATCATGCTCAGCACAACATTGTGGGCTGAAGGGGCTGTCCCTGTTCAATACTGTTCTCTGTTCTTTGCTCTGTCTCCTGCTCATGTATCAACAGTGACTGCTTTTTCATCTATTTCTAATATACACAATCACTTTTATTGCATCTACCAGAATAAAATTGGCCCACCTCCAGCATGATGTCTCCATGGACCCAGACTGATCTCCTTCTTATCCCTGACTATTTACTATTGACCTGCAGGACTGACCATTGCCCAATTCCCAGACTGCAAGAACACAGACCATTGGACTCTGGTTGGACCAAGTGCCTGACTGTCAATTGCCAACCCAATGCACCAGAATCAGATGAGGTCCTTGATTGTTTGTGACAACAATAGGAATTTAACACACAGCTACCTGTCTGAAGCAATGCAATATGTTTACTGTGTAAGTTGCTGGCATAAACTGCAGATCTAATGTTGATGCAGCATGGTACCACACAGCAATAAGTCCACTCTTGACTGTTCAGTGATCTGAGCTGTGACAATATGCTTGTTTCTTCCTCTGTGCTAAAAAAGAACATGGCTTGCCTCAAAGAGTAAGTGCAAAGTGACTGAGTACTAAGAAAGCAAGCTATGAGCCATAAGATGCATCCTGTGAAGCTGCCTGTGTGACTCTATACATGCAAATATTAGGTGTCCCGGAGCTCCATCGTGAAGCGTTGAAGAGCTCACTTGGTGAGTTAGAGTTGAGCCAAGAGCAGTCGTGATGATGTGGTGAGGCTGGTGGTTCCTGATGTTGACTTGTGATGATGAAGAATCTAGGAGATGGTGTCCATGAAACATACGGTGATATTGCAATGAAAACAGCATTGGAGGAAGGTCCAGAGAAGCAAGTGGTGATATGCTGCCATGAGGGAACTGCTCTGACTTGCAATGGAAATTGGCATTATCTAGCTTCTCAGGGAAAGGAAATGTTAAGGTGTATAAGAATAAGGTGAACTGGGCTGTTAACAAGATGTAAATAGAATGGTCAGTGTTCAAATTCCTTATGTTACTATTAAAAGCTGAAGGCTTAAATACAGTGTTTTATTCTTAGGGTCAAGATTTTAATTTTTTTTCCTATCCTTGCCATATTTTCCCATGTTTCTCATCATTGACCATGTGGCACAGTGGAGGAGAGGTTTCCAGCTCTGGTTTTGCACAGGTTACAACTGTTGTTGGAGGTTTACAGTGGAAAGCATCTGTATGTGAGGATCGGCTTAGTCACAATTCAAGTTCTCTTCTAACTTCACTCATAAAACTTTCTTTTTTAATTCTCTTAATGCCAAGAATGCTGTGCATTATAGATGACTCAATTTATCATCAAATATTGTGACTCAATCAGGAGGTTCCAATGATGATAGATCCATAAAAATAAAAGCACCAGCAAAATTCTGGATCTGATTCATGGTTTTCAGCTCACCGCCAACTATTTGTTATTCTTCCTGCAGCACAGTATTTAGAGCATATTTTAAAACAATAGACTCTATTACTGGGACAAAACAAGTATGCTGAGCAAAGTCTTCAAAAACAATATTGATAAAAATTATGGGACTTTATGACTCTAGCAATGATTCTTCTACTTACCCAATGATGGATTGCTTTTTTTATTCACTTATAGGGCGTGGGCTTCTCTGACTGGGCTTGCATTTATTGCCTGTTCTTAGTTTCCCTTGAAAAACATGAGAAATATGCTGCATATGCTTACCATACTTACAATTAATTAAGAACAAGTGAAGGATTCAGCTATCCTAATGAACCAGCTGCATATCTCAATGATTATTTTCACATTTGTATACAATTAACAAGTTTATGAATACACATTGTGTTATTTAATCCTATTAGAATTAATACTCTGATAAATTGTAGCTTCTCAAGTGGGAGGGACAAGTATGAAAATTTATTTTCATTTGTTTTGGGTCTGATTGAAATATAATGGAGTCAGTTTTGATATTTATTGCAATCATTCACAAATGGATACTGAAATAAGTTACCACTCCTGGCATTTTTGCTTTATTGTTTACAGGATCTGTGTGTCACTGATTGGGGCAGCATGTATTGCCCATCCCAAATTGACTTTAAGAAGATGATGGTAAGCCAGCTTCTTGAATGACTGCAGTATAAGTGGTACAGATACACACACTGTGCTGTTAGGGAGAGAGTCCCAAGACATTGACACAGCAACAGTGAAGGAATTACAACATAGTTCCGGGTCAGGATGTTGTGTGGCTTTTTTAACTTCAGATGAGGGAAAAACATGTTGTTTAAGACAATTTTATCTTATCTTTAAGATGGTGGTTTGCCTCTCTGACTGTAATAAATAGGTCTTTCAATCCAGTCAAGGCAAGGGGTTGGTGGCAATAAACTACTCCACCCACAGTGGATAATGTTTTGCATGTTTGCACCTATAATAAATTGAGTTTGAAGAGTGGATACGTGGAACATGAAAAGAGCTTTTCAATATATTTCTTGGCTGTTCTTCTGCACAATGGTGGGCTTGCTGGACTGGTGGTCTTCAGATCTCAAAAGACTAAGACAATTGGAAATTTCAATGCCTAAGCATTAGATATTCCAAGTTTTTTTTTGTTTTTATAGAATCACAGAGATGTACAGCGTGAAAACAGACCCTTCGGTCCAATTCATCCATGCCCAGCAGATATCCTAATCTAAACTAGCACCATTTTCCAGCAGTTGGTCCATATCCCTCCAAACGTTTCCTATTCATATACCCATCCAGATGCATTTTAAATATTGAAATTGTACTAGCTTCCACTACTTCACCTGGCCGCTCATTCCATACATGCACCACTCTCTGCGAGAAAGCATCGCACTTTGGGCTCCTTTTGTATATTTTCCCTCTCACCTTAAACCTATGCCCTCTAGTTCTGGACTCCCCTACACCAGGGAAAATACCTTGTATGTTTATCCTATCCATACCCCTCATGATTTTATAAACCCCTGTAAGGTCACCCCTCAGCATCTGTGCTCCAGGGAAAACAACCCCAGCCTATTCAGCATCTCCCAATCACTCAAATCCTCCAACCCTGGCAACATCCTTGTCAATCTTTTCTGAACCCTTTAAGTTTCACAACAACCTTCTAATAGGAAGAAGACCAGAATTGCATGCAATATTCCAGAAGTGGCCTAACCAACATCCTGTACAGCCCAACATGACCTCACAAGTCCCATACTCAATGCTCTGATGAATAAAGGAAAGCATACCAAACATCTTTTTCACTATCCTATCCATCTGTGACTCTACTTTCAAGGAACAATGAACCTGCACTCCAAGGTCACTTTGTTCAGCAACACTCACTAAGACCTTACCAATAAGTCTATAAGTCCTGCTAAGATTTGCTTTCTCATTTATCATTTATCACTTTGCATTTATCTAAATTAAACTCCATCTGCCACTCCTGAGCCCATTGGACCATCTGATCAAGATCCTGTTGTAATCTGAGGTAACCTTCTTCGCTGTCCACTACCCCTCCAATTTTGGCGTCATCTGCAAACTTACTAACTATACCTCCTATGTTCACATCCAAATCATTTATATTAATAACAAAATGTAATGGACCCAACACCGATCATGTGACACTCCACTGGTCACAAGCCTCCAGTCTGAAAAGAAACCCAACACCACCATCCCATGTCTTCTATCTTTGAGCCAGTTCTGTATCCAAATGGCTACTTCTCCCTGAATTTCATGAGATCTAAACTTGCTAACCAGTCTCCCATGGGAAACCTTGGTGAACACCTTACTAAAGTCCATACAGATCATGTCCACCAATCTGCCCTCATTAATCCTCTTTGTTACTTCTTTAAACAAAACTCAATCAAGTTCGTGAAGCATAATTTCCCAAACACAAAGCCATGCTGACTATCCCTAATCAGTCCTTACCTTTCCAAATACATGTAAGTCCTGTCCCTCAGGATTCTCTCCTACAACTTGCCCACCACCGACATCAGGCTCACCGGTCTATAGTTCTCTGGCTTGTCCTTACCACCTTTCTTAAATAATGGTAACACGTTAACCAACCTCCAGTCTTCCAGCACCTCACTTGTGACTTTTGATGATGCAAATATCTCAGAAAAGGGCCTTGCAATCACTTCCCTAGCTTCCCACAGAGTTCTAGGGTACACCTGATCAGGCTTTGGGTATTTATCCACTTTTATACATTTCAAGACATCCAGCACCTCCTCCTCTGTAATGTGGACATTTTTCAAGATGCCACATCTGTTTTCCCACATTCTGTATCTTCCATGTCCTTCTCCACAGTAAACGCTAATGCAAAATATTTGTTTAGTATCTCCCAAGTCTCCTGCAGCTCCACACAAAGGATGCCATGTTAATATTTGAGGGGCCCTATTCTATCCCTTGTTACCCTTTTGTCCTGAATGTATTCATAAAATCCCTTTGGATTATCCTTAACCCTATTTGCCAAAGCTATCACATATCCTCTTTTTTTCCCTTTTGATTTCCCTCTTAAGTATACTCCTACTGCCTTTATACTCATCCAAGGATTCTCTTGATCTCTCCTGTCTATATCTAAGATATGCTTTCTTCTTTTTCTGAATCAAGACCTCACTTTCTCTGGACATCCAGCATTCCCTACATTGACCAGCCTTTCCTTTCACCCTAACAGGAATGTATTGTCTCTGGACTCTCGTTATCTCATTTCTGAAGGCTTCCTATTTTCCAGCCATCCCTTTACCTGCGAATATCTGCCCCCAGTCAGCTGTTGAAAGTTCCTGCTTAATACCATCAAAATTAGCCTTCCTCCAATTTAGAACTTCAACTTTTAGATCCAGTCTATCCTTTTCCATCACTATTTTAAAACTAATAGAGTTATGGTCGCTGGCCTCAAAGTGCTCCCCCACTGACAACTCAGACATTTGCCCTGCCTTATTTCTCAAGAGTAGGTCAAGTTTTGCACCTTCTCTAGTCAGTACATCCACATACTCAATCAGAAACTTTTCTTGTGCACACATAAAAAATTCCTCTCCATCTAAACCCTTAACACTATGGCAGTCCCAGGCTATGTTTAGAAAGTTAAAATCCCCTATCATAACCATCCTATTATTCTCACAGATAACTGAAATCTCCTTCCAAATTTGTTTCTCAATTTCCCATTGACTATTAGGAGGTCTATAGTACAATCCCAATAAGATGATCATCCCTTTCTTATTTCTCAGTTCCACCCAAATAACATCCCTGAATGTTTTCTCAAGAATGTCCTCTCTAAGTACAAGTGTAATGCTATCCCTTATCAAAAACATCACTCCCCTTCCTCTCTTGCCTCCCTTTGTATCCTTCTTATAGCATTTGTAGCGTGGAACATTAAGCTGCCAGTCCTGTCCATCCCTGAGGTAAAAACAATGACTGCAGATGCTGAAAACCAGAGTCTAGATTAGAGTGGTGCTGGAAAAGCACAGCAGTTCAGGCAGCATCCAAGCAGCAGTAAAATCGACATTTGGGGCAAAAGCCCTTCATCAGGAATACAAGGCAGAGTGCCTGAAGGGTGGAGAGATAAGTGAGAGGAAGGTGCGGCTGGGGAGAAAGTAGCATAGAGTATAATAGGTGAGTGGGGGAGGGGATGAAGGTGATAGGTCAGGGGCGGGGGGGAGGATGGAGTGGATAGGTGGAAAAGAAGATAGGCAGGTAGGACAA
The DNA here is from genome assembly GCF_047496795.1 of Chiloscyllium punctatum. NCBI lineage: Eukaryota > Metazoa > Chordata > Chondrichthyes > Orectolobiformes > Hemiscylliidae > Chiloscyllium > Chiloscyllium punctatum. The sequence continues at coordinate 93,381,056 of NC_092747.1, forward strand.
GTCATGGGGACAGTGCTGAGCTGGAAGTTTGGAACTGGGGTGAGGTGGGGGAAGGGGAAATGAGGAAACGGTTGAAGTCCACATTGATGCCCTGGCGCTGAAGTGTTCCGAGGTGGAAGTTGAGGCGTTCTTCCTCCAGGCATCTGGTGGTGAGGGAGCGGCGGCGGAGGAGGCCCAGGACCTCCATGTCCTCGGCAGAGTGGGATGGTGAGTCGAAATGTTGGGCCACAGGGCGGTGTGGTTGCTTGGTGCGGGTGTCCCGGAGATGTTCCCTAAAACGCTCTGCTAGGAGGCACCCAGTCTCCTCAATGTAGAGGAGACCGCATCGGAAGCAACGGCTACAATAAATTATATTGGTGGATGTACAGGTCAAGCTTTAATGGATGTGGAAGACTCCTTTAGGGCCTTGGATGGAGGTGAGGGAAGAGGTGTGGGTGCAGGTTTTGCAATTCCCGCAGTGGCAGGGGAAGGTGCCAGGATGGGGGGTGGGTTGTAGGGGGGCGTGGACCTGACCAGGTAGTCACAGAGGGAACAGTCTTTGCGGGAGATGGAAAGGGGTGGGGAGGGAAATATACCCCTGGTGGTGGGGTCTGTTTGGAGGTAGCGGAAATGTCAGCGGTTAATTTGGTTTATGCGAAGGTTGGTAGGGTGGAAGGTGAGCACCAGGGGGCGTTCTGTCCTTGTTACGGTTGGAGGGGTGGGGTCTGAGGGCAGAGGTGCGGGATGTGGACGAGATGCGTTGGAGGGTATCTTTAACCACATGGGAAGGGAAATTGCGTTATCTAAAGAAGGAGACCATCTGGTGTGTTCTGTGGTGGAACTGGTCCTCCTGGGAGCAGGTATGGCAGAGGCAGAGGAATTGGGAATACGGGATGGCATTTTTGTAGGAGGTAGGGTGGGAAGAGGTGTAATCCAGGTAGCTGTGGGAGTCGGTGGGTTTATAAAAAATGTCGGTTGTCATTAATGGAGATGGAGAGGTCCAGGAAGGGGAGGGAGGTGGCAGAGATGGTGCAGGTAAATTTAAGGTTAGGGTGGAATGTGTTGGTGAAGTTGATGAATTGCTCAACCTCCTCGCGGGAGCATGGGGTGGCGCCAATGCAGTCATCAATGTAGCAGAGGAAGAGGTGGGAGTGGTGCTGGTGTAATTACGGAAGATGGGCTGTTCTACGTAGTCAACAAAGAGACAGGAATAGCTGGGGCCCATACGGGTGCCCATGGCTACCCCTTTGGTCTGAAGGAAGTGGGAGGATTCGAAGGAGAAATTGTTAAGGGTGAGGACCAGTCCAACCCTGAGCCACATTTCTATAATTGCTATGATATCCCAGTCCCACGTTCCTAATCATGTCCTGAACTCATCTGCCTTCCCTGTTAGGCCTCTTCCATCAAAATAAATGCAGTTTAATTTATTAGTCCTACCTTGTTCTCTGCTTTGTTCCTGCCTGCTCTGACTGTTTGACTCTCTCCTTTTCCCAACTGTGCCAGTCTCAGATTGATTTATTTCCTCACTGTCTCCCTGGATCCCACCACTCACCTTACATGTTTAAATCCTCCTGAGCAGCTCGAGCAAATCTCCCTGCCAGTATATTAGTCCCCTTCCAATTCAATGCAAGCCATCCTTCTTGTACAGGACACCTCTACCCCAGAAGAGATTCTGATGATCCATAAGATATGAATCTTTCTCCCATGTATCAGCTCCTCAGTCACGCATTCATCTGCTCTATCCTCCTATTCCTACCCTCACTAGCTTGTAGCACCAGGAGTAATCCAGATATTACAACCCTCGAGTATCACCTTTTTAAATTCCTGCCTAACTTTCTATATTGCCCCTTCAGCATCTCATCCTTTTCCCTTCCTATGTGATTGATTCCAATGTGTACGATGACCTGCTGCTGTTCTGCTCCCCTTTGAGAACATTCTGCACCCTCTGTGAGACAGCCTTGATCCTGGTACCAGACATGCAACACACCATTCAGATTTATCACTACTGACTGCAGAAACATCTGTCTGTGCCTCTGACTAGAGAATCCTTCTTACCATTTATCACTTGGAACCTGACATCCTCCTCATAACATTAGAGCCTGTCTCCATACCAGAAACTTGGCTGTTCGAGCTACATTCCCCTGAGAGTCCATCACCACCAACATTTTCCAAAACAGCACTCTTGTTTGAGACTGAATATTAGTTTGCAGAAAGAAAAAGTTAGTACTTATCCTTGTGGCACATTGACTTTCTCCCAGCATTGCTGCTCATTGCCTTATTATGTGGAAAAAATGCTGCCTTGGTTGGTGACTTTGAACCACGATAGTAGCATCTCGTCTTTTCTGTTGGTCCTGGGGAAGGAGCATGGTCCTCCTCTGCATCGTCCCATCCACCAGGGTCTCTAAATCTGCATTAGCAAAATTGGGTGCTAATTTCCTTCTGCCATTATGTCTGGGACAATTTACATGAATCATATAAGGCAGCTCCAGACTGACTGAACTTAATATGATGCATGACTGGGCTTTAAAGATGCTGTTGGCGCCAGGAATCCCAGGAAGCTCTGGGAAGTAGTGAGTACTTCTGCCTGTCACGAGAAGGAAGATATAATGAGCGGTGAACAGTTGGGGTATATTACTTTGTTAATAAAGCCAATTGGAAAAATAGCATGAGAAATCTCATTCAAGCTCAGGGAGAGAAATCCTCGATGATTCTCAACAATAGTAGAGAAGGTGCAAAACTTGACCTACTCTTGGGAAATAAGGCAGGGCAGGTGACTGAGGTGTCAGTGGGGGAGCACTTTGGGGCCAGTGACCATAATTCTATTAGATTTAAAATAGTGATGGAAAAAGATAGACCAGATCTAAAAGTTGAATTTGTCAATTGGAGAAAGGCCAATTTTGACGGTATTAGGCAAGAACTTTCAAAAGCTGATTGGAGGCAGATGTTCGCAGGTAAAGAGATGGCTGGCAAATGGGAAGCCTTCAGAAATGAGATAACAAGAATCCAGGGAAATGAGATAACAAGAATCCAGAGAAAGTATATTCCAGTCAGGGTGAAAGGGAAGGCTGGTAGGGATAGGGAATGCTGGATGACTAAAGAAATTGAGGGTTTGGTTCAGAAAAAGAAGGAAACATATGTCAGGTATAGATAGGATAGATCGAGTGAATCCTTAGAAGAGTACAAACGTAGTAGGAGTATACTTAAGAGGGAGATCAGGAGGGCAAAACAGGGACATGAAATAGCTTTGGCAAATAGAATTAAGAAGAATCCAAAGGGTTTTTACAAATATATTAAGGACAAAAGGGTAACTATGGAGAGAATAGGGCTGCTCAAAGATCAACAAGGCGGCCTTTGTGTGGAGCCACAGAAAACGGGGGAGATACTAAATGAATATTTTGCATCAGTATTTACTGTGGAAAAGGCTATGGAAGATATAGACTGTAAGGAAATTGATGGTGACAGCTTGTAAAATGTCCAGATTACAGAGGAGGAAGTGCTGGATGTCTTAAAATGGTTAAAAATGGATAAATCCCCAGGATCTGATCAGGTGTACCCAAGAAGCTAGAGAAGTGACTGCTGAGCCTCTTGCTGAGATATTTGTATCATCGATAATCACAGGTGAGGTGCTGGAAGACTGGAGGTTGGCAAATGTGGTGTCACTGTTTAAGAAGGGCAATAAAGACAAGCCAGGAACTATAGACTGGTGAGCCTGACCTCAGTGGTGGGCAAGTTGTTGGAGAGAATCCTGAGGGACAGGATGCACATGTATTTGGAAAGGCAAGGACTGATTCAGGATAGTCAACATGGCTTTGTGTGTGGAAAATCATGTCTCACAAACTTGATTGAGTTTTTTGAAGAAGTAACAAAGAAGATTGATGAGGGCAGAGCAGTAGATGTGTTCTATATGGACTTTAGTAAGGCGTTCGACAAGGTTCCCCATGGGAGACTGATTAGCAAGGTTAGATCTCATAGAATACAAGGAGAGCTAGCCATTTGGATACAGAACCAGCTCAAAGGCAGATGACAGATGGTGATGGTGGAGAGTTGTTTTCCAGACTGGAGGCCTGTGACCAGTGGAATGCCACAAGGATCAGTGCTGGGCCTTCTACTTTTTGTCATTTACATAAATGATTTGGCTTCGAGCATAAGAGGTACAGTTAGTAAGTTTACAGATTACACCAAAATTGAATGTGTCGTGGACAGCAAAGAGGGTTACCTCAGAATACAACAGGATCTGGCCCTATTGGCCAATGGGCTGAGAAGTGGCAGATGGAGTTTAATTCAGATAAATGCGAGGTGCTTCATTTTGGGAAAGCAAATCTTAGCAGGACTTATGCACTTAATGGTAAGGTCCTGGGGGTGGGGGGAGGGGGTGTTGCTGAACAAAGAGACCTTGGAGTGCAGGTTCATAGCTCCTTGAAAGTGGAGTCATAGGTAGATAAGATAGTGAAGAAGGCGTTTGGTATGCTTTCCTTGATTGGTCGGAGTATTGAGTACAGGTGTTGGGAGGTCATTTTGCAGCTGTACAGGACATTGGTTAGGCCACTGTTGGAATATTGCATGCAGTTCTGGGCTCCTTCCTATTGGGAAGATGTTGTGAAACTTGAAAGGGTTCAGAAAAGATTTACAAGGATGTTGCCAGGGTTGTAGGATTTGAGCTATAGGGAGAGAATGAACAGGCTGGGGCTGTTTTCCCTGGGGCATCGGAGGCTGAGGGGTGACCTTATAGAGGTTTACAAAATTATTGAGGGGCATGGATAGGATAAATAGACAAAGTCTTTTCCCTGGGGTCGGGGAGTCTAGAATTAAAGGGCATAGGTTTAGGGTGAGAGGGGAAAGATATGAAAGGAACCTAAGGGTCAACTTTTTCATGCAGAGGGTGGTACGTGTATGGAATGAGCTGCCAGAGGATGTGGTGGAGGCTGGTACAATTGCAACATGAAAGAGGCATTTGGATGGGTATATGAATAGGAAGGGTTTGGAGGGATATGGGCCGGGTGCTGGCAGGTGGGACTAGATTGGGTTGGGATATCTGGTCAGTATGGACGGTTTGGACCAAAGGGTCTGTTTCCATACTGTGCATCTCTATGACTCTATGACTGTATAATAGCTTTAAATTGTGGGATGATAGATATAGGACAGATGTCAGAAGTAATTTCTTTACTCAGAGGATAGTAAGGGTATGGAACGGCCTGCCTGCAACAGTAGTAAACTCGTCAACTTTAAGGGCATTTAAATGGTCTTTGGATAGACATATGTATGAAAATGGAATAGTGTAGGTGAGATGGGCTTCAGATAGGTTCCACAGATTGGTGCAACATCGAGGGCCGAAGTGCCTGTAATGAGCTGTGATGTTCTATTAATGTTCAAAAATGGATACATCACTGATATCTAGTAAAATTTTGCCCAAGGAAATCAAGGCAAAGACAGAATTGTTATCTTTGGTTGTCAATATTTTGATGTCATGGGGTTTCTCTGCTCTACTACAACTTTCTTTTTTTATATAACACTGTAATCTGTCACAAGATTGGTTGGGATTAGAAATCATCTTGTGAGATACCATTAGTACTGGGCTACCTATCCATTATACTCCCTTGCCTAACATTCAATCCAATGGACTGCATTTGACTGTCTATGTAACACTTGACAATGTAATTTGTTTTTCACAACTAACCTCCATCACAACTGGTTTGGGTCTAGATTACTCGTCCCATGTGTTGCGCAGTTGCAGAGAAGCAATGAGAAGTTCGTCAATGCTGTACTCAAGATTCTTCATTTCTGATTCCCCCCCCCCCACCCACCTGATGGGGATATTCTGTTCCATGTGTCCAGACATTGGTGAGTCCAGAATTGACCTTTTCAAGCATCTGAAGACTCAAGGCAGAAACTTGGGACTTTGAGTAGACGTCAACCTCAAATAGACCGACAGCTGGACCAATGACAAAAAATTCCTTCCATTATATCAATATTGGATATGCTTCACAGAATTATAGAATCTCTACAGCATGGAAGCAGGATATTTGGTCCATTGAGTCCGAAGAGCATCTCTCCCTTCCTCACTCTATACCCTATCCTTGTAATCCTGCATTTCTAATCCACTAGCCTGCACATCTTTGAACTGTGGGAGGAAACCCATGGAGACAAAGGGAAAATGTGCAAACCCCACACAGACAGTCTCTCAAGGCTGGAATCTAACCTGGGTCCCTGGCTCTGAGAGGCAACAATGCTAACTATTGAGCCACCATGCCACCCTGACTGGCATTTGACATTTGAATGCACATTTTTAATTTGATACTTTTCATCAAACTTATCATGACATTTGAATGCATGTTTTTAACTTTTCATCAAACTTATAAACTGAAATCACAAAGTGGATAACTGAGGAAGAACTCATTTTTGGCTGAATTCCCTGAAGAGCATTAATAATCAACACACAAGCAGGAGGTTCAAGGTTCGATTTTGCATCTCAGATGGTTGTGAACTGCAATTGGCATTGCAATCGGAGTTTGAATAGGATACCATCCCAACGTTCAGGTAAATGATCAGATTGGAATATCAGGATCTGAAGGGGAAAGGGTTGGACCTCAGATTGGCGAGTTTTGATCGGGATCAGGCATTTTTTTGGGGAAACAATTTGGAAGATTGTAGGTGACCAGAGTATCAGAAGTTCTGAAGGAAGGTAGGACAGAAATTAAGTTTAGAGCTGAGCGGGGAGGTGACTGATGGGGTTCTGGGTGTCAGAATCATGGTGAGATCAGAGATCAGAGACTTTGCAAGTGGGAATGACAGTAATTATGATCATAACTTAACTAACATGGCATATATTGCAGGATTTCCTAAGCAGAACCAGTACTGGCACATCTAACATGAAAAGTTAAAGTTGGAGCAGGACAATAAGCAGCATTGTCTATTAAGAAAATCAAATTGATGTTTCATGCGTGTATAAAGGGCACCTTTTGCTAATACCTTCTCATTACAGCTGGTGGCATACTCCTGGGTAGTAGGTGTGTGCGTCTTTCCCGTCAATTGTTTTGTATCCTAAGAGGCTGCTATGCCCTTAAAATTGTGAATGACAATCTTGTCCCCTTAAGATTTTCTGAAGGTCAGGTATCTGTTATTCTCACTCTGTTCAGTTTATTTTTAAACACAATATCCACATGAGCTTGGCAGCAAATCTTTCGATTCCTCAGGCAAACTAATTGCCCACAGACTTAATGATGATCTGGCCAGTATTAATATCATTGATAAAATCAGAAAAGTCATTTTTTTCTTTGCTGTCAGATCAGAAAGTTCCTCTCAATGTACTGCAATCAAATCTGAGCCAATTTATTTGGCAGGTGCATTTACCAAACATTGTTTAAATAAACCATTGCACATTGCAAAAGGAAAATTAAAAAAGTCAAACACTCAGAAGCTATGTGCTGCAAATACAGAAAAACTTATTAAATAAAGTAATGTATTCATTAATATTCATTCGTAAATAAATTTCACTTCATGTTTAGTTTTGATTGATTGGGAACTAAGGTAATGCTGTTAATTACTGTTGTTGAATAAAGAATTCATTGTAACATTTTAACATGTTGTCTTTGTTGAATCAATAACTTTATCTTTTTTCTTTGTCTCACAAACTGTACAATTGCCAATAAAAGCCTCCATTTCCATTAAATTGGCCATTTACTTCAGCCCTTTATGTGGATATGCTTACCTCCAAAAACAACAGAGGCACAAGTCAAATATGCTAAATCCTTTGGTTTATTGAAGACAAAATGGTACTCAAAGTTGGAATAAATCATTGAACTCACAGCATTTTCATGCAGCAATCCACACAGAAAGCATTTACAAACCAGAGCCATAACAGTATGTCTCCAGAGAAAGATATTAGGTAAGTAAAAAAATTAATAAAAATGACTTGAGATAGCTGGCAGCTCCATTAACTAACAGCTGTCTCTTATAAATTTGCTTCAAATTCAAAAATTCAAAAAGCTGGTGCTCTGGCCTAAGAGGAAAATACTATAATTAACTTTATTCATCACTGTTCAAAAAAGCAGACGGAAGATAAAAGTCATTTACAAAAAAATAACCTGTTTGTTGCGATCTGAAACTTCACAGATCAAAGTCACCATTCTCATTCACAATACTCATCAACACACTCACTCAGTATTATTTCAACATTTAGCCTGGCATGAACTGATCAATGACAAAATTCCTTGTTTATGTTCCAACTGTTGACAAAAGTAAAAGTGCTAGCAGAGAGATTAGTTTCCACTGATTTATTTTGAGAAGTTTTTGAAACATTTAGTCAGTAAAATGCAACAGAAGATTAGATTCACTACTGCATGGAAACAGGCCTTCGGCCCAAAAGGTCCACACCAATCCTCCGAAGAGTAACCCATCCAGACACATTTCCCTACATTTGCCCCTGATTAATGCAAGTAACAAAGTGAATTGATGAGGGCAGAGTGGTAGATGTGATCTATATGGACTTCAGTAAGGCGTTCGACAAGGTTCCCCATGGGAGACTGGTTAGCAAGGTTAGATCTCACGGAATACAGGGAGAACTAGATACAGAACTGGCTTAAAGGTAGAAGACAGAGGGTGGTAGTGGAGGGTTGTTTTTCAGATTGGAGGCCTGTGACCAGTGGAGTGCCACAAGGATTGGTGCTGGGTTCTCTACTTTTTGTCATTTATATAAATGATTTGGATGTGAGCATAAGAGGTATAGTTAGTAAGCTTGCAGATGACACCAAAATTGGAGGTGTAGTGAACAGTGAAGAAGGTTACCTTAGATTTCAACAGGATCTTAATCAGATGGGCCAATGGGCTGGGAAGTGGTAGACGGAGTTTAATTCAGATAAATGAGAGGTGCTGCATTTTGGGAAAGCAACTCTTAGCAGGACTTATACACTTAATGGTAAGGTCCTAGGGAGTGTTGCTGAACAAAGAGACCTTGGAGTGCAGGTTCATAGCTCCTTGAAAGTGGAGTTGTGGGTAGATAGGATAGTGAAGAAGGCATTTGGTATGCTTTCCTTTATTGGTCAGAGTATGGAGTACAGGAGTTGGGAGGCCATGTTGCGGCTGTATAGGGCATTGATTAGGCCGCTGTTGGAATATTGCATGCAATATTGGTCCTATCGGAAAAATGCTGTAAAACTTGAAAGGGTTTAGAAAAGATTTACAAGGATGTTGCCAGGGTTGGAGGATTTGAGCTACAGGGAGAGGCTGAACAGGCTGGGGCTGTTTTCCCTGGGGCATCGGAGACTGAGGGGTGACCTTATAGAGGTTTACAAAATTATGAGGGGCATGGATAGGATAAATAGACAAAGTCTTTTCCCGGGGTCGGAGAGTCTAGAATTAGAGGGCATAGGTTTAGGGTGAGAGGGGAAAGATATGAAAGGAACCTAAGGGTCAACTTTTTCATGCAGAGGGTGGTACGTGTATGGAATGAACTGCCAGAGGATGTGGTGGAGGCTGGTACAATTGCAACATTAAAGAGGCATTTTGATGGGTATATGAATAGGAAGGGTTTGGAGGGATATGGGCCGGGTGCTGGCAGGTAGGACTAGATTGGATTGGGATATCTGGTCGCCATGGACAGGTTGGACCGAAGAGTCTGTTTCCATGCTGTACATCTCTATGACTCTAACGCACCTGTCACTATGGTCAATTTAGCATGGCCAATTCACCTGGCCTGTACATCTTTGGGCTATGGGAGGAAACCAGAGCACCCGGAGGAAAACCACACAGATACAGGGAGTACATGCAAACTCCACATAGTCAGTCACCTGAAACCAGAATTAAACGCAAGTCCCTAGCACTGTGAGGCATCAGTGCTAACCACTGATCCACATCACCTGAAATGCAAAACTTGCAGAGCTGATATTATGTAGGAAAATCATTGTAAGAGAAACATTTTTAAAAGATTATCTATAGCCTAGGGCATTAGGTGTCAATGGAAATCGAGATTTTATAAATTGCCAAGCGTGCAACAGCTTCGACTGTGAGCATATTGATTTCTATGCAAGAGGAATTCACTGCAAGGAACTAAACCAGAATGATAAAAAATACACAGTATTGCTGGAAAAGCTCAGCAGGTCTGGCAACATCTACTGACAGAATGCAGGGTAAATGTTTTGGCATCAGTAACCCTCCTTCAGGACTGATTGTAGTGAGGAAAATGTTGGTACACATGAAAAAATGAAGTTTGGCATCAGGTAATTCTGCAACACTACAATATATTAATTAATAAGTTCTTACATGAACGGAAACAGGAGGAGAAGGAAAGATTGAAACCCGCCAATGTGTTGGGCGTGGAAAATACACAAAGTAAGCGATAATGTGTGAGAAAAGTTATCAGGACATAATAACATATCAAAATCAATTGTGTGCGTGAATGAACACAGTAAATAAAATATGTATGTTAGAAGCACAATTTCAACTTAATAGGTATGGTGTACATTATACAGATGCTTTGAAGATTAGATTACCTACAGTGAGGAAACAGGTCCTTCAGTCCACACTGACCCTCCAAAGAGTAACCCACCCAGACCCATTTCCTTCTGGTTAATGCACCTAACACTATGGGCAATTTAGCATGGCCAATTCACCTGGCCTGCACGTCTTTGGATAGTAGGAGGAAGCCCACACAGACACAGGAGAATGGGCAAACTTCACACAGACAGTCACCCAAGGTTGGAATTGAACCTGGGACCCGGGTGCTGTGAGGTAGCAGTGCTAATCACTGAGCCACCATGCCACCCTGATATGGCTACAAGCTGGGAATTATTTAAAGCAAAATATTCATAAGAAAAGTGGTTCAGCATCAATCCTGTCAAAGTACACAAACATGAGAATAGAAAGAAGAATTTCAGTAAGAATAATTGAAATAACTCTACAGGGGCCAAAATCCCATCACCAAATCACTTTATATTTACACATAGAGAGTCCTTAACACTGATACAGCTCCCTGAGAGCTAGCTCTCAGAGTGAACAGGATCTGGATGCAGGCTTGCTCGCTGCGCTGGAAGATTTGTTTTCAGATGTTTCATCACCACACTAGGCAACATCATCAGTGAGCCTCTGGATGAAGCTTCAGTGCTCCGCTTTCCTCCCACAGTACAAGGATGGGCAGGTTAGGTGGATTGGTCATGCTAACTTGTCCACAGTGTCTAGGACTGTGCAGGTTAGGTGGATAAGCCATGGGAAATGTAGAGTTACAATAAGGATGGTTTGAGTGGGATGCTCTTGGAAGGTTAGTGTAGATACAATGGGCTGAATGGCCAGCTTCCATGCTGTAGGGATTCTTTGATATCTCAAGTTGCTAATATTAACAAACCTTATTCGACTGATATGAGCTTTATACATCAACGTTACACTAACTCTTTCTAAACTTCTTGACACACTAAATTCAAACAAGGAACCAAAGAAGCAAATAAGCAACTACAAATAAATTATCTTTTTTGTGGAAACCAGCAAGTCTGTTTAAGACAGTAGTTTGGACTCCTTATTTAAGTATCTGCATCTCTTTTAATCTAAGCTGCAGTTCTTAAGGAGATATGTACTATGGTATATGCTTTGGACACTTCAGTTTATGCATAAAAAAAACACTTTACCCAAACACTCTTGTCAGCAAGATAGAGAAAGGATTACAGTTCCAAACAAAGTTTAAAAAAAAATTCCTTTTCACAACACAATGCAAGCATTTCCCAAAGTCCCACAATATTTACTCTAGCTCTCTCCATATGAGAAAAGTTACTACCTGCAACAATCCACATGTTTGAGCTTTGTGGTTGGAATCTCCTTCCTCTACAATGTATGGCTAGCTTTATTCCTGGGTCTCACAGGTCAAGGCAGATCCTTCCTCCCCTTTCTCTCTGTGTCTAGGAGGTTGGAGCTCCATTGCTGAGCAAGGTCAAGTCTTTGCTGAGGGTGGCGTCCTGGTGTATGTTCTAATCCTTCTTGATCCTGACCCTCCAGAATGTTCTTTTGGCTTTAGCCAATAGAATTATGAGCTGGGTTCAAATTATTCAATGGTGTCACCCCAACAGCCTTCACTGTTGCCATGCCAGTTGGTGTAAAGTACACATATGCAGGTAGTCAAGATGCCAAAATGTCTGATTGATACTTTTCCATTACACAACCTTCAGGTTGATCATGACTGGTTCTGCTTGAGCCTTTGTAATGTCTTTGACATTGGGATTCTACTGTTTTCTGTAGCTAATAGCTGTAGGCTGTGGTTTAACTTAGTTTGGATAATTTTCTGTCAGGCCTGATTTTTCTGCCCCTAGGTTAATTTGAGGTCCACAGTCACTTGACCTTAGTTCCTGTGACATCTTAATTAATCTGAGCGCCTAAATGAAACAGGTAATGTATTTAATTTTTATCCTTGGAGTAGTCTTGTGTCATACAATGGTTTATACTTTGTGCACTTGCTCAATTGTTTTTGCTAGATTTACTAAAATGATTGTATATTTATATTAATAATACATCACTTACAGGCATTTTTTAACTTAGATGATGATGATTGGGCACATTAGTTGCCTATGTTGTAAACGACTGCAGCCAAAATTGCTTTGATTGTCTTTCAGGAGCATCAATGTGCAGTGGAGATTAGGAAGACAGTCTGATTGCATGAATCGGGATGGATGGAAGGAATAAGTGGGCTTTGTATAACAGCTATGTGAAAAATGTGATGGCAATTTTACAACCAGATATAGCAATAGGCCATTTCAAAACACAAATGCTCATGGGCAGAACATTACTGGGTGGGAGAGGGTTAATGGTCGCCCACACCAGGAGGAAGATTGGTGGACATCAACAAGTCTCAATGCAGTCTGTTCCTTAGCCATAACCTACTGTGTGTGTGGGTTAAAGCATTGAAGACTGGGACTTCTGCGTCACTGAGAGGGAGTCCGAGCAGATCATCTTTCTAACCCATGGTAACACTAGGATATTTCAATAATTGATCAGTGGCAGGGAATACCACTCTTAGAACATAGTACATAAAGCATAAAATGTAGAAGAGTACATCAGATTGGCCAGTAGCTCTGACTGACCCATCAGTGTCAATGTTAGGGCATGGGTATGGTTGGCACTATAAACAGTTTTGGGAGGATGGAAGGCCCAGTGGAACTCAGACTGATGTATGTTGTGGACATTGGACGGAAAGGGTTTGTACACATTAAGGAGGGTTTTCTTTGGTCGAAGAACAGTCTATCTATTTTTGCCCGTCTGCTTGTGCAAACCATATAATGACATGGACAAGGTAATATTGAGATCGATTGATCACCATGCCATAGGAAGGATGTGGGTGCTATGGAGAAAGTGCAAAAGAGGTTTACCAAGATGTTGCCTGGAATGGAATGTATTAGCGATAAGAAGAGGTTTGACAAATTTGGAGTGTTTTCGTTAAAGCATCAGAGGCTCAGGGGTGACCTGATGGAAGTATATAAAATAATGAGAAGCATGGCTAAGATGAATAGTCTGAGTATTTTTCCTACATTTTCCAATGTCAAAAGTTAGAAGGCATACATTTAACATTAAAGGAGACATGTGAGGGAAGGCTTTTTACTCAGAGGGTGTTAGATGCCTTGAATGCGCTGCCAATGGAGGAGCTAGAATCAGATATATCAGCAAAGTTAAAGAGTCATTCAGACATATGATCAGGCAGGATATAAAGGGATTTGGACCATATACAGGCAGATGGAATAAGTTTAGATAGCATTATGTTTGGTGCAGACATGGTGGGCTACAGAACCTAATCCTGTGATGTACTCTTCTACATTTTATGCTTTATGTACTATGTTCTAAGAGTGGTATTCCCTGCCATTGATCAATTATTGAAATATCCTAGTGTTACCATGGGTTAGAGAGATGGTGTGTTGTTCCTCAACTTGTGTTCAAATACATTGGAACACTGTGGCATGCCAGGGGCAGTATAGTCAAAGTTGGAGCAAAATGGAACACTGAAATAAGTATAAAAATCCTGGAAAAACTGAACAAATCAGGCAGCATCTGTGGAGAGAAAAAGTCCAGAGTCATAATGTTTGGCAACGTGAAACTCTGAGTCACAGTTGTTTAAAGGCTGTAGGATGTTGCCGTTTAACAAGAAAATAGTATAAAAAAGCTACTTCCATATAAGCCTTTCCAAAACCTATTCATTCCACTCCAAACCAAACTATAAATGTATGCCTTCTAACTTTTGACATTGGAAAATGTAGGAAAAACACTCAGACTATTCATCTTATCCATGAAATTCTCTGGAATTTCTACAGGACTTGAATAGACCAATGTAATTCAACTTTACTTATACTATTCTGCTGGTTATTTCATAACCTTAACATTGAAATCATGGCAAATGATGCAGAAAATTCAAAAGAAATTTTAAGAATGTAAATTGTAACATAACTCAAAGATGTTTCAGGAAGTGATTGGGGAGGTGCGTTATTGGTTTTGAAAATTGGAAGGACTCTCAACATGCTGACCTATTGTATTTTACTATTGGCATCTAATTAAAGGAACATTCATCTTTGGCATTGAGCACACAGCAGTATTTATTAATATATTTCCATGTCATAGATTCAGCCAACTGAATTACTGCCACCTTCTCATCTAGTGTGCACTGTTGTGTTGCAAAAATCATGGAAGCCAAAGGCAAACTGCCAAACCTCATGTCAATATTACTCTATCTAAGTGAGTGGAAGTGATATTTATCATGTTTATCTTTCTCTAAATCTGGTATATTTCAAAGATTTGTTGTGATATGAAGCCATGTTCAGTAAAGCAAAATGTGTAGAAAAGCAAAATACTAACAAAGCGTGTCTCTATTTCTTAGTTGATTTTCAGCATAGCTTTAACAAATTCTGCTTCTCATTCAGTGTTCAATCTTGACAATCTTGAAAAATGAATAATTTAAAAGGAAAATACTGCAGATGTTGGAAAGCTGAAGTGTAAACAGAAAATGCTGGAGAAATTTAACAGGTCTGGTGATGCCCGAGAAGAGAAATAGAGTTATGTTTCAACTCCAATATTTCTCTGCACTAAAATAATTTTTTCCATCCCCTGCTGATAAAATGTGAGGATTATCTTTAACTGGGATATATCATCATGTTTTTCAGATTCAGAAGTTGTTCACAGAAATGGAAATTCCATAGGATGGGATGGATTTTGATGCACAGGCATGTAATTGCTTAATCGTTTCTCAATGTGGGATTGGGATCCAAGTGGGGTCATGATCTGAAGTTATGGGGTTGCAAGTTCTGAAAGTTGTAATGGCCATGCTGGAACATTGTCTGAGTTGGATCAGCTTGAAGAAGCATCCCCCCTTGAAGAAGCATCTCCTCTCACAGTGTCTCCTCCCTCAACCCTTCACCACCTCTTTCTTAAATTCTTCAAGGGATTGCGACAATTGAAGTGTGGCATCAATTTTCAAAGCTCAAAATGGAAGTCATGAAGGGAGAGAGTTTGCGTTCGGAAGTCTTGCACTATAATGGGTAGCACCCCATCTCTGTGTAGTCCAGATTTAGTACCTACTCCAGGAAGATACATTCGTAATATGGCCAAATAGTTTGGATATCAAGCTGTGAATTCTTCCAATATGCCTGCAGTAGGAAGTAAGGTTGGGAGAGATGCCTGGTCGGCCCAACGTCATGTAGTGTGTTTCCCCTCAAGTTATAGCCTCTGGTAACAGTCTGATGACTTTAGCCAGCAGATATGAGCCATAGAAACAGACATAAATATGTGCCACTCGATGTGGGAGAGAATGAAGCAAGGAATTTGCCTTTGCAGTGGGGTAGTATGAAAGACTTGTTTCCATTTCAAACTATTGATGCTGCTTTTAAAACTGTTTTGAAGTATAATTTTCTATTGTAAATACTTCGTAAATACAACTACAGATCCTGATGCTGAAAATTCCAGCTGGCTTCCAAGGCAAACTATCCTTCACAAATGGTCTTGGAAACAGCATTAAGTACACTGGATCCTACCTTAGTAATCAGAACTATATCAACAATCATTCAAGATAAAGTCACTGAAAATATCATTAGCAACCTAAGTGCATCTGCTTCAACTATTTCATATTCAAATTGCTAAATCTGTGCCACTGCAGAATCAGTAATTTGCATAAGGAATCTGTCACAGAAATACACCAAGCATTCCTTTTGATTTAGAATTTCTGCATGCACTAATTGACCACATTATGTGTATCACTAAACTTTATGTCCTTATGTTTGGGAACATCAATGGACACATGTCTAACATACTTGCAAAAGAATGTGATGTTCTATGTTCCTCATGGAAAAATGGTGGAATGGGATGGGTTTTGCATGCCCCTGCCTGATATGTTTTCCATTAATTGAAATGTGGGAAGGGGGAAACAAGTAAAATTATAGAGGCAGCATAGCTCTGCACTAAGTCACCAACATTAGCTATTTTCCACTCTTCTGGGATCTCAGCTGTGGCTATAAGAGCATACAAGGATCACTGTCAAGGTCCCAGCAATCTCCTCACTTGTTTCCCTTAGTATCCTGGGATAGATCCCATCAGGCCCTCTGAGCTGATCACCTTTAATATTTTTCAAGACCTCCAACACCTCCTCCTTCGTAACATCAACATGCCTCAGAATATCAACAAACCTCTCTCTAATCTTATTAGTATCGATCTCTTTCTCCTTGGTGAGAATCATTATGAAGGATCGAGACTGTGGTGCTGGAAAAGCACAGCAGATCAGGCAGCATCTGAGGAGCAGATCCAGAGAGCAGACCGCGTTACTATGAAGTACTCATTAAAACTTCACCCACTTCTCTTGTTCTGTGCATAAATTCCCTTTTTTGTGCTTGTTACCCTCTTGCTCCCAATATATGTATAACATGCCTTGGGATTGTCTTTTATCCAAGTTGCAACTGACATGTCATGGTCCCTAATAGCCCTCTTATTTTATTGCTTATGTTCATTTCTGTTTCCTTTATAAACTTCAAGGGCCTTGTTTGATATCAATTTTCTAAACATTACATATTCTTCAATTTTCTTTTTGACTAAGCTTTAAATATTGCTTGTCATCCAAAGCTCCTGAATCTTGCCATCATTATCTTTCATCTTCACAGGAATATGTTGATC
This sequence comes from Chiloscyllium punctatum, assembly GCF_047496795.1. Lineage (NCBI taxonomy): Eukaryota > Metazoa > Chordata > Chondrichthyes > Orectolobiformes > Hemiscylliidae > Chiloscyllium > Chiloscyllium punctatum. The sequence goes on from NC_092747.1 coordinate 93,398,144, forward strand.
CTGAACTCTGATCAACTGGCCTTTAAGAGACTCTTACATGTCAGATGTGGATTAACTTTCAAACAGTAGCCCCCAGTCTAATTTTTCCAGTACCTTCCTAACGTTGTTGTAATTCACCTTGCCCAATTTAACATTTTCACTTGAGGACCACTCTTCTCTTTCGTCATAAGTTTCTTAAAATTTATGGAATGATGATCACTGTTCCCAAAACGTCCCTCCATTGAAACTTCAATTATCTGGCCTGGCTTACTCATTCCTCAATATATGTCTAATAAGACCCCTTTCTCCAGTTGAACTTGCTACATATTGTTTTAAGAATTCCTCCTGGATGCACCCAATAAATTCAGCCTCAAGTAAGCTTCTGGTACTAAGGGAATCTTAGTCAATATTATGGAAGTTAAAAGCACACACTATAACAGCCTTTTAACACCTTTCCTTGATCTCCTTACATATCTATTCCACTAATTCCTACTGGATATTGGGAGGCCTATCATAGTAATTATACTTTTCTTACTTGAAAATTCTACTTTTATGGTCTCGCTGGATGAGCCGATCAAGATGCCCTCTCTTCGTACAGCTGTTGTATTTTCCTTAATCAGTGGTACAACTTGCCCACTCTGTTACATCTCTCTACATCTTGTCTGAAACATCTACACCTTGAAACATTGAACTGCCAGTCCTGCCCTTCTGTCAGAGTTGAAAAGTGTGACGCTGAGAAAGCCCGGCAGGTCAGGCAGAATCCAAGAAGCAGGAGAATTGAAATTCACGCATAAGCCCTTCATCAAGAATGTGGAGATGTGGCTGTAGTAGTGGGTTTGCTTCAGGATGTGGGTGAAGAGCTTCGGGGCAGAGGAGATGATCTGGGGGGTGCAGTGAGAGAGAGAGACACTCACTGAGATACTTGTGGAGGGAGGAGGAGAACTTCTTCAAGGTGGGCATCCTTGGAAGAGGCTTTGCAGTAAGGTTACAGTGACTTAGGAGAAAGTCAGGACTGCAGATGCTGGAGATCACAGTCAAATAGTGTGGTGCTGGAAAAGCACAGCAGGTCAGGCAGCATCTGAGGAGTAGGAGAGGGGCTTATGTCTGAAACATTGATTCTCATGAGGAGGGGATATATCCCAAAACTTCGATTCTCCTGCTCGTTGGATGATGCCTGATTTGCTGTGTTTTACCAGTGCCACATTTTTGACTCTGATCACCAGCATTTGCAGTCCTCAGTTTCTCCTGCCCTTCTACCAACCAAGTTTCTATAATGTCTACCATATCGTAGTCCCATGCATCAAAGCTCATCTGCTTTATCAGTTATATCCTTGGATTAAAATAAGTACACTTAAGACCGATTGTATTGCCATGTGCATTAGCCATAAAACTACAAGGGACAGGAGCAGAAATCAGGCCATTCAGCTCATTGAGTCTGCTCCTCCATTCAATCATGGCTGATAGGTTTCTCAACCCCATTATCCCGCTTTCTCCCTGTAACCCTTGATCTCCTTGACAATCAAGAACCTATCTGTCTCCATCTTAAATATACTCAATGACTTTGCTTCCACAGCCTTCTGTGGCAATTAATTTCATAGATTCACCACTCTCTGGCTGAAGAAGTTTCTCCTTATCTCCATTCTAAAAAGTCTTCCTTTTACTCTAAGTTTGTGCCCTCAGGTCCTAGTCTCTCCTATCAATGGAAACATCTTCCCAATCTATTCTGTACAGGCCATTCAGTATTCTGTATGTTTCAATTAGATCCCCCCAACATCCTTTTAAACTCGATCGAGTATAAACCCAGAGTCCACAAATGTTTCTCTTATGTTATGCTTTTCATTCCTAGGACCATTCTTCTGAACCTTCTCTGAACACAGTCCAGGGCCAGTATGCCCTTCCTGAGATATGGGGCCCAAAACTGCACACAATACTCCAAATGTATCCTGACCAGAGCCCTATAGACCCTTGGAAGTACATACCTTATTTTACATTCAAGTCCACTCAAAATAAATGCCATCATTGCATTTGTCTTCCTAATCACTGACTCAACCTACAAGTTTACCTTGAGAGAATCTTGGGTAGAACTACCAAGTCTTTGCACTTCAGACTTCTAATTTTTCTTCCCATTTAGAAAACAGTCCATGCCTCTATTCTTCCTGCCAAAGTGCATGATGTCTCACTTCCCCATGTTGTACTCCATCTGACACCTCTTTGCCCAATCTCCTAACCTGTCCAAATCTTTCCAAAGCCTCCCTGCCTCCTCAATGCTACTTGTCCCTCTGCCTAGCTTTGTATCATCCGTAAACCTAGCCAGAATGCTCTCAGTTCCTTCACCTAGATAGTAATGTCTAAAGTGAAAAGTTGTGGTCCCAACACTGAGCCTTGCAGAATACCACTTATCATCAGCTGCCATTCTGAGAAAGACTCTTTTATCCTTACTCTCTGCTTTCTCCCAGACAGCCAAGCTTCTATCCATGCTCACATCTTGTCTCTGACATGATGGGCCCTTATCTTACTCAATTCGTGGTGCTGGAAGAGCACAGCAGTTCAGGCAGCATCCAACGAGCAGCGAAATCAACATTTCGGGCAAAAGCCCTTCATCAGGAATAAAGGCAGTGAGCCTGGCTGCCTTTATTCCTGATGAAGGGCTTTTGCCCGAAACGTCGATTTCGCTGCTCGTTGGATGCTGCCTAAACTGCTGTGCTCTTCCAGCACCACTAATCCAGTATTTAGTTTCCAGCATCTGCAGTTATTGTTTTTACCTTATCTTACTCAGTAGCTTCCTGTGCAGCACCTCGTCAAAGGCCTAATTGAAGGCCAGGTAGACAATATCAATTTCTCTTTGGTCTAACCTGCTTATTACTTCATCAAAGAATTCTAGCAGATTTGTCAAGCATGATCTCCCCTTGCTGAAACCATGCTGACTTTGCCTATTTTACCATACACTTCCAAATATTCAAAAATGTCATCCTTCACTATGGATTCCAGGATCTTACCCACAACCAAGGTTAGGCGAATTGATCTGTCATTTTCCGTCTTTTGCCTTACTCCTTTTTTAAACAGGGGTGTCACGTTAACGATTTTCCAGTTCTCTGGGAACCTCCCTGATTCTAATGATTCATGAAAGGTTACCATTAACGCCTCTGTTATCTCCCTTCGGACTTTTATGTGTAGATCATCTGGTACAGGTGACTTAGACACCTGAAGGCCATTTAGTTTTTCTAGCATCTCTCCTTGGTGGTGGCCACCATACTTACCTGTGCCTCCTCAATCTCTTGAATGTTTGGGATATAGCTCTGTCATTCTTCTTATTGGGCTTATTTTACTTAATGTCTGCCTTCTCCTCTATCACACCATATGCTGACCTATTGTTCTGTTTCCGACCTCCCTGCCACATTAATTTAAAAACACCTGAATCATTTTAGCAAACTTCCCTGCCAGGACATTGATCCCCTTCCAGTTTAGGTGCAACCCATCCTTCTTGTAAAAGTCCCATGTACCTCTGAATAGATCCCAATGATCCAGATATCTGAATCACTCCCTTCTACATCAACTCTTTAGCCATGCATTCAACTATATTACCTTACTATTTCAGGCCTCACTAGCATGTAGAAAAGGGAGTAATGTGGAATTTACAATGCTTGAGGTCTTGATTTTTATCTTCTTACTGAACTCCTTAAATTCTGGGGCAGCATGGTGGCTTAGTGGCTAGCACTGCTGCCTTACAGCGCCAGGGAACTGTGTTCAATTCCCATGTCGGGTGACTGTCTGTGTGAAGTTTGTGTGTTCCTCCCATGTCTGTGTGGGTTTTCTCTGGGTGTTCTGGTTTCTTTCCACAATCCAAAGATGTACAGGTCAGGTGAATTGATTGTGTTAGGTGCATTAGTCAGAGGTAAGTATAGGATGGGGGCATGGGTTACTCTTCGGAGGGTCGGCATGGACTTGTTGAGCCAAATGGCCTGTTTCCATATTGTAGGGAATCTAATCTAATCTAATTCCCTTTGCAGGACCTCATCTCTCTTTCTGCCTACATCTTTAGTACTAATATGGACCAGAATCTTTGTCTGCTTACCTTCTCCTTTAAGAATGTTCTGTGCCCGCTCAGAGACATCTTGCCTCAAAGATGTTCAATAGTGAGTCCATCCACAGCTCCAGACAGTCCACGTGGCAAATCAGGAGCTGCAACTGATCATAATTTCTGCAAACCTGGTCACCATGGACACTGGAAGCATCCTGATCTTCCACATATTGCATAAGATGATTATATAGTGTAGGAGCAAAGGGCTTCAGATACCTGGATTATTGTGATCGCTTCCAGGGCACATGAGAACTGGACAAGAAGAATGGATTCCTGAATGGAAGGTACACCAATACCCTGGTAGAAAACTTTGCCAGTGCCACTCAGATGTTTAAACTAGCTTGACAGGGAAGTACGGAAACAGAGCAGTAGGTCAGCATGTGGTTTCATTGAGGAGGTCAACATTAAGTTTACCATTATAAAGTTTAGCAACTGCAAATGATAAATTAGGAACCAATCACATAACTTTACCCACCACTCACCAAAATCAGATTTCTAACATTGCTCTCTATTCCTAACAAAACTGCAAACCACAAAGTAAGCACTTTATATTCTATCACCCTCCAGACTACCCTCACTCAGTATCTGGACCTGACTCCTGTACAGTCAATCTTTTGTCACTTTTTGAACCCTGATGTTATGTTCGGAGCACAGCCTTTGGATTCAGCCTTGTTTTGTTCTATTCTGCTCCCCCCACTGTTTGAACTGACCTCTGTCCTGGCCCCACTCATCAAGCATGTAGAAGCTATTGTTTCCCCAGTTACATTTTCAGCTCTCTTCTTAATCCTCCACACATTTCTTGCTGGCTACTTTCTTTCTTTACATTCTGCTTTGCCTACACACTCACACACCATATTCATTCACCTTTCCCTAGTTACCGAACATGAGAATAATTGAAGTTTACAGGCAGAAACAAATGGTACAGTAATATCACACTAGGGACAACTTGCAATAGAGGCAAATTCACTAGGGGCTGAATATTATTTTGATACATTTGTGTGCAGTGAATTTTTTTCCCATAGTGTTTCAGCCACAATCTTCAAGCAGGTCTCTGAAATCATTCCAGAATCTATCACTAGCTTCTTTGTAACAGCACCAAGCAAATAAACTGTGATCCAAAATGGAAAAAGAATAACAGTAACATAATAATTGAATATTATTAAAATTGAATTGGAGCAGAGTGATGCAATGTCCCATTTATCTGCTATATGCGTCGAGTATTTGTAGACATTTCAACATATGCCATTCTGTTTCGTCTTGGTTTCCAAACTGAAACATAGTTAAGTGCTCTTGATGCCACATACTGGCAGTACCTTTAGCTCCTCCATGAAACTTCCTAAGTGTTAGCACTTCGATTTGGTCTTTGGCATGCTGATCATGTAACGTTGTGAATGAGATTCTTCACCCAGAACATAAATTAATTGTTCAAGGTCTTTAGTAACATCTGCTGTCACTACCATATTGACTGAGCACATTTGTGTGTGCATTTGGTTTGCTTCAATATTTCCTGGTTCTGGTTAGATTCTTTACATATTGAAGATTCATAATGTAACCTGCTGTGATCCATTGTTGCTTTTCTCTAACTAAAGATTTGCACAGCATCATTTCCAAGATGAACCATGATGTTGAAGGCAGCGGAAGTAGATGGTGAATTCTATCACAGGAAACATGGATATCATATGTCGTAAACCATATGCACACTATGTGTAAATATTTCACTATTCACTGATCCATTCTTGATTATTTAGTTTATTTGTTCATGGGATGGTGGTATTGCTGGCTAAGTCAGTAGTTATTATGCAATAGAAAGTAGTAGGGGGATACATACTGGAACTATTGCAGTCATTGCATGTAGGGACATAATGTTGTTAGAATTTTTTTTCCAGGGTTTTGACCCAACATTACTGAAGGAATGGTAGTGTTAATCTACATTTCAATGGGGTGTGATTTGAAGACGAACTTGCACATAATGGTATTCCCTTGCATCTGCTTGCCTTGTTCTTTAAGGCGGTTGTGGTTGTAGGTTTATAAAGTGCTGCCCAAGGCACTGTGGTGAGTTAAAAACAATGACTGCAGATGCTGGAAACCAGATTCTGGATTAGTGGTGCTGGAAGAGCACAGCAGTTCAGGCAGCATCCAAGTAGCTTCGAAATCGACGTTTCGGGCAAAAGCCCTGAAGGGCTTTTAACCGAAACGTCGATTTCGAGGCTACTTGGATGCTGCCTGAACTGCTGTGCTCTTCCAGCACACTAATCCAGACTCTGGTGAGTTGTTGCTGTGTATCTGGAGATGATATACACTGCTGCCACTGTGCATCAGTGGTGGATGCAGTGAATGCTGCAAGTGGTAAATGGGGTGTTTGGACTGCTTTATCCTGGTTTGTGTTGAGCTACCTGAGCATGATTAGAGCTGCAGTAATCCAGGAAACTGGGGAGAATTGTATCACACTCTTGACTTGTGCCTTTAAGACTGTAGACAAATATCAGGGAGACAAGAAGCAAGTTACTCACTGCAGAATTCCTAACCTCTCACTTGCTCTTATAGCCACAGTATTTTATATGGCAGGTCCAATTAAGTTTCTGGTCAACAGCAACTCCAGGATATGCGTAGTGGTGCATATTCAGTGATGATAAAGCCATTGAATATCAACAAAAGATTACCAGATTCTCACTTGACTTATTTTGTTCTTGCCAGCACTCAAGTGGTACAAATGCTTACCACTGATCGGTTCAAGCTAGGTTGTTGCATCACACTTGTTGCATTTGGATATGGATTGCTTCAGTATCTGAGGAGTTAAAGGGTCACAAGAATTTTTACAGTATGGAAAGAGGCCTTTCAGTCCATCATGTTTGCACCAGTTATCGAACATCTATTTCTTCTAATTGTCTCATCCTTTTAAATTCCAATCTACACAAGGGTAAGCTACTTTCCCTTATATGAAAATCACTTCATATCCTGGATCAACGAACCTTCTCTGCACTGTCTCCAACATCTTAATATCTTTCCTTAGATCAGAGGACCAAAACTGTTCACAATATTTCAGCTGTAATCTGACTAATTTCTTACATAGTTATAGGAAGACTTCCTTCTTTTTGTACTTCATTCTCTTTGAAATTCCTCTTTATTCCAGCAGATCAAGAGGCCATAACATTAAACTCACTTTTTCCAAGACAATGCTCGGAAGTATCAAAGCATTGTGGGAGTCTGGAAGTCTCGGTCTAGAAGGGCTGACACATGTCTCACTGAGTTTTCCAAAGAAGAGCAGGGACATCACTCTTCTGCCCTGTTCAACATTGATCCCTCAAACAGCATTCATGAACCTGGAAAGTAAAGTATCGCAAATGATAAAAATCCAAAACACAGACATAACATGCTGTAAATACCTTGCAGATTGAGCAGCATCTGTGGAAACAAGCAGTTATATTACCATATGCTCCCCTTTGCTGAATTTATTTCTCCTGTGTCTTTTCCAGCATGTTCTGCTTTTAACAATCCCATGCTGGTTATTTGTTAGTCTCACTGCTGCTGGTGAAGCCTTACTCTGAGAATGTTAGCTATCATGGTTTCCTATATTTACATCAGCAGGGCAGACTCATTTAACCAAACACCTCCTGCAGTGTTGTACAGGTCGATGATAGAGGTTTTAATTCCCAGACTGCGATTAAGTTCTGCAGAGTAACATTTTACCGTGGGGAAATTGCACTCCAGTATCTTGTGTCTCAAAAAGGCAAGCAATGAAAAGTTAGCAAAATAAAAAAAAGTTCTCTTTTTGTCTCTAATGCATATTTCCTTTCATGTCGATCCAAAAGCATTAATGTTGGTTATTCACCCAAGCCACTCAGATTTAAAATTGAGGTTATTAGTGGAGTCAACCTTAGTGGATTGTTCTGGATTTTTACTTTAGTTGCCTGCCCAATGAAACAAGCTAAAGTTGCAACCAGTCAATGGTCTGCAGTTATGGTGAGTGAGTTGAACCACCTGGGAAATGATTGAAATTAACGCCCTCTCTCAATTATTTGTCTGCAGGCAGTTCAATTAATTCATTAATTTTTACCAGAAACAAAGAAGAGTTCAACCATGCAAAGCCTGGTTTGTTAACTTCAGCAAGAAATAAAATGTCAATGGAATGTTGGAACAGAGTACAGGATAAATATAGTATTTTCATGGAGTCAACATGGACTGTTCAGGTCAAAAGATTTGCTCCTTGTGTTTTAATTTTAACTGAACTGTCTTGGCTTACTCCAAGTAAGGAAAGGATTTTTTATAAATTGTGGCTTTCATCAGTTGGGCCTGGTGCAAATAGTTTACAGAACTATTTAAACCGAGTCAGAAGCCACACAATACCAGGTTATTGTTCAACAGATTTATTTGAAATCACAAGCTTTCAGAGCACTGGTCCTTCATCAGGTGAAGGAGCAATGCTCTGAAAGTAGTCATGATTTGGAGATGCTGGTGTTGGACTGGGGTGTACAAAGTTAAAAATCACACAACACCAGGTTATAGTCCAACAGGTTTAATCGGAAGCACTAGCTTTCGAAGCGCTGCTCCTTCATCAGGAAGCTAGTGCTTCCAATTAAACCTGTTGGACTATAACCTGGTGTTTTGTTATTTTTATATTTGAACACTCTGAAAGCTTGTGATTTCAAATAAACCCATTGGACGACAACTTGGTGTCGTGAGACCTCTGACTTTGTCTACTCCAGTCCAACTCCAGCACCTCCACATCAATTAAACTGAGCCATATGGGAAAAGTCCACATCAATTTCTACTTTCTTGATGTGCAGAGCATATTTTCCACCCTCCCCCTCAAAAGCAGACACCCCATTGACCAAGATGAAGACAAATTTAAAAGATTAGCTTGTAAGTTTCATGAAATGGCACTGAAATTGTCCCTACCCTACAAATGCAAACATAGATTACTTCAATATATAACACAAATGACCAGATATGCTCAAACCAATCAGCTACTTATAACAATCAAACCTCCATCTGTACATAATTCCTTGGCTCCAGTTCATCTGTAACCACACAGTAGCTTGGTGGTTAGCACTGCAGCCTCACAGCACCAGGGATCCAGGCTAAATTCCAGCCTTAGGCAACTGTCTGTGTGGAGTTTGCACATTCTCCCATTGTCTACGTGGGTTTCCTCCCATGATCCAAAGATGTGCAGGTCAGGTGGATTAGCCATGATAAATTGTCCATAGTGTTGGGTGCATTCGTCAGAGGGTATTGGGTCCAGGTGTGTTGCTGTTCGGAGAGTCGGTGTGGACTTGTTGGGCTGAAGGGCCTGTTTCCACACTGTAGGGAATCTAATCTAATCTAAATCATACTTCAACAACTGGTCAGTTTACCTGCCTTCAAAACATGCAGCAAATCTTCCAACAACCCGGGGTTCTAAAACAAACATTTTTTTTCTCTCATTTCAGTCCAAAATTAAAATTATAGAACTGGACTTTATTAGTAGAGTGTTCAAGAATCTTAGACTATTTCACAATATAGTATTTACTGAACATGGAAGAGTTACTTTAATTAAGGTGGTCAGTTTATTTAAAGCCACATGATACACTTGAAATTTTTTTATATGAAGCAAAAGCTTATTTATTTTTCTTCTTTTTCCTTGTCGTGTTCTCAGCTCACTTTTTCTTAAAACATTGCTCTCATGATGATGGACAGTGCGTTGGGCTGTAATCACTCTTCATCTCCTCCCCTAAATTGCTATTTCAAATGTATCAGTCCTGACAATAAAGGTTTCAAGTCTGTAACTTAGTTGTCTTTATTCACTGTTCACACATGACCACGTTTATAGAAAGGGCCAGTCAGTCAGGTTTGAGGAAAGCATGCTGGCTGATTTGCTCTTTCTTACACTGGGATTATTGGGGCTTCCTTGCTACCTCCTATGTTCTGGTTAAGTCAATATCGTGCACACCTAAAGAAAAACTTACAATTATTTGTATTCATAAACCGCATGATTTAAAGTTCATTTAAATTCATCTCAAAGGGCAACTGGAAAATAATCAAATCAGAATTAGTGAATCAGGGACTCAGGGAATTGGTGCAATTTATTCAATTGGACCACACAATTACTTTTTAATAAAGATTCATGGATGAAGCTAATTATATTACTGATGTCAAATCCAACAAATGAATAATAGTTAAATTCATAAAATGTTTAATTGAAGTGCAGAAGTCTGGATTTATCGATTTAATCTTTATTCCATCGCACAGTGTCAAGCCATTTTTGTCAGTGTGTACATTTCTTTTTGTAAGCATTTCTGACTTGAGAAGAAATTCCTGAGTAACTAATTCTGCGATATTTTGACTAGTTTCTCTCAGTAAGTGCTGGGGCTCACAAACCTTTAGCAGGGAATGTTGAGGACAACTTTTGTTCCTGTGTGAAACTCCTATCAGTTGGTATTAATTCTCTTTAGGTTTTGCAGTGTCTATTACTTTTCTATGTTGCCGTACATTAAGCACTCTGGAGACAAATTGTGATCCAGTTGTAGTGTGGAGGAAATTTTAATATAACTCACACATGCAGCAACATTCAGATCAGGTGCCATGTAGATCTCACTCTCGATTAAAGTTTATTGGTCAGAGCTTCAAAGTAACATTCTACCTGATCTGGTATCTCTGATGCCTGGCAAGTGCAGCTGCAAAAACTCTGTCTAACTTTTTGAGAATGGCAATACCACCCAGAAGGAAGTTCTTTCTCCAAAATAAAACAAAGAACTGCAAGTGCTGAAGTAAGTACAGATGGACAGCCCTTTATCCGAAATCCCAAAATCCGAAAAGCTCCGAAATCCAAAGGTTTATTTGTGAAGTTTTTTTCTCATGAACAAAGTTGTTTGGTGTGCAAACAGTTAACCCAACTCCACTCCCACTCGATGCATGTCATTCAAATGTGATGCAGGGTGGGTGGGGGTGGAGGGGGGAGTGGTGTATGGCCCAGCCCTGATAGGCATCAATTCTGTCTCAGGGACTGTAGTACTCACAGAGAGTCTACTGTTCAGTAAGTTTTTTTTTTATTGCACTGTTGAACTGTCAAATATTCTGAATTCAAAAAATTCCAAATTCTGAAAACCAACCAGTCCTGAGCATTTTGGATAAAGGGTTGCATACCTGTACTTCCTCTTCATGATAATTTGAAAATAATTGTAACATTGAGCATAGTGAAAATTTTCTAGTTACCTAGAGTGGAACCCCAGAGTGGCTAAATGGTTCAATGCTCTGAAAGATATTTTGGAAGGTCTAATAATGCGTACATTGAAATAAAACAAGTGACAGAAATCAACTATCAGTTATCCATGGCAATCATGTGACCACATGCACTTCAGTGCAAATCCAATGCATTTCAAATTCCGCTATTGGTTTCTTGCCAGACTTGATCCATTCATTCAAACAATGAAAAAAATTGAATGTTTTACTGTTAATTATTTTTCTCTATACTTCAAGCCAATTGCATTTTGAGTTAGCATCTATTCCAAGAGATCTTCTGTTGCAGATCTATTACAATAAATCACAGTATATTAAGTGCACTTCAACATAGGAAATCAGAAAGAAAAAGCAGAAGACTTCTTTCTGGGAGTTTGATTTTGCAAAGTAATAGAGTATCCCGCGTACAAGTTCAGGAAAATCACACTCAAGTCTATGTCAACTTTACAGAAAGTCTCATCAGTCAGGAGTGTGGTGGCTGTATAGGACTTTGGTTAGGCCACTGTTGGAATATTGCATGCAATTCTGGTCTCCTTCCTATCAGAAAGATGTTGTGAAACTTGAAAGGGTTCAGAAGAGATTTACAAGGATGTTGCCAGGGTTGGAGGATGTGAGCTATAAGGAGAGGCTGAACAGGCTGGAGCCTTTTTCCCTGGAGCATCGTATGAGGGGCATGGATACGATAAATAGACAAGGTATTTTCCCTGGGATCGGGGAGTCCAGAACTAGACGGCATAGATTTAGGGTGAGAGGGGAAAGATATAAAAGAGACCTAAGGGGCAACTTTTTCACACAGAGCGTGGTACATGTATGGAATGAGCTGCCAGAGGAAGTGGTGAAGGCTAGTACAATTGCAACATTTAAGAGGCATTTGGATGGATATATAAATAGGAAGGGTTTGTAGGGATATAGGCCGGGTGCTGGCAGATGGGACTAGACTGGGTTGGGATATCTGGTTGGCATGGATGGGTTGGACTGAAGGGTCTGTTTCCATGCTGTACATCTCTATGACTCTATTACTCTATAATATTCCCCACGTGTCTGGATCGGTGCAGGACCATCAGCACATGAGAAAGTTGATACCATCTGAGACAAAGCAACTTGCTTTGTTGACACCACATCCAGAAACATCCATTTCCTCCAGTAACACCAGCGTATACTATCTAGAAGATGCACTGCAGAAATTCACCAAATATTATGATACAATATCTTCAAAACCCATGACCAAATCCTTTTGGAATGACAAGGGCAGCAGATACATGGAAGTACCATCATCTGCACATGACCTTTCTGGACACTCTGCTGATGCACACTGAACAAAACCTCCAAACCTGTTCAATAATCTGGAACACATTTTCAAAATGCCAAAGGTTTGTTCTATGATGCATTTAGTGTTCATATGACATTTATTTCAGCAGTCCTGGGCATTGTCACTTGGATTTCTATAAAGCAGCATCAGCCATGTATTAAGAAGGGTATTGCTATTCTTAGAGCAGACAGCTGGTAAGCCTGCTTTAAGGAGCGCAGAGCCCAGTGAAGGTGGATTGCCACAGGATGAACATTTCATTGCAAATGCCTGGGAACCATATTTACAGCTGAATAAATGTCTCTTCACAGTTGCTTACTAGCATCATGTGGTGAGCATTGGAAAATGCTGATGATTGTTGAATATTCTTCAGTTATCATTGGTGCTTTAACTGCCACATGCGTACACTCAATTATGTCCTACACCTGAGGGAAGCCTCCAAGTACAAGCAGCCCCTCATTCTGATCCAGTGATATTGCTGACAGAGTTATCACAATTGGTGATATAAGTCACTGACCACTTGTGTACTGAGAACCGTAGCACACTGTAGGATTTGGCAGCAATACTGTTTGAATTTGTGAGTACAGTACTGCAAATGACAGTGGCCACCATGTCAATTTCACTTACAATAGACTTTGGACATTTGATGTGACAATCTCTTGCTCCGGAAGCATTCAGTCATGGAAACTGTACACGCTCACTGCCTGAATGTACTGTTATGTGGGTACATTCTCCTCCTGCGACCTCAGTCACTATTATCCTCTTTATTGCTTTAATATTTTGTACTTTCCTCTTTGCTGCTAACCTCTCTGCAATGTGCTTTTCTGCCACATCCCTGTCTACCACTTCCATCACTACTAATCCCCTCCATGCAGTTACAGATCTATACAGAGATATATGTGTGCAATAATTTTACTATTAAGAGTTTTATGTGATGCTTTAAAATGCCTATTCCATGCTGTGACTCTAGTTTCCACCTATCTCTACAGCTTTGTTTATTTATTTGAATCCATATCTAGGCTTAACCAAATAATACAACGCAAATCGATAGTAATCAAACTCTCACAACCGAATACAGAACAATTCAATATTATTCTCAGCATTAGCAGGTAGAATTATATATAAGCAGGTTTATGCACCCAATTAAATCTGTCAGACAACAAATTGGAGCTGGCTTTTAGACTAAACTCGATTTTTGCCCATTTTAAACCCCATTAATACCGAAACCTGCTTTTGTTTAATTCAATGTTAAAATTCCTTCTTAGCTTCTGACCTCGTTGAGCTGTAACATATGTTTACTTTTAAGCAGGTATGTATGTTAGCATGACAGCAACTATTATCCACTAATGTACAATAAGAAATGGAGTCTCAGTGCAATCTATCTATTTTGAATGGCAATAAATAACATATAGCAACACTATTATATTCAATCAGTTAAATTTAGAAGCAAAATCAGGAAACAGTAAAGTACACATTGGTTTTCTGATACACACTCATTTAATCTGAGCGCTAGCTCATTTCAACTGAGTGGGCTAATGGCAATAAAATAATTTCATCAGAAAATCCAAGTTAGAAAGTAACTTATTGTATAAGTACTTAACAGAGAAATAAGTATAAAGTCGACATACCCTTTCACAATGTATTTATTACACAATCACATAAATTGCCATCCATTTAAAAGGAAATAATCTTTGTAGATGTTTTAATTAAATGTGCATGTGTAATATCATTCTAATGTCAGCCTGAAGTACAAATGACCAACTAAATATTTAATTGAGCTAATGCATCACAAAGAAAATCTATTGCAACTGGTGCCCATTTTGTCAATTAACCAAGATCAAAAGCTCAGCTGGAGGAAACGTCTGCTTCTTATTCAGATGAGCAAATTTACAGCAAATGATGGTTTCATTAAATAAAGTAACTTTTGAATATATGCTGCAGTTTAACAGATGATGAACTTCCCAATAAGTATTGTTTTTTAATTCATTCAATGACTAGGTTTGATTGTACATTTTGTTCCTAATTGTTCCTGAGAAGATAGTAGTGAACTATCTTGAATCATTATAACGTCAAGGCATACCTATTGTGTTCTTTATATTAAATTCCAGAATTATGATTCAGTGACAATGAAGGAAAGAATTATGTATCTCAAAGACAGGATGGTGTATGACTTAGAGGGGAGGTTCATAGTATTCCCATACAGGTGCTACCTTGTCCTTTTAAGTGATAGAGGTCATGGCCCCTATTTTCATCCTTGGGTCTAATGCATGAAGTTGGCAGGGTATCTAGAGGATGTCTCAATGAACATGTCCTTTAACAATGGCAGCCCTCATTTCATATTTTCAATCTGTGGGTTTGAAGATTTGATTCGAATCAAAGAAAGTGAGGACTGAAGATGCTGGAGATCAGAGTCAAAAACTGTGACACTGGAAAAACACAGCAGGTCAGGCAGCAACCAAGGAGCAGGAAAGTTGATGCTTTAGGCATAAGCTCTTCATCAGCCTGATGAAGGGCTTATGCCTGAAATGTTGACTCTCCTGCTCCTCGGATGCTGCCTGATTGGCTGTGCTTTTACAGCACCATGCGTTTTGACTTTGATTGGGAATCAGATCCCTGGAGGATCCTGCTAATTCCTGAGCTGGTCTGGGTTATCATGGACTCCTGCAGGTTATGCTTAAAGTTTAAAATGAATGATTGAAATAAAAAACACTCTCCTGCCCTCACCCCCTCACTCCCCTCACTCTTCACACCTTATCCATGCTGTCTAATTCCATGTACCCATCCAAGGCCACAACTGAAGTCCCTGTACCCATATCCCCAGGCCACATAGCCAATGTACCAACTCATGCCCATTTATTGTTGCCCATCATTACATCGTGTCAATATTTATGCACCTAATGCACCTAACCATCCACCAAGGCATCTTATATACCTGTACCAAGCTATGTACAGCTTACTATTCATCATGGCCTGTCATGCCCACTTCAACACTCTCCACCAACTTCTGTCCATCATTCACAAACCCTCATAGACCAAAAACCACACTATGCCCTTCTATCCATCTTTGATGGCTCCCTAAATTGTTCCTTATGTTGTTTATTGCCTATGCCGACTCAGTACCAATTTATTCACACCGATGATTTGCTCTTCCTTCTCCATTTCAACTCACCTCAAGCCCACCATATGCATACCTCAAGAGGCATGCTGAAAGCAAAGTCTTCCACTGTTGATATCACTCCTGACAAAAAAAAATATCATTGATAGAGAAAACTTTCAATGCATTAGAATTCCTTTAACTAATCCCTTAAGCAAGCAAGGATCTTGTTCATCTGCTCAATCCGGCAAGTGCTAAATCCCTTCCATAAGCAGATATTTCCATTGCACAAGCAGTTAGAGGTGTTTATCAAAATGCTCACTTTTGTGCATCTCCATGTGAGAATAATGGTTTGCGAAATCAGTCAAGCAGCATACTTTTGTAATGGCTTATGCCTACAGAATCTAAAATACCAAGTTTATTTTTGTAATGCCATGCATCTTTTTGAACAGTTTCTTGATGGCTTTGACAGTTCAGTTACAGCTTTGGCAGTCTTAATCATCCTTCTGGTCATCATCAAAGTGATTGAAGGGGTCATCAGCTGTTCTTTCCTGTGACATTTGCTCAACATTAACTTATTCATTGATATGCAGCTTGGGCTCTAACTCAACTTCTAACCACTTTTCAAGGTTTGGCCCAGACATGCACAAAAGAGCTTGACTGCAGAAGTGAGACGAGAGTGACTCAAGGAGGCTGAGTGTGGCATCAAGGATCCCAAGCAAAACTGGAGTTAATGGAAATTAAGGGGGAAACTCTCTGCTGGTTGGAGCCATACCTCATTCAAAACAAAATCACTGTGATTATTAGATTTCAATCATATTTGTCCCAAGATATCACTGCAGGTCTTCCTTGGGGTAATGTCCCTCTTCCGCCTCATCGATGACCTTCCATTCATCAAAAGGTAAGTGGTGCAGATTTACACAGATGGTTATAAAATGCGCAACATTTTTCATGGTACACTAGACACTGAACTAGCTTGTATCCATATGCAAGACCGGGACACCATCCAGGCTTGGGCTGAAAAATGGAAAGTAGCATTCATGTCACACATGTGTCAGGCAATAAGATAGAATTCAGCTATTTGTTGTTCAATAATATCACTATCATGGACATCCTCACTATCAACATCCCAGAGGTTACCATTGATCAGAAACTGAACTACATTAGCTATATAAGCAATAAGGCCATAAAAACAGGTTAGAGGTTAGGAAAATTGTTATGAGTAATCACTTGCTGACTTCGCATCTACAAGGCACAAGTCGGAAGTATGATGCAATGTTACTCACTTGCCTGGATGAGGACAAATCCAACAACCCACAGAAAACTCAACACCATCCAGGAGAAAACACCACAGCATTTCATTTACCAATCATTTCACTAAACAGTCATTTCATTTACCACCAATACAGAGTAGTTATTATTGTGCACTATGGACAAGTTGCTCTGCAGAAATTAACCAATGTTCCTTAGACAGCACCATCTAAACTTACAATCGCTGTCTTCAAAAAGAATAAATTCCACCAATGCATGTGAATACCACCTTCTGCAAGTTCGTCTCCAAGTCGCTCACCATCTTGACTTGAAAATAAGCTGTTCCTTTAGTATCGTTGTATTGTTAAGTGATATTGCTGCTAATGCATCATCAAGCGTAGCTATCATTATTCTTTATGCTGATGTCTCATTATTTAATCGACAGATTTGTACACTGCCATTTCAGTGAAGTGCATTTTAAATGTTAAGGGTCAACAATCTGTTCCCCATTGGAAGCATTACATTGATGAGGCAATTGTGTTGAAATCAATTCCAGCAGAGCTCAACTGTATTTCTCTTTTTGCAATATTCTTTCCACAAGCTGATTGCACGTGGGTTTCCATGGACCATCAGATGAGGAAACTGCCCACCCCTAAGTCTTTTAATTGGTACCATAGAAGGTCTCCGCCAATGGACTCCTAAACCTCAACCCCCATCTCCTTGTTAGGGTCTGCCAACTCGTTGGTGAGAAAATCAGACACTAACCTAAATTAATCTTAGGTCACAGGGTCCTAAAATGCTGGTAAGCAGCCAATCTCTGCTTGGTTGACTGAACCCTGAGGTGAGAGGTCAGTCCTGATCCAGGAGATCAAATATTCATTCTCCATATTTTTAATGGCCTTTGGTATAGGAGAGACAACTTTTTCCTGAGCAGTTTCTCCTTCCCTAGCTTACAGTAAGGAGCTGGAGAATCTGGTACCCATATAATGCAGCCACAAAGCTAATTGTACTCTTCTTATTCTGGAAAACAAAATGAAGCAAAGTGAGTTAAGAAATGGCAATTACAACAAACTCATCACTTTCCTATTTGGAGGAACATTTTTGCTTCCTTCTGAATATATTTTTCTTTCACATGGTGAAATGATTTTGCAGGCCATCTTACAACTAAATAATAATTTTTTAAAATTCTAACAAGTGAATAATAAAGATTGTTTGGTTTTGGAAACAATTTTTTTTATTTCTTGACCAACAAAATCTTTTATATATGACTTGTGCATATATAAAATATACCCATGGTCCACTCTAGGTTTTCCATTTACCAAAAGGTCTACTGATCTTAATTTTCTTTTCTTTAGTCAGGACTTCTTCTATCTGGTTAAAATATCACTTTCTGGTTCATTTTTACATTATAGCAGAAGAGATTCCATTCCAAAAAAATCTATATAGATGAATTGTTTGCTCCTGATAGGGATCCAAAGGATTTTTTTGCGCTCTTGGCTAAGATATTAAGCTGTGATATGAACAGCTGTGATAAGATTAACTTATGATATTTTACTGAATGCAGTTCACAGTGGTGACAAGAGAGTTTAGCAATAGTGAGTGGTGCAATTGTTTTGCCATTGGTTAATGTTTTCAAAAGTTTATATGGTTCTAATACTTTTAACCAGTAATGTTCCAATTGCTGATGCACAAAACTATCAAACATAATTGTTGCTTTCATTGCATTTCTCTCAGCAATTGAATTCCTTTTGGCACATTTTTGTTTCAAGATTGCATTGATTCTTAGAAATACATGTTGAGCAATTCAATTAATCTGTGTTATCTTACCTTGTTGATTATATGGGAGCTCTTGGGCATTTTTCATCTTTTATTTTCTTATGTGCAATACACTTCTTTTGTATTGTTCTGATCAAGATGGGAAAATACCATCCACTTCACAGGTTACAACATAATTTAATTGATTTACTCACATATTGATATGGCTAATCACATCCCTTCTTTTCATTAGACTTTTAAAATATCCGTATCAAGTCCATTCTGCTATAACTTGTGTTACTTCAACATGAATTGGCTTTAACAAAATTGACAAATTTAGACTGCTGTTTTGTAGAGCACAAACTTTCCTTACCAGTGTTGGCTATAATGCGATTCCAGCCCAGTTAGTTTAAATGGCATGGCTATTGCGCTACTTTCTTGTAACACGAGATCACACAGGAACAGAACTGTCAGAATCAACTGTATCTCAATGAACTAAGATTATTTTATTTATTATAAACAAAACTTGCTCAATGGTAATGGAAAAAACAGTGAACACACTTCATTTGTAATTTGAAAATATAAGTGTTTATTCCTCTAAATTTTGAGCAAACGCTCATATATGCACACTGGCTAAATGAAGAAAAATTGATTTCTCCACAAGAAGTTCACTTTGAAGAGTTAGAAATGCTTCTGACCAATAAGTCTTAGTTCTTAAAGACAAACAAAAAGGATAAAGTGTGAATGTTTAGTCAACTGTAAGTCTGACATTCTGGTGTATAAAGATGGATGTCACCAGACAGATCCAGATGGGATGATTCCCAATGATGCTGTTCAGTACTGAGGATTGCTCTGGAATCTCTGAGGATAATCCAAGTTCAGACTGGGCCAGGGTCCAGGTACCAGACAGGACAAATTTTTTTTTTGTTTCCGAAGCAGTGTAGCTGGACTGGGAGACTCTTTTTGTTTCCGAAGGCTGGCCACTCACTGAAAAATACTAACAATCTCCAAAGGAAAAGCTGCAACTTGAAAATCATAAACCCAACTGGAGGCACTGCAGGAAACAAGCTGTTATTGCAAGATCTTTCTCTTCCAAGAATTGTCTTGTTAAAAATAAACTATTCCACTGTCCTTTCATTAACTTAATTTTTAAAATTCCCTAGGTATCAACAAGCCCACTCTCTGAAAGCACTATAATGATGTAGATGAAATGAAATTGTACAAGCAGCAATAGTGTATAATCCTTAGTTGTCAACGGCCATGTTATCTAAATGAATGGGTTAGAATACAACAAATCAAATATAATGTGAATAAATACAAAGATAGCCAGTTTGGTAGAAAAAGTTGGAAAGCACAATATTTCTTAAATGTTTTTAAAAGGAGAGCAGAGAAAAAAAAAACTTTACATCCTGTATTCATCAGAGCTCGGGCACAACACACAGACTGGAATAAAAGAGACACAATGTTATACAATGTTAGAAGAGGGTGCTGAGTGGCACTGAACCTCATGAGACACATTCCTCAATAACATGGGAAGGGAGAGTAAAACACTTTTATAGCTTGAAGGCAGCATGCTGATGGTGAAGAAACCCAGTCATGGATGTACTGAAAAGAAGTAGCATAAAATGCCTGTTGTTCAAGGTTTTGAGACACATAACCCACCCAGGGTAATCTGAGGTAGATTGGGTCCTGCTTAGGGCTACAAGACATCCAAGAAACACAGCAGAGATGCCTGTTTATATCCTGTTTTATCAATGGCTGAATCTGCACAACATGAGTAAGTGTCAGTGGAAGAGTACAGGTAGGGACATCAAGAGAGAAAGAAATGGAGAGTTTGGAGGCCCTGGTCACACTCGTACAAATGTTTTTTCTACCTCTTATTGGGCATCAAAAACTGTAAGTACAACAAACTTTCATGTACCCACCTCAATAATCGGGATTCCTTGACCATTCCAGAAGCTTCCCACAGCCTTCAGAACTGCTCGGCCACCATCAGCCACGCGGCCGCTCCAGCCAACATCACTGTGGCAAGCAATGATGACATTTTCATCCATGTCGCTCGACAGCCCACTGCCATGGCTCACCATGCCACCTCCACAACTGCTGGGCAGATGACCGCCACCGGAATTGCCGGCCAGACATCCAATGCCGTGCCTGCTATGAGATCTGCCACAGTACCCTCCCACTGATACTCATTCATTTGGCTGAACTGGTCCTCACCCTCAAAATTTTCTCCTTTGAATCCTCCCACTTCCTCCAGACGAAAGGGGTAACTATGGGCAGCTGCATGGGCCCAAGCAATTTCTGTCTCTTTGTTGGCTACGTGGAACAGTCCATTTTCTGGAGTTACACCAGCACAATTACCCACCTTTTTCTCTGCTACAATGGTGGCCGCATCGGCACCACCTCATGTTCGACTTCACCAATACATTCCACCCCGACTGTAAATTCACCTGGAATATCTCAGAAACCTCCCTCCCCTTCCTGGGCCTCTCCATCTCCATCAGCAGTGACTGACTCAACACTGACATTTTCTACAAACCCAAGCCTCCCACAGCTACCTGGACTACGCCTCCTCCCATCCTGCTTCCTGCAAAAATGCTATTCCTTATTCCTAATTTCTCCATCTCTGCCACATCTGCTCCCAGGAGGACCAGTTCCATCACAGAACACACCGGATAGCCTTCTTATTTAAAAACTGCAATTTCTCCTCTCATGTGGTTGATGATGCCCTCCAAAGCAATTCATTCACTTCGTGCACCTCCACCCTTGAGCTCCACCCCTCCAATCGCAACAAGGACAGATTGCCCCTCCCTCCCACGTCCTCACTTTCCACTCCCCCAACCTCCCTATATATCACATCATCCTCCGCCATTTCCGCCACCTACAAACGGACCCCACCACCAGAGGTATATTTTCCTCACTACCCCATCCGCTTTCTGTAAAGACTGTTCCCTCCGCAACTCCCTCATCAGGTTCACGCACCCCACCAACCCACCCTCCCCTCCCGGCACCTTTCCCTGTCACTGCAGGAATTGCAAAACCTGTGCCCACACCTCTCCCCTCACCTCAGTCCAAGGCCCCAAAGGAGCCTTCCACATCCATCAGAGTTTCACCTGCATTTCCACATGTATCATTTACTGTATCCGTTGCTCCCTATGCAGTGTCATCTACATTGTGGTGACAGGACACCTACTCACAGAGCACTTCAGAGAACATCTCTGACACACCCGCAACAACCAACCCCACCAGCCCGTGGCCAAATATTTCAACTTCACCTCCCACTCCACCAAAGACATGCAGGTCCTGGGCGTCCTCCATCACCAAACCACCCGACGCCTGGAGGAAGAACACTTCATCTTCTACCCCATGGCCCTCCAACCCCATGGCATCAATGAGTTCCCTCATTTCCCCTCCCCCAACCTTATCCCAGATTTAAACTTCCAGCACAGCACTGTCCTCATGATCTTTCCCACCTGTCCAATTTCCTTCCCACCTATCCATTCCACCCTCCCCTCTGATCTATCACCTTTACCCCCACTTCCATCCACCTATCGCACTTGCTACTTGCCCCCAGCTCCACCCACCTCCCATTTATCTCACCACCCCCTCAGCTCACAGCCTCATTCCTTATGAAAGGCTTTTGCCCGAAACGTCAATTCTCCTGCTCCTTGGATGCTGCTGTGCTTTTCCAGCACCACACTCTCAATTATACTATGAATGGCCCAAATGGATACCATTGTTTTGTGAGTCCCATTTTCCCCGCTGATCGTTATTTTATGCTTACCTCAAGAAGAGCATTCTTGATGGAAAGACAACTAACCTCCTAACACATGAATACGTCCAATATGCAAATGACACGTTTGTAATATTTTAATCACATGAAGACTTCAGTTATAAAGTCTAATAAACACCATGCTGCACTCACGTATACCACTGAAATAGAGCAATCAAATAAGCTCGCCACCTGCAATGTGTTAATTAAAATGAAAGAAAATGGATCCTCAATTATTATTATCTACTGAAAGCCTAAGTTCACAGGTCAATATCTGCATTTGCATTCCTACAACCCCATGTATTACAATCTGGGTCAATAGGATCCTAGCCATTTGCTCATTTCATAAGCTGATGCTGAGATAGGGCATTTCAAAACTAGCATGCATGATAATAAATACCCTTAAGAGATCAACACTCACTATATTAAGTGAATTCATGAAAGATCCTAAGTCTACCGCCTTTGGCCCTGAGTGTTGCAGTCTTCCTCAAATTGTTTTGGAATGGCTAAGTGTCTCAAAAATTTGAATGTGCGAAATTAGCTGTCTCACAGTGCTATTGTACAGTAAATCCATGAATGGTTTCCTCTAATAACAGGGGTGATTATAAAAAACTGAGTACATTGAGTGATGTGATATGTGAGTGTCAGTGCTGATGTGATGTCATGAATGTAAGCCATATATCCTAATGACTGTTGGACCATATCAAACAAGATATCCCACTGATCATTTTTAGTGAGCAGCAGTTTGCTTGCATTCAACTAACTCATGTTTACAAGCCTCAGGAAAGTATATCCACTATTAAATGTGATTCCGCTTTTCAAAATCATTTATTTAATCATCCAAACTGCTAAAATTTAAACCAAAAACCAACTTACAATCATCAGCTGGGCTCACAGTGTGATGCATTTGCATGTTCTAAAAATTACGCATATAACTAAACATGATACTGTTTTATGCAGGCAAAATAAATTTTGTCCAAATGTCGCACCATATTCAAACAAAGGGGTCAGAGAGATAATCAATCTCTGTGGCGTTCCTAAGGCAACGCCAATGCCCTTACCAATCAGAATCTACCGGCCATGTCTAAGAGTTAAGATTGAGAGTTCACCCTTCTTGCTGATTCTCCATACCCATGACAGTCCAACCAATCAGCATTGTCTTCTCAATCTGTATAAAATGGTGGTGCTTTCTCAAAACTGTTTCTAGAATCCTACATTGGATGTGAGCAAGATGAAACATTTGAACTTCAAGTGTCCTTATAGTAATGTCTAAGTTCTCTACTACAAAGCATTTGCTTCTTAAATTATGTTAGATTGGAAATTGGAATGGTCCAAAGTGACTTTAATGCCATATTCATGAAAAAGCATTGGCATGCTGATCTTCATTGTAAACAATTTGAATACAGGTGTTAAGATGCCTTATTACAATTGTATGCAGCCTTGGTAATAAATCCATGTATTGCGTACTGTTTTGGTCTCCTTATCTGAGAAAGGGCATATTTGCCACAACTTTAATCCATGAGATTGATTTTTTTTATATGAGGAGAGATTGAAGATATTGGAACTTTATTCTCTAGAGTTCTGAAGAGTGAGAGGTGACTTCAGTGAAACTGATGAATTTCTTAAGAGGTCGTGAGAGGGTAAGATTCTAAAACAAGGGGCATTAATCTCAGGATAAGGGTTGGCTATCTAAAATGGAAATTAGGAATTGTTTTTTCCTTCAGAGGAATATAAATCTTTGGAATTCCATAAAACAGCGGATTGTGAAATTCAAATGTTGAACATTTTTAAGGCAGAAGTCAATAGATTTTATTGCCAGCCTCACACCCAATGCAAAAACAAGAAAGTGCTGCACTATGCAAAAATACCTGCATTTGAAATAAAATATTAACGTTCATTTTTCAGGCATAGTGTATCTACTGAACTCATATCATAATTTTAGTGTAGAATTAATGGATAGATTTCTGGAGTCTAATGACATCAAGTGATATGGAGGTAGTGCAGGAAAGTAGATTTGATGTAGATCATCTCAATAAAAGGTACAGCAAGCTTAACTAAACTGAATGGTGACTCCTGATCACATGATTCCATGTTCTTGACATTTTATTCGAAGCTTAACCAGTTTATTCTATTTGGACAATGCAATGGCACAAAAATAAGGAATAATAGAGAACTAATTCATAAAGCATCACACAGTTCATTCTAGTAAATAGGTTGGTGCTGTCAGGCAATCCCCACCTGTTGTTATTCCTTTACTATCTAAGTTCAAGACTCTCCATCAATTTCTTGGCCAACATCATCCATGCGGATTTCAAGAATCTACAGCATGAACTGTTGTGCTATTTCAGCATGAAACATCTCTTCTACAAATTCTACTACTTAGAAGGAAGAGAGCAGCTTTACTGCCGGAACACTTAGAGCTCCACTTTCCCACTTAAAGTGTGCAGCATGCTTACTTGGATATATTATTTTTTTCCTGTTACCAATTCACTGCACTGGAATTTCCACCAGAACTGCAATGGCTCCAGGAAAAAGCTGACCATCACTTTGTCCAAGTAACCCAGGATATAAGTAACTGTAGCTTTGCTAGCATCACTCATATGCCCAGAACAAATGAAATAAGCATGCCGAACTATGCTATGGACTCGGCCAGACCACCTTAAAATAGTTTAAGAAGGTAGCCTAGACCCTAACGTCTTCTTATTGTAAAGCCAACTGTGAAGTAGATATTCCAAGTGTGATACAGCTGGTCAAACCACACAGCTTTAAGCAAAACGGAATTTATTTAAAAGCTACAGTTGAAATGCAAAATTTAGAATGATGTACTATTGGAAAATCTAACCACCTGAGACAGCAACATAACTAAGGAGCTGTTCCAATCCAGTAACATTCCACAAACACACCCCTTGGCAAAAAGTTAAATTGAAACATAGATTCTTACAGGTAGGAGGAAGCAACTTCCAAAGAGTTTTCAGAAAGAAAGTCAATCAGGAATCTTCTGCTGAAGCTTGGAACTTTTCTTGGACTCCAGCATCTTCTGATTGCCACAGCTAAACCAAACTAGATAAAACCTGAACAGAGAGAACTGGCCACTCTCCTGCCATTGTTAAACAAGACACTTCATCACCTCTGCCTTTATGACCTCTCAAAAAAAGGACAAAATAACATTTTTAAAATGACATCATCATGACAACTACTATATGAGAAATATGCGCAATAGAAGTAAAATGATAAAAAATTTACTTCTGCAAATGTTCTGCAGCTGGCAAATAAGTCCTCCCAATGATTTAGATTGATATTTGTAGCAACACCTCTGACTCGGGGACCCAGTCCACAGCAGGGCCAATTGCGTACAGGAGAATGCGTGTCAGCACACTTGATTTGCAACCAGGCTGATTTTTCTGCTCAATTGTTCAATTCACTCTCACATGTAATGAGAATGAGTCCACAGTCCAAAATTCCCTTGTGGTGCTAATTGGCAACTTCTCTTCACAACAATGATTAATGTGAGAAATGGGAAAATGCCATGTGTTGCAGTAAGAGTGATCTTCAGAGACTACATGTGTTGAAGCATATTTTTGGAAGTAAGTCGAACAATTTTGATTGTATCCATTATAACATTCTTATTTGGGGATTAATGGATCCTGGGGCTCTCAAATGGAAAGTACTCATATCACGACAATGACTTCTGTTACTTTAACTTGACTAATCTAAGGCTTTCTGAAGAATGCTGGAACTGAGATGGTTTAGCAGTTATTATATTACTATTAATATTATTATTACCATCATCATCATTATTATCAAAGTTAACAGTGAGTTGCAGAGTTCACCAATTCTCAGGTGGGATATACGAAACGTCCCTACAGGAGAATCTAATGTTATAGTATGTAAATATTAAGAACAATTGTCATTACATACTATGGTGTGTGAAAGAGTTAAAAGTTCAATACTTACTGAAATTGAGTGCATGTTGTTCATGACAATAGATTAAAACTGAGGAACAATTGAGGAAATTGACACAAAACTAATTTAACGTGTGTATTTTGCAAAATGGCCCTTAGATCCATGGAGCTGAAGAGAAACTGAAAGGCAAAAAGGTAAGTCTAAAATGGTCCTGAAATATGTGAGCAGGTGTAAGTTGCCTGCTCTAAGCCTCGTTAAATCAGAGATTTATCTTTGGCAGACATCAGGAAGACTACAAATAGAGCTTGTAAATACCAACTGATAGCTAGTACATCATATTGATAATTCAGGAGAACGTTTGCACGGAAAATTAGAACTAGAACTGGGTATGTTGTCACGTGTACAGTTATCCCCTGCTATCCAAATGTACAGCACTCCTATGAAACCATTGATAAGCTGAAATGGCATAAAGTGAAGAAGTAATTAACATTAACTTATATGGGAAAACTTTTTGAGTGTTCCCAGACCCAAATAATAACAGACCAAATCATACCAAATAAGACATAAAACCTAAACTAACACTAACAAATAGTAAAGGCCGTCAGAGATTGGAGTGGTGGGGGTACAGGAGATTGAGGTGTAGGAGAGAGAGGAAGAGGGTCATCTATTAACATCTCATTGTCGTCTGAATCCATCAGGGCAGGTAGGTCACTAACAACTACACTTTTCTTCCATGTCTACCTGCCTTATGTCGAAGGTCGAGGTTTGTCATCTGCTGTGGCTGATGTGGAAGTCCTGATATACGACAATATGCTTGACTGTTTAGTCTCACACTTTCTTCTATCATACAGTTCTTTGTAGGCACTCAAAAAATTCTGTAAACCTGCCTTAAACCTATGTGCCATTTCAAAATTAAACTTTCCCGCAATCATTGTAGCACTGTCAGTCGCAGCGAAAATCTCACATAAGTGCTTCATGTTCGGTTCTGGATGACATCACTTTCAGGCAGTTCACTATTACATTCCGTTTTGATTTGTATCCTTTCCTGTTGAAATTATATCAGCTCTTCATCAGTCATTTCTTGATCATGGGATGCCAAAACCTCTTCAATATCATCTTCATCAACTTTCACAAACTCAGCCTCCTTCGCCAAAACCACTATTGCCATATGTATTGTTGCTGGTTCATAGCCTTTAAAATCATTCACTACTTCAGGATACAATTTTCTCCAAATGCCACTTCTCATCAAGACTGTTAGCCTATCGAGAGCATCTCCAAGGTTGGTGATTGTCAATTTTATATTGTACTGTTTCCAGATCTCTCACAAGGATGCTTCAAAGTTGCCCTGTCTGTTAATGGCACTTACAATAAAACACATCACATTTTGTGTGTAGTATGCCGTAATTGTGGCTATTAGGCTTTGGTCACAGGGTTGCAGTGGTATTCAATGGTAAGAACACAACACTAATGTTACCACCATACTTGGCAATGCCAGGTGGATGAGCAGCACAGTTATCGACAATCACAAGACAACTATCATTGAGGTTATTTTCTTTACAGTATTTTTTAACGAAAGGACTAATGTTTCCACTCATGTACTCAGAAAAAAATCACTTGGGTATTCCAACCATTTGCATGTGAATGGAACACAACAGGAAGTGTATTCTTATCAAGGCTTTTAAGTGCCGCAGATTTTCTGAATGGTACACTAGTAGAGGCCTAATGACAGCAACACCAATGGCATTCGTAATAGAAATTAGGGTAAACCTTTCCTATGATGTGATGTGTCCCTTAGCCTGCTTTTCTTCTATCAAAATAAAAGTCTTGCTCAGCAATTTTTTCCAATAAATTTCAGTTTCTTCACAGTTAAACACTTGCTTATACAAATTAACACCTTCTGGAATTATTTTCTTCAGTTCTTCTGGGAGCTTTTCAGCAGATTTTCAGTATTAGCCAAAATACAGTTTCCAGTAATGTTTCAGCTGTGAAGCTGTCCTTGTCTTAAAAAACTATCAAACCACCTATGACTACTTTTAAATTCCACTTTTGCAATACTTTCATCACCATCGTCCAGTGCTTTCTGTTTCAGCTAATTAAAAAGACTGACCGATTTATCCTTCAGTATAAGATAACTTAATGTAACACTTTGCTGTGTACATCCATCAATCCAGTCAAGGAATAGACTTTCAATTTTACCCATTAGTGGATGCCAACTAAAAGAGAACCCTTTGCTACTAGCACAACCCCCAATAATAGCTTTGGAAACTTTCACGATTCTTTCTCTCTGCATGTAAATAGTACGAATGGTGGACACAAGCAAGTTCAATGCACTTACAATGTCATTATTTCATTGACCATGATTAAAACATCCAGTTAATTGTGTCCAGTTTTACGCTAAGCATAATAGCCTTCTGAGCTCTCTTAGTTCTGATACCTTAGGACATGTCCTGCTAACGGATGCACAAAATAAATCGATATAAAACACAGCTACTCACAGAGGTATTTCAGTGCTACAGTGGTTTGATACTGAGATGCTGAGTGTAGTTCTTGGGGAAGGTGCTTGGCAGCACCACTCTTGTGGCATGTTCCTTTTTGTAAAAGCAAAAATTCTCTTTCAGTGTGGTTCCCCGGGAACTACACTCAGCATCAAGCCACCATAAAGTAAGTCTTTCGTAAAAGCGAATTGGCGAAAAGCGAACATTCGAAAAGTGGGGGATGCTTGTACTCAAGTTACAGAAGAACAAGAGTGCAGTGAAAAGTGTACAATGTTGCCAAAACATGGCACCATCTTAGGTACAAAGTAACTAGGAATAAATCCTAGATTCAAAAAAATAGAGAAAAATAAAGAAAATGCTATACTACGTTACAGATACACACAGTGTGACTTAGGAAGCTAAGAAATAAAGCTAAAAAAAATAGACATTACAGTCTTTCTATAAGGGTTTCCATAAAGGTGCCATCTGTTCTCAAACATAGCCACTGGAACTGTTGGCTGCCCCTGCTTTGGGACTGCTAATTGCCAACCCCGCTTAGCTCTGGGGTCACTGGCAGAGGTGAGAAAAGACAGAAGAGGAAAAAAAAAATAAGAGAGAGAGAAAAATGAGGGAAAAAAGAAAAGGAATGGACAGAGCAGACGAGCTCTAGGTGGAGTGCTGCCAGAGTTGTGAGAATATGGAACCTGCTAACGTATGGAGTAATGTGGATGTGTTTAAAGAGAACTTGAGTAAACACCTGATGAACAGAAGAATAGAAGGATAAAGGGAGGAATGAAGTCAGATGGGGAAGACTCATGCGGAGCATAAACATTTGCATGATCCAGGTAAGGCAAACAGAATACTTCCATGTTGTGTATTCTCTGATCATAAGCACTTTGAGGGAAAGAGATCAACTTCTCAGAAGTTCTTCTGACAATGATTAGGATAGCTGGTGACCTAGCATAAGTGTTCTTTCATTGCAAATTCCACTTTCTTTTCCAACTTGCTTTTCACTGCTGTGCTCAACATTATGCAGAAAACTAGAAACTTCAAAAGTTAGACCAGCAAAAGCATAAAGACTTGCTCCAACTCCTATTTTCTCCAACCAAGTCTTCACTATCTTCCTCTCAAGAGGATATTTCCAAAAAGGTTCCAGGAAATTATTTGATTTGTTGCCTTGTTGCTTCCAGCAGAGTGTAGTTTCAACTCAGATAATTAAATAAAATTATGTAATGGTTTTCAGGACTTCAAAACATTTCACAGGTAATGAAATACCTTCTGAAGTGCAGTCGTTGTCATTTTGAAAATTATGGGGCAAATTTTAGACAGTAAAGTCTAGCAAACAGGGATGTGAAAATGATTATGTCATCTGTAAGGCATTTGTTAAGTGATAAATATGGACCAATGTATCAGGAAAAACTCCCCTATTCTTCTTCAACATGATGTTGTGGCCATAAGAAATAGGGACAGGAATTAGCCCTCAAGCCTGCTCTGTCAGTCATTAGGAACAAGTCTGAGCTGACATTCCTCATGTCCACTGTCCTACCCTTTCCCCATAACTTATGATCCCCCATTGAACAAGATTTATCTATTTCAGCTTTAAATATACACAAGGATTCTGTCCACACAGGTCTCCATGGAAACGAGTTTGAAAAATCACCAACCTCTGAAAGAAAAATTCCTCATCACAGTCTTAAATTGGCACCTCTTTATTATGAGACTATGCCCCCTGGTCCTCGGTTGTCCCATGAGAGGAAATATCCTCTCAGCATGTACTCTGTTGAACCCCTTAAGAATTCTACATGTTTCAACCCTAACCCTAACCTTTCTTTCTTATAAATCTCAATGAACAGGAACAAAAACCGTTTTGTTCATTGCTCATATGACAATATCACATTACCAGGATCACCCTAGAAATTCTTCTCTGAACTGCCTCCATTCAAACAATATATTTTCTTAAATAAGGGGAACAAAACTGTGCACAGTACTCAGATTTGGTCTCACCACCACTTTGTACAATACTGTAAGAATTCCCTAGTCTTATATTCTTATATCCTGAATTAAGGCAAATATTCCATTTGCTTTTCTGATTACCTGCTGTACCTGTGTGCTAGCTTTCTGTGTTTTATGCACAAGTACCTCGAAGTCCCTTCATGTCGCAGTTTTCTGAAGTTTTTTTTATGTCTAAATAATATCGTGTTCATTTGCTCTTGCTTCCAAAATGAACAACTTCACAGTTCTCCACATTATACTCCATTTGCTGACTCTGCCTGCCTGCTTATTTAACTTATCAATAACTTTCTTTAAACTGTTTGTATCCCTCTCACAACTTACCTTTCCACCTATTTTTGTGTCTGCAAATCTAGCTACAGTACGTTCAATTCCTTCCACGAAGACATGAATATATATTGTAAACATCACATTGAGCAGATAAAATTGATGGTGCCTTGATTTAGTACCTCATTTGAAAGATTGCCTCAGTGCTGCCCATCCTGTAAGCTTTGATTTGGACCACAGGACCTTGAGCTTGAACTGGTTACCTGATTCAGAAGAGAGATTTAAATCTGTGATCCAGGTTGACACCCCAAAGCATAAATAGGCAATAACAACTTTTACCAGAGGAAATTGTGCTTGTACATAGTGTTTGTTCCTTTAACAAACAAACAAACAATTGACAGCATTATGTGAAATGTACAGATAGTAGTTATGCAAGAAGAAAGCCTTGCTGATTAGTCCAGCACAAGTAGCTCTCTGCTGAGACTAGTTTCTCAATAATATCAACAATCACAAATGTAGAGGATAGCCTAGTTCTCCAGCAGTATTACTTTTATTGTTGATCTTTGTTTAACTAATATTATTGCTGCACAATAATATCTTAAGCTGCCTGCTTATAACTGTCATTGTTATGCATAACACTATTCATTTAGCCAAATGCCATCTGAAGTTCAATTGAGTGCAAACCTTTTTGTTCCTGATACAAATCACAGCCATACCTGGAGAGCACAAATGAGTAATCTTTCAATGGAACTGTTAAAAAATAGAAATGTAACAGGTTTTAAAGGAAAGGTAAGGTTGGAAGCCATGAGAGATGAAATGACAAAAGTGGAGGGAGGGACTAATTCTGGACTGAGTAAAAACCATGAAAGAAATGCAGATTCTTAAACTGAAACAATTGTATGAAAACAGCTGATTCATCCAGGTGAGAAGTTTAGTGTCTTGGAGTTAGAAGGGCAAGAGCTACATATCTTATGTCTGCATAACAAGGTACCAGGGCAGTATCCATAGGTAATTAAGTGTAGCTCAGGATATTTGAGAACAAACTGCTCCTTTAGAATGGCAAGAAGTAGGTAAGAATCAGTGGTGGTGGCATAACGCTGAAGGTCAAGTAGAAATAGAGGATGATCTGTTGAATATGCATGTTGTTGGACTTGGGAGGGAGGACTAGGGGAACCCTACTGTGGATCTGAGAAGTAAGGCATTGGCTGAGGGCAGACGTACAGCGTTGAAAGCTCTTTCAATATTGTTGGGCATCCTCAGCTAAGGAAAAGATGGTTCAGAAGCATTGCTATGAAATTTCCATTGTCAGAAAATGTGCAATAAAATGGAGAAGTAGGTAAATTGATATTTGTGATTTGTATATCTGTACATTGCTAGTGTAACATAGTTTAAGATGCTGTAAAATACATGAAAAGAAGGCATTAATATACCAAAGGAAAAAAATCTGCTATGTTTTATTTCACTTATGCCTTCATTTATAATTCATATGCAGTAATGGATGTTGTGCAATTGCTGATTCTAGTTCAATGTTTTGTTCAATGTTCTTTCAATGTTTTGGAACGTTTTGGTATATAAGCTGTAAAACCCAGGAGATTTTGCAGTTTCACCTATAATAAGGCAAATGTCTACTGTTC
This sequence comes from Chiloscyllium punctatum, assembly GCF_047496795.1. NCBI lineage: Eukaryota > Metazoa > Chordata > Chondrichthyes > Orectolobiformes > Hemiscylliidae > Chiloscyllium > Chiloscyllium punctatum. Next base: position 93,430,882 of record NC_092747.1, read on the forward strand.
CTACGTTTACTACTGGGTTTGTGTATCACTCAAGATCAGAAGCCTTTATTCTTTGAAACAAGGCACTTATACTTGTGCTAAAGCCGATGAAATAGAGAACAAAAAAAGACGCTCTTTAAATGTGTGAATTTTATTGCTGACAGAAAAAACTGTCAGCTTGGCACCTGAGGTGGATTGATCATGTGCATCAGATGGGCAAAGGCTGCAAGCTGAAATGCCACAACACATCAGAAGCACAGTTACAAAGCATTACTATAAAGTTAGGTGATGCATATTAAAATCAGAAGTTTCTTTTTGAATTCTTTGCTGTGAGTGTTGCTTTAAAGGTCACAATTTTATAGATTATCACATGCAAAGATAGTGGTGAGCCTTTTTAGTGAACCAACTGCGGTCTGTGTGATGAAGATGTTCCCACAAAGCCATAAAGTTTGGAGTAACAGGATTCTGGGCAAAAACGCTATTGAAGGAGCAATAATATATGTCTAAGTTGCCAGTGGATATACTTAATGGAGTAGATATCAATGGAATCCAAAGCAGAGATGTAGAATCTGTACTGATCACATTCAGAGGGTATTTTTGAAGCATTACTTCACAAAGATAATGCTTACCCGAGATTACTACAGAACCCTCAAGGCTATTCAGCACAAATTTTCCATCCAGCATCCATATGAATGCTCAGGAGGATCTCATGGCTCAGGAGAAAGTGAGGACTGCAGATGCTGGAAAAGCACATCAAGTCAGGCAGCATCTGAGGGGCAGGAGAATCAACATTTCGGGCATAAGGAATGAGACTTGTGGGACAGGGGACTGAGAGATAAATGGGTGGGCGGTGGGGGTGGGGGAAAGGTAGCTATGAAAATGAAAGGTAGATGAAGGTGGGGGAGAAAGTGATAGGTCAGAGAGGAGGGTGGAGCTAAAAATGGAAAAGACAATGGACAGGACTAGAGGGCAGTACTGAGTTGGAGACTTGGGACTTGGGTAATATTGGGGAGGGGCAATGAGGATCTGGTGAAATCCACATTGATCCCAATGTTTTGCAGTGTCCCAAGGTGGAATATGAGGCGTTCTTACTCCAGGTGTCAGATGGTAAGAGTTTGGCGATGGAGAAGGTCCAGAACCTGCACGTCCTTGGCAGAGTAGGAGGGGGGAGTTAAAATGCTCAGCCATGGGGCAGTGGGGTCAGTTGATGAAGGGCTTATGCCCGAAATGTCGAGTATCCTGCTCCTCGGATGCTGCCTGACCTGCTGTGCTTTTCCAGCAACACACTCTCGACTCTGATCTCCAGCATCTACAGACCTCAGTTTCTTCTATTGAGTAAAGGAGTTGGGAGGTCATGTTGTGGCTGTACAGGACACTGGTTGGCCACTTTTGGAATACTGCATGCAATTTTGTTCTCCTTCCTATCGGAAGGATGTTACTGAACTTGAAAGGGTTCAGAAAAGATTTACAAGGATGTTGCCAGGGTTGAATAGGCGGGGTCTGTTTTCCCTGGAGCATCGGAGGCTGAGGAGTAACCTTATCAGAATTTATAAAATAATAAGGGGCATAGATAGAATAAATAGACAAGGTCTTTTCCCCAGGGTGCAGGAGTCCAGAACTAGAGGGCATAGGCTTAGGGTGAGAGGGGAAAGATATAAAAGGTACCTAAGGGGCAAATTTCTCACGCAGAAGGCGGTGCTTGTATGGAATCAGTTGCCAGACGAAGTGGTGGTGGCTGGTACAATTAAGGCATTTAAAAGACATCTGGATGGGTATATGATTAGGAAGGGTTTAGAGAGATATGGGCCTGGTGCTGGCATGTGGAACTACATTGGGTTGGGGTATCTGGTCGGCATGGACGAGTTGGACTGAAGGGTCTGTTTCCACGCTGTCCGTCTCTATGACCCTATGACTCTAAAGGGAGGAGTAAGGCTAATGAGAAACAAAGAAGTGAATTTATACATGGTGTATTATCAAGAACGCAGATACTACCCAGGGCATAGCAACAGAGGAGGAAACTCTGTCATTACAAAAACTGAAAATTGATATGGAAAAGTGTTGGATAGACTGTTGCCACTTAAAATTAACAAGATACTGAGACAGTATCCAATGATATTGAGGGAAGTAAGGGTGAAAACTTTAGGGACACTTTCCATAATCATTCAGTCTTTCCTACATTCAGGAGATGCAGCAGGAGTGTGGAAAATTCCAGCATCATGCCCTTGTTCACAAAAATCAATCATTGTCTTGTTTCAATTGCCATCACCAGGAATACAAAAATGTTAATATATGGTTCTACAAAAAAATAAATAGCAGTTATTATGTGTGAAATCTATGAACATGAAATAATTCTGCATATTATATGGCAATTGCTTAGCATACCAAAATTGAGTCAATTGAATTCATAGAAACTGCTATTTTTATCCCCTAAATAAATCAAAGTTATTATGCAATATAATCGAATACATTTAACAGGCTCAACACACCCGCGACTACCTTTATCAAACCAATAAGTTCAGGTTAATTTTATTGACAGTTTACTTAGCATCATAGATTCATAAATACAACTGAGTTAAAAAGATGTCTGAATATTCAATGATCTGCCAAGATTTCATTTTTGGCTACATTGGCGTAAAGAAGAACAGCTAATGTCTTTTTTTAATCTAGGAGGAAATTAAGTTTTACATTTGATGGTTAAACACTGGATTAATAAAATCATTACATTGTGAGTTACTTAATTTTACTTTGCCTTCGAAGCATATATAAAAGGTAACATTTCATTCCTGTGTTTTGTAGAGCAGACATTCTGATATGTTACACACTCCAGTTTACCATAAATACTCTAAAGACATGACAGCAAATCAAATTTTGCACTTTTCCCTGACTATTTTCCCAATATATTGTAGAAATCATATTGAACTGCAGAGTCAGTTTTATGCAAAAACAGAAATTGCTGGAGAAACTCAACAAGTCTGGGGGAATCTGTGGAGAGAAATCAGAGTTAGTATTTCAAGTCCCATGAGCCTTTTTCAGAACTGATAGCATCTGGAACAAGTGGCATTTATCTTGATGACAAGGGGTGTGGGGAAGGAGTGAGCTAATAGGTTGAGATGGAGCCGAAAGAGAGAGAGAGAGAGAGAGAGAGAGACAGAGAGAAAGGGAGGGAGGAACAAAGGGGAATGCTGATAGCCAAGGAAGAAAAAGAACCAAGTAGGCAAAAATTGGGACAATGAGTGTGTAAAAATGAGGTTGCTACACTAAAAACAACCCATGTCATGACAGAATCTTGGACTGGGGATTGGGAAAAGATATAGAAAAATATGTTGAGGCTGTAAAATTATTGACCTCTATATTGAATCCTGAAGGCTATAAGGTCCCCGGATGGAAAATGAGAGGCACTGCTTCAGTTTGCACTGAACCTTGCTGCAGCACTGCAGCAAGCCCGAAACAGAAACGTTGGCATGGGAACATGGTGGTGTGTTGAAGTGGCAAATAACTAGAAGATTTTTATGGACAAAATATTTTATTTTGTTTTTAGAGATAAAAGTTTCCCTCATTTAGATAAACATGAGGCAGATGAAGCATATGTTTGTTTCCGATCCTGCTACTTGTTTTTCCTGGAGCAGGCAGAAGTGGGTACTGCAGATGCTGGAGATTAGAGTCAAGTTCGCGTAGTGCTGGAAAAGCACAGCAGGTCAGACAGCATTCGAGGAGCAGGAAAAATCGATGTTTTGGGCACACGCCCTTCATCAAGAATGAGGCCTGAAGCTAGAGGCTATAACCTGAGGAGTACTACTATGTATCAGGCATGACTGATCAGGAGACCCTTCTGCTGTTACTCATGAAAGGAGTTACAGATTTACAAGTGCCCTGTTGACTACATCATGAACACATTTTTTGTGGTCATCAGGTTCTGAAACAGAGCTTATATCCAGAGCTTCCAGCTCAGAGATACCCAGCATGCCATCACACCTCTTGCTTTGCTTTTGTTTCTTAGAATTTGCATTTGTATTACATTAATTTAGGTTTACTTTGATCCCCATCTCATTACAATCTTTGTCCAAGTATGGACAGATGAGCTGAACGTTAGGGATAGGGAGAGAGTAACTGTCCTTAACATCAGGGAAAAATTTGACTAAGTGTGACATCAGGAAACCCTAACAAACTGGAATCAATGAGAGTTAATATATGCTTATGACTGGGTGGAATCACAGCTGGCACGTAGGATGATGATTGTAGTTGTTGGAAATCAGTCATCTCAGGTCCAGGACATTTCTGCAGGGATTCTTCTGGATAGTGTCCTTGGCCTAACCATCTTCAATGGCTTGATCAATGACCTTCCCTCCAAAATAAGATCAGAAGTGTTCACTGATGACTGCAGAATGTTCAGTGCCATTTCTAATTCATCACATTCTGAAGTAGTCCGTGTCAACAGGCGAAAAAGACCTGGTCAACATCCAGCCTTGGACTAATACATGGCCAGTAACATTTGTACTGCAGAAGTGCTTGGTAATTGCTTCTCCAACTAGAGAAAATCCAATCATCACCCCAGGTCAACAGACTGAGGCTTACCATTGACGAGAAACTGAAATGGATTAGCCATCCAAAAGCCATCCAAATACTGTGGCTGCAAGAATAAGACAGAGTCTCGGAGTTTTCAATGGGTATCTCACCCCCATGCTGCCAACGACTGTCCCTTATCTACACAGCCCAAGCCAGGAGAGTGGTGGAATACTCTCCAGTTGCTTGGATGAGAGTAACTCCAACAACACCCAAAAAAATTGACATGATTCAGGACAAAGCAGCACACATCACGGGCGTTCCATCCATCAAAATTCACACCCTTCAACACTGATGCACAGTAATAGCCATGTATAGAGTCTACAAGACACAGTGCAATAACTGACCAAGGCTCCAATAATTCCACCTTCCAAATCTACAATCTCTGCCACCGAGAAGGAAAAAGACACATGGAAAAAATAGCAAATTTTACTCCAAACCCCACACCATTATAACTAGGAGTATGTTGCCTAGTTTTACTACAACTGCTGAGTCAAAATAATTGAGCTCTCTTCCTAACATAACTTGGGTGTATTTTTGCTCAAGGACTGCAGCAGTTCAAGAAGGTAGCTAACTGCCACCACCTCCAGGGCATTTAGCTATGGGCAATAAATGCTGGCTTAACCAGCAAATTCCACATCCCTTCAATGAATAATAAAACGTGTGCTGACAACCCCACTAGACATGTACCCAATGAGGATCTCTGCCTTTTTTTCAAATTTCAAGCATCCACAGTAGTTTGTTTTCTTTTCCTTTTATTTCTGAGTCAGTCTTCAGAATTAATGCCTGCAGCATATGATAGTTGCTTGTACTATTCTCAGCAATCTGCCAATATTATGGAAATAACTGATCTGCATAATATGCTACCATCAAAAGCTCTCACCAGAATACTTTAATCATGGGGTACTACAGCAGTCACGACTGGCGAAGAGAGCAGCACGCTGAGGAAGATTCATTTACATGTTAACCATTTCACCAATTATATATATAGGAAGGAAACAACAGGTTCTCTTCGGATTCATACCCTGTAATTTAACTCAGTTAAATGAAACACAAATTGTGCATTGTTAGAGTCAATTGACAAAGATTATAAACAAATGTATTCATTTTTAAAAAAAAATAGAAGTCTTTGAAAAACAACTTGCAAAAATATTGAGATTTGGGGTTGTGCCAACTTAATTACTACAGAATAGCTTTCCAAAGAAAGCAATTCTGAAGCTCACTAACTCTGAACACAGTAAATAAAGATGAACAGAGAAATAGAAATTAAACAACATTGATCCCACAGTGAGAATTTTCTTATCTCTGTTGCCATTGTTAATTATGATGTAACATCAATGAAATAACTGATGAATTTTCATTGTGGTGCATGGTGTGATCTGCTTTTTTTTTGTCATAAAAGCTCAGGAATTATTTTCTTTTGAACAGTAACACCTTTATATAAATCTCAATGAAAGGAATAGAGTATTAATAGAAGAGCTTCATGTTTTATGCTTTTCCTTTATGCTGACATTTTAACAATAAGATAATGTATAATAGCAACAATTTCCAGGCAACATAAATATGATCAGTGAAGAGGATTTTGTAATTGAAGGATCACAGAAAATATCGTAGAAAATAATGCCTTTGGTCCATCATGCTCTTTTCAAAACTAGTTCTTCAGGTAAAGCCTTACACTCTAATCCCATTTTTCTTATCTTGTATCAGAATTTATTCTTTATTTTGCATACTTTTCCAATTTTATTTTAATAGGATGCGAATGTTCATAGCTTCTTGTGATAAAGCAGTCTATGTTCTCATCACCTATGTTAATAAATTACTTCAAAATTACTTTTCAGAGTTTCAGTGATAATCCTCAGTCTGCCACTGCACTGCCAACTGAAAAGAATGAGAGATTTTAAAACTTTCATCCTGCTTTTAAATGCACTGCCTCTCAACCCAGCATGTAGCCTCAACCTCACTATTTCTGTAGCTTCCAGACACACATTCCTCTACTCCCTTCCTTCTGACCTCTTGAGTATAGTCAATTTTCTTCCATCCACCATTGGTGGCCATGCCTTCAGGTGTCTCAGCCAAAACTCTGAAATACCATCCACATCTCTTTGCTTCTCTAGCTTGCATTCTTTCTTTAATCCAATGCCTAAAATCTGTTTGACAAAGCATTTGACCAGTTGATCTAAAGTGACAAGTGTTTTTGACTGATAACATGGCTCATAACTCCAGTTCTACACCCATAATATGTGTATGAGAAATAAGGTGCATTATCTGTGTCCTCAAGCAATACTTCTACTACTGTTGCACTGTAGGGGAGCTCTGCTGTACTCAGTTAAATGGTTGTCATGATATGTGGCACTGTTCAGCATGCTGGACAATTTGGCTACAATGAGGGAACGGCCTTTGTCACCACCTATCAACTGAAAAGTTGAAGAGTAGAAGGGGAGGAAGAGAAGAAGAAAGAGCAAGAGAAGGAGGAAGTGCAACAAGAAATGGAGGAACAGTGATGAAGGGAAGATACAGAATAGACAGGCTCTTTCTACTTGGCCTTGATATGATGAAATAATAAGTGTGATGTACCTGTAGGATTTATACGTGCAACATTTAATACTAGCTGCTGTAAGATTGGGTTTTTAGTTTTTCTCTTTGTGTCTGAAGTTAATAATTAACTTGTAAGTATTTCTGTAGTCATGGCAATATCTTAAAAATAAGCAGTTTTTGAAGCCTAGCTGAAGAATTAATGAATGCACTAATGAACATTTGCTTAATTTAGATTTTTTCAGCATAGCACGGCAGATAGTGGGTCCTGATATGTTTGCGTGAGACATCTGGATTATTTGCAAGATTAAGGAAAACACCCATAACTGAGGTAGAGAGATTTTTGATTTCACTTTCAACTTTGAGCAGTGTTAGTTGTGTGAAAACCTTGGAATACAATGGCTATATAGAACAGTTTTCCTGGAAAGAGATTACACTAGGGGTGTTTGAGGGTTATACAAAAACTTTTATTTTGCTTTAAAGGAGAGTTTTGGAATTATGTTTTTTTTGAGTGTTTAAAACATTCTTGTTTTGTGTTTTAAATAGACAGTTTGAGTGATTCTTCTGCAATAAACTTCTATTTCATTGTAAAACCAAAATCTACAACATTGCCTGCTCATGTTTTAGCAAGACACAACTTCATTTCAACCAAAATAAATAAATTTATGACCAGTTGAACCAGGTAACAACATAACAAACAAAAACAGAAATTGCTGTAGAAGTTCAGCAGGTTTGGCAGCATTTGTGAAGAGAAATCAGAGTAAATGTTTTGGGTCTAGTGACCCTACCGCGGAACTCTGGATTTGCTGAGGAAGAGTCACCAGACCAGAAAGGTTAACTCTGATTTCTCTTCACATATGCTGCCGGGCCTGCTGAGCTTTTCCAGCAATTTCTGGTTTTTTTCTGATTTACAGCATCTGCAGTTCTTTTGGTTTTTTTTATCAGATAACAACATCTTCTGGGTTCATAACAGTAATAACTGTAATTTTACTCAAACTTTTCCATTCCCCAGTGTGGTGATTGTAATGAGGGTCAGCCAGCTGGACCTCATAGAATATGAGTTCCCTGATTTGGGGATATTAATCTGGTCTAATCAGGGAGCTCTGCCTGATAGATAATAAGAGGAGTCTCAGGGATTCTGACACTCCGGGTGGTTACTCTGACAGTGCTGTGCTAGAGTCAAGGACTTTTCATGTGTCAATAAAAGATTACCTCGTGACAGGATACATGCCTCTGTGGAGTCATTCCAGTGGCAACGAGAGTAGAGTTCCTGAAGAAACCCACTCAAAATAGTTGTCTTTGTGATGGGGTAAGCATTTCTTTATTTATGAGCTTGACTCGTTTGACAAAGACAACCAACAGAGGGCACTGCTAAGGAAGATTCTGAGAGGAGTCATCTCAGTCATTGCCCAGGAGTGAATAAAAGGAAGGCAAGCTATGGTGAAGTGGCTATTTTGAGAAAGGCTATTTCGTGGTGGAAGTGTTGCTGGAGGTTTAGGCTTAAGTGAATATCAGGCTTCGGGTCAGAGGGTGAGCTACAGGGAGGTAAGGCATTAGGAGAAGGAGCAAACTACTGCAGCTGCTTAAGACATGAGGGTAAAGGAAAAGTAGAAGGAAGTTTAAAAGTGAGGTCACAGAATGGATGGTGACTGGTGAGTAGGTTTTGTTCTCTCTTATTTTCTTTTCACTTTGCTACTGTTGTTAACTTAAGGGTTAAGTCATGACTGGAGATCCCAGACCTTTGTCATGCTCTTTCTACACAATGTGGGAATTCAGGGACCCTACGATATCCCTGACCTCTTTATGTGTAGAGATATGTACAGCTGCAGCTCCTGTCTGACCACTTGACAGCTCTGGTCCTGTAGATGGATTCACTTTGAAGCATCTGAGAGGCTGAGAGAATCATGGATAGCCCATTCAATAAGTTGGTTACACTGTAGATAAAAATTACTGAGGAAGATAGAGAATGGGTGACCAATAGACAGAGGAAGAATAGGAAGATAGTGCAGGGATCACCTGTGGTCATACATGTCCAAAACAAGTATGATGCTTTGGATAGTTTTGGGGGAGATGGCTCAACAGGGGAAGGTGACAGCATCCAGGTTCATGGCACTAAGGCTGGTTCCACTGCACAAAGGGCAGGGTAAAGAATGGCAGAGCTATAGTGATGAGGGATTCAATTGTATGGGGAATAGATAGGTGTTTCTGTGGCTGCAAACAAGAGTCCAGGATGGTATGTTGCTGCCCTGGTACAATGGTCAAGCACATCTCACAGTGGCTGGAGGAATTCTGAAGGGAGAAAGTGAATGGCCAGCTGTCATGGTGCATATAGGTACCAACTAATTCGGTAAAAATATGGGAAAAAGTCTGACAAGCTGAATTTAGTGAGTTAAACTAAAAAGTAGGAGCTCAAAGGTAGTAATCTCCAAATCGCTAACAATGCTATGTGCTAATCAGAGTGGGATTGGCAGGATAGCTAAGGTGAATACGTAGTTTGAAGGATGGTGCAAGGGAAAGGATTCAAATTCCTGGGACATTGGAACCGGTTCTGGGGGATGTGGGATCAGTACAAGCTGGATGGTCTGCTCCTGGGCAGGACTGGAACCAATGTCCTGAGGGGAGTGTTTGCTAGTGCTGTCTGGGTGAGTTTAAAATAATATGGCAGGGGAATGGGAGTCAATGCAGGAAGTCAAAGGGAATTAAAGTAAAGGGGAAAAGTGAAAGTGAAAGGCAGAAAAACCAAAGACAAACATCAAAAAGGGCCACATTTCACAATGAGTCTAAATGGATAATAAATATTTTAAAAATGGCATCGTGGTAACACACAAATCCACCAACACACTAAAACAGCAGCTAATGAATTTGAAAGACCCTATACAAACAACAAGCAAAAATAATGTTATTTACAAAACACCTTGCAAGAACTGCAACAAACACTACATTGGACAAACAGGCAGAAAACTAGCCACCAGGATACATGAATGTAACTAGCCACAAAAAGACATGACCCACTCTCACTAGTATCTTTATATACAGAGGAGGAAGGACACCACTTCGACTGGGACAACATATTCATCCTAGGACAAGCTAAACAGAGACAAGCATGAGAATTCCTAGAAGCATGGCATTTCAAGTGGAACTCTATCAACAAACACATTGACTTGGACCCATTTACCAACCCCTGAGAAAAAGAACAGGTACTGACATCACCACAGGAAATGATGTCACCAATCTAAGGAAACCTAAACACATAAATAAAAAGCAGGCCATACCACCAATGCTTCATCTGGAGGCTCACTGGTGATGTTACCTAGTATGGTGACGAAACGTCTGAAAGTGAACCTTCCAGCTCAGCGAGCAAACCTACATCCAGAACCTCAATCTGAGCTACAAGTCTTCTCAAAACTCACCAAAAAATGAGCCTGAAGGCTTTGTGAATGAATGTAAGAAGTTTTTGTGATTAACAGTTATTAATGAATGGGATGTAATTGGGATTGTCAAGACCTGGCTCCAGGGTGAATGGGAACTCAACATCCAGGGTTATTCAATTTTCTGGAAAGATAGACAGAAAGGGAAGGGAAATGGGGTAGCATTACTGGTTATAGAAGAGACTAACATAGTAGTAAGGGAGGACATTAGCCTGGTTGATGTGGAATGGGTGGAACTGCAGAACACCAAAGGGAAAAAGATGTTAGATGGAGTTGTGCACAGACCACTAAACAATAGTGATGTTGGGGACTGTATCAAACAGGAAATTAGGCATGCATGCAGTAATGGAGCAGCAGTTATTCTAGGTGACTTCAGTGTATATGTTGATTGGACTAAACAAACTGATAGCAATGTGATGGAGGAGAATTTCTTGGAATATATGAAGGATGGTTTCCTCGATCAATATATCAGAAAGAGCAGCATAGTTGGTCAATTGTTAGCACTGCTATCTTGCAGTGCCAGGGGACCTGGATTCAATTCCAACCTTGGGTGACTGTCTGTGTGGAGCTTGCACATTCTCCTCGTATCTGTGTGGGTTTTTTTCTGGGTGTTCCGGTTTCCTTCCGCAATCCAAAGATGTGCAGGTTAGGTGAATTGGCCATACTAAATTGCCCATAGTGTTCAGAGATGTGTAGTTTAGGTGCGTTAGTCAGGGGTAAATATATGGTAGGGGAATAGACCTGGGTGAGTTATCCTTTGGAGGGTCAGTGTGATCATGTTGGGCCGAAGAGCCTGTTTCTACACTGTAGGAATTCTATTCTATTCACTATTTAAAAAAGGAGGGAGAGCAAACTGGGAATTATAGGCCAGTTAGCCTGACATTAGTGGTGGGGAAAATGCTGGAGTCAATCATGAAGGATGTAATAACTGAGCATTTGGAAAGCATTGACTAAATTGGTCCAAGCCAGCATGGATTCACTAAAGGGAAATCACACTTGACAAGTCTTCTGGAATTCTTTGAGGATGTGACCCATAGAATGAACAAGGATGAACCAATAGATGTTGTGTATCTGGATTTTCAAGAGGCATATGACAAGGCTCCACACAAGAGATTAGTAAGGAAAATTAAAGCTTGTGGTATCAGGAGTCATGTATTAACATGAATAGAGAACTGGTTGGCAGACGAAAAGCAAAGAGTTGGAATAAACTTTTCAGGGTGGCATGTAGTGGAGTAGGGTGCAGCAGGGTTCAGTGCAAGGGACCCCAGCTGTTCACAATATGCATTAAGGATTTAAATACAATATCTCCAAATTTGCAGATGATACTAAGCTGAGTGGCATGGTGTGCTGTGAGGGCTGCAGGTTGACTTGGACAGGTTGGCTGAGTGGGCAAATCTTGGCAAAACCCTACTAGGTCTGCTTAAACAGGACAAGACAGTGCCACCCATAGCTCCAGGCCGGGCTCAGTGTGGACTCTAATAGTGAGTGCCTATAATTACAAGAAGAACATCATCTGGGAAGTCAAGTAGCGAATATTGATGCATTGAGCTGACTCCCATAGCCAGATACACATTAGTTTTAAATGGTTTTTAATGGTTTTAAATTTTCTGGACATACTTCGAGTCACAGGTCACAATATCGGACTTTGGATACAGAAAGATCCAGTCCTGGCAATTATGAAATAGCTGGTGATGATGGGGGAAACAAAAGGGCCATCACAACCAGAATTCAAATCTTTTTGGACCTGGAGAGATCAGATCACAGTACAGGATGCATATTGTTATGGGGCGCAGAGTGATTATCCCAAGCAAATGTCACCAACAGATACTGGCTGAAATCCGCCTGGCTCATCCAGGGATTTCCAAAATGAAGATGCTGGTGAGATATTATGTCTGGTGGCCAGGATTGATCAGATAGCTCAGTGGCCAAGGTATGGCAGAGGGAGTTTGATTTAGATAAAAATATGAGGTGCTACATTTTGGAAAGGCAAATCGGGGCAGAACGTATACACGTAATGGTAGGGTCCTTTGCAGTGTTGCCAAACAAAGAGACCTTAGGTTGCAAGTTTATAGTTCCTTGAAAGTAGAGTCGCTAGTAGACAGAGTTGTGAAGAAGGCATTTGGTATACAGGGGAACCACAATTATCCGAATCGATGGGCGGGCACTATTTCATTCGGATAATCGATTATTCAGTTAATTGATTAAAATGCCTTCCCTCTGCGGCTCGGAGTTTTAAAAGTCTGCTCCCTGTTCAGGAGACTGCAGCAGCACACAGTGCGTGAAACCCTGCCTCTAACCCCGTACCCCACCCCCAACCCTGTGCAACACGTCCTCCTGCTCCCAACACCGTGCAATACCTCCCCCTGCCTCCAACACTTCCCTCTAGTCCCCAATCCCGTGCAACACTGCCACCCCCCCCACCCCCCCCCCCCCCCCACACCCCAATCTCTGTCCAACTCTGCTTCCCCTGCCCCCGTCTCTGGGGCAGCTGGACTGGACACCAACAATAAGACTGCTGCCGTTGCATTTGTGGGGTAAGTCTCCAAATAGCATGCGCGCATGCACACACACACACACACACAACTTTTAACTGCAACATTTTGACAGGTTCCACCTTTGTCCTGTGCAGGATAATGTTGGAGAGATTATCTGGGGAAGGGGGATTTAGGGTACACCTCTATGTAGAACTCCAGGGAAAGTGTGGGGAGAGAGGGAGGGTGGGCAGTCAGTCATTTGGAGAACGTGCCTGTAATCACTGTAAACAAAAGATGCAATCACTGTTGGAATCACGCTCTTGATGTAATGTTTCCATCAGGACCTCAAGATCTCCTTCGGATAATCTGTTTTTCAGATAATTGGTATTCGGATAATCGAGGTTCCTCTGTACTTGTCTTTATTGGTCAATGTATTGAGTATAGGAATCAGGATGTCATGGTGCAGCTGGTTGGGACATTGTTCAATACATTCAATTTTGGTCACCCTGCTGTAGGAAAGATGTTGTTGAACTTAAAAGGGTTCAGAAAAGATTTACAAACATGTTGCCGGGATTTGGTGTTTTGGGCTACAGGGAGAGGCAGAATAGGTTGGGGCTATTTTCCCTGGAGCATCAGGTTTATAAAACCATGAGGGGTATAGTTAGGGTGAATAGCCAAGTTCTTGTTCCCACGGTAGGGAGTTTGAAAACTTGAGGGCATAGGTTTAAGGTGAGAGGGGAAAGATTTAAAAGGGACCTTCAACGGTAACATTTTCATGCAGAGGGTGGTGGCTTATATGGAAAAGCTGTCAGTGGAAGTGGTGTACGCTGGTACAATGATAGTATTTAAAAGGTATCTGGGTTAGAATAGGAAGAGGAAATGTTTTGAGGGATATGGGCCAAATAGAATAGATTAGTGAGCGGCACGGTGGCACAGTGGTTAGCACTGCTGCCTCACAGCGCCCGAGACCCGGGTTCAATTCCCGTCTCAGGCGACTGACTGTGTGGAGTTTGCACATTCTCCCCGTGTCTGCGTGGGTTTCCTCCGGGTGCTCCGGTTTCCTCCCACAGTCCAAAGATGTGCAGGTCAGGTGAATTGGCCATGCTAAATTGCCCGTAGTGTGAGGTAAGGGGTAGATGTAGGGGTATGGGTGGGTTGCGCTTCGGTGGGGCGGTGTGGACTTGTTGGGCCGAAGGGCCTGTTTCCACACTGTAAGTAATCTAATCTAATTTCGGTTATCTGGTTGGCACGGACGAGATGGAGCAAAGGATCTGTTTCTGTGCTTTATACCTCTAAAATTCTAATACTCTACAAGTGTCAGGGATTCTGACACTCAAGATGCTGAATCTGATGAGGCTGTGGCAAAGTCAAGGACTCTCCATGACTTGGTGATGGGATACCAACCTCTGTGGAGTTATTTCACCCAGCAGCCCTCCCATTTCCTAATTTCCCTTTATCCATAACCATCACATTTTTTGCTTTCCAATAATATTACTTGAAAGTAAGGAAATTACGATCAGGATAATGAATAAATTTGTGAGGACGATGTCAGACTCACAGGATTAAGTTGATAGGTACATAAAGGTACAGAAGCTCTATCCACTCCTGGAATCATGCATGTTGAGATAAAGCTTTACATAAAGGATATATGTCAAAATTGAAATGGACGCCAGAGGTATTTCTTTTGGAAACAAAATATAGTTCTACCCGAAACACATAACAAGCCAATAATATCTAATTTATTGGCCATTTCGCTGAGGGCCCATTTCCTTTTGGAGATAAGACATCATCTCCATCTCCTCCACTTAGACCTCCAGTATTTTATCTAAAAGTCTAAATTCTTGCTGTTTTGAATATCAACCGGTACGTAAAATATGAGAGCACAAAATTAGTTTGGAAATAAAACTCCCCTGCTTTCATGAAGTGACAGCACCCCTCCCCTCCCCTGAAATTTTCGATGAGTTTAAGCAGGATTTTCCTCTGTGAGGTGGGAATCATAAGTCACAAGACTTGACAAAGTGCTGCATAAAAGCGTTATTGTGCAAAGTAAAAACTCAATTGTTAGGAATAACCGTGAGATGACTATGCCTTGAAGAGTGGTGTTCTGTGGTGTTTCTCTTGTGATATATTTTCTTAAATAAGGGGACCAAACAGCTTAGTAACAGATGTGGACTTAACAGTACCTTGCCAATTTGCGGTAAGACTTCCCTACTCTTGTACTTCAACCTCCTTGAAATGAAGGTCAACATTCCATTACCTATCTCAATCATTTGCAGAAAAATAATTTCATTGGAAGTAGTTCACAGAAGATTCACCAGGATGATATGGGTATGGAGGGATTATCTTATGAGCAAAGGCTGAAGAGATTGGGTATGGAAGCTGTTTGCCTTTTTAGCGCAAGTATCCCCAATTTCCATTGAGTTGCAGCTTTTGGCAGATTTCTCCGATGAAATAACATTCTGTTATTTTGTTCTTCCTTCCAAAGTGAACAACTTTGTATTTTCCCACTTTACATTCTGTTGCCAACTTTTTGCCCACTTATGTGATCTATCAATATCTTACTGTCAAAAAAAAACAGCAGATAGAGTCATAGAGTCATAGAGATGTACAGCATGGAAACAGACTCTTCGGTCCAACCTGTCCATGCCGACCAGATATCCCAACCCAATCTAGTCCCACCTGCCAGCACCCGGCTCATATCCCTCCAAACCCTTCCTATTCATATACCCATCCAAATGCCTCTTAAATGTTGCAATTGTACTAGCCTCCACCACTTCCTCTGACAGCTCATTCCATACACGTACAACGCTCTGTGTAAAAAGGTTGCCCCTTAGGTCTCTTTTACAACGTTCCCCTCTCACCCTAAACTTATGCCCTCTAGTTCTGATGCTTGAAATCAGAATAAAAAAACAGAAATTCTAGGAAAACTCAGCAGGTCTAGCAGTATCTGTAAAGAGATAGCAGAATTAATGTTTTAGGTGCAGTGACATTCTTTATCTCTGCAAAGTTGAATCCAACAGTGAAATTTAGAACTTACTTAAACATTCAAAATGATATACTATTGCAAGTGTATTGACTAAACCTTCAGGACAAACAGAATACATTAAAATCCTTGTCATAGTATTTTTTCAAAGGCTGAATAAATGGATGATCTGCGATGCAATGAGTAGATCAGTGTAATTCACATAATATAATCTCAATCAAAATACCGTCCAATGCAGAAGAGTTTTTTTTATCCACATGCTACATTATTCTAATGTTTCTGAAGACTGTTCTATTACAAAATATTGTTGCATTTAAACATAGTTTTCTTTTACAGCATTATACCATGAAATGTGAAGTTAGGAACACCTCTGAAACTTAACTATAAAAAAGTTTCAAGTTCAATCATACGTTTCCACCAAGGTTCACCATACCACTGCTGACAGTCTATGAAAAAAATAGCATGCTTGAGATCATAGGATCCTTAACAGAGTCACAGATTTTTGGATGTAGTTTTGCTCGCTGAGCTGGAAGGTTCATTTCCAGATGTTTCATTGCCCGAATAGGTAACATCTTCAGTGGGCCTCAGGTGAATCAATGCTGAAAATTCCAGCTTTCTATTTATATGTTTGGGTTTCTTTGGGTTGGTGATGTCATTTCCTATGGTGAAGTCACGTCCTGTTCCTTTTCTCAGGGGGTGGTAGATGGGGTCAAACTCAATGTGTTTGTTGATAGAGTTCAAGTTGGAATGCCATGCTTCTAGGAATTCTCGTGTGTATCTTTGTTTGGCTTGTCCTAGGATGGATGTGGTGTCCTTCCTTATCCATGTGTAAGGATACTAGTGAGAGAGGGTCATGTCTTTTTGTGGTTAGTTGGTGTTCATGTATCCTGGTGGCTAGTTTTCTGCTAGTATGTCCAACGTAGTGTTTTTTGCAGTTCTTGCACGGTATTTTGTAAATTACATTAGTTTTGCTCATTAGGTAAGGTGCTAGGTAGTGTTGCTGAACAAAGAGACGTTGGAGTGCAGGTTCATAGCTCCTTGAATGTGGAGTTGCAGGTAGATAGGATAGTGAAGAAGGCATTTGGTACACTTTCCTTTATTGTCAGAGTGATGAGTACAGGAGTTGGGAGGTCATGCTGTGACTGTACAGGACATTGGTTTGGCCACTGTTGGAATATTGTGTACAATTCTAGTCTCCTTCCTATCAGATGGATGCTGTGAAACTTGAAAGGATTCAGAAAAGATTTACAAGGATGTTGCCAAGGTTGGGGGATTTGAGCTATAGGGAGAGCTGAACAGGCTGGAGCTTTTTTCCCTGGAGCATCGGAGGCTGAGGGGTGACTTTATATAGGTTTACAAAATTATGAGCGGCATGGATAGGATAAATAGACAAAGTCTTTTCCCTGGTGTCGGGTAGTCCAGAACTAGAGGGCATATGTTTAGGGTGAGGGTTTATGATATAAAAGAAACCTAAGGGGCAATCTTTTCAGGCAGATGGTGGTACGTGTCTGGAATGAGCTGCCAGATGAAGTGGTGGAGGCTGGTGCAATTGCAACATTTAAAAGGCATGTGAATGGGTCTATGAACAGGAAGGGTTTGGAAGGTTATGGGCCAGGTGCTGGCAGATGGGACTAGATTGGACAGCATGGATGAGTTGGACCGAAGGATCTGTTTCTGTGCTGTACTTCTCTATGACATCAAGTTTGCTGCATGTCATCGTGCACCTTGAACTCTTATTCCAAACTCTTTTAAAAAACTAGCAAATATATTTGAAAGGAAAATAGTTGGGAATCCAGGATTCATGTCCTGGATTAGTGGTGCTGGAAGAGCACAGCAGTTCAGGCAGCATCCAAGAAGCTTCGAAATCGACGTTTCGGGCAAAAAGCCCTTCATCAGGAATAAAGGCAGTGAGCCTGAAGCGTGGAGAGATAAGCTAGAGGGGGGTGGGGGTGGGGAGAAAGTAGCATAGAGTACAATGGGTGAGTGGGGGAGGGGATGAAGGTGATAGGTCAGGGAGGAGAGGGTGGAGTGGATAGGTGGAAAAGGAGACAGGCAGGTAGGACAAGTCCGGACAAGTCATGGGGACAGTTACTGAGCTGGAAGTTTAGAACTAGGGTGAGGTGGGGGAAGGGGAAATGAGGAAGCTGTTGAAGTCCACATTGATGCCCTGGGGTTGAAGTGTTCCGAGGCGGAAGATGAGGCGTTCTTCCTCCAGGCGTCTGGTGGTGAGGGAGCAGTGGTGAAGGAGGCCCAGGACCTCCATGTCCTCGGCAGAGTGGGAGGGGGAGTTGAAATGTTGGGCCACGGGGCGGTGTGGTTGATTGGTGCGGGTGTCCCGGAGATGTTCCCTAAAGCGCTCTGTTAGGAGGCGCCCAGTCTCCCCAATGTAGAGGAGACCGCATCGGGAGCAACGGATACAATAAATGATATTAGTGGATGTGCAAGTAAAACTTTGATGGATGTGGAAGGCTCCTTTAGCGCCTTGGATAGAGGTGAGGGAGGAGGTGTGGGCGCAGGTTTTACAGTTCCTGCGGTGGCAGGGGAAAGTTCCAGGATGGGAGGGTGCGTTGTTGGGGGCGTGGACCTGACCAGGTAGTCACGGAGGGAACGGTCTTTGTGGAAGGTGGAAAGGTGTGGGGAGGGAAATATATCCCTGGTGGTCGGGTCCGTTTGGAGGTGGTGGAAATGTCGTCGGATGATTTGGTTTATGCGAAGGTTGGTAGGGTGGAAGGTGAGCACCAGGGGGGTTCTGTCCTTATTATGGTTGGAGGGTGGGGTCTGAGGGCGGAGGTGCGGGATGTAGACAAGATGCGTTGGAGGGCATCTTTAACCACGTGGGAAGGGAAATTGCGGTCTCTAAAGAAGGAGGCCATCTGGTGTGTTCTGTACTGTCTGCCTCCTTCCCTCAGACCAAAGCAAGTTTGCCCCAGGTCAGCAATTGTAAACAATTCAGCAAGTTATCTCTCTTCCTCACTTTGCAGGTGCTGCCATACCTGCATTTTGAGTTTTAGTCTGAGTTTAGTCTCAATATCTTGCTCTTGTTTTTGAATTTTACAAAATACTTTATATCTTGTCCATCTCTGCACATTTCAAGAAATTGGAATGAGTTAATTGTCAAATAGCTCAAACTCTGCTTTTCTGTCACCTGCATGGTGGGGATAGGGCAGGTTCTAGACCGATGCAGATTTTAATCCCCATCTAATTTTACACTCCATTGTGAGATGGGCATCAGGTCCAAACACAAACCCACTCCACTCTCACTTGTTACAATTGGGATATATGATTTTGACCATGGATATGGATTGTTGAGAGATCCAGCATTGCTAATTTGACTCTTGCTTCCATTTTACATTTCCATTAGCTGTAAAATGCTTTTGGATATTCTTACCTGAATTTCTCTTAACCATAGGCATGGAGATTATGACTGATCCTAATTTGGCATTCAGAGAGGCAAGAAAGATGGTTGGTGTGGAAATAGAGACAAATAAATTATAAACAAAGATGCTCAGTAGTCAGAGTAAAAGAATGAGAGAAAAACACATCACTCACAGAAAAATCACATCTAAAATATGATTGGAATGAAATCATTATAATTCTAAATCAGGATTGAGGATTAAAACATCTCCTGTGTAAATAGAAGCCTTGATTCTGGACAATGTGTGATTTATTTTGTCATCAAGGTCAATGATACTACTGCTGAATAATGAAATATTTTCAAACCGTAGCCACTCTGAATCAATATCAAGTACTCTCAGAGTAAAGTCTGTACACTTTTCAGTACATTCTACCTCAACCTGTCAAAGCATTCCTTATTAGATCAGAATGTCATTTTTCCATTCCTCATACCAATCCTCTTATGCCTGTTCCAAGTGAGACTGAATAGCAGTTTGCATTTTATCCTAGCAAAAAAAATCCCAAGACGCTCCATAAATGTTATATAATTGATATCTCAAATCTATACAGAGAGGATAAAGTCTCTATGGGTGCAAGAAATTCCATCTATAATACTTAAAAAGTATATTGCTTGAATACAACTCTGACTTCTCGTTCTTGCTACTGTTGATTTCTTTCCCCTGAGTCCATCTCCAAGCTTAACTAATCAAGAGCAGTGATTAGTAATGGTGAATAGACATATAAAATCAAAAATAGACCAACTGATCACTGCAACATTAACATTGTTAAACAAAGTCTGATACTGAACCCTTTGAGATATTAGAGCACCTGATCAAACATTTCATTGAAAGCATAGGTTATGAGAAGAGTTTCAAAAGAACAGAAACAAAACAGTTGTATAGTTGAGAATTCTGTCTGTGGAATAGATAGTTGAAGACCTGACTACTAATGGTGGAATGAAAAAAAAAATTGGTCTGTAAAAGAGGCTAGAATTGGAGGAAAACAGAGGTGATTGGTGAATTTAATATGGGGAGACTACAAAAGATGAAGAGAATCAAGGCTGTTTAGATGCAGTTCATTGTTAAATTGAGTTGCATTCAGTGAAATTGGATATTATCTATCTGTAACTAGAATGGCACTTTTCAAAATTATCTCACTGCAAATACTTACAGCTAGCAGATGGAAGAAACTTTCCACTTTGGATTTTCATCTTCTCGACAAAACTCATTTCTACATAATGACACATTTTTGGTGAATCCTTTAGCAGTCGCGTGTATAATCATTGCAATGATTTTTGGAACATAAACAAATGTTATCACCTACATTGTTCATGTAACAGCCATTATAATTGCAATTCCAGTGAGACTTTAAATTGAATGTAAAATGCTTCCCCACAGGGGGAGGTGGTGAGAATGGAATACAATGGTTGTGTTAGCCACTGAGTGATAATTACTTCCTTCTTGCCTGCTCTGTTATTTGGTGCTGGGTGAAAACCTCCAGCTATTAAGACTTTAAGTAGTCAACTAATGGCTCCTGAAGGGTCTTAACTCACAATCTCCATAATCAATTGCTTTTCCAGTAAGCACGAATGGTACCTGTATTCCTAACCTGCCTGCTGTACAAAAGGTGGCTCCAATTGCCCCAGTCTAGGCAAATATGAAGCTTTTGATTGCGAAATCTTCTGCCTTTCTTCCTGATCTCTTGAAACTGCTTTTGTTAAGACCACTACCCCATAAAAAGAAGAAAATAAAACTGGCTTTCTCACTGCTGGATCCATCAATGTGTAGGTTTCAACTGGTGGACTTTATGACCCAGCACCTTCTGGCCTGTGATTGACCAGCTCCTTCGAGTGATTTCTTTTGCCTCCATTGCCCTTAGAGAAAATAATTCCTAAATTCTTCTATTATCATCTTTGTGTGTGTGGGTTTAATTATGTCAGGACCATTTTTCTCATAATTTCATGTTTCTGCAGCCTGATATAATCTCTCTGGAGCAGAAAGGAAAACAACTGATACAATGAAATCTCATGTCTGCAGGGGATAATGTGTTCCTTGAGATGTTCATTTTTTTAAAAACTTAGTCACAGTTGTTTTTTGTCTCTGCTTTAATACTTGGTTCCCTTTCCCTAAATAGTATTTTAAACCTTCAAAACAGTGAGCTGAGGCTGGAAGGGCTGAAAGGATTTTAAAAATTCTCAGACTTGAACTCAAACTAAAAGGCCTCAAGCCAGCTCATCTCCAACTTTTAAAAGACAAACAACTTACTTCTACGAAGCAGATTGCTGATTTAAACTTTATATTCAGGCGGCCTGAGCAGGACGCATTTATTCAGACGTTTCTGAAGCACTAGACACTTACCCCCAAAATCGTGCCTGGTTTTATGGACACAAAACATTCAGAGTAAGTTGCTACTTCTCGTTGCCAGATTTGGAAATAGAGCAGTTAAAAGGAATCGCAATAGGTCATATGTGCTTTTTGAAAGACGATCCAGGATCTTTGTGTGTTATGCAGTCAATAATAATTCCAGGTTTAACATCACAAATATGGTGTTCCCTGAAGACTCTTTGGTGTCTCCTGAGGCATCAATAGTTTTACTAGAACAGATATTGATTGTTTGCAGCATTGATACTGACTCAGGATCAAAAGCTGAAAAGCGTAGTGCTGGAACAGCACAACCGGTTCTGCAGCATCTAAGGAGCAGGAGAGTTGATGTTTGGAGCATAGGCTCTTCTTTAGGAATCAAAAGCTAACAGTTTTCCTATTGCAAAAGGCAAAGAAACTACTATAACTTGAGTTTGGTATCCATTCATATATTTTTCATTCTAAAAGGATTTACTTAATGCCTTAAATATCAACACATCTAATTCAATCATTTTCTTTATTTATTCAGGGGATGTAGACATTGCTGGTTACCTAATATTCTTGTCAATTCCTAATTATTCTTGAGAAGTGAGTACCTTCTTGCAGTCCTTGTAGTGCAGGTAGACCAACAGTTAGAGTGGAAGTTCCAAGGTTTTCACTCAGCAACAGGGAAAGAACAGGAGTATAGTTCTGAATCAGTTTAGTGTGGCATGGCATTTGGAGGGGAACACACAGATGGTGATGTTTCTATTTGTATCCACTGCACTTGTCCTTCTCAGTGGTGAAGGCTGTCAATTTGGAAGGTGCTGTCAAAGGGCCTTTGATGGGATGTTTCAGGGCATCTTGTGGTTGGTATACAGTCCTCATCAGTAGTCAAATGAATAAATATTAACAGGGGCATGCTCTGTTCTGGGTGCTGTCAAGCTTTTGGATTATTATTGGAGCTGTATACATCCAGCCAAGTACAGAGAGCTTGATCACACCCTGACAAGTATTTTGCAGATGTTGGACTGGCTTTTGAGATTTAAGAGTGGTGTTATTTGATACAGAATTCCTAACCTCTGTCCTGCCCTTGTAACCACTGTGTTTATATGGTTGGTCCATTAAAAAGTTTGATCAATGCTAATCCCAGAACAGGGTCACCTGTGTTTTCCTTGCTACAGTTTGATCATTTCTGTAAAAATCTATAGCTTGAGGACTGCTTCAAAAAGGACAGCATGGTGGCTCAGTGATTAGCACTGTTGCCTCATAGCACCAGGGACCCGACTTCAATTCCAGCCTCGGGCGACTGTCTGTGTGGAGTTTGCACATTCTCCCTGCATCTGCATGGGTTTCCTCCCACGGTTCAAAGATGTGCAGGTTAGATGAATTGGCCATGCTAAGTTGCCCATGGTGCGCAGGGATGTGTAGGTTAGGTACCCTAGTTAGGGGTGAGTGTAAAGTAATAGGTAGGGGAAATAGGCCTAGGTGAGCTGCTCTTCAGAGAGTTTGTGTGGATTTGTTGGGTTGAAGGGCCTGTTTCCACACTGTGGGGATTTTCTGAAAAAATCACAGAAAATGTGAAATTTCATTTTCAAGTATAAAGCTAAGGATCTGTGTTGTACTTTAAGAACACAGAGATGAGACAGGGGGAAACAATTCAATCCATTTACTCTGTTTCACCATTCAATGCAAGCATGACTGATCAATGCTATTTTCCTGTTAATTCATTGTATTCCTTGATTTCCTATGGCCTTTACTTTAGAGACCGCAATTTCCCTTCCCACGTGGTTAAACATGCCCTCCAACGCATCTCGTCCACATCCCGCACATCTGCCCCCAGACCCCACCCCACCAACCGTAACAAGGACAGAACCCCCCTGGTGCTCACCTTCCACCTCACCAACCTTCGCGTAAAGCAAATCATCCGATGACATTTCCACCACCTCCATATTTCCATCCCCACCCCTTTCCGCCTTCCGCAAAGACCATTCCCTCCATGACTACCTGGTCAGGTCCACGCCCCCCCCAACAACCCACCCTCCCGTCCTGGCACCTTCCCTGCCACCGCAGGAATTGCAAAACCTGTGCCCACACCTCCTCCCTCACCTCCATCCAAGGCCCCAAATGAGCCTTCCACATCCATCAAAGTTTTACCTGCACATCCACCAATGTCATTTATTGTATCCGTTGCTCCCGATACAGTCTCCTCTACATTGGGGAGACTGGACGCCTCCCAGCAGAGCGCTTTAGGGAGCATCGCTGGGACACCCGCACCAATCAACCACACTGCCCTGTGGCCCAACATTTCAACTCCCTCAAAACTCAGCCGAGGACATGGAGGTCCTGGGCCTCCTTCACCGCCGCTCCCTCACCACCCGACACCTGGAGGAAGAATGCCTCATCTTCCACCTCGGAATACTTCAACCCCAGGGCATCAAAGTGGATTTCACCAGTTTCCTTATTTCCCCTTCCTCTACCTCACCCCAGTTCCAAACTTCCAGCTCAGCACTGTCCCTATGACTTGTTCTACCTGCCTATCTTCTTTTCCATCTATCCACTCCACCCTCTTCCCTGACCTATCACCTTCATCCCCACCCCCATTCACCTATTGTACTCTATGCTACTTTCTCCCCACCCCCACCTTCCTCTCATTTATCTCTCCAATCTGCAGACACTCTGCCTCTATCCCTGATGAAGGGCTTTTGCCCAAAATGTCGATTTTCCTGCTCCTCAGATGCTGCCTGAACTGCTGTGCTTTTCCAGCACCATCCAACCTAGAATCTAGTTTCCAGCATTTGCAGTCATTGTTTTTATCTAGACCAAAAATTCTGTCTATCCCAGCTTTAAATGTGTTAAATCATGGAGCATTCACAACCATTTAAGTGGAAAATTTTAAAGTTTCACAAAATTTCAGTGTTAATCTGTCCCAATCTCAGTCCTAAATGATCAAACATTTATCCTGGGAATGTGCCCTCGAGCTTTAGATTCCTCAACTAGTGGAAACAATCTTTCAGCATTTACTCCATCAAACTCCTTTAGAATCTTATGTGTTTCAATGGGGTTGTATCTCCTCTTTCGTAGTACTGAAAATTTAAAACTTATTCAATAAAATCATTGATGGAATATGGATTTCCTAACCCAGTACCACAAAACCTTTCGATAAGTATGGAGCAAGTCAGAAAGATTAGATGTGAGGATTGGACCAACTTGCTCTTGGAATATTTTTCAAAATCTTGTCAGCTGTAGTTAGATCACAACAAAGAAAAGTACAAACATGATCAGTGTTCACATCTAGATTAATCTGAATCAGTATAATTCAAATTGGGCGGCATGGTGTCGCAGTGGTTAGCACTGCTACCTTAGTTCAATTCCAACCTCGGGTGACTGTCTGTGTGGAGTTTGCACATTCACCCCGTGTCTGTGTGGGTTTCCTCCCACAGTCACAAAGATGTGCAGGCCAGGTGAATTGGCCATGTTAAATTGCCCATAGTGTTTGGTGCATCGGTCAGAGGGGGGTGGGTGGTTCTTTGGAGGGTCAGTGTGGACTGGTTGGGCCGAAGGGCCTGTTTCCACACTGTAGGTAATCTAATCTAATTTAGCCTCTTAAAATAGCATGCCATAAATTCCCACTGCAGGACCAATTGTCACAGCGACAACGTTTCTGTGAATCTGTTGTTGGCTAATAAATACTGCAACACAAATAGAAGCCAAACAAATCAGTCTGCTTCCAAACAAGCCTCAAAAAAAATTTTTAATGCCAACTTCATAGCAACAAATCATTGTGCCAGAAATTGCTGCAGTGGTGGCTGATAATTAACTATGACAATTGAACTTTTATGCTCACCAATGTCATCACATTAATTTTTCAGTATGAGTTCCTTGAACTTGGATTTGATAACAATAAGGTGGTTTTGATGTTGTATCTGAGATCTCACAAACATTGCATCTAATAGACCATTTGCTTGACCGACAAGACAAAAGGTTTGACAAAATCAAGGTGAATTATGCAAAAGGCGATGGAATGAATAAGTGTCAAATAAAACAGCTAGAGATTGAAAAAAAGAATATAAAGCTGAGAAGAAAGGCACGATCATGAGAGATCAAACAAAGACGGCAAAGCAGGAAAGCTTCACAAGTTTTGTAACCAGCTGGGTTTGAAAAAAATGCTGCAATGGTCCTTGATAGGTAAATGGGTAAGATGGTTTGCAAAATATACAAAGCATCTTAATCAAGAAATATAAAACTGCAGCATTTGATCAACAGTGCCTTACTAGTCTTGACAGTGACATGTTTACTTGTGACTTTATTGATTAGTAATTCATTCTTGAATCCCTGATATAATTAACAGCTGACTATGATGTAAGTTCAAATAATCTTTGTTTCATTGTCGTATATCAGCAGTTGTCTTTAGGTTTAGAGAAGTCTATTAATTTGCATTACTCGTGATAGTGAAATGGATAGCAATAGCTATTGATCTTTCAATTCTTATACTTTATCCATCATGATTAAGAACAGTGGCAAAACCCAATGGGAATGCTGTTTTACGTCTTTTGTAAGAACATTGGAAACACTAGACAAGAGAATGATTTGGAGGTGTCAGTGTTGGACTAGGGTGTACAAAGTTAAAAATCACACATCACCAGGTTACAGTCCAACAGGTTTATTTGGAGGCACTAGCTTTCGGAGCACTCCAAAAGCTAGTGCTGCCAAATAAATCTGTTGGACTAAAACCTGGTGATGTGTGATTTTTAACTTTGTACACCCTAGTCCAACACTGACACCTTCAAATCATTGTGTGATTTTTAACTGTAGATGAGAACAAACCATGACCTATCTGGGTCACCTAGCATTTTGCTAGTCACATGATATGCTGAGAATGAAATTGTTGACTAATTATGGTCAACACTCTTTATGGATTAAACTGCACAGCCCATTAAAGAATGTGAGAAAAACTTCAAAGGTGGACCAGTCTAGGAGCTACATGTCCAAAGTAACTGTTCCACTTTCAGGTACAATACACTCACCATGGCAATTGAATACCATGTTAAGTTTTAAATGGGCACATATCATTCAGAAAACTGAAACTTAATAAAATTCAGTTCGGTAGAAATGAGCAACAACCTGGCTAAGGTTGGTTGAGTAAACAGGCTAAAGGTTTTGGTCATAAATAAATCATTTAAAGAAATCATTCAGAATACACTTAACAAAACTATACTCTACTGAAAAAGAAGGACAAGGCATGAAAGATCATTGTGGTTTACTCAGGAAATTAAAGCTGGTACTTGATTAAAAGAATAGACTTAGAATATGGTGATAAACCGTAAAAATCTACATTGGGTGTGTTTTTAGAAAGCATTTAATAACCACTAAAATATCAATTGAAAGGTAAAAAAGACAGAATATGAAAGCAAACATCTGAATAATATAAAAAAAATTCAGAGCTTTTATCAGTAGTTAAAAAGAGAGTAACTAAAGTAAACATTGCTCCCGTAGAAATAGGAACAGCAGAAACCATTGTGGGGAATGAGGAAATGGCAGAGATATTGAATGAATATGTTGTGTCTCTCTTCACAATGGAAGACAACAGTTTCAGCCTCAAAACAGAAGGCACTGGACATGCTGAAAAGAGTAATAAAGGATCTTAACATCACCAGAGAAAAAGACCTTTAGGGATTAATATCTGACATATCTATACTAGTAATTGTAATGCCACTATTCAAGAAAACAGGTCTTACAAGACAGTTAACTTAGTGTCCACAGTCAGGAAAATATTGAAATGTATTATGAAGGAAGTCTTAACTACGCACTTATAAAACTGTAGCATGATTAGACCCATTAAATATGGTTTTAGGAAAGAAAAAATCACACCTGACAAGTCTACTGCCGCATTTTTTTGGGAATTAGTGGTGATAAAATCCATATAGAATACTTCGATTTCCAAGAAGCATTTGATGTTGTGCCATACAAAAGTGTTCAATGAATTGTAGGCAATGTGTTGGTAAGGATTGAAGATTGATTAAAGGACACAAAACAGTGGTACAAACAGGGCGTTTTCAAGTTGGCATGCTATGGCTAAGGGAGTGCTACAAATATCAGTGTTAGAGCTTTCACTGTTTAAACTCTCCATTAAATACTTAGGTGAACAGACAAAGAATACTCTGTCTAAATTTATTGATGCAAAGTTAAGTGGAAATTGAAGTTGTGCAAGGGCAAAAAGTCTGCAAAAGAATATAGACAGGTTAAGCAAATGGCCAATAAAGTGGTAGCTGCTGTATAATGTGGAAAGCATAAGGTTATTGACATTGTTCGCAAACATTAAAAAAATTATAAGGTGTTAAACCTATATATGTTGATGTTTTGAGAGACTTTGATGTGCATTTATAAAGAACTAAGATTAATATGCAGGTGCAGCAACCAATTGGGAAGGTAACTGACATGTTGGCTTTTGTGCAATGGGAATGGGATACAGGAAACCTTGTCAAAATTGTTCAGGGATTTGGTGAAATAACACCTGAAAGTTAATGTACAATATGTTTGCCATATTTATGGAAGAGTATGTTTAGATTTTTCTTTTCCTCATCAGTTTGTTTAGAAATATTATTATACATAACAACAGAGTAGGTTGGACTTGAACCTGGGCTTCTTGGTCAAGAGGTAGGAACACTACCACTGTATTACAAGAGACCTTGGTGACATACTTACCTTAGAAGTGGTACAGTAAGGAACCCCCAGGTGACAGCCTGAGTAAATTGTCCCTTATTTTCTGGACTTTAGAAGAATGAGAGGTGGAACTGAAAAATGGCGTGAAGGGGCAAATAAGGACTTCAGAAAAGATTTGGAAAAAGTTGCAGGGGTTGGAGGGGTTGAGCTTTAGGGAGGGGCTGAATAGGCAACAACTTGCTTCCCTGGCATGTCGGAGACTGAGGGGTGACCTTATAGAAGCTCTTAAAATCATTAGGGGCATGAGTATGATGAATAGCTAAGGTAATTTTCTGAGGGTAGGGGAAAAATTTAAAATAGACTCAAGAGGCAACGTTTTCACGCAGAGAGTAGCACGTATATGGAACAAGATGCCAGAGGAGGTGATGGAGGCGAGTACAATTGCGCATTTAAAAGACGAGGAGATGCATATGAAGAAAAAAGGGTTCAGACTGGTATGGGCCAAATGCTGGCAAATGAGGCTAGATTGGTTGAGGATACCTGGTCAGCACAAAGAGTTGGACTGAAGGGTCTGTTTCTGTGCTGTATAATTCTTACTCTATGACTCTATAAATCAAAACACTGCATAACCTGGGGTGGTTAAATTGGTAAATGGCAGTACTTCTGTCTCTCAGGTGGAGACATTCCAATCCTCTGGTACTCTTAGCACTCTGGGAAGCACAAGAGGTCAGTAGTGGCTTCTATTGGGACTGCAACTGTTTCCAGGAGGAAGGTCCCCAGTGGATCCCAAGGTCCGCGAAAATTGGACAGGGAAGGCTTAGTCAAATTACCAAAGGTCTAAGGTGGATAGAAGAGTGGATTTTAAATTGTGCAAAGTGGGGGTTTTATTATGATGGGGATAGTGTGCAGATATGTGAATAAAGGTCCTGCTTTCATACTTCTCACATATTTGTAAACATGACAGGTCTTGTCCATGTGCTGATAATGATTGTGCTATGATGTAGGCATGGCAATACAGGGGTTAACTGTCCTCTTAGCAAGCCTATCTGATCTTAATTATTTATTGACATATGCTCTTTCCAAGAGGAGCAATTGAATTCTTTGCCTCCAATGTAAAACTACACCGAGCAAATATTAATGTGTTCTGAAACTGTGCAGACCTTTCTTAATTAGTGCTGAATTAATGATGTTTTATCTGGAGACAATCATTATGAGAACACACTATTGTCACGGTTGATGCTTGATGTAGCACTTCCTCAATCTACTTCTCTACTTGCAAGCAAAATCCAGGTGACAATCAGCTTTGAAGGTATTCAAAAAAAATGAGTCTGAGCTTTGCAATAAATTTTCAACTCTACGCAACAATATTCACAATTGTTCAATAGCTTCCAGGCTTTTCAATTGAATTTTAACAGAGAAATGCTCCTGTTGATTTTGCTCCTTTGATGAAGTGAGCATTTTGTATCGATTTTTTAGGTTATCTCATTTATTAGTTCTTAAAACCTAAAAGAACTTTGCCAAATGTCAAGGCAGATAAACAAATTATCAGTTTGCACCAACAACCATACCCCAGTTTACCTGAGGCCCAGGTTTCTGACTGGGCCATTGAATCTATTTGTGTAACTGACACCATGGCCAGAATTTACTCATTTGAAGTTGATGGTGGGCATGTATCAAGGTGTTATTTCTACCATAGTCTTGGGGAGTAATGTATGATCACGTAATTCTCACCTGATTATTTATACGAATGTGAAATTGCACTTGTTACTTGGCAAATTGCGCAGTGCTGTCCATGCTTTGGGAAGTTCCACCGGTTTACTTATTTAAAAACCTTACCCAAGCAGTGAGATGACAAAGGGACACAGAAATTCATTTGCGGCTCTACTTGATTTTGGTAACAAAGCATTCCTTATTAAATGCCATTTGAGCATTTCCCAAATTCCCACAATATTTACTCTCCACCTACCTCTACCCATCTGAGAGAGGATTTTACCCACAATGATCCATGTGTTTGAGCTGGGCCACTTGAATCTCCTTTGGCTCCAACTTTGGACTGGCTGTCTTTCACAACAGTTGGTCTCGCAGGCGAGGACAGTACTTCTCCTGGGTCTTG
The DNA here is from genome assembly GCF_047496795.1 of Chiloscyllium punctatum. Classification (NCBI taxonomy): domain Eukaryota; kingdom Metazoa; phylum Chordata; class Chondrichthyes; order Orectolobiformes; family Hemiscylliidae; genus Chiloscyllium; species Chiloscyllium punctatum. The sequence continues at coordinate 93,461,346 of NC_092747.1, forward strand.
CTGGGTTACTACAAATTGACACCACCAATAAATCTTCACAGAGGGGGTGACTTCCAGTTGTGTGTTTTTAGCTCTGCTTGCACGAAGCCTCCCAAAATGTTTTCTGGTCTTTGGCCAATGGAGTCATAAGCAGATTCAAAGCATTCAATGGGTTCATGCCAACTTTATTCACTGTTGACGTGCTGGGCAGAGTAAAGTGCATGTAGTCTGGCATTGTTTGGATGTCAAGCTACCAGAAAGTCTGATTAAAACTTCTCTAATACACAACTCTTGGACCGGTTCCCCCTGAACTTTATGATCTCTTTGACTTTGGTTTCCACTGTTCTCTGTAGCTGATAGGTGATGGCTGCTTTTAATTTGTTTGGCCAATTTTCTGATTTCTCTGGCTGTGAGTCAATTTAGAATGTTCAATTTTGGGCCATGGTCAATTAACCACAATCTGACATGTTGATCCCTTAAACTGTCCAACAAAAATTGGATGACAGTCTGAGTCCACGTTCTCATGCAGGCACATATCAAGTCTCAAATGGATAGCCTCGCTCCCTGAATATCTGGGTTCTTCATTGTACGTGGACAACAATATGCTATGCAATAACTATCTTCCTTACATGCATCAATAAGCTTAACAGTACTCTATACAATTAACTCAACACAGAAATTGGGATTTAGCCACTATTTACATATACTGACATGCCCTCAAGCCTCTTTGGCAATTAGCAGCACTCAAGACAATAAAATTTATGCCACGCAAAAATTTGCATAGTCTTTTCACAATGTAGACATGGTTCAGTAATTTCTTGTCTTCTGCTGTAGGAGCATAGAGTCCATAGTTACTTTCTGGATGAGTTCCTCCTTCAGAGGATGAATTTAACACTGAGGATGGTGAGGTAGGTCAAAGTAAACAGGGTGAACAGATGTGATAGATGATGTATCAATGAGGGTATCTGCACATTTGAGCCCCAGTCCCAGAAGTCGTCCCACCAATTAGTCACTTTGATTTCCCTGCTATCCTTTTGAACTTGTTCTGTCCACTGAAGAACAGTCACAAGAACGCAATGTGTATTTGTCAATTATGTTTGGGCCTGCTGTCATTTTTTTTCTGGTGGGAGTTCAACACCAGTGTCACCCATTTCCCAATAATCTCTTAAAGTTTGTCTGAGTTTGTCACTGACATTGACAATGATCTCACTCCTCCTGTGGATATCTATGAGCTTGATTAAGCCGACACTGGCTGGAATGTGTGGCCTAATACCAAAAGTGGCATTTTGGATGTTGAATATGAAGGTCCTCTATTTGGTATGTGTTCCATATTGTTCTGGACACCCCTATGATATCCTACAGTGAGTAGGAATGCCATTTCTATGGCCTGAAGCTCCCCTGCTCCCACATTCATAGGATTGGGTAAGGCAGAATGGATCACAGGGCTCAGGCACTTTAACATTAGTTTTATCTCCTCAACATCATTGTCTCATTGGGAGCCATTTTATTGGTGAATGCTTTAAGAAAAGTGTATGAGTGTCAGCTGTGGACTCAAGTATGGAGATCCTTTCTGTTATATCTGCCAGTTGTCTCACCGGTTGTGATTGCTGGCAGGGTAAGATCCTGGGGATGCCAAAAGATCTGGAGCCTGTTTGCCACTGTTCCTCCCTGCCCATGTATGATGGCACCTCCTTCACCCCTTGAGGGATTGGGGAACTTGGAAAAAGTACCCATGATTTTTTGACCACCTTTTGTTTAGCCAGTGTGTGAAGGCATCCATTGCTCAAACAATGGAGTGAAGGTTTCCATGCATTTCTAACAGCTGCTGATTATTCTGCTGAACCTGGCTGTCCTCAGCGGCTGCCACCCCTTGCATGCCAGTTCCACAGATCAAACAGAAATTGGGCAGACCCCTTTGCTGTTTGGTCTAGTCTGTGCATGATCTCAGAACCCCAATCAGAGATTCCTCTGCTTGTCTGTGCATCTCTGTCATGTCTTTACCAGCCAAGTCAAGAGGCTTATGAATCAGTAATGGGCTCAGCAGATGTCTAATTTTCAACAGTTCTCTGAGTGTCAGATACTTCAGCCACTTCGGCTTCCTTCAGCCTATATTAGGGCTGAACTCACCAGAATATGACCCCAATTCTACTCTAGATAGCTTGCCCACTGTGTGAATGTCTCTGCACTATTAAAGAGTGGAAGATAGGCTTTGATAGTACATCCTTTGAGGTTTGTTAGTTTCTTCTCCGAGGTTGGTAGATTATGACCTGGGCACTGGAGCTGTTCTTTGTTTCACCTTGGTTGGAGAATGGGTGCAGGAGGCTGCATAAAAAAAGTATTAAGATATTAGTGTTCCAATATGCCTCCCTTTACCAAGGTTTGGTTATGATGTTTATGTTTGATGTCCAGCTGGGAGTGGCAGTTGAGAGGCTTCGCCCTTGGATGGCTGTAGATATTCAGTCTTTCCTTTTCGCACAGGCATGTTTCTTTTGCTCTCCCGTCAACTCAGCAGCTTCTCCTCGAATAGGACCTGGAGCCTTATCTCAGGCATCCGCCCCCCGCCCCCACCACCACCCCATCCCCCCAACCATCCCTACCCTGTCTGAGCACATTTTGTTTTGTCATGCACATTCCTCTCCTACCGAAGTAAAAAAAAGGGAGACATTTGCATTTGTGCATGAGCCTGCACTGATATATGTAAATAGAGACGTGAATCCTCTGATGATCCATTTGAAAAATGTGGTATTGTGGAGGTTAGCTGTTAAAGAGCTTTGAACGAAAGGTAGTTCAGCATCATGAACTAAAATAAATGAAAAGCAATAAAACATCATATGATGTATGTGGCTTATACTTATGAGATTATCCTCCTGAAACCAATTTTTTGTGTGGTTGTGCCCTTTTCTAAAGCAAAGCTCTGAAGAAACGTTATCTGATGTATATTTTGTCCGAGCTGTGATGAAAGGCCAGAGAGCTGATAGTACGTGAGCTGCTGAGTTACTTTGGTGTTTTAAATGTGAACCCTGACATTTGTGTGGGAGACAGTACCACAGTTGGGAGTTGTAACAGAGTGACAGATATTGAAGCAGCATTATCATGCCAACTTACACTCATAAAGGTAGGTGGCATTGAGTAGACAGTGGTATATAATTTGAAAGATTGCTCCCTTTTGTAACACAGAAACACTTTCTCTTGATTTAAACATGAGCACTGACCTCTGTAGTTATCTCTAACCAGACTGCCTTTATTGCTTGGGATAGCCTCTTGTTACCATCCACAAGGAAATGTAATTCCCTGCTTTCTTGGACAACCTGCAGGAAAATATATTGGGAAATGTCACTAAAGCATGGCACTGAATTTTACAGGGTCGCTGACATCTCCAGGGATGGGTGGATGATGATACTCATTTTCCGAGAAGGAAGTGCTGCCTGGATCCTGTTTCAATATGACACTCAGAAGTTTGTGCCAAGGAATATTTGCCTCTGCCCTACCTCACTGCTTATAAAACCGAATGTTTTAGTCTTGCATGCGGATACATATAACGAGTTGAGAAGAAGATGGGTGGCACAGTGGCTCAGTGGTTAGCACTGCTGCCTCACCTTCAGGGACCCAGGTTTGATTCTAGCCTTGGACGACTGTCTGTGTGGAGTTTGCACATTCTCCCCTTATCTGCGTGGGTTTCCTCCAGGTTCTCTGGTTTTCTCCCACAATCCAAAGATGTGCAGGTTAGGCGAATTGGCCATGCTAAATTGTCTACAGTGTGTAAAGATGTGCAAATTATGCAGGAGTAAATGAAGAGGAATGGGTTTGGTTGGGATAATCTTCAGAGGGTCAGTGCTGGGCTTAAGGGCTTGTTTCCACCCTGTAGAGATTCTATGAGGATATTTGCACCAGAAAACTGGACCCACTCAAGTAGTAGTAGCTCCTGCTTTTAAAAACCTGTTTCACACTTAGTTTCAAATAAACAATTCCACTCAAACTTTCTTTCCAAGATTTATTATATTCAAGAAACTAATTTACTTTTAAAAATCATAAGGATAGAAAATGTTGATGTTAAAGTATAAGCACGTAATAGTCTCATTCAGTATATATCTTTACATTATGGCAACTCATTTATTTCAAACAATTCAATGAAATTGACATTCAGGAACAAAATGCAATACATTAATTTTTCAGGCATACTATTTTATAATGTTCTTGATACTAAGTGTCTCTCTTGTAACTGATGTCTAATGCCTAAATGCTGAACACATCTGTGATTTTACCAGGGATAATGTGAATGTCGAGTTCTAAAGTGAACAGAGAACAATTATTAACCTAATCTAACCTAAATGAAAGCAGTATGAAATGAACCAACTATGATTTCTTGTCTTACTTTTAATTTATATCATATCTGTGATATTTGTAAGTCAGTTTTAAAGTTGAAAAAAAAGTCACGAGAAATGAATATTATGTTAATTTGTGTACTAATCCATTAAGACTAAGAGCTGCAATTTCCCTTGTGTCCAATGTGCAGACATTACAAACAAATATGAAAATGTGTTCTTCTTCTTTTATTGCTTCACCTTCTTGTCCCAACCATATCAAACTATATTCTACAACATGGCAGCTTATTATATTTCAAGTGTTTTAAGTGCAGGTGAAGACTTTTACAAATACAGGGCGTTAGAAAGTAAACCTTTACCTTCGGCTTACTTAAAAAAAAGTCTTCTATTAATTGTTTAAGTCTTTGGACAGTGCAGGTTTCACATTAAATATCAGCATTCTAATTTTTAGCTACTCGGTTGGAAAATTAAACTCTTTCCATTTCTTTTTACTCTTGGGGAATTCTTCCCTTAGCTTCTCTTATAGAGTTGTAGAGTCATACTGCAAGGAAACAAGCCCTCGGTCCAATTCATCCATGCTGACCAAGTTTCCCAAATTAAACTAGTCCCATTTGCCTGCATTTGGCCCGTATCCCTCTAAACTTTTCCTATTCATGTAGGCGAAAGTGAGGACTGCAAATGTTGGAGATCAAAGTCGAGAGTGTGGTGCTGGAAAAGCACAGCAGGTCACACAGCATCCGAGGAACAGGTCCTGATGAAGGGCTTTTGCCCAAAAAGTCAATTCTCCTGCTCCTTAGATGCTGCCTGACCTGCTGTGCTTTCCTATTCATATACCTATCCAAATATCCTCAACAGCCTCCCAGTACTATAACAGCAGGACTCCTTTCAGATCCTCTTAGATCCGAAGGTTTTATTTCTCAATACTGGTGTTACCATTTTTTTTTACAGCATTTGACAAAACACATCAATTCTTACAAATACATGATCCATTGACAGTGCCTGGGGGAATTCACTCATATTTCAAAAAAAAATTTAAATGTTGTAACCGAGCTTGCATCACCAACTCCCTCGGCAGTTCATTTCCACATTTGAGCAACCCTCTGTGGGAAAAAGTTGCCCCCAGGTCCCTTTTGAAACTTCCCTCTCTCAGCTAAAAATACACCCTCTAATTTGGAAATCCCCTTCCCAGGGGAAAAGACCTCTGTCACTGAATTAATCTATGTCCTTCATGATTTTATAAACCTCCATAACGTCACCTCTCAACCCAGTGATAAAAGTCCTAGCCTATCCAGCCACTCCTTACAACTCAAACTTTCCAGCCCTGGCAATATCCTTGTAAATCTTTTCAGGACCCTCTTAAATTCAATAATGTTTTCCCATAGCAGGCAAAGGGGTAAAACCCATCTGTGACTGTGGTGCAAAACGAGCTGCAATCAATGATCCATTTTGCATAGGTATCCAATTGTCCTACCAACTCACTCAATAAAAGTAAACCAACAATTTACTATCAGAAAACTCTTCTTCAGACAGAGTGATCATCATTTTAAAAGAACTGTTGAATACATTAATGGATCAGAAAACTCTAAAATCACTGAAAAGTCATTTGAAAGCTGCTATAAAAGTGTGACAGAAACTCCCTAAATTAAAAGGCTTCTCTTATCTGTAACTGCTTTGTAATTTTATTAGTGGCCGCTGCAGGTATCCAGGGATATACCGACTTAACTTATTGTTTGCGTGTTCCATTATGATATAATCCAGAAGCTCAGAGTCAGCTTTTAGACAAATGCCCTTTTCACTATCAGGACATGGTAAACCAAACCTTTCTTTTTGGCATAAGTCTCCGTACCTCTGTCAGTCTCTTTCTGCCACTTAGATCGGTATCATCAATCACATAGACTGGCATCTTCAGTTAAAAATTAATTCACCCAGCGCACAAAGAGAATTGATCTTGACTCCTCTGACCTTGCAAATTGTTGCCCTTCTAACGCTGCAACATCCAATTCCCCTGTACCTTCTTCAGCAATGTATTTGTTGCGCTGCTTGATCTCCAAAGACCCTTAATATTCTCAGATCATGAGACCATCTTCCTCACTACTGTATTTATAAGGACCTCCTCTCAATGATCTCAGTTCCTAGGTTTACCAAGACATTCTTGCTTTCATTTGCCTGTAACATTAGTTCCCCTCTCCTTCATCTGTCAGATTCCTCAACAGCCTCCCAGTACTATAACAGCAGGGCTCCTTTCAGATCCTCTTAGATCCGAAGGTTTTTTTTCTCAATACTGATGTTACCATTCTTTTTTACAGCATTTGGCAAAACACATCAATTCTTACAAATAAATGATTCATTGACAGTGCCAGGAGGAATTCACTCATATTTCATAAAACATTTCAGTAAAAGTAAAATTGCAGAATTTTTAATCTTTCAATTACTTGGTAACTCCTTGAAGCTAAGTAGTTGAAGACAGAGCATTGTCAAGAGTACTGTTATTCCCAAGTGTCTTCATCAAGTTCATGTGAGCCAGGAGTCATCTTGGCTTTTCTGATTCATTTTATGAACAGTATTTATCAAGCCCTGTCGCTATTGCATTTCACAACAGAAAATATGTTTGAATTCTAGACAACAGGCAAGTTTTCTTTTTAGGTAACTGTGTAATACTATGTTAACCATAAGACAACTTCAAATAATGTTTAACTCTAATTTATCAAATGTGAGTGCAAGAAAATGTGATCAACCTGCATCATTTAATCTAATGCAACCAAAGTTTCTATGAATGCTGCACACTGCTAAATACCGAATGCTAGCCATTGGCTGCACACACAGATATCACATACTCTTTGGACTACTTAATATCAGCCCACACCTATTGAAAGATCATTTCACTTTGTCAGCTGGAGTGTTCTCAAAAGCATGCTGTGGAAAATTCTAAAACATCTGACTATTGTAGGTAGCATGCCACTTGGTCTTCAGACAATAGACCAAAGGCATTGGTCGAAGCATAGTAGACAAGAAGAGATCCTTGGGTTACAGTATATGCTTTAAAGTGAGAAGACATGTGTCAGGAGTATAGCTACAAAAATGTGGATACAATACATTCTGGGTCAGACAATAGCGGTCTAGTGGTGAACTGTACTGTTGCTTTCTTGAAGTGCCCATCTGTCAGTGGCTCTTCACAGTTTTCACAACTTTGAACATTCCCATGAGTCTCCTTCGGAGGTTCTAAGTGGCAAAGAACGATATGTAAGCAATCTTATCTCCCACTTCTCCCTCCACATTCTGTGCCCACACAACCACAGACTTGTCTGCCATGTCTTTTTATAGAAATGCTTTTGAGATGATGCAGTGCAGTGTGAATTCTGCATGGGGATCACATGACTATGACAGACTAGGAAGGACATCTAAACATGATTACAATTCAAGCCAGGAAGAATTTTAATGACCTTGATTATTCCCCAAAAGATTGCAAGCTTCTCTCCCATACCTCAGAGATTGTACATAGTATTCAGTGATGACAACATTGTCTCCAAATGTACTTCATGATGCTCACTGACAAAGTTCCCTCTTTCTTGCATAATAGGATGCCTTTTAAGAGAAAACTACAAGGAAAAAATGCAAGGAAAGGTACATTTGGGCCCATACTTTCACCAAGATGGACATTATTATGATGGAAGGAAGGTCATTGATGAAGTAGGTAAAGATCTTTGAGCCTCGGATAGTCTCTTGAAGAACTCCTGCCACAGATGCCCTGAAGCTGAGATGCTTGGCATCCAACAAATGCAACAATTGTCCTCTGTGTCAGCTATGACTGCAACCAGCAGAATATTTTTCCTCTGATTCTAAAATACATTACTTTGAATATGACTCTTTGACTAAGGCACCTTCATGCTATACTAAATCAAATGCATCATTAATGTCAAAAACTGTCTCTGTCACCTCACCTCTGGAGTTCAGTTCTTTTCTCAGTATTTGAACCAATGCTGTAATGAGGTCAGGAGCTGAGTGGCCCTGCTGGATCCTGAACAATGTCAATGTTATTGCTCAATAAGAGCTGTTTGATTGCACTGTTGATGATCCCCTTTCATTGCTTTATTGATGATCAAGGGCAGACCGCTAGGCAGTAATTGGCTATGTCCTATTTTGTGCACAGGACAATGGCCCTCTTGTGGTACAGTGGTAGTGTCCCTACCTCTGAAACTGGAACCTCAGGTAGTGATGATACTATGGCATTAAGAGCTCTATTTTGATATATGAAGAAACATTAAGACAGAGGTATCAAAAGGCCTCACTTTAAAAGCTTGTGAGGCCTTTTTAAAATTAAAGTTGGATAAATAGACACAGCCTGAATGGGTGGGATCAAGCTCCACAGAACAAGGACTTATATTTTTAGCTTTTAGTAGTTGTGTAGTCTTGAAGCTGGACATGAAGTTCTTATTTCTCTCTCTGTTTCAGCTAAAAGCTGGGGTTCTCTTCTTGTTAAAATTGCACATCAAACAATCCTTTTTACTGAATTTGCCTTTGCCAAGGGTGTGTTTATGGGATGTTACTATATTGGAACAGTTCATTTTTAGTAGTTAACATTTACGTTATTTCGTTAAGCATTTCAGTAGAGTTACAGTTAAGCCAATTCTTTTCTTTTTCTTTTGTCAGCACTTTAACTGTAGAGTAAAAATAAAGTGTGTTTTTCATAAAGTCATAAATTTGGCCAATTAAATTACATCTGGAATGCAACGCCTTGCACTTAGAGTCGAGGCTATCTTCTTAATATATTTTGAGAGGGTTTGGTCTGTTCTGCAACAAGGTTCAAGGCCCACCTGCTCCTGAGATGGGTAATAACACACCTTAAAAGTGTAAGAAAAATAATTTGTGTACAGACATTTATGGACAATCTTCCACATCTTCAGGTAGATGCCATTATGATAGGTGCGTGGAAGAGCTCGGGTGTAGCAAGTTCTGGAGTGTAAGTCTCCAGTACTTTTGCCAGAATGTTATCAGACCCATAGTCTTTGCAGTATCCAATGCATTTGGCTATTTGTTATATCACATGAAGTGAATCAGACTCATTGAAGACTGGAATCTGTGATGTTGGGGCCTCTGGAAGAAAGTGAAGTGAATCATCCACTTGTCAATTCTGTTTGCAAATTATTGCAAATACTTCAACCTCAACCATTGCACTGGTTGCCTTATGAATAAAGTCTAAACAGGCTAGGCTGTATCCTCTGGAGTTCAGAAGAGTCGGAGATGTCTTAATTGAAACAAATAAGATCCAGTGGGGACTTTAATGGCCAGATGTCAAAAGGATGTTTCCTTTTACAGGAAAATGCAGTAGTAGGGATCATAGTTTCAAAATACAGAGGCACCCATTAAAAACAGAAATGAGAAAACATTTTTTTATCTCTCAGAGGGTTGTGAGTCTTTGGAATTTCCACCCTCAAAATGCAGTGGATGTCAAATCTTTAAATATTTTTAAAACAGCGGTAGATTTTTAAAAAGATTTTGAATCCCTACAGTGTACCAACAGGCCCTTCTACCAAACAATTCCACAACGATCCTCCGAAAAGTAACTCACCTGGGCACATTCCCCTACCTTGTATTTATCCCTGACTACTGCACCTATTGGGAAATTTAGCATGGCCAATTCACCTGACCTGCACATCTTTGGACTGTGGTAGAAAACTGGAGCAAACCCACACAGGCATGTGGAGAATGTGCAAACTCCACACAGACAATCTCCCAAGGCTCGAATCGAACCCTGGCGCTGTGAGGTAGCAGTGCTGACAATTAAGACACCGTACCACCCCTGTTTGATTACAAAGCCATTGAAAGATTATCAGGAACATGCAGAAATGTAAAGTTAATGTTAAAATAAGATCAGCCATGATCTTAGTGGGTGGCAGAGCAGGTTCAAAGGGTCCATTGATCCACTCTTGTTCCTTGTTTATATATAGTACTGATGTGCTAGACTCTCCCATTATAATGAAGTCTCCTCTCCTCCAGTGATTTGCTCAATTATCCATCACTGTTCACAACTGGATTTGACAGGACTACAAAACTTAGCTTTAATATATTCACAGTGGATTACCTAGCCCTACCTATCGCTTACTGCTCATACTCATTGTCACACAAGCAGTCCTGTGTTGTAAATTCATCAGGTCACCACCTCAATTTTAGAAATGCCTGTTGCTTCTCCTTGCAGGTCCTCCTGCACTCTTATTGAATAGGGTTGATTCTTTTCCTTGATGGTGCGGATAGAGTGGGAACATTCTATGCCTGAGGTTGGAGCTTGTATTCAAGTCAGTTCTGCTGCTGCTAATGGGTTCATTGAGCCTCATGGATGCTCTAAGGTGCTGTGTGAAATTACAGAAATACTATGCTGCGTAATATAATTGTTCTGGAAGGGCTAATGTTGGAGACTGCCTTAAACAATCTGCTAATGTCATACAGTCCTGGATGATGAGTGTAAGAAAAGCTCAGGATGTTAAAAGAGACAGATGTATCATCTATGTTTCACAATAGTTTTAGTAACAATATCTAACTAGCTAAACTAAGTTGCAAAATGCAAAATAAGCTACAATTTGTTAAGACTTAATTGTCAATGTTTCTTTTCCTTGTTTAAGACATGGTTGGCTGGATGGTTGGTTTGTTATGTAAAATAGCACCAGCAGAGAGAGTTCAATTCCTGAACCAGCTGATGTTAAAATTAAGGTTTTCCTTCTCAACGTCTTGCCCCTCAGGCTTGAGCCACCATCAGTTGTCTTTATCTAATGATAGTGCAGCCCTGTGGTCTGGTTGGGCCATAGTGACCTTTTATCACTGTAAGCCAGATTGGCTTAAAAAAACTCAGCAGACCTGGCAGCGTCTATGGAAAAAGAAACAGAGTTAATATTTTGAATCCAGTGTAAAACTTCTTCAGAACTGTTTGGGAGAAATTCTAAGACGGATCATATGAGATGTGAAATGTTAGCTCGGCTTCTTTCTCCATAGCTGCCGTGTTTCTCTAACATTCTCCATGTTTATTTCAGATTTCCAGCATCCATAGTATTTTGTTTTTATTATAGGCTCTTGCACCCAGACAAGAGAAGAGGTAAGGTGGTAGCAAATGCCTAGAACAAATACCACATGGTGATCAGCGATGGGCATTGTTAATGCCACAAGGTACAATTGTGAAAACATCCAATGGACCCAAGAAAAGAAATCTCCAAAACAGCCTGGATGCTTGCAGCTTGAAAGGCTTCACCATTTTAAGAACTTCTCATATGGATAGTCAATAGTGTAAACACAGTCAGCAGAAATTTTTAGAACTGGAGAAATGTCACTAGAAGGTAAGATTTTCACTTCTGACCTGGTAAGAAGTACAGAAGAAGCAATGCGGGTGATAAATATGTTAAGGACTAGTCACACCTGACAACTACTGATTCCTTTGGAAAGCAAAAATCTGTAGGAATTACTCCTGGCTAAGTTTGGTGAGGAATTTAACATTATCTAAGTTCCATGAACAAAGTGAAAATAAAATCTCTGTCATGTCAGTCGTGCAAAAAAAAAACAGGCAGAGAAGAATAGAAGCTATAAAGGAGAATTTATGGCTTACACTGAATGTTGTCACTATAACAAGCAGACAGGACAAGATAAAGCTACTGTAGGGAAATTAAGGACCATTTACATACTTCACCTAAGGTTGTAGTACTTAGAATGTTGTGGAGCAGTATTAAAATGATGAAAGGGACAATTTAGAAGCTAAAACAAACAGAGTCTAACAGAAGAAGATAGATACAATACTTTTGAGACTGCAATTCAGATTGGGAGATCCATCATTTAAACCACAGTATTTTCAGGAAGAATTCATTATGGCTGCAGACACAAGGTTTGTTTTTGTGGGAAATTGTGGGAAAAACAACTGTGCATGGTGAATTAGACTGTGAAAGTCAGGAAATTGTTCATTTAGCCAATAAAACAGTGCCTGCAAAGATAGAGAACCTCCATTTTGACAGTTGAATAAGAAACACTCAGTATGCAGCACGTAGTAAAATACAGACATGGAGCTGAAATAGGCAATGCAGTCCCTTAAGTCTGCTTTGCCATTCAATAAAATCTTGATGGTATGTTAGTGCTTTTTCTTTACGTTTCACATTTCCATCCACCCAACAGCCCCTAATTCTGAGCTAACCTACAAAAGGAAGCATGCTTCCTCCTTTGTCAAGTACACTCATGATCTTACATACTTCAGTCAAATCACTCTTTGCTCTTCTATACTACAGTGGTAAGTAGTCTAGTCTGTCTAAACCTATCCTCATAAAACAACACATTAATTCCATGTCAATCCAGTACACATCCTTTGAGCTGCCTCCAATGCATTTACATCCTTCTTTAAATAATGTGACTAAAGCTGTACAAAGTATTCAAGAATGGACTCACTAATACCTGCGCAACTGAAGTAAACATCCTCACTTTAATAAAGTAAAAAAACTGCAGACGATGGAAATCTGAAACAAAGACAGAAATTGCTGGAGAGATCCAGCAGGTCTGGCAGCATCTATAGAAAGAAAATAGCTTTGAGTCCAGTTCTGATGAAGAGCCAGTTTCTCCAGCAATTTCTGTTTTTGATCCTGACTTTTATGCGAAATTCATTTTGTATTAAAGGATAGCAAATCATTTGGCTTCATGATGTTGTGTGGTATAGTTTCACAGTATTGCTATTTAATATAATTAAATGTTTTAAAACAAGGAAGGGAATAACATTGCTATATTACATTGTTCAAATGTTTTAAGACAAAGGAAATAAACATTATTGACATTGAAACAAAAAGTCTTCAAGAGAAAGGGACTACAGTATTATTGAGATGTGGAACGATTTCAAAGCTTTAAAGTAAAATGAATAACGAATTATGTTTGGAAAATGTGGCAGGAAATATAATGCTGTCTGTGATATTTAATATCAGAGAAGGGCAAAATAGAATAGGTTTGGATATACTGTATGATGCTACTCTTAAGCTATAAAATTGCTTCAGATGACAATAATAAATCTTGAGCAGAACAGGTATGTACACTGTTACCTTCAACAGAGCTGATGTGATGATACTATGGCTTCAAGAGATGTATTTTACCCTGTTTTCCTTTAGAGAGAGGTTTTAACACTGAGAGCTGTGTATTCCAGCCCAATAAAGTACACAACTTTTGAGGCCTTGATTTTTTTTTAAATACTAGAACAAGAGAAGCAGCCTGAATGAGTGGGGTCAATCTCCCACAGAATTAGGATTTTTAGTTTTAGTTTTCAGTAGCAGTTGCTCAGTCTTGAAGTTGGGTGGAAGCTTCAGTTTCTCACTGCTGTTCTCGCTCTCTCTCTCTCTCTCTCTCTTTCTCAATATTTACTGTTGATGTTCTTGTCTTCCTGCTGCTGCAATTGTCTGTGATACAAACTATTTTTACTGACCTTGCCTTTTCACAGGGTGTGTTTATGGGATGTTACTACATTAGAACAGTTTAGCAGTAGTAGTTAATAATCTACTATTCTGTTAAATTATTCTAATTTTTTTCTTTCTTTCGTTGTATTTTACCAATATTGTTTGAATAAAGTGTGTTTTGCTTCAAATCGGCTAAGGTGTTACATTCAAATTGCACTTGGAATGCAACACCTTTCACTCACTTTTAAAACAAGAAAAAGTTAGAGTCTAAACTACCTTCTGAATATATTTTGAGGGGGTTTGGTCTGGTCCATAACACTGATGACGTTATACATTTCTAAAATATGAAAGTCATCACATGTGGCTTTGTAGACGTTCTACAATCTTTTCATAACCACATCAATCTGTGTTTCTTTTTAATGAACAAGACTTAACAGAAGAGTTCAACATTCAGGGAAACTTGAAGAAAACTTGGTTGATGATCTCTAAAGATTAGCAGAAGGTTGTAACTATGGAACTTTGAAATCAGAACTCACAACAGAATTGTTGTTGGAATCTTTATTAGCTTTATTACAGTCCAGAAGATTTGGCTTCAGAGAAAGCTATTCAGATTGTCATGGAAGCAGAAACAAACAAGGATCACAGAAAAATACTAAAATGCGAACAATCTTATCACAAGAAAGCAACAGAATCTGTCTGTATTATAAAGTATAACTCGAAAGAGACAAATAAAATAAGCCAGACAGTAGAAACTAAGAGACTGTGAAACAAACAAGCAAAAGCAGAATCCAGCTATAACAAAAAAAATTGCATCTGCAAAATTATAAGTTACTTCCAGATGATGAGTCAAAATAATACTTAGTTCCAGAAAGCAATAAGTCAAATGTCTATTCATAAAAAGATGTTAATGTGATGGAACCACAAGTATTAGAAGCTATTCAATGCATTTTTCAGGGCCATTGATGATTCAACTAACTCAAGTTTAACAGAACTTCTTTACTTCAATAGATATCTCATGCATGTTAAGTTTGATATAAAGGCATTTATCATTCTCCTATCAGATCAAATATCATGGTTCTAGAATCAGAATTAGAGTCTACAAGGAGAAAAAAAACCAAGTGTATGTTTCAGCTTGCATAACTCTCAAGATTAAAAGTATTCTATAAACAATTCTGTAGCACTGAACACAATAATGTTGAGAATATACATTTAAATTTAAATCAAAATGTTTAGTACTGTCAGCCTGGGAAATGAACTTCAGAATTATCTCTCAGTATTCCAGTTTCAGACCTCTGTTTCAGCTTACACCTGAATGCAGTTGGTGTCAAAGTACATTCATAAATAACAATGTAAGGCTTGTCAACATTTACAACTGGTACTTAGCAGTCAAATTTCACATTTTGTTAATAAAGGTAAGCCCATTTTGCACTGCTCAATAAAGTAAAGGATAGCTTTCTTCAAGTGTTTATAGTATAAATCTAATGTGGAGATGCTGGTATTAGACTGGGGTGGACAAAGTTAAAAATCACACAACACCAGGTTATAGTCCAACAGGTTTATTTGGAAGGACTAGCTTTCAAAGTGTTCCTCTTTAATTGGATAGCTGTGGAGCAGGATCATAAGACACATAATTTATAGCAAACTTATAGCACAGCACAGCATCTTTTGCTATAAATTCTGTTTCTTATGATCCTGCTTCACAGCTACCTGATGAAGGAGCAGCACTCCAAATGCTAGTGCTTCCAAATAAGCCTGTTGGACTATATCTGGTGTTGTGTGATTTTTAATGGTATAAATCTGATTATTCCATGATCTGTATTAATCTTTCATCAAACTTTTTTAATGAAATAAACACTTAATAGAAGAGTTCAATGTCTGAGAAATTTGAAGAAAACTTGATTGACAGTCTCCACAGATTAACAGATCTGTAGAGATCTGTATAACTATGGAGCTTTGAAATCAGAATTCATAAGGGGCAGCAAAGTGAGACTAAAACAAAGTGAAACTGTCAGAACTATTTTATGCAATCGATATTTCAGAAAGATTGCTTTTAAAAATTTTGAAGTGAGGCACGGAATACCAATAACATGAGCTCCAAATGAATCATGAATAATCCGTCCAATATCAAAACATCCTATGTGGTTCCAAAATATTCAGAAAATCCAACTGTAAGCACAACTTAGTTGTGAACACTCTTGTGCTCACAGTGAGGTTTTTTTTTCAATCTTTCAATTGCACCAAAAATGATGGTGTTTTTGTGATTGCCTGAACTTTGGACCTGAAAATGTGTTGCTGGAAAAGCGCAGCAGGTCAGGCAGCATCCAAGGAACAGGAGAATTGACGTTTCGGGCATCAGCCCTTCTTCAGGAATGAGGAAAGTGTGTCCAGCAGGCTAAGATAAAAAGTAGGGAGGAGGGACTTGGGGGAGGGGCGTTGGGAATGCGATAGGTGGAGGGAGGTCAAGGTGAGGGTGATAGGCCGGAGTGGGGTGGGGGCGGAGAGGTCAGGAAGAAGATTGCAGGTTAGTAAGACGGTGCTGAGTTCGGTTCTCTAATCTCAATTCCAAACCAAATGATTTGATTTTGATTTTAATTTCATTATGATCTGTATTTTACAATAAGAATGGAATAAAATACAGTGAAAAACTTTCATTTATCACCACAAAATGGCACAGTTTTGAATAATTTAAGAATAAGGATTACAATGAAAGATATAGCTTAAAGAGAATCCATCAGTCCTGAGACAGCTCATCAGTGGCAACGATGCTTGTGTCACCATCCCTCCTCTACCACTTTGCCGCCATTACACCGGATCCAACCAGCATCAAAGCAGCTGATCCTCAGGTGCTATCTTTGCAATAATGCTGATACTCCTCGGTACCACCTCGACACTGCCAGCACTGGTCCAACCAATATTAGAGTCATGTGTCTCACTGCTGGGCCCACTTCATTGGTATTGTCATGATACCCTTCTGTCACTACTTTGCCACTGCCAGCGTCAAACCCAACTAACAAAGTCACCAGTCCTCAGGCTTCATCTTTTGCTGCTGGGTCTACCTCACCTTTGCTGAAGTAGCAGGCATTGTTACCAGGTGGATTTCCAGAAAAGTAAGTAGGGACTAACTCTCCTCCGTACCCGGGCCTGGATCAAGACCGCTCAAGGTATGTTCCCTGGATCCACTCAAGGCTCAGGTGTTGGGTTCTGTCTGCCATCAATGCAATTCAAGCACAGGACAAGGTAAGTGCGTAAAAATGCACGATGTCATGGCTGAAAGATGTAAAGTAAGATTCTGACCAAAAAAAAGCTGCATTCTTCTTGTTTCAAAAAAAATTCTTTTGAAAATGGACAACCTTACTGCATTCAAGTGACCAAGACTGATCACATGTGGTATTTCCAGGTGCTTATCAATCCCTGAGACAGTGTATAGACGTTCCAGCGAAAGCGAGCACAAATGGCTTAGAGATTAAATAAGAAGGAACAATGGAAATATGTCACTTTTGCCATGGAGAATTAGTGCAATTTTGTTGGGACCTCGTCTACACTCCTTGACAATAAGGAGAAGTTGTCTCGCAGACCAGTCAGTTCACTTACAGCATTTTTGTGCACATGCCCATTAGATTGTTGCTGTAATCGAATACAGTGTGATTTTCATTGTTCTTACCATCTACTCATGAGTTGTATGTGTCTCATGAGTTGTATGTGTCACTGGTTAGGCTTGCATTTATTGTTCATTCCTAATTGCTATTGTGAAGGCAGTGGTGAACTACCTTCTTGAACCGCTGCTGTCCAAGGGATGAAAGGGCACCCACAGAATTCTTAGCAAGTTCCAGGATTTTGATGTTGCAAAAGTGAAGGCACAGCAATATATGATTATATGTATGTCTGTCCCCTGTAACAGAACACATCTGCAGCCTTGGCTCCAGGGAACTGATAAACGGGCTCATTTTCTCTTGAGCTGACTGCAACCCACTCTTGCCCAAATGACTCACCATGCGCTGATCCTATGACCATAATTGGCTCCCAGCTCCGTGAAGTTGGTGTTTGTGCAAGTGATGGAGGCTCTTCATCAGTGAGATACTGCAGCCTCTGTCTCTCCACCTCCTGGAGACTGGACAAGCAGCAGTTCTTGGGCAAGTGGAAACAGGAAATCAAAGGAGAAGATTGGTGTGAGGAAAATGGGCTGGGTTGAGAAATGAAAGCTTCCCGATCACAACCTCAGCAGCTTGATCTTCCAAATAAAAGGAAGGGTGTGAACTGGAAGTTGGAAAGAGACACAAGGCAGAATAATATCATTATCCTGGATATCATAGATATCGAGGACTAAATTGTAGCTGCCCATTAGTGCTCAGGGTCATCCCTTCCATAAGGCTAAGGAGTTCTTGTTACCTGTCAGTTCTACTCTGCTCCTTTCCGTTATGTTCTACTTCTGTTACGGTCCATACAGAGACTAATAATATTTAATATATATATTTAAATTTCTAATGATTAGAAAATCATCCTGACAAATTTTAAGATTTTGCTGAACCAAACAAACTAAAATCAAAATTAACTGAACATTATTTCAATGTACAGCTTGCACTCCTAATTACAGAAAAGCTGTCCCATTTAACTTGCAAAATAATGAAAAGACCCACATCATTGTTGTAAAGTGTCCTTTGATGGATGCTTTGTTCTTCAGAATTCAGCCGACTGTTATTCACAGCTCCAAATGGCTTCCTTCCAATATGGAAGGCAGTCCACTAGTTATTAATCCCTGAACTGACCTTCACAGTAAAGAGCAATCTGGACATTTCTCTCTCTAACAAAAACCTTACAGTCTTATTTAAATGCTTACAATATTCGTGCCTTTAACTTGAGTGCAGTCACCCACCTGCATTCCATGTACTGAGGGATGAAGTTTTACTGCTGCTGTCTCTGTCTCTTGCTTTCTCTTTCTCTCTCTCTCTAAGATTCTTATACACTAACCATTTCTGTGAAGATTGAGGATATATTTGGAAAACCCTACACCCCAATACTACAATGGCTCTGTATGCATTCTTGCACTCTCAAAGCCCATCACCATGGAAATATGAATCACATGGGTTTTGTATTCCTATAACAATAATAATTGGCTATTATTTAAACCCCTAGATATGTTCTATTTTGGAATTAATTGGACAATTTAAAAAGATCTGTCTATAAACCTGATCTCCCCAGTAAACCCCATCCTTGTGATGCTTGGAAACTAACAAACTATCCACAGTCAACACAATTGCTCTGGCCATTGCCTTTAGGTATGAATATCTTGCACCTTCTTCACTATGTGACAACCTAGTTTTCCCTTTAACAACCAAACCACTCAACTTAATGTTGGACAGAGTTCAGAACAGGTCACATAGAGTCATACAAAATGGAAACAGACCCTTCGGTCCAACCAGTCCATGCCAAACATAATCCCAAACTAAACTAGTCTCACCTGCCTGTTCCTGGCCTGTATCCCTCCAAGCCTTTCCTTCTCATATACTTATCCAAATGTCTTCAATGTTGTACTTGAACCCACTTCCACCACTTCCTCAGGAAGTTCATTTCACATGCAAACAATTCCCTGTGTAAAAAAATTACCCTCCATGTCTGCCTTCATTTTACCTTACATTGAAAAGTATGTTCTAAAATTTATGTATCTTGTAAACTTCATTTTGTAAAATATTGTACTTCAACCTGAGTAGTCAGAAAAATATTGATTGTGCAGTAATGTTTTAGTGTAAAATGCGCACTAAGAGTGGAGGCTGTTTTGGGACTGCAAGAGATGGTTGTACATGGTAGCACTGCTCGGTGACTGAGGCAGTCTGAATACTAGATGTGAGTCTTAAATGCAAGGGAGTATTATTGAGTAAATAACGGGGATGTACCTGTACAGTGTGAGAGACTGATAGTGTATGGAATGGATAGAGGCATCATTGACTTTGACTTCCCACAATATTGCTGAGGATTAGACAGCACAGTGGCTCAGTGGTTAGCACTGCTGCCTCACAGTGCTAGGGACCCAGGTTTGATTCCTGCCTTGGGTGACTGTCTCTGTTAACTTGCACATTCTTTCTCTGTCCTGATGTGGTTCGCTTTATTGACTTTTAGTATTGTTTGTGATTCAGACCTAAGTCAGGACATTCAAATATGTTTAATGGGAAGGGGAGTGTGTAAGTGTGTTGGGATAGATAAACCAATGCCTGGGTTTGGGTTTGTTTTCAAGTGGTCTCCTTTTGCCCCTTTACCGACCACCAGCTCATCTGCTCAAAACACAGAAATGCCTGCATAAGACAAAAAAAAATAGGAATTTATGTTAAAAGAGTACAAATGCCTCACCTCTATGCATTGGGCTTGTCACTGATAGTTTGATTGTTGTAAACCTAGTTTTTGATAAAATGAGCACAACAATGTTGCATTTAGAGCCCACAGACATAAACGTTTCTGTCTACTGTAGCATACATAAAAATTCATAGGAAACTTCCCAAACAGTGCAAACATCATTTAGACTACGTCACTGGAGTGTCTGATGGGCTTCTGACCAAACTTACAGGTAATTGGGAGAATTCCAATGGAACCTAAACCTGCATATGCACATGTTCCTCAAAATCATGAAAATACATCAATTCTCGACCTCCAGCAATTCAGGCCATCTGCCGTTGTAGATGCTTTAAATCACACAGAGGAATGATTTTTGTCCACCAAATTGAATCAATCTTTAGGAATACGAATTTCGCAGTCATGAGTTGTTAAAAGGCCGAGGGGTATGTTGACCCCTTGATGAGATGAGGATGTGGTTATTCAGTCAGATGCAGCATTCAAAAATAAGGCTTCAAAATGACATTTCATCAGTCATTGGATCATGCATTGGACCCTTTTAATATATACTGCATCAGCCGAAGGATTTGTAATAGAGACACAAAAGCAGAATATGTTATATTTTGGACCTTTCACTATGCAACTAGTTCTCTCATTCAATTTCTGGCTGCAGAAAGAAATTCACCTGTGACTGACTTAAATCTAATCAACAGTATCTTCCATTGTGTAATTTCCTTCTACAAAACGCTACTGCGAAGATAGAATAGTCAGTACATTGCAAAACAGGAAAGAAAATTATTACAATATTTTAGAACAAATATATTCAGATCTATAGATGATGACGAGTCATTTTCCTTTTAATCAGACACAAGAATTACCTGGATTCTTTCTTTTTCAGATAATATAACAACACATTTGCATTTTTAAAGAATAATTTATCAGCTAATAAAAGTTATCCAATCTGTGTTCGTACAAGTCAGCTCTTCAATTTTCTTGGTACACAGTGCTCAGTTGTATAATGTACAAGCGTACTCCATTAGGCTTGCTGTCATTACAGTCAGATACATGTATTATCAAACTGATGTGGAACAGAAGCAGAAAAAGGAGGTCATAGAAAAATGCCAAATTCATAATCCAGAAGATACCAAGATGAATAAAAGAGAATAGGGTGAAAGTGACAGATTAGAAATTAGAGGAGAAAAGAGAGTCTATGAAAATAATTGGCAGGTAACATTAAAGGGAAAGCAAATATCTTGCAGAAGCATTTAAATTGTCATTAGATTCATCATAGCATGGCTGATCTCAAGCAGGGAATAAAACTAAATATATTTTTTTATTGAAGGCACACAATGGCTGAATGGTTAAATGAGTATTTTACTGAACCTTCATTAAAGAAGAGGAAACTTCCAATGTCAAGTGAGCGAAGAGGAAGTGGTGAAATTAAGTCAGAGAAAAATAGACAATATTTTTTAAAAATACAGCAATAGGTTATGGCTACTCTCAAGTATGCTCTGTCATTCAATAAGATCATAGCTGATCCTCCATCTTGACTGCAAGTTCCCAAATTATCCCAATATCCCACAACTCCCTTAAACTGCAAAAGTTTGGGAAATGTTTTATTCCTGAATATCCTGAACAATTTAGCATCCGTAACCCTCTGGAGTAGGCAAAAATAACGGTGATCGCAAAATTGATCCCAAGGGGATATACTTAAACCTGAGCCAGTTTTCAAATTAGAAAAAGCCTCTTCATCCAGATCAAGTTCATCTTTGTTTTCCAAAGGAGTTAAGGGTTGAAATTACTGAAGTTTTGGTCATAATTCCAATCCTCTCAAGATGGGACAATAATGGCAGTGAGTTGGAGCTTTACAAATACCATTGCCCTACTTAAAAAAAGGAGAGAAGGATAAACTCACTAGATCAATTAGTCTAACCTCCATAGTGCTGAATGTACTAGATGAGGATAGGGACTACCTCAGGAAAACATAGATAAAACGGTGTAAAGGTAGAGAAACAGGAGAGGTTTGATGCAGAGAATCATGAAGTAATTAATTTTGATTTGAAAATTTTAAAGAAACAGGAATGGAAAGATAGTTGTCTTTTAAAAAGGCAAGGTAAGTACAGAAGGTAGTTAAAAAGTTACACGATCCTAGGTTATATTAATTAAGACACTGACTACAAAAAAAAGTTACAGGAAAAATTATAAAAAGCTGGTTTGGCCCCACATGAAGCATTGCAGCCCTTTCTGGGAAACACACTTTTGTAAGGAAATTATGGCCCCAGAGGAGATGTAGAATTATTTATTCTAATGGTACAAGGGAAAAGGGACTTAAACTGCATACAGAAGCAGTGGTTGTTCTCTGTAGAACATTAGATGAAATTTAATAGAAGTTTTCAAAATCTTCAAGCATTTGACAGTCAATGAAAAGTTAAGAAACTACTTTCCAGAAAAAATGTTTTGCAATCAACAGAAACAGATATAAGATAATCCGCAAAACAACCCAGAGATTGCGTGAGGTCAAAAAAAAGTAGTAAGTCATCAGCTTGAAGGTGTGCTGCCAACAGATTTAGCAATAACCTCCAAACCACCAGGCTACAGAAATAACTGCTCTACACAGAAATTGGTTAAAACAATAAACTAAAAGGACAGTGGAAATGTTTCAGTGATATCCTTAAAGATTCCTTGAAGTGATCACATATTGCTACAGACTCATGGGAATCCCTAGCCTGTGACCAACCAAAATGAAGAAGTATCATTCAGGAAAGCACTGAGCATATTGATAGACTTTGTTGGAAGCACAGAGGGGTAGGTTTGAGGCATTGGAGAGAACATACAAACCTTCAAACAGTTACCTACCTGCTTGTCAGGTACCAGCAGGTATCGTCTGTGACAGAATCTGCATGAAAAGCAGTGGAAATATTAGCCATCTCAGACCCTAATGAATTGCAATGGGAGAAAGTTATCCTTGAAACCGAAGAACTGCCTGAGAAGAAGCATTGAATCTACAAATGGAAATTATAAATATGCATGGAATAGAAGAGATCTGCAGGACTTTGGGAAAAGACCATATAGTCATAGAGTCATTGAGCTGTATATACAGAAACAGATCCTTCAATCCAACAGTTCCAATGATATTCTTAATTAATCTAGTCCCATTTGCCAGCATTTAGCTCACATCCCTCAAAATCCTTTTTACTCAAATACCCCTCCAGATGCTTTTTAAATATTGAGATCGTACCAGCCTCCACGGCTTCCTCTGGCTGTTCGTGCATGAAAAGGTTATCCCTTAGGTCCCTTTTAACTCTTTCCCCTGTCACCTTAAAGCTATACCCTCTAGTTTTAGGCTCTCCTAACCTAGGGAAAATTGGCACACTATTTCCAGTAAAGTCATGACAGGACTTTGTTCCAAGTGAGTTTCTCCATCTCATGTTTGGACTTTGCAAACTTTCAATTTAGTATTTCCAATGATACTCTTTTTCTTCAAGTGGCGATTTTAGTCCCCACTGTAATTGACAGGACCCTTGGCAGTGCTCATTCTATTTCTCACATTTACATCCCTCCAGACTATGTTAGTGATATTCCCTTGTTCTTACCTTCTGCATCTGAGGCTTTCATATTCAATTCTATTTCTGCCATCTTCAGCGTAATGCCATCACTGAACACTTTATCCAGCCACCCTTCCACAATCAATGTTCTGAAGGAACCATTCTCTCCATGACATCCTAGGTGGCTCCTTAGTTTCTCCTCAGACCTTTGTTTCTGACTGCACTTTCCCACAGGAGATGCAACAGCTGCCATTTGTGTTTCTTTCCTACAGTCAACACCCCAAACACTCCCAGGTTGAAAGTGACTTACTTGTATTTTTTTTCAATTCTGAATATTGTACATGCAGCACAGAATAGTCTTCCCTAAATGGCTGGGTGGAGGGGGGAGAAGTGAGAAACCTAACACATATTAGGTGAATGTTTTGCAGAACATCACTCCATCAGTATAACCCTACTATCCAGCTTTAATGTTAATTTCACTCCTTGATCCTACTCTCACCTATTTTTTAATTTCAAAACTATACTTTATTCATAAAATACTTTGATGATCTGTGCAAGTGGTGGTGCCACCCATAGGCGCACATTGCATTTCTTTACATACAGCAATCGGAATTAATCATTCGTATAAAAATGTCTGTATGTTTACTATCCATATATTTAGCTGAGGCTTCAGCGGAACCCACTTACTGAGTGGGGCCCCTGTTCTTCTTAGGCAGGCAGACATTACATGGTGGTCTTTCCCCACCGCGCCTTGGCGGCAACTGCCCCAAGCTTCAGCGCGTCCCTCAACACGTAATCCTGGACCTTGGAATGTGCCAGTCCGCAACACTCAGTCAGGGTCAGCTCCTTCAGCTGGAAGATCAACAGGTTTTGGATAGACCAAAAAGTGTCTTTCTCCGAGTTGATGATCCTCCAGGCAAAGTTGATGTTTGTCTCGGTGTGCGTCCCAGGGAACAGACTGTAGAGCACAGAGTCCCGTGTCATGGAGCTGCTCGGGACAAACCTCGACAAACACCACTGCATTCCTCTCCAGGCTTCCTTTGTGAAGGCACATTCTAGAAGGAGGTGTGAGACAGTCTTGTCCCCACTGCAGCCGCTTCGAGGGCAGCGTGCGGTGCGGCAGAGAGTCCGGGCTTGCATAAAGGATCTCTCACCTTACTTTGCTTGACCCACTACCATACACTGAAGAAGCTTAACTTAAGCTAAAGATTAATACCTTATCTTTTGACTAGGCATGTTTCCTACTCGTGGAGCTCAACATTGAGTTAGCAATTTTAAATGATATCCTTTACTATTAATTTTTGTCTGGGATTCTTTACTAATTTGGAATTCTGTCTTTTTTTTAAAACATCCTTTGCCGTCGGGGAGTAGTTTGTTGTCAGGGAGTAGTTAATCAGAATCTTGCCATTCTAATCACCTCAAAACACTTTCTGATCCATATTATCTTCTTGCACCATAAAACTTCTTCTCATTTCACTTCTCCTGGCTTCCACGGGAACATAAACCACCTCTTTTGTTCTTCTTCTCACTCCCTCACCATTTACTGGTAAAAAAACCTATTGCATTTCAATATTTTCTACTTATGAAAGGTGACTGAGCTGAAACAACATTCTAGTTTCTCACTTGTTGCCATACCTGCTGAGTACTACCAGAATTTATTGTTTTTATTGCATTAATAGCATGCACATTTTCTGCTAATTAAACAAAAAAATTCCTGTTGTAAAAAATAAATAAAAGAGCTTATACAGTTGTACCTTATAAACAGAATTACCCAATTAAGGATGATGCAACTGAAAGACTATTTTTTTCTATGTCCATATTGCTTGTTATTCATGCTCAATTATTAGAGTACCTCTGCTACATCATACATTGCAGTGGGCTGATTTCACATAAAGCTGATTGTACCACTGCATTAAAAAATTATCAGTATTATAAAATGCACTTTTATTTTAGCTGATGCATGTTGAAAGATTAAAAAACACTCTATTGACTTTGATCAGCAGGAATCAATTAGAGCCAGGTCCAAGTGTGATTTGTAACTCTGGCACAGTACATCACACAACTATTTTCAGAGTTACAAAAAGTTAATAGGATCTGCATCTAATATTGTCTGAATTGATGCTTTTAAGTTGCCGTAAGGTGCTAAATTTAAATTTCAATTCACAAACCAGCCACCCAAATTCACCTTTAGGGCTTGACTGCTATATAGCATGTGCTAACAATTTTGAAATTGCCCTATTTAAATTAAAATTTGTTCCCCAGTCAATCATTTTGTCAACTGGTGTTCTTCTTTTACTACACTTATTTCACAAATTCAGCATTACTGTGAAGCTAATCATGCCTTGCAATAAAACAATTTGTATAAATACATTCTGGGGACCTGTCCACATTTTATTGTCGAGCCCTGGCTATTCTAGAAAGGTGCAAGTAGAACTTTTCCTTGAATAATTGCATGTCTTCAGTTGATGCTGCTCTCACAATGGTGTCGGAGATGAAATTCTTTTCCCCTTTTAACCCAGTGATAATGAAAGAAAAGTGACCTAGGTTCGAGTCAAGATGGGACATGACATTGAGTGGAACCAACGTTTTGCACAAAACATTGACAGACATTAGAGCAAAATAAAATATGTGCATAAAGTTATCTTCGACAGTTGCTTTTATTATATATAGATATTGAATGATGTGACAAAGATAATCAAACACATGGATGGTACCAGACCTTTGGATCATGTCGACCCCCATTCAGTTGACGAGCAAGTATTTATCTCACTGTTGACTTGCAGATAGTGAATAATCATGGGAGGTTGGTAGGACCATGAGTGCAAAAGGTGAGTCAACCTCAACAGAATAGACAGTTTCAATCCTGTTTATATAGCCTCAATGTTGATACAATTTGCACAGTTAAGTTTTCGACTAATGACTGCCAGGTGACTCCCTGGAAGTGATGTAAATCTGGAAGTGATGGCGATGTTGAAGGTCAACAGCCAGTGTCTAAGTCCAATCTTATTTCAGGTAATCATTGGTCATGATTTTGCTGAGGGGGGGCATTGAATAACACTTGAGATTAATTAGATATATCCTTGCATCCTGCCAGCTCTGGAAACTTTTTTCAGCAAGCATGTCCTGATCATGGTGCAACAAGAAAAATTTCAGCATTTTCAGTATCTCACAGAATATAGCTGAGCAAATATGTTTAAGTTAAAACAAAGTTTAAGTTCAGGAATTGAATATTTTTTGATCTTGCTCATAGCAATATGGAACTTGAATTATGGGGGGAAAAAAGCACATTTTGTTAAAACTTTTCATCAGGCTGCATTGGGACAATTCAAGGGGAGAAACAAGCCTGAGAGGGCAAGTGGAATCTCATTGGTGGAGGCAATCCCATAGAGAATGCAACAATTAATAATAATTAATAGTCAAGCTTTAATAAAAAGCTATATGTCCTGAAGAATGGCTGATCATATCAAACAGCATACACCTCTGCTGCTTGCAAAAGCAAGGTACTGACTGAATGCAACTATTCTATGGTTGCAACATATTTTGTCCTGGCATGTATGTCTTGGCCCAGTGATGACCAACCATGGTGGTCTCATTCCAAAGGGGCAGTCACGTCTTAGTGTGGAGTTCTCCAGGTTTAGCAGTCTTCTCCCAATGTGGTGCTCTCACACTGGCATTAAGGATTTTTTCTGCAGCAGATTCTGCATATGGCAGTAGCCTGGAATGGTGGTCTCAGCATGGCATAGAGGTCTAGTCCCAACATGGAGGTCTTGTTCCAGATATTCCAAAAGCTTAACGGGTGGTCTGGTTTCATCCCAGTGTGCTCTCTGTCTGGCACGGCACTCCCAGAGGGGTGATCTTGGTTTGACACGTCTTGTTCCAGCATGGAGATCATCTTCAGCGGTGGCTTCCAGGTGTTCAAGCATTTATCATTTTAATCAGCTTTCCCCGAACTGAAAGTGATCTGAGATGAACATTATATTAATTTTTGTTTTTTCTTACCTTCTTATCTATGACTCATGTCATAAGCATAAGTGCTATGGCATGGCAATTTATAAAACCTTTCACTGTATTTTTGTTTGTAAAGATACACGTGACAGTAAATTGCTATTCTGTTCTATTTTGTCTTAATGATATATGGCAGTTCCACAGTGTCAAGTCAGAAAACTGAAATATTATAAGATTTTCAGTCCTTAATTGCAAAATGTGTTTTCTTTAAAATAAGGACATCTACAGAGAAAAAATAACTGGAGAGATAAATTCAGTGGTTGGCTGGCAAAATTCTGCATGAGATGAATGGAATGTGACGCCTAAATGGTGTCAAAAACCCAAACAGACAGAGAGTGTGATGTGATATAAGGAGAAGAGTGACTATCCCCACCCCCTTCTCTGCAGACATTTTTGGGGCTTCTATTTCCAGGGATATACAAAAGAAGAATTAAAGGAGAGCTTCAGTGTGTGTCGACAGTGGACATGGTAGTGATTCTGTGCAGCAAAAACCTGCTGTCCTTTTCTAAAGATGTAATGTGGTCCAAGAAACAAAAGTATTGTTTCAGCATGCCAGCAATCTCCAATGTGAAACTGTCTGTTTCTTATTGTTTGCATTCTGTGCACAGGGAGATTGTTTCCCCATGTAGATGAATCGTCAGTAGCTGGGAGGTAGTGATGGTCCACCTGCAGTTGGCATAATCACTGCTGCAGAGCGATCTCACCATGACTGCTGGCTAGAATACTTGTCAATGACCAAATATTTATTGACTACTACATATTTCAGGACACTGAAATAGTGGAATCCATTCAGCCCTGGTGCAGGGTAGAGTTAATATGCAGTGCACTATAGCAATATGGTAAAAACAATGACTGCAGATGCTGGAAACCAGATTCTGGATTAGTGGCGCTGGAAGAGCACAGCAGTTCAGGCAGCATCCAAGGAGCTTCGAAATCGACGTTTTGGGCAAAAGCCCTTCATCAGGAATAAAGGCAGTGAGCCTGAAGCGTGGAGAGATAAGCTAGAGGAGGGTGGGGGTGGGGAGAAGGTAGCATAGAATACAATGGGTGAGTGGGTGAGGGGATGAAGGTGATAGGTCAGGGAGGAGAGGGTGGAGTGGATAGGTAGAAAAAGGAGATAGGCAGGTTCGACAAGTCCAGACAAGTCATGGGGACAGTGCTGAGCTGGAAGTTTAGAACTAGGGTGAGGTGGGGGAAGGGGAAATGAGGAAACTGTTGAAGTCCACATTGATGCCCTGGGGTTGAAGTGTTCCGAGGCGGAAGATGAGGCGTTCTTCCTCCAGGTGTCTGGTGGTGAGGGAGCAGCGGTGAAGGAGGTCCAGGGCCTCCATGTCCTCGGCAGAGTGGGAGGGGAAGTTGAAATGTTGGGCCATGGGGCAGTGTGGTTGATTGGTGCGGGTGTCCCGGAGATGTTCCCTAAAGTGCTCTGCTAGGAGGCGCCCAGTCTCCCCAAGGTAGAGGAGACCGCATCGGGAGCAACGGATACAATAAATGATATTAGTGGATGTGCAAGTAAAACTTTGATGGATGTGGAAGGCTCCTTTAGGGCCTTGGATAGAGGTGAGGGAGGAGGTGTTGGCACAGGTTTTACAGTTCCTGCGGTAGCAGGGGAAAGTGTCAGGATGGGACGGTGGGTTGTAGGGGGGCGTGGACCTGACCAGGTAGTCACGGAGGAAACGGTCTTTGTGGAAGGCGGAAATGGGTGGGGAGGGAAATTTCTTCCTGGTGGTGGGGTCTGTTTGGAGGTGGCGGAAATGTCGGCGGATGATTTGGTTTATGCGGAGGTTGGTAGGGTGGAAGGTGAGCACCAGGGGCGTTCTGTCCTTGTTCCGGTTGGAGAGGTGTGGTCTGAGGGCGGAGGTGCAGGATATGGACAAGTTGCGTTGGAGGGCATCTTTAACAACGTGGGAAGGGAAATTGCAGTCTCTAAAGAAGGAGGCCATCTGGTGTGTTCTGTGGTGGAACTGGTCCTCCTAGGAGCAGATACGGCAGAGGCGGAGGAATTGGGAATACGGGAGGCATTTTTGCAAGAGGTAGGGTGGGAAGAGGTGTAATCAAGGTAGCTGTGGGAGTCGGTGGGTTTGTAAAAAATGTCAGTGTCAAATTGGTCGTCATTAATGGAGATGGAGAGGTCCGGGAAGGGGAGGGAGGTGTCAGAGATGGTCCAGGTAAATTTAAGGTCAGGGTGGAATGTGTTGGTGAAGGTGATGAATTGCTCAACCTCCTCGCGGGAGCATGAGGTGGCGCCAATGCAGTGATCAATGTAGCGGAGGAAAAGGTGGGGAGTGGTGCCGGTGTAATTACTGAAGATCAACTGCTCTACATAGCCAACAAAGAGTATGCCTGTAGTCAATGGCATTTTGTACCATGTGGAAGCCTATAATCTAAGCAAAGGCATGAGTTCAATCTGACAACTAGATTCTGTCAAGAGAGGATGAAACAAACTTAAATCTATTTGAACAGAGAGTGAATAGGCTAACTCACTTCTTCATCTGTGACTAGCAAAAGTATAGAGGTTGCACATGTCTCAGTGTCCAGCTCAGGAGCCAGACAATAATGCGTTACTGCAATATCTATAGTTGTTGCCAGTAGCATCCTTGCCCTAGTCTGAGATTAATCTTCAGAATGTAACAAATTTAAGTGAAGAAAATGTTGGTAAAACACAATCAACATGCACATTGATTTGCATCGAGGATGGACTATGAGCGTGAGAGTGTGTGCGGGGGGGAGGGGAGGGGGGGGAGTGGGGTGTTTGCAAATTGCTCACTGAATGAGATTTCTCCATTTTCTCCTATTTCCTCTTCCAGCAGCTTGTTGTTATTCTTTAAATGGTGGTTTATTTCAAAGAGAAAGCTTACTAGTGCACCCATATCTTGGAACAACATGTAGAAAAGCTGTGAATGAAAAGCCCTTTAACATCTGACTCACCAGTCCTTGTAAGTGTTTGCCACTTGAAAGAATGAGAGAAAAAACTGAACACTTTGATTTTTGCTGCCTGTTATTCTGTTTCTCAATCAACAACAACCTGGAAATACTTGATGATTCCCTTTAAGTTCCCTTTAAGCTCAGTGGATATTGATTGCATGCATATTAATGCCTGAACCAATATGATATTCAGTATCCTTCACCTGCAAGTATGCATTTTTAAAGAAAACGGCAAACTGATACAGGCCTTTCCTTCTCATTGTCTGGTTCATCCATCAATATTATCATCATCATCATCATTATCATCAAAACAGGCCCATTAAAATGTCAAGGAAAGATGTACATTCTGCTGTCTCTAGATCAGGGCTTGTTTTCAGCAACTCTGCTGGGCTTCACTTCTAAGTTTGCTCCTGTCCATGTCCTCACATGTTTTCCTCTTAGAATCGCTGTACCTGCCAGCAGTCTACAGAATCAATCTAGATTTTTTTTGAAAAAGACAGCCAGATGCAGAAAAAACGATTCCCTGCACTAACTTTGATCTCCATATTCTGTTATCTATCTTTATCATGTGTTTGCGCGCACACACACACACACTAGTTGATCATTCTGAGGTTATCCGTAGCATCCAGAAATAAGGTGCTAATGGTGCAAATTTCTCCCCCACTGAGTTTAGGTTTCACCAGCTCTAATAAGGTCAATTAATTTGGAGGATTGTTTGATGCTGGTGAAAATGATCCTCAATGATGTCTCTAATTGACAAAGCAACATTCAATTTTAGCATGAAATCAGATACAATTACAAAGTAAATGCTCATTAAATAATGAATATGCATTGATTTATAAGACATATGTTCCCTGATTTATACTTGGTTTGATTGACGGAAAAGAATGAACTTTCAGAGCCCTATTAATTTTTTTCAGCATCCATCCACATCACATGTGAATGCATCCATTCGCACCTGACTTTATGCTCAGACTATATTTCTGTATAATGTAACCAACAAAACAACCGTGGCTTGCTATCATAATTTGAGGTCTTAATCAAGAGTATAATAACCTTAATTTGAGAACATGTGTATGATTATTGGCAGCAAATGCTAATAGCAGGTCTTACTTAGACCAAGAATCACTTATTTTTAATAATAAAGCCACAAAACACAGCAGCAGGGATGTGTAAACAAAGAGTAGCAAAACAAATGCTGAAACAGTTATGTTGGGCTTCCTTAAAGCATTGTGCATGAGAGCAAGACACAGCTAGGAAATAAAAACCCTTTCTGAAAGGAAACATTAGTTTTGTTGCAGTAATTATGTTGCTCAAAACGCAAATTAGCACTTCAGGCGTGTTCAATACGATGTTTGCAATGAATCACAACTGGGTGTTTTGAAATTTTGCTCTAAATTCATTCAGACTGATGCATTTGCTCCATAGTGAAGGAGCTCTCAGCTGTTGGAGATGCAGTCCTCCAGAGTAGATATTAATCCAAAGCACAGTCAGCCTTGCAGGTATGGGTAAAATATCCCATGGTATACAGGCAGTTCCTGGGTTATAAATGAGTTCCATTCTTGAGTCTGTTTGCAAGTAGATTTGTACATAAGTTAGAACTTAATGTAGGACAATATAAAATAGTGGCTTCTAAGAACAAGGAAGCGTTTCCAGATCAGATCTTTAGAATTAATAATCATGCACTCCAGTATGGGATAGTATTCATAAGAATGAGCATTCATTCAGTCAGACAGTTTGTAAATTGGTGCTGGAAAAGCACAGCTGGTCAGGTAGTATCCGAGGAGCAGGTAAATCAATGTTTCAGGCAAGGAACTGCCTGACCTGCTGTGCTTTTCCAACACCACACTCGTCGATTCTGATTTTCAGCATCTGCAGTCCTCATTTTCTCTTAGGTGTGTAAATTGGGGACTTCCTGTGGCAGGAGAGTTTTCTTTTACTTTTCCATAGTACATTGGCTAATGTTTATTCTTCCACTGGCATTGTCATTGTCACATTACTGTTTAAGAGAATTTCCTCTGTATAAAATCACTGCTACCTACAGTGCATTACTAAATAGACTTAGAACTTACATAATTAGTTATAAATGCTTTATAAAACTCATGTACTAAATCAGTCAAAAGACTTTTTGAGATTCACAACTGTTTTTCATTTGCAATATAGTTGAGTACAATCACTGGTCTCTTTTCTCTCTCCTCTGCCTTCTCCCTTCCCCTGTCCCCTCCCCTGCCATTCTGTATGGTCCAATTCCTCCACATTTTCCCATTCCACATCTCTTCCCTCATCCCTTTTTAATATTCATCCCTTCCTTTCTTTTGCATTCCCTCATCCCCTCCTTCCTTCCCTCTTCCTTTCCCATAGCTCCTCCCTTTCCTTCCTTCTGCCTTCTCCTCTCCCTTAACTCTTACCCTGACTTCACCCTCAGCCCCATCCCTACATCTTTCCCATTGTCCCGAAACCTTGCATCCCTTACCTCCCTTTCCTGTTCCTTATTCTCCAGGGGAGAATCATAATCCAAAAACCAAAAGTGTAGTAAACATGGGAGGAGACCAAATCTAAATTGTACTGGAAGGGGAAAGAATATCCTCCAGGCCCTGTGATGCACATCTCTATCTCAAAGTTTTAAAGGTAAAAGAAACTCAGCTCCTTTTTTTAAAATTAAAACCTTCCAGTTTGTTTTTGAAACCCTCCATACAATTCACCTATTTGAATAATATAACAAATAAATTGCAAGCATTGCCCACCAGGGCAATGCAACAATAACAAAAATGAAGGAAAGGTAGGAAATGAGGGAAGGGTTAAGTGAAAAAAATGTCTTGGAAATAATGTACTCTACCACCACCCCCCCACCCCCACCCCCACCCACCCTCCGTGGTGTCAAACTTAGTTGTCAAGTGTAAACACCAAAAGCTTTGCATGATCTCATGTAACTCTGAAGCTGTCCTGGTTTATTCTTAAAGTGCCTTGCATTTCAAACATTATCAATAAATAATATTAATACACCTGTAAGGTAATGCCTGGAAGCTGACATCACAAGATAAACTCCATTTATGAGGATTTTAAAACTGCTCCAGCAAGGAGCTAAACACAGCTCTATATCAACATCAATAGTTGAGGGGGTGAATTCTTTTGGATGTGGAGCCAATCAAGCAGGTTGCTTTGTCCTGCATTATGTTAAACTTCTTGAGTGTTGTTGGAACTGCACTCATGTAGGCTAGTGGGAAGTATTCCATCACACTCCTGACTTGTGCCTTGTAGACGCTGAACAGACTTTGGGAAGTCAGGAAGTGAGTTATTTACCACAGGTTTCCTCCTCTCTGACTTGTTCTAGTAACCATTGTGTTCATATGGTGGGTGCAGTTGAGTTTCTGATCAATGGTAACCCCAAACATGTTGGGAGTGGGGAATTCAGTCTTGATAACACCTTTGAATGTCAATGGGGCAGTAGTTAGATTGTCATTTATTGGAGATGTTCATTGCCTAACATCTGTGTGGTGCAAATGTTATTTGTCACTTTTCAACTCAAACCTGGGTACTGTTCAGATTTTTCTGCATTTGAACATGGGCTCCCTCAGTACTTGAGGAGTCACGAATGGTGCTGAACATTGTGCAATCATCGGTGAACACCCTCACTTCTGATATTATCATGGAGGGAAGGTCACAAATAAAACAGTTGAAGATGGCTGAGCCAAGGACAATATCCTGAGGAACTCCTGCAGAGATGTGCTGGAATTGAGGTGACTGATGCCCAACAACCAGAAATGTCTTCTTTTGTTCCAGGTATGATTACAACTACTGCAGAATTTGCCCCTGATACCCATATCCATGTCCCTCAAGATTTTATAAACCTCGATGACCCCTTTCATAATTTTATTGATGAACAGGAGTAGACTGATGGGACAGTAATTAGCCAGACTGGATTTGTCTTGCCTTTTGAGTAAAGGATATTCCCAAACAGTTTTCTACATTTTGTTTGAAATCCAGCATTTTCAAACATGTTATTCTTTTATCTAAGAGACGTTTCTATTGTTTGACTGCTTTACCAACCCTCAATGTGACCTAAAGTAATACATAGCTCAGGTTTTCTCGAACAGGTTTCAATGGGTGAAGGTGAAGTCAATGGTTACTGAATTTCACGATCCCCAGTTCTCTAACAGCTAAGGCTGAAAATAACTAGTTTACTTGCAAAATAATGGAAATAAACCAGGTGGTGTTAAAATCTAGTTTAATACTTTGATTAACACTGCCACACCTCTCCCTATCAATATCTTTGCACTGTACAATATGAACATCCATTTTACAACAGTCGCAATCACTGAGATAATATTGTGCTGTGCCAGAACCTACTTGTTGATCAGCACCAATTCACAGCTGCAGTCTGAGCACTTGAGAACCAACAGGGCATTCAGCCATGAAATAAGATGAAACAAACTTCACTTAATTGTAAATTACAAGGAACATTATCAATCTCCAAACATCTGCTTTTGCCTGAAGTGAAATGAAAATAACAAGTCCCTGAAGAATCATGGAATACAAGAAATAGGAGGAGAATTAGGCACATTGTACCCTTGAGCCTTCCCAGCATTCAATTAGCTCATCTTCTCGTCTATCCCAATATTCCTTGATTTTTCAATTGTCAATCAAAGGCACCTACAATGAATTTAAGTTTGACTATGCTAGCTAGCTGTAGCTGAGGGCTCTTATGGTGTAGTGCTAGATGCCATACATCTGAGCCAGGAAACCAGAATTCAAATCCCACCAGCTCCAGAGGTCTCATAGCATTATTGAACAGCTTGATTAAAACATTTTTTGCCAGTTATAGGTGAAATACATTGACTCGTTACCTCCTTCAATTGGCCTCAGATTAGAAGTCAGTAAAATGCTTTTTACATTAAGCAGCTGCATTGGTGGTCAGCCTAATTGCAAGGTCATGTCTTTTCACAGGCTCTTTATCATGTCCTGTGTCCTTACCAAGCTAGAAGTTTGCATCCCCCTTTAGCCAGATTACTGATATTCACATCTCACTTAAAGTCATTGGCTGTGTGAACACAGTTCGCTAAAGAAGTAGCTGACTGAGACAGTGCAGTGACTCACATTGTTACAAATACACACTTGTTGCCTCAACATTTTCTGCCTTGGCAACCAAATTAACACTTAATACAGAAACAGGTTTTCTGCTCCTCCCACTCCACCCCCTGCCACTGTTAGAACATGTTAATTGCTTAGGCAGCCTGCCATTTATATGCAATGAATACAAACTGAGGAAATTTGGTACAACATTGACAGGTGAAAGCGTAATTGCTGTGTTATTTTAGTGAAGAACCAGTCAATAATGGGCAGAATCCAGCTATTTCCTTTTTTTCATCTCCTTCCTAGAAACCCTGTTTCTTTCGATATTAGCCCAGATCCTTCAATACACAGTGCAGAACTCCCTCAGTGGAGGAATCCACAGAGGGAGAGCATAGAGTCTTAGAGTCATAGAGATGTACAGCATGGAAACAGACCCTTCGGTCCAACCTGTCCATGCTGACCAGATATCCCAACCCAATCGAGTCCCACCTGCCAGCACCCAGCCCATATCCCTCCAAAACCTTCCTATTCATATACCCATCCAAATGCCTCTTAAATGTTGTAATTGTACCAGCCTCCACCACATCCTCTGGCAGCTCATTCCATACATGTACTACCCTCTGCGTGAAAAAGTTGCCCCTTAGGTCTCTTTTATATCTTTCCCCTCTCACCCTAAACCTATGCCTTCTAGTTCTGGACTCCCCAACCCCATGCCCCTATCCATGCCCCTCATAACTTTGTAAATCTCCATAAGGTCACCCCTCAGCCTCCAATGCTCCAGGGAAAATTGCCCCAGCCTGTTCAGCCTCTTCCCATAGCTCAGATCCTCCAACCCTGGCAACATCCTTTTAAATCTTTTCTGAACCCTTTCAAGTTTCACAACATCTTTCTGATAGGAAGGAGCCCAGAATTGCATGCAGTATTCCAACAGTGGCCTAACTAATGTCCTGTACAGCCGCAACATGACCTCCCAACTCCTGAACATCAATACTCTGACCAATAAAGGAAAGCATACCAAACGCCTTCTTCACTATCCTCAAAGAGAATTCAACTAGAAGACAAGCCCTTTTTTTATGGAATGTCCCTGCCATCTGGTCAGTTATAATTTCCAGTGTGAATTTTAAAGAATGTGTGAAAAGGTCAATGAATGAATGGCTAGATTGTTGGCATAAGTATGTGAATGTCAAATGTGGGTAGGGTGGAAACTGAAGTCTTAATGCAGACATCTGCAGGACCCTACATATCCAACCTGCCAAACACCTCAGTAATATGCACCTTGTGCCATGCACCCAGTCTCTGGAGTTTTGAAAACCAGAAAACATTTCCAGTACCCTCTGCTCATTTTAATGGTACTTTTCTTTTCTCATCCATCCAGCCTATTTCTTGCTTACAACTTCTAGGCCATTGTTTTGTCTGTTGGTTGGGGGGGCGATGGGGAATCATTTGTCTCTCATCAGTAGCCTGTGTACATTTGTTCACTAGCTTCATTATTTACAGACCAACTATTTATATGGCCATGGATCTACCCAACTCACAATGTCTCTTCTCCGGCTCTCTTCTGTTTATGTGATTATCATTGCATCCTGATTCATTAGCCTAATGCTGTGAAGCTGTTACCCTGTATTCATCAGCTTATAGCTGTATTTTTTTTACCAAAATACCAATGCCTTCAGTATCCAGCTGCACACATCTCACTTCCAGCAGTCCCATACAGCTAAACACGTTGCCAGTGGAAGGGCCAGAGTTTGTAAAAGCCATTCCAGAATGAAAAAAAAACACAGTAAAGCTGGCAAATGGCTATTTGATTTCTAATATAGACTTCAAAATGGCGTACAACCAGTACAGTCTATTCTAAGCATTATTATTTTATTCCTCCTGGATGTAAGAACATTCTTCACTCTGTGAAAACTGGCTGACCTTTGTAAATCCTAACTGATGTTCCTATCAAATGAAATCAAAATAATGAAAGATGAAGAAACCTGCTTGACCATCATCAAGCAATTTACTTCATCAAGACTCTACGTAGCCGACATTTCAGATAGCAGCTGGAGAGGTAGTCCAGGACGTCAAATAATTTGGACTCCAATTCCAGGGGCAAAACCCATTTTCCCTTATAAAGAAAATGCAATAAGTAGTTGATCAACTGCCCTGCTGCTTCAGTGAGTTTAGTAATCCTGGGGTGGTTCTCTAACACTTAACACCTTGAGAAGTGAAGAAACATTGACAAAAAGAGTGAAGCACTGCAGTTATTGCAATGAGTAGGATTGCCTCATGGTGCTCCTGAGGAAAACAGAAATTATATCCATGGACCTGGCTATCAACTTTATCTCTTTGTTTTTAGTTAACCTTTTTGCTAGACTGCCTTGATTGTAGTTGGTTACTGATGTGTCACAATCTTTTCTGGGAATGCAGCAGTGTTATTATTAATGACAAGGTAACGTGCTGTGCAGTATTATATCCATGCTCCACTGACAAAGAAAATGAAAAACAAGACCTCCAAACGGATTCACTTATTGCTTTCCTGTGGGTAGCTATTTCTCTATATTTAATTATAATAAATTTGCAAAACGCTGTGTGGGCATGCTGGCTTGATCAATAAAACTGCCTGTTAATCACTTGAAAATGCCTGCATCCTGTTTCAATTCATTTCTAAAGGATGCTAGACAGAGTGGTGGTGTTACAGTGATTTTGTGTCCTTTGAGAAATCAGCTTAACTTTTTAACAAATGTAAGGGCTGTGTCAGTTAGGCCGTCAGCAATTGTAAATTGCTTTCCGTTCAGATGAATGTTGTAGGATGCTAAATTGTGAACAGTGTTCAAAACAGGACACAGGATTGGTTGCCCTATCTATGTAGATTTTCATGAAGCATATAACCAGTCCTGCTGCTTAAAATCCAATATACTGATAGCACACAGCTAACTTTATATTTCATATACTGGCTTCAACACTGTGAGCTCAGTTTTATGAGGATCTGAGATCCTTGCATCTCCTCACCTCTAGTCCTTTTGTCCAGTGCCAGAGGGTTGATAGGAGCCCACAAAGGGAAGCACCAGGTGTCCTACAGTCATAATAGACTGAAGCAGAGTCTGCCAAACTGTACTCCCCTTGGAAGAGTAGTTGGATTGGGTGTTTGGTGTGGGTAGCATGTATTGTTAGTGCAAAACTGGCAGGCCCCAATGAGGGAGGCAGTGCACTGGACTTTTTATTTATTCATTCACAAGATGGCTGGCATCATTGCTGGCATCAGCATTTGTTGCTTATCGTTAATTGGCCATAGAACAGTTAAAATGCAACCACATGGCTGTGCGTCTGGAGTCAAATGTAGGCCAGATCAGGTAAGGATGGCAATTTCCTTCCCTAAAGGACATTAATGAACCAGATGTTTTTTTTCTGACAACCACAAATGGTTTTGTGGTCACCATTACACTTCTAATTTTAGATTTTTATGATTGCATTCAAATCTTACCATATACTGGGACGAGATTTGAATCCTGGTCCCTCGATCATTACCTGGGTGTCTGGATTAACAGTCCAGACATTATGCCCCTAGACCATCACCTCTCCATTTCTCACATGAGAGATCATGGTGGGAAGACAAATTGTTGGGGTGTAGGCAGCACAGAGGTAGCACAAAATATTGGCGCAGTCACTAATAAGCTCATGGGCCTGTTGTTGCAGGAGCACACCTGCCCGCACTACTCTGCTCAGGACATCCTGACTGGACACGTAGGCAAAGGTGGAGGGAGGCCTTAAGTGGGTATTAAATTCAAATTTAAGCGTCTGTGGTGATCTTATAGCAGGAAAGCAGCCCCTCACTATTTTACTGCTACTATCGATGTGGTAGGGCATTGGTTAGCTTATAGGAGAGGACAGACTGGTGAGGATAGTATAACTTGGGCTTATAGTCAGCATGGACTTGTTGGACCGAAGGGTCTATTTCCATGCTATATGACTCTATGACTCTCTGACTCAGTGCTGGATGCACTAAGCTCCCTTTCTTTAAACTTGACAGGGAGGGTAAACTCCATCCTTTCGTTAACATCAACAAATTAGACGAAGTGCATTGCAATACTAAATCCAAGTCAGATATGCATGCAGTATGTAATTCATTTGTTTATCTGTTATTATGTGTTCCCAAAACTGCTTAATGGTCACTGATATAAAAGCTTTTTAAAATCTTTAAAAAATTAAATATATATTGGAATTCATTTTATAATTGCTGCATTTTAATATATCATTTGGTGGAACTTTGTGACTTGCTGAGGGAGCACGAATGCAGCAATCTCAGGTCAGTGAGTATTTCATTCCTGCATCAGTGAAAATAGCTGTGGTTATTAATCCTCAGGCTATATTGCTTTTCATTCAGATTAAGAATTATTGAGAACCTTTGGATGTCTCCAGCCTTGTTATTCAGAAGTGTGAATCAACTTAAGGTCCTTATTAGTGTCATTAATACAGTTTAAATCAAGTAATGAGTTTATAATTTCCTTGCATGAGGAAATATTGGAAAAAAATTGTAAATATACACATTCTTAGTGAGTCTATAAAATGTTAGAGGCCCAGGGCAGTTTCCACATGTTAACCTAAGTATGTATACCAGTTGAATACAAATGAACCTCAAACACACATACTACCTGGCAACCTGAAATATTAAACTGAAGCAAAGAGCCAAAGTAGTGCAATAATTATAGTAAAATTAGAACTGGCATTTCAACATTTTCTTTGTTACTGTCACTTTACATGTAACAGTAAAGTTTCTGGGATTTTAGCTTTAGCTTGAACATTGAGTAGTAGGCATTTAGTCATGCGTGAGTTCTAAATGCTTGAAGCTACTTGAGAAAACTGAGCAGCCTTCGACTTACAATCCAAGGCAATTGTCCAGGTTGTTTTTTTTACTGCTGGAATGTAGTCACTTATAGGAATTAGGTTTGAACATTCTCATAGGTTGTAACTCAGTACATGGTTAACTTGGTTAGCTGCATAGCTGGCATGTGGTTCAGGATAATGCCAACAGCATAGGCATGATTCCTATTCTGGCTAAGGTAGGTTTGGGATCAGTCTCCATGCCCCACCTTATGAATGGAAGACAATGGCAAATCGCAACTCATGAAAAATGGTTCAGGATGAAGCATCTGCAAACAATACATGAAGGACCTGCGTTTTAGGTAGAGCATGCTTGGAATACAATATGTTGAAGAAAGCTTTGCTTTGAAATTGAATATTCTAATCTGCATAGCAATGAATAAACAGACTGAGCTGCTCCAAATGCAGCTCTCAAAGTGGTCTAAATTGAGTCAAGATTAAATCAGTCTTGTTAAAATTTCTGGATGCATGCACCACAAATAATCTACAGTTAGATTTTGTGTTTGAAAGCCACTCCTTTCTTTATATTTCCATTCAGAACACAGGTCCAGCTTTGCTCTGCATTAATCTCCCTTGTGGATCACAAAATCAGGGCTATGAAGTTCTACTGCCACAGCACTAATGGGTCTAGTACTTTTGCTTCCATAACCTGCCCATCAGCTAATTCTAGTTATTAATCACTCTTTGTAGCTATCCCACTTGCCCTGAAGCAATGATTTCACTTGAAATAGTGTTTTGGATTAACCTCATTTATTTCACTTAGAACTTGCAATCAGCAAGTTCACATACAACTGCCCAGTGCGTCCATGTTTTATCCCTGTCTGCACTATTTTTATGAAGCTGTTAATCTGAGAGGTCAGCAACAGAGGGAGAGACTTGGTATAAAACAGAAGGACATTTTCTGTGAATATATGAGCCTTTCCTGTTGACCAAATTTGTGTTCTCTGAATTTATTGATGAACTGAATTTAGCACCCAATAGTTCAGTAGTTATCTTGTAATTAATTGTAACATAGAAATTCTGACAATCAAAATTATTTTTGATCACTCTAGAAAAAAAGGCAGCAGGAATAAGAAGAGTTTTTATGTTTTTTTTCTTTCGGTGGCATACTTAAAAAATTCGAGTTACATTTTAGAATTTCTTCTAAGAACTCCAGACCATAGTGGAATATTGTTCACCTCAAAGGCTCAAGATGTATGCAAAAGCAAGATTTGCTGCATCCATTTGGGAATGAACTGCGTAATTATACAAGTGCCACGTGGTGCATCTACTCTTTAAGGTAAGGCCTAGCAAATCTAATGCCAATCAGGCATTGGAAAGGCAATATTTAGGCTTTTGACAAACTAATGGAACTGAAGTTAAACAAATCACCAAGACCTGATGGCCTTTTTAAAAATTAATTTACTTTATGTGAGCATCACTGACTAGATCAACATTTATTACCCTTTTCTAATTGCCTCAGAAGGCAGTTAAGAATCAACCATATTTCTGTAGATCTGGAGTCACATGTAAACCAGACCTGGTAAGAACAACAGTTACCTTCCCTAAAGGACATTAATAAGCCAGATAGGTTTTTCTGTGGCAAAAGCTCTTCTTAAGGGTTTTTGCCAGAAATGTCGGTTTTCCTGTTCCTCGGATGTTGCCTGACCTGCTGTGCTTTTCCAGCACCACTCTGATCTTGACTCTGATCTCCAGCACCCACATTTGCCTAAATAACGTTTTCTGACAGTTAAGAATTGGTACATGGTCATTCAAGATTATTTTTATTTTAAATTCCTCTATTTGCCATAGCAGGATTTGAATCAAGTCCCCAGAACCCCTGTATAGGTCTGGCTTGAGTGATAATTTCACTCAGCCATTGATTCCCTCTATCATCTAAGGATTTGAAGGGAAGTGGCTGTGGAGTTAGTGCAGGCATTGGTCAAAATATTCTCGAACTCACTCTGGATTCTGGATTGATTGCAACAAATTAGAAAGCTTCAACTGTGATTTCCCCACTCACAATGGGAGAAAGGCAGAAAGCAGACCAATTAGCTTTACAGCTGTCATTGGAAAAAATGCGATATTACTTAATGTGAAGAAATAACTGCACATTTAGAAAAAATGTTGAATACAATCAGAAAGCATGAAAGGGAAACCATGTCTAACAAATTTGCTAGAGATCTTTGAAGTAATAAAGAAAGAGAGTTGATAAAGGGGAACTGATGTATTAGTGCATTTGGATTTCCATTCATTAAAGTGCCAGATAAAAGGTTGTTGCCTAAAATAGAGTTGGGTTAACACGGAGAAGGGTTGCACTGGAGTTGGGTTAACACACAGAAGACAGAGAGTTAGGACTAATAGATTGTTTTCAGGTTGGAAAGACATAACTAGACAGAGTCCAGTGGTGCCACAAAGATCAGTCTTAAGGCCTTAATTAGATGCCTTATATATATATATATATGCTATTTTCTATCTATCTGATAGAGAAGGTAAATGGAATGTTGACCTTTATTTCAAAGGGAATGGAATATAAAAGTAGGGGCGTGTTGGTAAAACTGTAAAAGGCACGAGTTAGTTTGAACCCTGTGAGAAGTTTGAGCCACTTACCTAAGGAATGATATATTAGCGTTAGAGGCACCCAGAGTAGGCTCACAAGACACCGACTAGCTATTAATAGGCTGTCTTAAGAGAAAAGGTTGAGTAGATTGGCTTTCTACTGATTGGAATATAGAGGAATGAGAGGTGATTTTAATGAAACACATAAAATTCTTAGGGGACTTGAGATATTAGATGCCAAAAGATGATTTCCCCTTGTAGGAGAGTCCAGAATCCAAAGGCATAATCCTAGCTGAAGGGTCACACATTAGACAGAGAAGGGGGGGGAGCTTCTTCTCAGAGGGTAATGAACCTTGGAATTCTTTACCACATAGGGCTGTTGATAATGGGCAATTAAGTGTACTCAAGGCTGAGATGAACAGATTTTTAATCAAAATGAAATCAAGGGTTATTGGGAAAAGGCAGGAAAGTGGTGTTGAGGATTATTAGATCAACCATTACCTCAATGAACAGGAGAGCAGACTCAATGGGCCAAATGGCCTCCATCTGCTCCTACATTTTATAGTCTATTTTATTGACTTAGAGAAAGGAGTTATGATTTGGAGATGCAGGTGTTAAACTGGGATGGACAAAGTTAAAAATCACACCACACTAGGTTTTAGTCCAACTTGTTTATATGGAAGCACTAGATTTCAGAGCACTGCTCCTTCATCAGGCAGTTTTGATGAAGGAGCAGTGCTCCGAAATCTAGTGTTTCCAAATGAACCTGTTGAACTATAACCGGGTGTTGTGTGATTTTTAACTGAGAGAAGGGAGCAAAGTGTAATTTATCCAAATTTATTGATGTTATAAAAATAAGTATAAGGACATGTTGTGCTGAGAACATGAGCAATCTGTAAGGGGATATGAATTTAGCAGATGGAGCTTAATATGGAAAAGTGTGAGGCATGCACTTTGGTAGAAAGAATCAAAAGACTTCAAAAAGGGTCAGTGCATAAAAAGTTATCATGCATGTGCAGCAAGTAATTAGAAAGAAAAATAAACA
The DNA here is from genome assembly GCF_047496795.1 of Chiloscyllium punctatum. NCBI lineage: Eukaryota > Metazoa > Chordata > Chondrichthyes > Orectolobiformes > Hemiscylliidae > Chiloscyllium > Chiloscyllium punctatum. The sequence goes on from NC_092747.1 coordinate 93,505,351, forward strand.
GAAAATAGGTGCAGGAGTTGGCTCTTTGGCCCTTCGAGCCTGCACTAACATTCAATATGATCATGGCTGATCATGCAGATTCAGTATCCCATTCCCTCTTTCTCTCCAAACCCCTGGATCCTTTTAGGTGCAAAGGCCATGTCCAACTCCCTCTTAAATATATCTAATCAACTGGCCCCAACAACTTCCTGTGGAAAAAATTCCACAGGTTCACAACTCTCTGAGTGAAGAAATTCCTTCTCATCTCAGTCCTGAATGGTTTACCCATTATTCTTTGTTAAAAACCAGACAACACCAGGTTATAGTCCAACAGATTTATTTGGAGGCACTAGCTTTCGAAGCGCTGCTTCTTCATCAGGCGGTTGTGGAGCAGAATCACCTGATGACAGTGTCGAGATATGCAGAGATGAGCTCGGTGGGGCAGGAGCAGGCAGAGACAATGGGTCAGCCGGGGCAGTCAGGTTTGTGGATTTTGGGCAGGAGGTACAAATGGGTGGTGCGGGGTTGTGGGACTATGAGGTTGGAGGCGGTGGATGGGAGATCCCCTCAGGTGATGAGGTTATGGATAGTCTGTGAGATGATGTTTGGTGGTGGGAGGTGGGGTCATGGTCAAGGGGGCAGTAGGAGGAGGTGTCTGAGAGCTGGTGTTTAGCCTCAGCAATGTAAAGATCGGTGCACCAAACTACCACCGCGTCTCCCATGTATGCTGGTTTGATAGTGAGGTTGAGATTGGAGCAGAAGGATTGGAGGGCTGCAGGTTGCGAGGGTGAGAGGTTGGAGTGGGTAAGAGGGGTGGACAGGTTGAGGCGGTTAATGTCGCGGCGGCAGTTGACTATGAAGAGATCGAGGGCAGGTAAGAGGCCGGCACGGGGTGTCCAGGTGGATGGGATGTGTTGGAGGTGGGAGAAGGAGTCGTCAGAGGGTGGGCGAGAATCCTGGTTGAAGAAGTAAGCACGGAAGCGAAGGCGGCGGAAGAATTGTTCAATGTCTCGCCGCATGTTGAACTCGTTAATCCAGAAGCATGGGGGGATGAAGCTGAGGACTGTGCTGAGGACTGATCTTTCATCGTTTTCCATCACCAGACCATGGCAACACAACACCTGGAGGAAGAGCGCCTCATCTTCCACCTAGAACCCTCAAACCACAAGGGATGAATGCAGATTACTCCAGCTTCCTCATTTCCCTTCCCCTCACCTTATCTCAGTCGCAACCCTCGGACTCAGCACCACCTTCTTGACCTGCAATCTTCTTCCCGACCTCTCCGTCCCCACCCCCTCTCCGGTCTGTCACCCTCACCTTAACCTCCTTCCACCTATCGCATTCCAAACGCCCCTCCCCCAAGTCTCTCCTCCTTCCCTTTTATCTTAACCTGCTTGGCACACCTTCCTCATTCCTGAAGAAGGGCTTATGCCCGAAACGCGATTCTCCTGCTCCTTGGATGCTGCCTGACCTACTGCGCTTTTCCAGCAACACATTTTTCAGTTCTGATCTCCAGCATCTTCAGACCTCACTTTCTCTTTTCTTCTAGTCGATACAACATTTCTCTGATTTCCATCACTCTATCCTTGTCAATGTGCCAAAATGTTATTCTCTGGGCGTCCTTCCCTAAACCTCATTACATCTCTCCTTCTCTCCAAGTCCATCCTCAAGGTGAGTTTTTCCAGCAATTTATGATTTGGTAACCCTTACTTAAACTTCATTTCTTTCTCCCATATTGTGATTTTTTAAAAATCTGAAACCAAAATTCCAGGCTGTTAAATCATACTTCAGATCATCATGACAGTAGGGATATTGAATTCTCTCTGGAATAGTTTTATCTTTAATTTTTTCAAGTTGATTCTGAACTTCGTCATCACACTCATCTGTGAATCAAACCAATTTTCAACAATGACATGATGTCTGAAACACTATGTACAATATCAATTTGCATTTACACACTGCTCTTAAAATAGTAAAATATTGACAGATATTTCATATTATCAAATAAAATTTGAATCAAGTCACACAGCCATGTTTCAGGACAGATTAAAAATGAATAGTTGAAGAAATATCTAAGGAAGGATTTGGAGAGAAGGAGAGAAATAAAGAGGTTTAGGGAAGGACATTCAGAGAATAACATTTTGGCACATAGACAATGATGGAGTCATGGAAATCAGAGAGATGTTGTATAGAATAGAAAAGGAAAATCAGTATCAGTCTCTGATCTATTTCAAGTCAATTGATCTTCTCAGCATTGAATCATCCTAGGTAAAGCATTTCTTCCTAGCCTCGTAATCATTTTCATGAACTTCCCAAGTTTTAATAATGTATGTACACCGAGAACATAGATTGCTTACCAGTATTACCAGTATTGCTTGATAGTCTGGGAGATTTATGTGTAATGAGTCTATTGAACATATTAGTTATAGGGTCTATGTTAGAATCGAATGCCATGTAGTGACATGGAAGATTTCTAAAGGCTGACATATGCAGAAAATTGATCAACATTCTCCTTGGAAAAATCAGTATGTATGGCAGGGAGAGCACAACAGTCTACAGAGCTGGAGGTATATCCAGTCAATAGCTACACTAATCTCTGCAGAAATGGAGTTTTGGACAGAAATTTCTCTGAGCTATTTTGTATCCTTTCATAAGTGTTAAAAGCTACTAAGGGTTTGATGTTAAATCAAATTTACTGATCATAGAGAATAATATCTCTGGTGGTAGATCTTTGACACATTCTCCCTTTAAGCAATTTCCTTCTTTGATTCTAGGATATGTAAATTCACATGTATACATGTATTTCCTTTAAACTGGAGAGGTTTTTCAAAGTATAAGTGTGATTCTGGGGCATAACAGATAACACATGGATCGTTTTGCTGCTTTCACTTGATTCAGATATGCTAATTGAATAAATTGAACTTTATAAATTCTATGCTGCCAATTGGAGACCCATTTTAAAACACCCACTTTAAAATATGAAAGTGTTTTGTACTCTCCAAACAATAGTATAGTCTAAGTAAATATTAAAATCATATATTTTAATGCAATAATACCATAAATTTTACCCTGAAAAATTGGAAGGTAACTTGAAAGGGTTCCTGAGTTTGCTGAGTTACAGTGCAGTATTAAAACAAGGGGCTGGGGGTGATCATCAGCATCGCCATTACTTTCAAGTGCAGTTCTGTGTGCAGGGTTACGATGAAAACACAATTAGTCCCGAAGTGGATAGCTGTGGTTCATTGTCCTCAGAATGATTCTGGTGTTAGCTTAAAAAAGACATCACGCTTTTGCCGTTTTGCCATCTTTCTTTTTTCGTGAAGAAGCTGTTCAAAGGATGTCAGAGAAGGCATTATACTACAAACTGCTATCCTGCTGCGTTCTGCATTGTAGTCGTTGTCTACTTAGAGCTGCAACTGCTTCTCAACTTCCCTCAGGTTAGAAGATAAAAGAGAAATGGACAGTTCTTGTGGTCCTGCATCCTGGAGTTCATATTCTTCACCTCAAGCTTCAATTTCCACCGCAGCAACAAGTTGTTGTAGATCAGCTGCAGAGAGGTCTTCACAAAGGGACTCAAGCAGCTCCTCAATATCCTCAGTCTCCATTTCTTTAAATCCAATTTACTTTGCAAGCGCAACACAATGTTCTTTGATTGCTGGAAGTTTCTCTGATGGTTTGACGCCTTTAAAATCATGAAGAAAATCTGGGAGAAGCTTCCGCCAAACCTCCTTACTGATATCACCCCAGGTCTCCACAATGATGTCAATAGCATTCCTAATGTTCAAGCTCTTCCAAAACTGAAGAGCACAGTTCTCATTATCCCCTTAGTAGCTGCAATCAACTCCTTCAATGTGTGCCTTAAATAATAAGTTTTTAAAAATGCTATTGCACCATGGTCCATGAGTTGAAGTGTTTGGAGGTAGAAATAGGAGTTTGATGTTATCAGAAAGTTCACCAATGGTGGGAGGATGGCTTGGTGTATTGCCCAGAATGAGGAGAACTTGAAATCCAAATTTATTCTCCTGCAATAAATTCAAAAACACCCTCAAAAATATCAACAGTAAGATCAGAGAAAAATTGTCCTGTCATGCAACCTCTTTTGCTTGGCCCGATGTAAACACCTAGAGTGGACATAAGGTAACCTTTCAATACTCGCGCGTTGGCAGAGTGGGACACCATTACAGGCTTAAGCTTTAAGTCTCCACTAACATTGGCATCCAACAACACTTTTTGGGAGGAAGAGAGCTTCTTCAAGGAAGGCTCCTTGCAAGAAGATTCGCAGTAGGTTAAAATCTTCGAGGAGAAAGTGAGGACTGCAGATGCTGGAGGTGAGAGCTGAAAATGTGTTGCTGGAAAAGCATAGCAGGTCAGGCAGAATCCAAGGAGCAGGAGAATCGACGTTTCGGGCATGAGCCCTTCTTCAGTTTACTCACATTTTCAGCTCTGATCTCCAGCATCTGCAGTCCTCACTTTCTCATCCAACAACACAGTCATGCGATTCTTTGCGACCTGAATATCTGGAGCATATGCTTTATTCTTAGAAATGCAGGTTCTGGATAGCATTTGCTTCCAATATAAAATTGTCACATCCAAATTGAAGATTTGATCTGAACTTCTGTTCAAGTATTATAGTCACCACCTGCAGTTTTTTTTTCACCTGGATGCTTCCAGTCGACATGCTTGCAACTTTGTCCTTCCATATTCATGGAAAAACATGACTGAAAATTATTGAGCACAGCACTGTACCTTACATGAAGAACTGCACTATAAAGCGGGCGAGCCAACTGACCATGTGATGGCAACACAAGGCCAGTCCTCAGCGCACCATGATGCCTAGTGGTTGGAACGGAATCACGGAATAGCCAAACAGGAGTTCACATTTTAAACAATCGTTCCTCAATTCACCAATCACATTACAGTGAAATCATCTTCTTGAAACGAATGTTATAGGAGAACAAACTGTATTTATTATTTCTCTAGTGCCATAGCAGCACATACAATACTGGAAACCAATTAGATGTTTTCCACAGTATATCTAGATTTCTACTTGGAAGTGGCTATGTTCATGGACCAATCTATCAGAATTAGGGGATACCTCTATCACTCAGATCTTCTGCATGAACTGATCTTGATAATGATATACAACTTACAGAGTTGCTATAGCGAAAAGAGACCTGGCAATTGTAGCATTGGCAAAAACATCTGAAGGGATGTAGCCACATAATAAAGGTTACATAGGGAGCAAAATGTCAGGTTGCAGCATCATACCTAAAGTTTTAAATTCTTTGATAATCTTTAACAAAACTGGATGAGCTGCTGGGAAAGTGAAATGGCATCAGTTAAGATTGAGCTGTTAAATAACTGATTCCTATTCCATTGCTGTATGAGGCAGCTGTAGCAAGCATTTTTGGCATGCTCTCAATAGAAAGCAACATGAGTCATAAATGGTAAGAACTGAAATTATTTTCACAGCCACTAGCCATGCTACATCTACGTTGCATTGTAGTCACAGGTTTGCTTGCAGCACATAATGGTTCGAATCCAGAGGCCTTTGTGCCCTGCGAATAACAACAACCTGCATTTATATTGTGCCATTAACAGATGAAAATGTCTCAACGCTCTTCATGAGAGCATTATGAAATAAACTTTGACACTGGGTGACAGGGTGTCTATGTGAACTAAACTCTGGTCGAGCAAGTATATTTTAAGGAATGATTTGAAAGGCAGGAAGGAGAAGTGGGGAGATTTACAGAAGAATTTCCAGAATTTAGCGCCTTGGTATTGGAAGGCTTGACCACCAGCAGTGAAGCAATTAAAATTGTAAATTTTCATGAAGCCTGAATAGAAGGAACACAAATACCATACACTTGAGAAGCATGGTGCTGGAGAAGAGTACAAGCATGTGGAGTGGGGACAGTGAAGCTGTGGAAAGGCTTGAAAACAAGGATGAGAATTTTAAAGTTCACATGTGTTTTGGCCAGGAGCCATTTTAAAGCAGAACAATGGTCAGACTTAATGTTAGTTAAGGCATGAATGGAAGAGTTTTAAATGAGATCATGGGAACAAAGGTGAAATATTGGAGGCCAGTAAAGCATCTATTGGAATAGTCAAAAACCAGAAAAGCATGGATGAGTGCTTTTTCAATGCCCTGTCTGAGGCAGGGGCAGAATATAATAGAAATAGGTAGTTTTCATAATGGTACAGTTATGTGGTTGGCATCAAGTATGAGACCAAGTTTGCAAATAATCTGATTCCACTTAAGACAGCTGCCAGAGAGAGGGGTTAACCAGTATCTAGGGAACAGAAATTGTGATAGGGATTGTCTTATCAATTTTGTCTTTCCAATATTTGGTTGAGGTTGCATGATGGTAGATGCAAATTTTAGAAATAAACTAAGTAGTCTTAAACCTTTCAAATATCGAGAAAAATGATTCTGATGATCTTTAATCTAATCTGTGTATGTTCCTTTAAAACATACTGCACATATCTATATGACTTAGTAACTAAACCTAACTCACTGTAATGTGCAAAAGTGGATATATACCTCTCTATTAATTAAAGTAATTCAGTAAAATCTCAGTTCCAGGTACCTGGGAACACCAATTATTATATCTCTGAATCAGATATCCCTTTTATTTTTATTCTCTCCCTTTTCTAAACAATTTATCGTCTCGTTTCACAAGGTTAACTTTAATTCATTTTTTATCTTTGCATTGTAAATTCTTGTACCAACCTTTTGAAAAGCCTTCTAGAAGATCATGTAGAGAACATCTATAAACACTCTTATTTACTGTTTTTTTCTGAAGAAGAAATTGATACAATACACCTGTTGGTGCTGAAATATGGTCTTATATCCATTCAGCATAATCTCTTGGTTTTGTACATTGTGATTTTCATCTTAGAGGAGAAAATCAAGAGGTGGTACTGATCTCCCTCATCCTCATTGCCTCACACTCATCGTAACTACCTCATCCTTCACCTTGCTCACCTTCTTTAGCTGCATTGTGAACACAATACTCAAGTGCTAGGATAATGCTTGGAAGTCATTGAATAGTCCATTGTCCATCTGAAGCAAACAAATGGATTCCTGAAACCAACTGTGTGAGCAGTTAAGCATTTGTAAAATGCTTAAATAGTTGGAAATCAGGAAAGAGCTCAAAAAGCTTCTGCAGTAAACAGACTTCAAAGCTGCAATGTCAAAAGATGCCTATACTGAATACATAAAAGCAATTGGAATAGCTTTAAAAAAGTTAAACATTATCATCATATTGGGCTTTATTTTGAATTCAGTTAAATTAAAATTACTATTTTATGCATTTCACAAACTTTAATTTATCTGAAAATGTTACTAAATTTACAATGTTGGTCTTTTACTTTACAGTCTTCCAGTTGCGAGAAGTCACAATCTGGCAAGCACATTATTTATCAGTTAAGTTATGCCTTAAAATCACATGACTCAAATCAATGACCATTGTTACAACAAATGGTACAGCATTTAGTGGTAAACTGTAAAGAGACAAAAAGCATTTTATTTTCCTTTTAAAACTTCCTATCTCCAAATCGATGTAATGATATAGCTCATATAGATTGTCAGCTGTAAAAATATGGCTGACTCCCTAAAATATAAACAAGCTTTCAATGAGCCTACAATTGTGTTAATTATTTCATTAAATGAATATACTTTACTAGGTCCCCCACAAGCCTCACTGTGTTGAAACTGGCTGAAGGCAGAAATGTTGAGCGATTTCTGGGTTTAGTGCTTGACAGTCTTTTCTTTTCAAATTCCAGACTTTGGTCATGAAAATCAAGTTGAAGGAGGGCTTTAAAACCTTATAGGATCCTGGGTATTATAAATAGAAGCAGAAGACTAGATTTTCATGGTCCTGATTGGGACAAAGTAGAGAAAAATGAATTAAAATAAATCACAACTTAGCAAATCTTCTGGGATTTAAAATATCAGATCACATCTCATTTTTGCTTCAGGGACCAGTGTTGGCAGGGAGTAGAGGCATAATAGAATCAACTCTGTTGACCCTGGGAAGCATATTCTCAATGGTCATGGCATCAGTCAAATGCCAAGATGGACCACTTATTAAGCTTGGCTTGGTTGTCTTGAACTTCATCCTGTAGTAATAACAAAAGTTAAGTCCATTAGCATTCAGCTCATATTAATGCAAAGATAAACTTAGTTTCACCCCTGCCCTCTTATTCTGTGCATACCAGGTGAATACTACCTCTTGTTCTGGCCATCTAGTTCCTCTCCTTTGCTCTTTCTGCATACGTGTTCAGAAACCAGACTATTAGAAGCATTACCTGAGCTGGGAATCTGTTTTGACATATGAAATTAATTGTTCACTTTGCTTAATTGACATCTTTAAGTAGTTATGTTAAGTTTTTATCCAGTGATCTCTTTTGTGAACTTCCTCATTGATTTACTTCAACAAGAAGTACGAGATGTTTGAAGATTCTGTTTGTGGTAATTTAATGGTTTGATATTGATCCTTTTATAGGATCGTGAAAACAGTGGTTATTTTCCAAAAAAGACTTCTGAATGAGATTTTTCTTTTTCCACCATTTACTTGTTTGTCATTGTCATTTTACAGCCCAATAATTATCACCATAAGTGGGAATGCTGTATGGGAATAGAAGAGTCATGTGTCAGCATTGGATTCCTATGGCAATATGCGAGGCTGTGGAGAGTGGCTGCGGGGAAATAGGTAAATTCTTTTATGCTTCAAGAAATGTAGACTTGAAAGTGTTATGGACCAGGCGAGACCCCTTCAAAACATTTCAAGAAAGTAGCTCAGACCCTAACTTTGCTAGTTGTTTTAAGTAGGTGTAACACGGATATTTCAGGAGGGATGCATTTGATCAAACGACATAGTTTTAAACAAAACAGAATTTATTTACCAGAGTACCGAATAAAACACAAACCAAAGAGAACACAATACTGAAAAGCTTGATGTATCCAAAAATCCAGTAGATCATCCCAACTTAATGACGCTGTTACCAATACTTACAACAATCCCCATCAACACCCCATAGCACAAAAGGTAAAATCAAACACAGGGTCTTACAGGAGAGATGCCAGAGAGAGAGACAGAGCAGGATCAGCCTGGACCTGTTGCTTTGGGTCCAGCAGCTTTAAAACTGCCTGATTGTTTTCAGGGAATAGCCAGACCAAACAAAACCAGAGAAAAGCTGAGCTGGGAGAACTGACCACTCCCCTTTCATTTGTACCAGTGTATTTTTTAAACTTGCAAGTCTTTTTCCTGAGACAGTATCTGTTAGCTATAATCAAATTGGCCCTAAAACCCATCCAAGCCCAGACCTTTCGGTCCCTGTGTTTTTACAACCTCCTGAAATAAATAAACACTAAAGACAACATAAAGCATATATTTGTTAAAGTAGCAGCATCCTCCCAAAACATTTGTCAAGACCATCAACTGTTGTTTTTATGAACAAGTGCATTTTATTTCATCAAAGTGTAGTGTATAATGTATTATAATCATTAATAGAACCTTATTTTCTCTCCTGTGTGCATTGGTACCTACTTATACTAATGTGGTATGTGAAAAGGTGCTGTATGGACACATGTGTTCAACTCACATTGGGATATGAAGTGCTATGGGATATTGAGAGAGAAGCATTGGGTAGCACATGGTAATGAGGGGCTTTGTAGATGGGGAAAGGGTATAGAGCAGCATAAGAGATATCAGGGATCATACAATATGGATAGATATGGATAGATGGATAGATGGCATGAATGGGGCAAGGGAAGTTTGTAAAGCTGAGGGCAAGAAAGGGGAGTGTTCAGGGCCGGAGGAACTTTTTATATTTTCTCTTAGTTTAATTCTTGGACCAAAATAGTGCTTGAGTGTTGTGCTGGAGCCTGGAGGCAAGCTTTCCACTCAGTCCACCATTGCAAATGGCAGTCTCCTTGGCTCTTCCCAGATCACCTGACCTGATTCCAATCCAATGTGCATCCTGGATGGAAAGTGGAGAGGCTAGGCAGAATCATCACATTTCCAGAACTGGATATTCTCCTTCCACTGTACACCTAACATAGGAATTAAAATCAGAGATTTGTGGGAAGCTGGTTTATTCATATAATCCTCCACAGACACAGGAAAAAAATCAGCTCAGACCCAAATATTATTGCAATTCAAATTAAATGTTGCAAGAAACTTTCATCTGTTTCAGGCAGGAGGTTTTTGCTTCGATTATATTCAGATCCGGAAATGTGCATGAACTGTAAAATCAGAAAAGAACCAGTACAGCTAGTGCCTAACATCAATTTTCAACCAAAATGACTGCTTTATGCATGAAATTCAATTGTCACCGTTTGAAAAAATGTATCCATTAATGTTGTGATCTGTATTGCAGAATGCCGATTTAAGTTCCACATGCAAAATTCTGCAATTTTGGTAATGATTTCAATATCTGTCCAAAAAAATTTGTAAAGCAAGCTTTTTGTCAATTCCAGTTAAGCACCAAATTTATATATGATGAGCTGGATGATAACAATTAACTATGAATGAATGAACTGGAGTTCTAATTGTTGCTTTTCTTATCTCTTTGAATGTACAGTCTCACTTCACTCAATTGATTTTGTTAGTGGCATTTAAATACATTTAAATTCATAGTTTTCTGTCACAATCTTAACCTAACAATTTCTTTAATGTCTGATACATCCATCAACACCAGAATGAAACAATGCTATATTTATTTGAAATATTCACACATGTTAGAAAACTTACTTCTGTACAACTGCCTGATTTCTTGATTTAGTCCTGCTGTGAACTCTGTGAATGCACATCTTTTTATCTGTAATTTATATAACATTGCTTTACTTTAATTTCTTATTCTGTTTCTCCCACTCCTTCACATTTAAGTAGGTAAGTGTTTATCTAAGTGATGCTAACAATATAATAGAAAAAAGAAAACATTCTTTTGCTGGGCAACCATTTGCTAATTCTGTGCAAGTAACCTATCAGCTATGAAAAACTTTGAAGCATTACATAGATGATATAGATACCAACTATATGCGAGTACCTATTATTTTTTCTGTATGGTATCATTGGTTTATGGTCTAACTAATCTTAGTACCTTCACAGCCTTCATCTTTTACCTTTTGGGAATGTAGCTGTTTTTCCTTTAGTGATAAAAACATTTTCAGGGGTACTCCACATTTATGAATTAACCGGGGCCCAGAATACACTGAAGACTTGTGCCTTTGCATTGATGGATATATGTTGTAAGATTCATTGAGCATTTCAAAAGTGACATGAAATTATGACATAATTAACTTGTGTTATTACTTACTCAATCCCATAATTTCTGGGACTTTGGAACTCCTCCATCATTAACTCAATAAAACTGTGAACAGTCAATTATGATATTTTAACCCTCTCCCAAGGCCAATGACGATTGTAAATTCGCCGAATGAACTGAATTTAATGACCATGACCATTTAAACTTATGAGATGGCACTAATGGGCTTTTAACCGTATTTGAAATTACTGTGATTCATTTGGCCTTTTATCTTGATATGTAAATTGCACAAAACTTCATTATAAACAATAGTTAGCTAAAGCTAAGATGAACCAATACTTTGAGGGAAATCTAGAAATCAGTCAAAGTTGTTAAAGGTGAGCTATACAAAATTCCATTGGCTATTCTTTCACAACTTGACATTAGATGCTACCAATTATTTCAATTTTAAATATTAAAATTTAATATTGAATTTCACAGAGTAACATCAAACAAGCAATAGCAGAAACCATAATGTTAAGAATATTAACAACATTAAAGATTGGTCTCAATAGTTATCTTTGAAATGACAAATTGTTTATAAATGTATGAAAATCAGGTTCTAAAGTAAAAATAATGGTCAATCATTCAGCATAAAAGTATCACAAATATTCAAGAAACTGATGAAAGTTTTGCAAGACTGGAATCCTCTCCAGCTGAATACTATAGAATATGGGAGACCCATGGACATGAGCACAATGCAATTCAAAGCTAAACCTCAGCACAAATACACAACGATAATCTATGAAGTAAGGGCTTGAATTCAGACATTAAGTAAAAGACAGTAGCTCAGCAAGTGGAATTCAACATCTCCTGCCATTCTAGGACAACAGTACAGGGAAATGTCATTTCCTGATGCAATTAAGAGACTTATCATCTATGTATTAGTATTGGAATCTAGCTCTCCTTCCTATAATGTGTGTATATTGAGCTGGGAAATAAATAATTCAAACCATTGCCCATCTTAGAATCATAGAATCCCTAATGCATAAGCCGTCCATTCGGCCCACCGAACCCACCCCCCCCCCCACCCCCGACCCAGACCCATCCCCTATCTTATCCGTTTAATCTCTGCATTTTGCATATCTAATCCACCTAGCCAACCCATCCCTGGACACTCTGGGTAATTTAGCATGGCCAATCCACCTAATCTGCACAGCTTTGGACTTGGAAGGAAACCAGAGCACCCAGAGGAAACTTACGCAGACATGGGGAAAATGTGCAAACTCCACACAGAGGCTGGAATCAAACCCAGGCACGGTGAGGCAGCAGTGCTAACTACTAAGCCACCATGTCACACTTTAGGGCCAGGTGCTGCTGCTATGTCATTTCCAAACAGTCAGACAAACATTTAGAACAATTGTGAATAGATCACGCCATCTTCAGTGTTCATTGCATGGAAAGGGCAGCGTTGCTTCACTGATTATACTCTTCTGGGCAGTGAGTGGAATACACGAAAGTGGATGCGTTATCAAACATCCTGATCAACATGGACAACAGAAAGATGTTTGATGTGGTTGTGATATGTTTTAATATTAATCATCTCAAAAGGAGATGACATTGACGGAATTGTACTGCTGTTGGAAGCATGATCAGGATTGTCAGTCTAATTCAGGCCTACAAGCAATCAATTACGATGGCGAATGTAAATGTTGCAGCCAAATCATACTGATCTTAGTCTGGGGAATCTGCAGTCATGAAAGAGGGTCAGCGATGGTCAACCTGGCTTGTAGATCAACAATTTTCATTGGCTGGATCATCAGTATGGAGAGTTGTGTTATCAGTGAATTCCGAGGGTTATTGGGATTGAGAGCTGTGGGTTGTGAGTAATTTAATTGTAACAACAAGGTCTGAGGGTTCGGGTTTGAAATGAGCAAGATTTGTGCAAAATTGTGAGTTTTTGCCTGTGGTTTCTCTGATAAAGGTTTTTTTTCTCATAAGTCATGGTATCTTTGCATTTTGGGTGGGAACCAAAGCATTGAATTTAAATTGGATGAACCAATCAAAGTACTGTGTCATTTACACCAGCTTAGAAGTTTCTTTTAAATAAACAATAAGTTTTTGGTTGAGACATACTCTGTGTCTCTTGAGGAGAAAGTGAGGACTGCAATGCTGGAGGTCAGAGTTGAGAGTGTGGTGCTGGGAAAGCACAGCAAGTCTGGCAGCATCCGAGGAGCAGGAGATTCCTGATGAAGGGCTTATGCCCGAAACATCAATTCTCCTACTCCTCGGATACTGCCTGACCTGCTGTGCTTTTCTAGCACCACACTCTGGATTCTGTGTCTCTTGAGTCTTGTTCTCTTTAGAACTTTGAAGTCCTAACTTATTGTAAAGAGAACATTAGAACAGAAACCACTTACAGTTTTGAATATTTCTTTCATATCTTTGATGCACATCTATTGTCTTAGCACATACACTGTGCAAGTACTATAAACTTATTTGAAATTGACTAGTTGGAAATTATTTCATATTATCGTAAAGGAAACCCGTAAGATGGGAACTAATATAATCATTTTTATGCTGGAAAACAAAAATACAGAAAATGTATTTGGTATTTAGTATGATCGATGATGAGGAATGAATATCCTTGCATCGAATAAGGAATGTTGACTCCACCCCTTCTTGTCTATTGCAATGCTCATTGGCTTATCATAACAATTTATTTGGAAAACTGTGCTGTACATTGAGAACTGGGAAATTGGAGAGCATAATGTAATGAAGTTTACAACACTCATCACTGTCATAGTGAACTTCAGAAAGTGGAGTGAACCATCCTTGTGGTCTGTCTGGTGTCAGTTAGGGTGGCCTTAGTCCAATGTGCCTCACTTATCTTAAGGATGCAAACTGTTTCCAGGTTCTATGTGCAGGAAAATGATAAAGATCCCCTAAAGGGTGAAGCCTATTTGGAATTTTACTAGACATTGCTTTTATGGACAAAGATTTCATTGCTGAATTCTAACACTGAATCAAAATGGTAGATAAAAGTAATGCCTTTCACGATCTCAGAATGTCCCAAAACATGTTACAGACAACTAAGTGTTTTTGAAGTGTAACCATTGTTGTAGTGTCTGGATGTGTAATAGCCAATTTTCACACAGCAAGATCTCACAAACAGCAACAAAGTAATGAGCAAATAGTTTGTTTCAATGGTATGATGACTGTAATATTGTCCCTTCTTTGAAATAGTGTCATGGTACCATTTACATCCACCTGTTGGTCAGACCCTGATTAAAAATGGTAGTTCCTAAGTCATAACATTCCTTCAGTACAGCTTTGAAAGGTAGGGTTTAAATCCATTGAAAACCATACTAAAGAAGTGCTGGCAAATGGTAGGGAACAATAAGGTTTTTTTTGCAGTATTTTTGGGTTAAGTCTGACAGCTCTGGCAAGTTGCTTTGATTTTCCTGAACTTTAATGTTTTTGGGAAAAAAAATAGTCCTGACAGCAGAATTTGACACTAGGATAACATCATAGAACACTTGCTTTGTGGATTAGATGAAAAGGGAAATGTCACCTTTCCTGGCTATCGTTGTAAATTGTTGAATTCATTTAAATTAAACTTTCCCAACTCGAGGTTCTGCCATTTTTTTCCAGAATTCTGTTTTATGTACCTATTTGCTGAAGTATCAGTTTTCTGATTACTCTCAACCAGATCAAATCAACAAAATTTTCTCCTTCAGACTTCCCAGCAGATTAGAGGCAGTGAATGGAATGACATGCCATTTGGTCAGAGGAAAACCATACTGAAAATCACATTGATGCCAATCACCTTGTTTGAAACATTGGAAAGGTTATGTGTGCATGCAGCCTAGTGGAAACTATATATTGATGAGGTTGGAGGAAAAGGGCATTAGGCCAAGAGTATCTGTCTGGGGTATCTGCCCGGAACATAAAAACTAGAATGGATATGTTGTGTCGAATGACCTGTCTGTACTGTAAATAGTTTGTAAAATAGGATGCTTTCAAGCGCTATCAGAAGCTATTTATCTTTAAGCTTAGGTCTTGTATTGTGTTGATAGATTTTGAGAAACCTCAACATTGATAGATTTTGAGAAGACTCTCAATTGATGATAAGCGCTTTATAGACAATTAAACACGGTTACATAGTGTGGCTTTCTACTTGTAGGTTAATGACTGTAGACTGCAGATAGTCATTAAGAGCAGATTACTCTTCACAATGACAAAATATTTACTCCATTGTATTTTTAACTATAAATTTAATTGTTGAATATGTAGGTAGTGACGATACCAAACAAAAAAGATGAACTGCTAATTTACAAAGTTTTAAGAAACATAGACTGGTTTTAATAAACATAAAATGGTTATGAAAGATGATATTTATAACGCTCAGAGATCACAGGTTGAATTGTGAAAGAAGTATGTGCATAACTCCAGAAGGATTGATCTACTACTTCTGAAGCTAAATATAGAACCTCTCAGCAATTACACTGCAGTTTCTCTTCCAAATATCATCAGTAAGATTGTGGTCAGCTATTTCATTTGAAATTTCATTTAAGATCCATGATTAAAAGGTTTATCAAAAGTCAGGTTGAATCCTTCTTGGAGTAGTCAGTTCTTTATTTTCTGTCTATGGGATCTCATGACTTTGTAAACGCTAATCTTACGGAAATACATGTATTTCTTTGGTATTCAAGCTCTCAGAATGTCAGGCTGCTTGCTTTCCCTGTTACATACACACATCACGTATATCAGTGTCATTGAAGCACGAACGATCACAAACACAAGCAACTGAGTTCCCAACCCTCATGTGACCTATTAGTTTGTTCATCCTTAGTCATGTAGTCTGCGTTCAATTCATTGGAGACAAGTGAGAAATAGGCAAGGAAATTAAGGGAATATGTAAGATGACTGAAGTGAAATTTAATAATGAATGGAGGAACAGAGATGACATGACAGAGGTAAGTATCTGAAGTGGAACAAGGAAAAGGAAGGAAGGAAAGTAAATGAAGAAGATTGCTTAGTTGTACAGCTTCTCATGCGGTGTGACTTTTATGATTTTTCTTTTCCAATTTAAATATTTCAAAGAACAAAGGAAAGTTAACCTTCAATATCTGTTATCTGCACAATTTGAATACCAAAGAAATCCATGCATTTCAGTAAGATTTGCATTACAGAATCATTGGGGTCCCATGGTCAGTAAATGGAGAGCTGCCTACTATAAGAAGGATTCAACTTGATTTTTGATATACTTTTTAAATCATGGAAGAGCACCCTGGAAGGCATGAGCACCTCGAGACTTGCCGTCGGGAGAATCTGGAAGCCAGGCGAAAGCAGCAAAAGGAAGGCACTGCCACGCCATTGCCCCACTCATCCCTTCCCATCTCGATCTTCTGCCCCAAGTGTAACAGAGCCAGTGGAAGCCACATTGGTTTATTCAGCCACCCATAGATTCAGCCTGAGAGTGGAAAGAGAGCCATCCTCGTCTGTGAGGGACTACCAATAATGCTGATTGGAAAGTGTAGTCAAGCAAACCAGCAGCCCAAAATTGGACATTCTAAATTAACTGACAGTGGGAGAAATTGACAAAAACATTGGCCCAATTAAATTAGTGCTGTGCAGCTATTGGCTGTAGAGAACAGTGGAAACCAAGGTCAAAGAGGTCACAAATATTAATTGGGAGCCAGTTATAACTAGCTCAAGTGTGAAGGGTGTTGGTGCAACTCCATTGGAAGCATTGAACCCAGCTCATGACAGCAATGGCCAAAGGTCATAGAACCTTCTGGAAGGTCCATGGTGAGGGAATAAAAACAAACACCTGGAAGCCACCCTCCCAGTGAAGACTTGCAATAAGACTCTTGGCAGAGATCGAGTGGAAACCCAAGAAGATTCAGGAGGTAACTTGCCCTCACCTGTCAATCCTTGCCAATTTCTCACTTGTCTCTAATGAATTGGATGCAGACTACATGACAAAGGATGAACAAACTAATAGGTCACATGAGGGTTGGGAACTCAGTTGCTTGTGTTTGTGATCATTCATGCTTCAATGACACTGATATACGTGATGTGTGTATGTAACAGGGAAAGCAAGCAGCCTGACATTCTGAGAGCTTGAATACCAAAGAAATACAAGTATTTCTGTAAGATTAGCGTTTACAGAGTCATAGGGGTCCCTTGGACAGAAAATAGAGAACTGACTACTATAAGAAGGATTCAACTTGATTTTTGATAAATCTTTTTAATCATGGATCTTAAATGAAAATTTCTAACAAAATAGCTGACCACAATCTTATTGATGATATCTGGAAGAGAAACTGCAGTGTAATTGCTGAGAAGTTCTATATTTAGCTTCAGAAGGAGTAGATCAATCTCTGTGGAGTTATGCACATAATTCTTTCACAAATCGACCTGTGATTTCTGAGCGTTATAAATATCATCTTTCATCTGGGTAATCCAGGATGGAGGACGGGAAAACTTTCTGGCTGTAACAGCTGCTCCTTTTTTGAGGTATGTTAGGTGTTGGAGGTGATTTCCTCGAATTCCAGGAGCAGCAATTCCTGTTTTATATGCTGTTGCATTGTTTTGGAACTTTGGGGGAAAAAAAGTCAAAACAACAGCAGTTTTAAAAGGGAGAAGAACAGACAAAGGAAGCACATGGTGAGGTCAGTGCAGGAGAGAGAGAGAGAGAAAAACTGACACCACAGTGAACCTGCACAGTTACTGCCTTTGCTGTTTGAATTCATGTGTCGCTGGACATCGGAGTGCATCTGGGAAAATTAACAAACAGTGAAATTCACAACTAATCTTGGAGGAACTGTTTGGGTGAAGTTCACTACCGAAGCAGGTAAATGAATTGTTTTTAAATGTGACCTACAGAAAGTCTGCTATTCACAACATATAGAGTGGGTTCTTTCTTGATTTATGTTTTTTTTGAGATATGTCTCTTGATTAAACTTAAAATATAAGCTATAACTATTCATTTAACCTGGGGCAGTGTTTTGCAGAGGAATAAGATGGTGTTATTTTCTGGGACTGTGTATTGTGAAGGAGCAAAAATGGCCTTTAGTAGAGCGATATGTGCTTCTTGTCAGCTGTGGGAGTTTAAAGAGAGTTTAAGGATTACTGTGGATTATATATGCAATAAATGCTGTTGGTTGTGAATCTTATCAGATCAAATGGATCGGTTGGAGAGACAGTTAGAAGCAATGAGGAATTTGCAATAGCAACAGTAGGTGATGGATGGCAGTTATAGGAAGGGGGGAAAGTCTCAGATACAGTCACATAGATGGGTTAACTCCAGGAAAGGTAAGACAGGTAGACAGCTAATGCAGGAATCTTCTGTGGCTATCCCCATTTCAAACAGGAATGCTGTTTTGGAAAATGTAGGGGGTGGTGGATTCTCAGGGCAACGTAGCATGAACAGCCAAGTTTCTGGTTTTGAGACTGGCTCTAATGCAATGAGGGGTATGTCGGATGCCAAGCGATCAATTGTGTTAGGGACTTTCTAGTCCGACGTACTATCAGATGTTTCTGTGGCCAGCAGCAAAATATCAGAATGGTGTGGTGCTTCCCTGGTGTCAGGATCAAGGATGTCCCAGAAAGGGTGCAGAATGTTCTCACGGGGGGAGAGGGGCCAGCAGGAGGTCATTGTCCACATTGGAACCAACGATGTAGTAACAGAAAAGGTTAAGATTCTGAAGGGAGATTACAGAGAGTTAGGCAGGAATTTAAAAAGGAGGTCCTTGAGAGTTGTAATTTCTGGATTACTCTCAATGCTATGAGCTAGTGAGAGCAGGAATAGGATAGAGCAGATGAATGCATGGCTGAGGAGCTGGTGTATGGGAGAGGGATTCACATTTTTGGACCATTGAAATTTTTTTGGGATAGAAGTGACCTGTACAAGAAGGATGGATTGTACCTAATTTGGAAGGGGGCTAATGTACTGGCAGGGAGATTTGTTAGAGATGCTCAGGAGGATTTAAACTAGTAAGGTGGGGAGGTGGGACCCAGGGAGATAGTGAGGAAAGAGATCAATCTGAGACTGGTACAGTTGAGAACAAAAGTGAGTCAAACAGCCAGGGCAGGCAGGGACAAGGTAGGACTAATAAATTAAATTATATTTATTTCATTGGAAGGGGCCCAACAGGGAAGGCAGATGAATTCAGGGCATGGTTAGGAACATGGGACTGCGATATCATAGCAATTACAGAAACGTGGCTCAGGGATGGACAGGACTGGCAGCTTAACATTCCAGAATGCAAATGTTATACGAGGATAGAAAGGGAGGCAAGAGAGGAGGGGGAATGGTGTGTTTGATAAGGGATAGCATTACATCTGTACTGAGGGAGGATATTCCTGGAAATACATCCAGGAAAGTTATTTGTGTGGATTTGAGAAATAATAAAGGGATGATCACCCTACTGAGATTGAAAAATAGACCTCCTAATAGTCAGAGAAAAATTGAGAAACAAACTTATAAGGAGATCTCAGCTATCTGTAAGAATAATGTAGTGGCTATGGTCGGGAATTTTCACTTTCCAAACATCGCCTGGGACTGCCATAGTGTTAAAGGTTTAGATGGAGAGGAATTTGTTAAGTGTGTATAAGAAAACTTTCTGATATAGTATGTGGATGTACTGACTAGATAAGGTCCAAAACTTGACCTACTGTTGGGAAATAAGGCAGGGCAGGTGGCTGAGGTGTCAGTGGGGGAGCACTTTGGGGCCAGCGACCATAATTCTATTAGATTTAAAGTAGCGATGGAAAAGGAAAGACCAGGTCTAAAAGTTGAAGTTCTAAGTTGAAGAAAGGCCAATTTTGATGGTATTAGGCAAGATCTTTCAAAAGCTGATTGTTCACAGGTAAAGGGATGGCTGGAAAATGGGAAGCCTTCAGAAATGAGATAATGAGAATCCAGAGAAAGTATATTCCTGTTAGGGTAAAAGGAAAGGCTGGTAGGTATAGGGAATGTGGGATGACTAAAGAAATTGAGGGTTTGGTTAAGAAAAAGAAGGCAGCATTTGTAAGGTATAGACAGGATACATCGAGTGAATCCTTAGAAGAGTATAAAGGCAGGAGGAGGGAAATAAGAGGGAAATCAGGAGGATAAAAAGGGGACATGAGATAGCTTTGGCAAATAGAATAAAGGAGAATCCAAATGGTTTTTACAAATACATTAAGGACAAAAGGGTAACTAGGGAGAGAATAGGGCTCCTCAAAGATCAGCAGGGCAGCCTTTGTTTGGAGCCGCAGAAAATGGGGGAGATACTAAATGAGTATTTTGCATCAGTATTTACTGTGGAAAAGGATATGGAAGGTATGGAAAGTAGGGAAATAGATGGTGACATCTTGCAAAATGTCAACATTACAGAGGAGGAATTGCTGGATGTCTTAAAATACATAAAGGTGGATAAATCCCCAGGACCTGATCAGGTGTACCCAAGAACTCTGTGGGAAGCTAGAGAAGTGATCACTGGGCCTCTTGCTGAGATATTTGTATCATCGATAGCCATAGGTGAGGTGCCGGAAGACTAACATGGTGCCACTGTTTAAGAAGGGCAGTAAGGACAAGCCAGGCAACTATAGACCAGTGAGCTTAACATTGGTGATGGGCAAGTTGTTGGAGGGAATCCTAAGGGACAGGATGTACATGTATTTGGAAAGGCAAGGACTGATTCAGGATAGTCAACATGACTTTGTGTGTAGGAAATCATGTCTCAAAAACTTGATTGAGTGTTTTGAAGAAGTGACAAAGAGGATTGATAAGGGCAGAGTGGTAGATGTGATCTATATGGACTTAAGTAAGGCATTTGACAAGGTTCCTTATGGGAGACTGGTAAACAAGGTTAGATCTCACAGAATACAGGGAGAACGAGACATTTGGATGCAGAACTGGCTCGAAGGTAGAAGACAGAGGGTGGTGGTGGAAGTTTGTTTTTCAGACTGGAGACCTGTGACCAGTGGAGTGCCACAAGGATCAGTGTTGGGTCCTCTACTTTTTGTCAATTACATAAATGATTTGGATGTGAGCATAAGAGGTACAGTTCATAAGTTTGCAGATGACACCAAAATTGGAGGTGTAGTGGACAGCGAAGAAGGTTACGTCAGATTACCACAGGATCTTGTTCAGATGGGCCAATGGGCTGAGAAGTGGCAGATGGAGTTTAATTCAGATAAATGCATGGTGCTGCATTTTGGGAAAGCAAATCTTAGCAGGACTTTCACACTTAATGGTAAGGTCCTAGGGAGTGTTTCTGAACAAAGAGAACTTGGAGTACAGGTTCATAGCTCCTTGAAAGTGGAGTCACAGGTAGATAGGATAGTGAAGAAGGTGTTTGGTATGCTTTCTTTTATTGGTCAGAGTACTGACTACAGGAGTTAGAAAATTTTGTTGCAGCAGAACAGGACATTGGTTAGGCCACTGTTGGAATATTGCATGCAACTCAGGTCTCCTTCTAATCAGAAAGATATTGTGAAACTTGAAAGGGTTCAGAAAAGATTTGCAGCATGTTGCCAGGGTAGGCAGATTTGAGCTATAGGAAGAGGCTGAACAGGCTGGGTCTGTTTTTCCTGGAACATCGGAGGCTGAGGGGTGACCTTATAGAGGTGTATAAAATTATGAGGGGCACGGATAGGGTAAATAGATAAAGCTTTTTCCCTGGGGTTGGGGAGTCCAGAACTAGAGGGCATAGGTTTAGGGTTTGAGGGGAAAGATATAAAAGAGACCTAAGGGGCAATTTTTTCACTCAGAGGGTGGTATGTGTATGGAATGAGTTTCCAGAGGAAGTGATTG
Organism: Chiloscyllium punctatum; assembly: GCF_047496795.1. Taxonomy (NCBI): domain Eukaryota; kingdom Metazoa; phylum Chordata; class Chondrichthyes; order Orectolobiformes; family Hemiscylliidae; genus Chiloscyllium; species Chiloscyllium punctatum. Next base: position 93,527,393 of record NC_092747.1, read on the forward strand.
AGGGTAGTACAAGTGCAACATTTAAGAGACATTTGGATGGGTATATGAATAGGAAGAGTTTGGATGGATATGGGCCAGGTGCTGACAGGTAGAACTAGATTTGGTTAGGATATCTGGCCGGCATGGATAGCTTGGACCGAAGGGTCTGTTTCCATGCTCTACAGCTCTGTGGCTCTCTATGACTTTCATAACCAGTCTATGTTTATTCAAAACCAGTCTATGTTTCTTAAAACTTTGTAAATTAGCAACCCTTCTTCTTTGTTCGTTATCATCTCTATCCATGTATTCAACAATTAAATTTATAGTTAAAGATACAATGGAGTAAGTGTTTTGTCATTGTGAAGAGTAATTTGCTTTTTATTACTTCATAGAAGAAAGTCAGTTCTGCATCAGAAAGGAAAAAGATTCCAATGGCCCAGCTCAAATGCTTAGCTTATTGCAGTTAATAACCTTTCCCAGATGGATGGAGCTAAGTAAAGAGTAAATATTGTGGAAATGTGGAAATTTTCACATGGTGTTTTTAATAAAGAATATTTTGTTCATAAAATTGAGTTGAACCCCAAACCGAATGGTGTCACTTTGTCCATCTTATCGAAATAATCACTTAGGTAAGGTGTTTTTATGTTTGAAGTGTCCAAAGCCTGTACGAGAAAAGCATCTATGAGGACAGGTTTTCCTGTTCTCTCTATATATTGATAATTGAGTTTGAAATCAATGAAAGTCTGGAATTAAGAGTCCAATGATGACCATTAATCCATTGTCAATTGTCAGAAAATAACATCTGGTTCACTGTTGTCCTATAGGGAGGACAACTGCCATTCTCAGCTGTCTGGCTTGCAAGTAACTCCAAATCCACAGAAACATGGTTGACTCTTATTTGCTCTCTGGTCAGTTAGGGATGGGCAAAAAATGCTGGCATAGCCAGTGACACCCTCATCCCACAAATGAATGAATAATAAAAAAAAATGCAAGATCTAATTGCTTACATTTTCAGCTTCCCAATTTAGATCAAGAGTTGTAAATCATAGTCGTTCTGACTCTGCCATAAATATTTATCTTTATTTCTAATAATCCTGACTCCAGAGAACAGAGGTGATTATGTTTTGATACTTTCCGTTGTTGAGATTTGCAAATGAGCTCATGAACTAAATCTACTATTACCCACCTTCCCTATAAATATGACCTCTAAAGGAACCCAACACCATACTCTCAGGTGTGAAAACATCTGCTTATTTGTGATAAGGTGAAGTGATATCATCTCTAGACATCCTAGCTAAATTGGCTTGGATTGGCACAATAGATCCATTTCATCCAAACTGACTTGTTTGACTTTAATATATATTCTTAGCTCAAATTCACTTTGTTTCAACACAGGAATATTAAACAAAGCCTAATCCCTCAATCCTTTTTACAATACAACAAAATAAAAATCAGAATATAATGCTATTTAAAGGAGGATTTCCCAAAGTAGCAGGTGGGATCCAAAATGGGTTTGCAATCTCCGAGTCAACAGTGGCTGCTGCAGAGCTCGAATTGATAAAAGCTATACTTCTGTTCTCAATGTTCACACTCAGGTGTCACAATAATTATCAAGCCTCAGGATGGAATCACAGAGGGAAGGCAGTGCCTTATGCAGCAAATTTACCACATTGGCTATACGAAGATTTGCTAGTAATGAAAAATAACTCAACATTTTTAATTTGTCTTTATTTCCATATTAAAGTATGCTACTTTGATATAGAAATTTAAGTCCCTTTGTTTTTGCAAATCTATTATTAATCAGACTTCGTCTAATATATTTTTCATCATGCCTAGCATACAATCCATCTCCCAAAGGCAACTCTGGAACTTTTATTAATTTAAGTATGATATTGTGTGTTAGTGATCATGAATCCCTGTCCTGGATGAATAATCAGACCATTTATTTATTTTGTTGGACCTCAGTAATGCCTGTTTAATAGCCAAAGTAAAAGAAGATACATAGCTATGGATAAATTAACTCTACTTTTGTTGCAGCAAGTACTTTGATTAATGCATTGATATCTTGAACAGCTCAAACAACATAATTTCAGGTTTATGTATCATTTCAATAATCTCTTTGTCATTGATGCTCTTTCTGAGGTCACAAAATATCTTTCTGACTTCCTACTTGGTCTTCCATCAATATGGTATATGTGGTAGCTAAAGTAGCCATTCTTCATTTACCATATTGTTTACAGACTAAAATCTGCCACAAGTTAATTGTCAACCCATTAATTAAACAACTGGTTATTCTGTTTTAGATAGATGACCAGTTCATTTTGTTTCCAACAGATGTCTCAAATCATTTGTAAAGGATGACACAATGTTATTGAGTTCTAGGATTTTCCAGGTTAGGGCATAAATGGAAACAATACATTTCATACACTCTGGGGTAGAACATGCTAGTAAATGTGGTAAAAACAATGACTGCAGGTGCTGGAAACCAGATTCTGGATTAGTGGTGCTGGAAGAGCACAGCAGTTCAGGCAGCATCCAAGTAGCTTCGAAATCGACATTTCGGGCAAAAGCCCTTCATCAGGAATAAAGGCAGTGAGCCTGAAGCGTGGAGAGATAAGCTAGAGGAGGGTGGGGGTGGGGAGAAAGTAGCATAGAGTACAATGGGTGAGTGGGGGAGGGGATGAAGGTGATAGGTCAAGGAGGAGAGGGTGGAATGGATAGGTGGAAAAGGAGATAGGCAGGTAGGACAAGTCCGGACAAGTCATGGGGACAATTACTGAGCTGGAAGTTAAGAACTAGGGTGAGGTGGGGGAAGGGGAAATGAGGAAACTGTTGAAGTCCACATTGATGCCTTGGGTTAAAGTGTTCTGAGGCGGAAGATGAGGTGTTCTTCCTCCAGGTGTCTGCTGGTGAGGGAGCGGCAGTGAAGGAGGCCCAGGACCTCCATGTCCTCGGCAGAGTGGGAGGGGGAGTTGAAATGTTGGTGCGGGTGTCCCAGAGATGTTCCCTAAAGCGCTCTGCTAGGAGGCGCCCAGTCTCCCCAATGTAGAGGAGACCGCATCGGGAGCAACAGATACAATAAATGATATTAGTGGATGTGCATGTAAAACTTTGATGGATGTGGAAGGCTCCTTTAGGGCCTTGGATAAAGGTGAGGGAGGAGGTGTGGGCGCAGGTTTTACAGTTCCTGCAGTGGCAGGGGAAAGTGCCAGGATTGGAGGGTGGGTTGTTTGGGGGCATGGACCTGACCAGGTAGTCGCAGAGGGAACGGTCTTTGCGGAAGGCGGAAAGGGGTGGGGAGGGAAATATATCCCTGGTAGTGGGGTCTGTTTGGAGGTGGCAGAAATGTCGGTCTCTAAAGAAGGAGGCCATCTGGTGTGTTCTGTGGTGGAACTGGTCCTCCTGGGAGCAGATCCGGCGGAGGCGGAGGAATTGGGAATACGGGATGGCATTTTTGCAAGAGGTAGGGTGGGAAGAGGTGTAATCCAGGTAGCTGTGGGAGTCGGTGGGTTTGTAAAAAATGTCAGTGTCAAGTCGGTTGTCATTAATAGAGATGGAGAGGTCTAGGAAGGGGAGGGAGGTGTCAGAGATGGTCCAGGTAAATTTAAGGTCAGGGTGGAATGTGTTGGTGAAGTTGATGAATCTCTGACACCTCCCTCCCCTTCCTGGACCATCTCTGACTCCTCCCTTCCCTTCCTGGACCTCTCCATCTCCATTAATGATGACCGACTTGACACTGATATTTTTTACAAACCCACCAACTCGCACAGCTACCTGGATTACACCTCTTCCCACCCTACCTCTTGCAAAAATGCCATCCCGTATTCCCAATTCCTCCGCCTCTGCCGGATCTGCTCCCAGGAGGACCAGTTCCACCACAGAACACACCAGATGGCCTCCTTCTTTCGAGACTGCAGTTTCCCTTCCCACGTGGTTAAAGATGCCCTCCAACGCATCTCGTCCACATCCCGCACCTCTGCCCTCAGACCCCACCCCTCCAACCGTAACAAGGACAGAACGCCCCTGGTGCTCACCTTCCACACTACCAACCTTCGCATAAACCAAATCATCCGCCGACATTTCCGCCACCTCCAAACAGACCCCACTACCAGGGATATATTTCCCTCCCCACCCCTTTCCACCTTCCGCAAAGACCGTTCCCTCCGCGACTACCTGGTCAGGTCCACGCCCCCAAACAACCCACCCTCCAATCCTGGCACTTTCCCCTGCCACCGCAGGAACTGTAAAACCTGCGCCCACACCTCCTCCCTCACCTCTATCCAAGGCCCTAAAGGAGCCTTCCACATCCATCAAAGTTTTACTTGCACATCCACTAATATCATTTATTGTATCTGTTGGTCCCGATGCGGTTTCCTCTACATTGGGGAGACTGGGCGCCTCCTAGCAGAGCACTTTAGGGAACATCTCTGGGACACCCGCACCAATCAACCACACCGCCCCGTGGCCCAACATTTTAACTCCCCCTCCCACTCTGCCGAGGACATGGAGGTCCTGGGCCTCCTTCACCGCCGCTCCCTCACCACCAGACACCTGGAGGAAGAACGCCTCATCTTCCGCCTCAGAACACTTCAACCCAAGGCATCAATGTGGACTTCAACAGTTTCCTCATTTCCCCTTCCCCCACCTCACCCTAGTTCTTAACTTCCAGCTCAGTAATTGTCCCCATGACTTGTCCGGACTTGTCCTACCTGCCTATCTCCTTTTCCACCTATCCACTCCACCCTCTCTTCCTTGACCTATCACCTTCATCCCCTCCCCCACTCACCCATTGTACTCTATGCTACTTTCTCCCCACCCCCACCCTCCTCTAGCTTATCTCTCCACGCTTCAGGCTCACTGCCTTTATTCCTGATGAAGGGCTTTTGCCCGAAATGTCGATTTCGAAGCTACTTGGATGCTGCCTGAACTGCTGTGCTCTCCCAGCACCACTAATCCAGATGCTAGTAAATGTGTAGATTGTATATGATATCACATTTATCAGCATGCAGGTAAATGGATGCTACAGAGAGATTGACTAATGCTTTGATTTTGAGACAACATGAAGTTATAACTCAGAGAGAGCTTCCAGCAGCTCTGGAAATGTATTGGTTATCGATAGGAACATTGGAAGAAGCAAGGTAAAGTGGAAAGCTTAACAGGTAGATAAAAAAAAAATCCAGAGGAATGAGAAGCCAGTGAATACAATGCAATCTCTGTTATCTTCATCTGCAATAATTGTGGCAGACGCTACCATCGAGTATAGGGCTTCTGAGTCACAACAGATGATGTTCAACATCGAGTTGATCTTTAAGGCACAAGCCATTATCTCACAAGACTTAGCCAGTGGGTGGTGAATCCATCATACAAAATGCTGTGGAGGCGAATGACTAATTCTATTTAAGACAGAGATAGATATGTTCCTGATCTTTCAGGGATCAAGGATTTAGGAGAGATGTCAGGAGAATGGGGTTGATAAACATATCAGCCATGATCGAATGGTGGAATAGACTCAATGGGCCTAGTAGCCTAATTCTGCTCTCACATCTTATAGTCTTGGAGTCTATGATGGATGATTGCCAATGGAGAAAAGGAGTAGTCACATATCACTTTTACTCACTGAATGATGGAACAGGCTGCTTGGCTAACCGGTGTATTCTTGTTTCTATATTCTAATGTTCAAATTATGGAGGTTTTGTCAGTGATCTGGTAAATTTTCAATATGACAAGGGTTACCTCTTGAAGGAATTGTTCATTAAACACACACACTCTCATGCAGCCTACGCCTTAATTCCAATGATGTACTTCATTCAGTTACTACCTATGGAGTGAGAAATGCAGAATGTAAAAGTTTTAGACCTGAGATGGCCCTTCATGCTTCAGTCTGAAAAAATCCCTATGGGGATAAAACCAAAGACTTACATTGGCTAATTTCAGGAAAAGCTGACAGAAGGCTTAAGCTGTAAGAAGTGATTTCCCTCAAGTATGTCTAGAGTTATTAACAATGTTTTTAATGATTGGGCAGTTGGAAAACAAACAAAATGTTTCCATTCAGATCTACGAAGTTGTCAAAACAAGAGACTTTTGATGCCAATAATTGGAAACCATAAGATATCATTAACCCATCTAGTGTCTAATACATTAATTACAGTAATTATGATTGCTATGTCTGTTGGTTTATGCTTGGGTTAGGAGGAGTGAACTTCTTCATTTTTTGTCCCATTTTTCCACTGGTCACAACAAAGTATATTTTAAAAGGAATGTGATATTGCCAGTTTTATATCTGGTATAAATATCTAATAAATAAAACTTTAAAGACAATAGACAAATATACAAGTCTGTACTGCTTGAAGACTAACACACCATTATTTGGAAGGGGATATTTATGCTCGACATTAGGAATTGCATTGCTGCTGATTTTCCCAACTTTCCTAACTTTCTCACTAAGATACTGATAGGGAATATGTAAGTTGTTCACTACAGAACCTCTACAGAGTTAAGTAAATTCACAACAAAACAATCCAATCAATGCACGATAGCACGTAAGTTTCTGAGATAAATTACTTATATAAAATGCTGTACCAAAGATCCAATCACTGTTGGATAACTCAGCTCTTCTAAGCAGTAGTTTACAAGAAGTATGTGCGCTATGAACTTGAGCTGTATGAAATAAGCTGCTTAGAACTTATTTGCTCACCTTTTAGCTATGAAGACTTGAAGCTGCAACAACGTTGTACCACAATAAAGGTTGTTTGAAACAACCATCGGACTCGGATTCTCATTGAAGTCAATGGGATCTAACAACTTGGCGTAGTCAGCAGGAGCACTGAAGGGATGTTAGACTACATCGTGGACAACAGACCCACATTGGTGAAAGTGGGAACTGCAGATGCTGGAGATCAGAATGAAGATTGGAGTGGTGCTGGAAAAGCACAGCAGGTCAGGCAGCATCCGAGGAGCAGGAAGATCGATATTTCAGGCAAAAGCCCTTCATCAGGAATTGGTGTCTATGGAGATTTTTTTTAGAATGCTTACAGTGTGGAAACAGACCATTTGGCCCAACATGTCCACACCGACTCTCCAAAGATTAGCCCATTCAGACTCAATCCCCTACCCTATTACTCTACATTTACTCTTGACTAATGCACCTAACCTACACATCCCTGAACACTATGGGCAAATTAGTATGACCAATTCACCAAACCTGCACATCTTTGGATTGTGGGAGGAAACTGGAGCACCCAGAGGAAATTCGCACAAACACAGGGAGAATGTGCAAACTCCACACAGACAGTCACCCTAGGCTGGAATTGAACCCAGGTTGCTGGGGCTGTGAGGCAGCAGTGCTAACCACTGAGCCACCGTGCCACTCAAAGGTGTCCTCTTTCATAAAAGTCCTCAGTCAGTCATTTAGATTCGGTCTCCCCCTCACGAGATCTGGAAACTCTCTGAGTGGTAGATGGTTTGAGGCCCCATTACAGAGTTATAATATTGGTGTAGACGGCGTTTAGTCACCAACCTAGCTGAAAAACAAAAGCCTACAGCTCGGAACCCAGAAAGAACTGGTAAATGGCGACGATAAGTCCAAAAAGTTGCCTAATGCTACAAAAGGCAGCCACATCCCACCTGATATATGAAATTCTCCAAAAGTGAAAAGACTACAAAGAGCAAACATTTGATTTACCCAAGGCTTGTACTTAGTTCAGACAGAAGCTTGGTAGCTCCATGGGACAGTGGTCCCAGGATGACATTAAAAGGATCTGTGGAAAATGATCTATTTGAAGGAAAAAGAACAGATCAGCTGATCCCTGGTCCTCATGGGACAGATCAGGCAGTGGAATGAGATTATTATGCGTTCCCAATACGAGCGAGATTTGACAAGTACCAAAAGTCAACTGTAAGCAGTTTGTGAAGAATTTTTTTAAAAAGTGAATTTAAAAAGTTGACTACCAAATGAAAATAAAAAATAACCCTATAAAGATTTGATAATGGCATTAAAAGGTTTGTAGATTACTGAATATCAAATGGGATTTCCATTGCCCCCATCAGCCACAATCATCAGGGCAAGTGAAACAAAGAAACTGAACGCTGAAACAATGCCTTGTCAAATATCATCAGGAGGGAATACCCTGGCTCCAGGCACCACTAGAGGTCCTATGCAGTAATAGGCAGTCCATGATAGATTCCTGATGAAGAGCTTATATTTGAAATGTCGACTCTCCTGCTCCTTGGATGCTGCCCGACTGGCTGTGCTTTTTCAGCACCACACTCTTTGACTCTGATCTCCAGCATCCGCAGTCCTCACTTTCTCCTAACCCGTAACAGAACTACGGATCTAAGTCCATTTGAAGTGAGAACTGGCAGGCCCATGTCACTGCCAGGAACAATTGTTTACAGAATGCAGGTTGTCACTTGATGAGTGGTATGGGACCATGCCAGACCCCCCCTCCAAACATTTCAAGAAATTAGTCCAGCAGTAACTTAACTAGTTGTTTTAAGCAGGCATATAGTGGATATTCCAGGACAGAATCAGATGATCAAACCACTTATTTTTAAACAAAACAGAATTTATTTGCAAGTTACTGAATGGAAGATCATCACAACTTAATGATACTGTTCCAAACACTTGCAATAATCCTCATAAATACCTCTTGGCACAAAAGGTAAAATCAAACACAGGTTCTCACAGGATCGAAGTCAGAGAGAGAGTACCAGCCTGGACCTGATTCTTTGGGTCCAGCAGCTTTTTCCACACAACTGTGGGCGGCATGGTGGCACAGTGGTTAACACTGTTGCCTCACAGCACCAGAGACCTGGGTTCATTTCCTGCCTCAGGCGACTGACTGTGAGGAGTTTGCACATTCTCCCCGTGTCTGTGTGGGTTTGCTCTGGTTTCGTCCCACAGTCCAAAAATGTGCAGGTTAGGTGAATTGGCCATGCTAAATTGCCTGTAGTGTTAGGGGAATGGGTCTGGGTGGGTTGTGCTTCGGTGGATCGGTGTGGACTTGTTGGGTCGAAGGGCCTGTTCCCACAGTGTAAGAAATCTGTAAAATTTGTTAAAAAAACACAAACCAGGAATAAAGGTGAACTGGCCACTTCCCTTTCATTGGACAATTATTTTTACTTTAAAACTTGAACGCCTCCTGCTTGAGGCAGTATCTGTTCGTTATTAACAGATTGGCCCTAAAATCCTACAATCCCAGACTTTTTGGAGTCTGTGTCGTTTACAACCTCTCTGAAAAAAAAAAGCCAAGGACAGCACAACCTTGTTAAATGAACAGCGTCATTACATGAGTGATATTGAAATATTGTCAAAACTTAACCAATGTTGTGCTTCCCGACGGGTATTCACATCCTGGGGAGAACACGGTATGGTCCCGGGAACCTCGCTTTACGTCAAAAAAATACAGAAAGAATGATTGGGAGACAAGTGGAAAGGACTCTACCAAGTGTTGCTGACCATTATAGCCACAGTGAAAGTCTAAGGGAAGAATGCTTGGATATGCACGTCACATGTTAAATGAACAACTAGTGACTGATCTTGATGACATTTATTCCAAAATGTGGAAATTTATTGTATTACTAGCTGTATGTACTTTGAGTATTTGCTTACTCATAACTTGCCATTCCTCTGCACCAGAAGGGAGACAAGGAAAAGAGAATTACATGTAAATACCTTTTTGTGTATGTCCTATACCTATGCCAAATGAGCTTGTGTTTCCAGTTGTTGGGTGTGCTCCCACATATCTATCCACTCGAAAGGGGGCATCCCCTTAAGATCCATTCTTTTTAATACACCTGAAATGGCAGAATGGGTAATTCGCCAGAATGTTTCTTTAGAGGATCTGGCATGACTGGCAAGGTAGGCCTCAGCAGGGACAAGGGTGCATTGGCTGCACATGACTAACCCTTGAGAGCAATGGGAGTCAGCAGTTTACAACTTGACCACCTTATAGAGGTGACGTCTGCCAAATTACAACACTGTAAAACAACCTCCATTTGTGACCCTTACTAATGCTTCTGGAATGGGGAGACCATCAGGAGGGATTTGTTTATGTAAAACCCAGATGGGAGGACAGAAGATGGGATACAGCAAGTATTCCTAATATTGGAATATAACCAAGGATGTTGATTCCACCCTCCTGACTTGCCAAAACCTCACCAGCAAAGGTGCTTTCCAGCAAAGGTGGTATCCCAAGATAATAACTAGATTTACCCCTTATAGCTTACCTGTTTGTGACCATAAGACCTATTCCTGGTTACTTTCATCATGGATCGGATCGTGTTACTCGAGTTATGTTGTCCCCTTTGTCTGTCACACATTCCCCCGACCTGAGATACCCCACTGGCAAAGATTGGGCAGCATTGTGGCTCAATGGTTAGCACTGCTGCCTCACAGTGCCAGGGACCCAGTTTCAATTCCAACCTCGGGCGATAGTCTGCATGGAGTTTGCACATTCTCCTCGTGTCTGCTTGGGTTTTCTCCAGGTGGTCCAGTTTCCTCACAATCCAAAGGTGTGCAGGTTAGGTGAATTGGCCATGCTAAATTGCCTATAGTGTTTAAGGATGTGTAGGTTAGGTGCTTTAGTCAAGGGTAAATGTAGAGTAATAAGGTAGGGGAATGGGTCTGGGTGGGTTACTCTTCAAAATGTCAGGGTGGACTTGTTGGGCCTAAGGGCCTGTTTCCGCACTATAGGGATTCTATGATCTATTTAAAAGGATCATTTCTCAGACAGGGAGGTTCGTTGTCATCCTGGTCCCCTGGTGTGGAAATGTTAAACTGGCAAGGGAGAGTATTAACATGGCAGCCATCTTGGAATGGGTGACCAATGATACTTCAGAGGCCTTGGATAAAGTAAGCACTGAAATAGTAGACATCCGTAAAACTCTGCAGAGCAGAGTGTCCCTTCATTGGATACTGGCCAAAAAGAGAAGCGCTTGTGCCCTAATTAGGGCCAAATACTATACTTATATCCCAGACAATGCCAAGACAATCACCAATTTAGCAGCACATATACAAAGAGAGATGGACAACCACCATCTCCTTTCTTGTGGAGCTGGCAACTAGCTGGCTGGGTTCACTGGGGACACCACTGATGCAGGGTAATGTATTATTCATGGTAGTAATTCCCATTTTATATTGCTTATTTTTACTAATTCAATGTTGTTCCCAACAGGCAGCTACAGCCACTGCTCCGCAGATTAGATCCTGGAAGGGCCTTTTTTTGCATCAGAAAAACACATGCTACATCTAAGTTTACTTTCACTCACTTGCTTTAAGATTCACTAAAGACAGAATCAAAAGTCAGGATTGATATGGAATATGCAAGTTATTAGTGGCAGGATCTCTGTTGGTTTTAGTAAATTCATGCTGGAACAGTCCAGTTAGAACATGGCAGCAAGTAAATTGCTGATATAGAATGCTGTACCAAAGATCCCATCACAGTTGGATAACTCAGCTCTGCTGACCAATAGTTTTCAAGGAGGGTGTGCACTATGAGTTTGAGCTGTATGAATTATGCTGCTTCTAGACTTTTTTCACACCTTTTTGCGACGAAGACCTGAAGTTATAATGAAATTGTACTACAATAAAAGTTGCCTAAAACTACCACCAGACACAGACTCTCATTGAAAACTATGGAATTTAACAGATGCATTTCATTCAGCAGGTGGGAAGATTCCACCCATAGACTCACTGCTTTCAGTAGAGAAATTTGTGTCATTTAGAAATGCAACATTTTCCCTTTCTGCAATCAGTCTTCTTCACTTTGCAACATGTTCTTTCCAAAAAGTCCAATGTCTCGATACATTTCCAATCAATGCCTAGTTAATTCTATGTTGATATCTCAAATAACATACTTTATAATAATAAGCAAACAGCTCTTTTGCTTCTGGGCTATCTGCTGAATTGCTCCAAATTCAAAGTTTTATATAAGAGAAATCCTTCAGTCTCAAAGATGTACTTAGTTTACTATTTAAGCCAGCAGTATTTTATATTCCTGCATATTTAATTGGAAGCCTTGATACTCAACAGTTGTGAGTACCATTGGCAAATTCACCATGAATTGTGCATCCCTAATTTCCCTTGCGGATTTGGTAAAGAACTACTTCAGTCCGCTTGGTGTAGGTGCACCCAGACCACTGTTTGTAAATGAGTTCCTGGTTTCTACCCAATCGTGATGATGAAAAAACAACATAGTTCTGAATCGGGATGATGAGCGCTTGTGTGGGATCAGGTAGATAGTGCAGTTCCCATACAACTGTTTCCCTTGTCCTTTTTTGGTGACTAAAGTCGTGAGCTTTGGAGGTGCTGTTGGAGAAAGCCTGGTGAGTTGCCACAGAGCAATGTTTGAATAGCATCATGCATTGCTAATAGAGGGAGTAAATTTTGGGAGAGGTGGGTGCACTTACTATCAAGCAGATGGCATTGGCCTGGATGCTGTTGAACTTCTTGAATGTTATTTGAGGTGTACTTATCCAGGAGAGTGGAAATGCATTCCTGACTTGTGTCTTGTAGATGCGGATAAGGTTTACAATTAGGAAGACGAGTTAATCATTTAAAAATTCCAAGTTTCTATTATGCTCCTATAGCCTTAGCATTTATATGGCATTTTCGGTTAAGATTCTGGTCAATGCTAATGCCCAAGATTTTGGTTATGGGAATTCAGTGATGGCAATGCCATTGAATGTCAAAGCGAGTGCTTAGATTCTTTTTTGTTAGAGATGATCATTATTTGACACTTGCGCAATGCGAAACAGTAGTGACATTGTTAATGGACAAGTAATCCAGAGACCTTGAGATACAAATTCAAATTCAAATATGGCAGTTGGTGAAATTAAAATTCCTTAACTTGTGGTGAAAATACCTTTCAGACTTGTAAAATACCATCTGGTTCACTAATCTCTTTCAGTGAACAAAATCTGTCCACACCCTCGTGTAACATCTGTGTGACACCAGACACAAATCAATGTGCCCCTTGACTGATCTCTAATATGGCCTGGCAAGCTAATCAATTGTGTCAAACCTCTACAGGTACTCCATAAGCATCCTTCTTTTCAATGCAAAATCATCCAGACCATGGATCCCATTTGGAGAAAAGAGTGGTCTTATCCACCCTTCTGGACATGAACAATCATCCTCCACATCTTATCGATCCCCTTGTCACCAGCATTCTGATCATCCCCCTGTGTAATGTACTCTTGTTGAAGCTAATTAGTCCCACACGGCTAGTTGTCAATGGCATGATACTTGAGAAAGTAAGGATGCAGTGAGTGAGTTAAACGGGAGAAGGGAAGATCAGAGCCGGACCTCTTGAGACAGCTGCTGTTTTTATATTGTTGCTGTTCACTTAGAATTAAATAAAAACAAGCGCAGTTGACATGGGCAGCAGTAAACAGAAAATGTCAATAGCAGTTTACAAAGAAGCTGAATTATTTAACTTGACAGTCATTTGTACGGCAAGGCTGCAATTGAGTGGCAGAAACTGGTGAGACCTGCTAGAAAAACTTGCCTGAACTAATTTACAGCTGCCACATCCCCTTCTACTTCTCCATCTCCCAAATCTACCACTTCCTTTTTTGCCAGCTCAGTTGCCCCAAATGATCTTCCTCAAAGGAATCAAAAACCAAAAGGCATTTTGATCCTCCCATTGTAGTTTTCTTCCACTTTAACTCATCATAGCCTTGACCTTCAAGTAAAAGGCAAAGCTTAACTTATGTGCCATTCACTGTGATGGCAATCTGGGTTTACTTTTCACTTCCATAAACAGTTTGATTAAAGTTGTTGGAGTAAACCTGAGGCATAAGTAAAATTATTTACATCTTATGCATGTGATTAAGATTAAGCAATGTCTTTTGTTTCTCTTTGTTCTTTAGAAAATAGGTGACAGGTTTAGATAGAGGATCTAGATAGATGCAGGTCGAAGGGAGGGCTGAAGGGCCTGTTCCTGTGCTGTAATTTTCTTTGTTCCTTGTTCTTTGATTCCAGAACAGTGGACTTTAGAGGATTGAATGTTCTTAGGTATTGTCAGGAAGATGGTAAGGAATACTAGATTGATACATTGTACTAAAGTTGGATTGCATGTTCAACTTTGCTGTAGAAAATATGATGATACCCAATGTATTAATAGTGGGAGATTCAGCGATGGTAATCCTATTGAATGACAAGAGGAGGTGCTTTTGTCAATGATGGTTTTTATCAGGCATTTGTCAAGCATAAGTGTTACTTGTCACTTATTGGCTCAAGCTTGAATATCATACAAGTCTGGTTATGTGCTCCAACAGATTGTTTCAGTAGAGAAAGTTTTGAATTGAAATTAACACAGTACACCCTTTCCTGAACCCCCAACACAGCTCACAATGCACTCATGACACTGCTCACCCCAATGCTGAATGTATTCATCTACCTCTCAGGTCTTCCAACAGTTCACCTTCCTCCAAGACATTGTTTATCCAGCTTACCATAATGCCCAACCCACTCCTAACTTTGGGAAACCCCTAAAGTAGAGACAAATGCAACAGCAGCTAGCACAAATAACCCAGTAACCAATTTGTGTTTAGTTCTTCATTGCTTTAAATAGCAATGCTAGTAGATTCAAGATAATAGATGGATACGTGTGGGGGATATCCATGGTTCCATTTAGCCTTGGAGACAGCTGTGCAAGGTTAAATAGGATGTTGACTGAAGGGTGAAGTGTCAATTCAGTATTGCAGACATAAGTCAAATCCTCATCTCTGCTCTGCATGTTCCCAGCAAGCAGAAGACATATCTGTAAACTGTCCTCAAACAGCCCAACACTCTTCCCATAAGAAGTTATCGCCTGAATGGAGGTTTGAAATTTCAGTGGCACACAGTGTTATACTGTTCAATTTCTCATGCACATTGAATCCCAAATTGTTAAACCTTCTCTGAAGTTCACAGGAATCATAGAATCCCTACAGTGTGAAGGTAGGCCATTCGGCCCATTGAGTCCACACTACCCAGATCCACCCAGACCCACCACCCCTCCTCACCCCCAACTGTTAACCTGTAGCCCTGCTACAATGGCTAATCAACCAAGGATGCACATCCCTGCACACTTTGGGGGAATTTAGCATAGCCAATCCATTTAACCTGCTCATCTTTGGATTGTGGGAGGAAACCAGAGCACCCAGAGGAAACTCACATCGACGCCTGGAGAATGTGCAAACTCCACACAGACAGTTACCGGAGGCTGGAATTGAATCTGGGTCCCTGGTGCTGTGAGTCAGCAGTGATAACAACTGAACCACCATGCAATTTCTCATGACACACCCCTAATGATATGCTGAGTACCTGTTATACTCAGAGGAAATCCAGTCCACAATCCATTCAGAAGTTTTGACAGATAAATATTCATAAAAACAAGAATGTATATAAAAATAAATTAAGCATAGAACAATGCCACAAACACACACATTGCCTCAGATTGGCATGTGAACTATGAAATTGTTTAAGCTCATAAGCAGTTGCCTTTAACTTTTGGGATGTTTCAATTGTAGCGATTGTAATGAGATCAATCAGGTGGAGCTCATGGAATATGAGTTCCCTGATTGAGGCTGTTAATATGGTCCAACCGGGGAGCCCTGCCTGACAAATAAAAGAGGAACATTAGACATTCTGATACTCTGAAAGTGATGAACCAGTGTCAAAAACTTACCATGTGTAAATAAAAGGTGACTTGTCAACAGGATATGAGTCTCTGTGGACTTATTTCATCAATGTAAAAGTAGACAGCTGGACAGTGTTATGTTTCAAAAATACATGTAAAAAGATTGAAAGCAAGTGAGGATAAATGTTACATATGAAGATGAAAATAAAATCAGTTTCTAACATATTGCAGGCCTGATTTGATCAAAGATTTATCTTGGGGTTAAAATTTGATGTCAAATTCAGAGCTGCAATGGATCCTATAGTCAAATGGTTGGAAGTTAGTCCCATAGTGGAATCAGTTATCAGTTTTTATTATTTATGTTATTTTCATTTTGGTCACAATTTCGAAGCCTCAAGAAAGGCTTTCTCCCTGCCCACCCTTGGAACGAACATGCTCCAGATTGCATGACCTAACTCTTGTTCAAGCCCAACTCCTAGACCAAAAAATTAGGAGTGCCAACAATTGTTTCTAAACTTAGGGCTCAGGGAGCTAGGATTTCTTCTATATCTGCACATGTGACCTTTCAGTAAAAATAGAGATACGATTGCCTAATCAGATCTCACCGAATCTAAATTTCTGCTTTGGCTTCAGTCAGATTCACAAGACATGTCATACGGCTTTGAGAGAGTTGTTTAAAAGCTGTTTTGTGTTCATTTTAAAATGATGATGTAGTTTGTTTTTAAATCAATAATAGTATAACCATATGTCTGCAATGAAACATCATATTCTGCCTCCATTTTGACTCAGTACAGACAGAAATGTAGGTTCTTTGTTATTTTATGTAAGGGACCAGTGTTATATTCGACTGAGATTTGTTCCCTGGCATGTATTTATTGAAATGCTGAAAACTTGCATGCTTGTTCGAATTCATTTATTTGGGCATGGTCAACACATAATTTGAACCTCAGGTGCCAACACAGATCACTGAGTATTATTTTCTATGTCCATTTTCATTTTCTTAATTGTAATAGGAAGTTTCACTGAATATATAATGAGCTAATTGGATCACATTTTGCTCATTGAGTATTTGCCAGCAGATTGGGGAGGCGGTTGAAAATAAATGTGCCAATTTTAAAGCACAAGCCCATGTCAAGCATCACTTCACAAATCCATTAGAAAATTGAACAAGTACAGAATGGCTACAACAAAAATCATCAGAATTGGTTTAATTCCAGATACTGGACAAAATTTCTGTCAATTCTAAAGCCTGGGCAAAAGTCTGGATAAGAGAAGAAAGTCAGAAACCATGATCGTGAAACAAAAAGAAAGAATAAAATCCAATATTGTCTGAATGCCAGATTCAGGAGGAAGAGAAAAACATTGAGGGCAAGTCCAGGCTTTTGTTCAATGGTTTTTTTTAGTGTTTATATATCTGTACAATTGTTTGCTGAACTGTGTTCCATGCATTATTTACATCCAAGAACTTAGACGAAGTATGATTATCACAGGATGTGGGGCAATTATAATTATTGTATCACAAAGTGATACAACTATTTCAGACACAGTAAAACACTATTATCCTACTGCTGAGCTCAAATAAATCAGATGAGATTATTCAGTCTGAACTCCAGAACATCTGAATTTGTGAGATTGTATCTTTGGAGTGTTGTGGAGCAGGGGAAGTGGTGATAACCACTTGGAGTATGGTTTAAACTTATTGGTTGAATTTGAATGGTTGTGAAAACAACTCATTATCTGAGTTACAGCTCAAATTATCCAGAAAACTTTGTGCTTGCATTCAGTGACATGACAGGTGCTTGCCAGCTTTTTATCATTCACTCTCTGTTAAAGGTACAGTACACACCTTCAACTCCACAACAGTATTCATTGTCCTAATTCCAATTAATGACCAACTCCATCTACTGCGTGAATGCACATCCTTACATTCTCTCAGAGATTTTTCATTTCTCTTATTGTGAGGAGAGGGAATATTGAGGGCAAAGAGCACAGTGGAAAAAGCATTGAAAATCTATTAGAATCTTAAGCTGCTTGCTCAATAGAATTGGAAATCTCCAGGTATCTGAAGACACAATTAAGCATCAGTCAGTCACATGTCATACAACACGCAGCCATGAAAACTTGCTTCTTGAAGTGAATGAAAATGATCATCTTAATAACTTTCAACATTCTGACCTCACCAGCGTTTATTCATTTTTTTTACTCTCTAGCATCACATTCATAGATACAGGAGGAATTGGTGGAGATTATGGATGAATGGTCAACGGAGCTCAATCCTTCAGAATTGTACAATCACACAATTCCTGCACACCATGGACCAGCACAGATGTTGTTTTTTTTTGTGAGACGAGAAAGAGAAATAGACAGCTCTTCACCTGGTGATTCAAATATTGCAAAGAATTGAGCAATGATGATGGCAGGAAAAGCTTTGGAAAATTTACATCTGAGGGCACAGCTCTCTCCAAGCTGTGCAGACTAGAAATTGTGATTCAGCCTGACTGGCATTCGAAACACGCCGTCCATGATTTCAGAGGGATTGGATGCATTTACCTGAAACACAAATGAGTTCATGTCGCAAGGCATTGCAATGATATCTTCTGGCATAGACTATTAAGCAAGACAATCACTTAAATCCTGAGCAAAGATTTGCAGACTTTAAATTGCCATCTTAAACTGGATTAACAGATATCTTAGACTTGGCTTTGCAGTAATCCACTAACCTGCAGCAAAGTGCTCCATGGCACATGGGTGACTGTGAAGAAAGACTGAGTTATGAGATCACTGATGACCACTAGGGCTCCACTCTAAATGCTTCCACCAATGAAAAGTCAGCAATGACTCTGAATCACACAGCTGCAGTTAACATAATTACCATAACAAGCATGATGTGCTTATGGGTGGTCAATTTGAAGGTCCTGAAAATGTCTACAATAGGGCAAAGGGGGAAGAAGAGACATAAAAGAAATGGCAACAATGACTTTGAAAGCTGTTGTTATGGCATGGCCACCAGACTGAAGCTGAAAATAGGTCTCTTTTCTGCAGGCTGCAGTCACTGAGCACCATCCCAAAGAGTCTGTGTGAAATAATATGTAACTTCAAGTCCAGACTTCTGTTCAATGTTTTTTTTTCTGTTTACTTATCTGACCAATTATTTGCTCAACTGCATTCCATGTATTATTTACATTCAAAATGTCTGCATGTTATCATTTTGGTCAGTATGCATGAAATTAAGGGAATGGCCATCCATAATGTATATTTTCTCAATGGCATGAGTGAGCTAGATTTGGCTTCAAGATGGTGCCGGTACTCTTAGCAAGCTGTCCACAGCAGATGTTATTCACTCATTTGTTACAAACATTCTGTACTTTTGAACCTCAATTCTAAGTCTGTAAAATAACTTACGATATTCCCTTCAACTTACTTGCAGGTCTGACGATTCTATGAGTGTCCAGACCTCAGTATTACCGACACTGGATTCACAGTCAAGAGTAAACCTACCACCCCCCATAGACCTGACCTTCCTGACTATGAGGAATCCTGGAACTCAAGGCTTGAACTGTAACCCAGCAGCAACTTGACCACGAGCAAGCCTGACCTGAGCCAGAATGAAACCAGCCACCACAGCGACCCGACTCTGAAGAAGTCTGACCAGCCCACGCCTGAGCTCTGACCCTGCAGTAACCTGACCCCAAAGAGGCCCTACCAACCCAGGCCTGAACTCTGATCCCACAGCAACCCAACCTGAAGAGACCCGACTTGACCCAGAACAAAACTGGCCCCTACAGCGACCTGATCCCAAGGAGACACGACTTGACCCGGAATGAAACTGGCCCCCATGGCGACTCAACCCCAACGAGGCCCAACTTGACTTGGAATGAAACCAGCCCCCATGGCAATCTGACTTTGAGGAGGCCTGACTGGCACAGGAATGAAACCAGTCCCTGCAGTGACCAGACACCAAACAGCCCCAACCAGCCCAGGACTGAACTCCAATTCTGCAGCGACCTGATGCTGAGGAGGCCCAACCAGGCCACAACAACAGACTGAAGGGAAATGGACAATGTGGAAGCCCATCAGAACCAACTCCAACACTCCCCTGGAGATCCATAACGCATAACCACGGCCCCATTGGGAGGGAGCACTTACCTTCTGGAACAGCAGAGTTGCATCACTGATGTCTGGAATCGACTAAAAGCAGCCACTTTACCAAGAAATGTGGAAGATATGCTGACCTGCAGGTGGCACTGAATCAACGTGGTTTCAAGACCCCCCTCCCCAGCATACCCCTGACAAATGTCCAAGCCATTGAGAACAAAATTGAAGACTTTAGAGCCAGACTTACCTTCTAAAGAGAACTGAGAGACCACTGTGGGCTCTGTTTCTCAGAGACATGGCTCACTCCTGTTACACCTGGGTTTCTCAATATGTCACATCGACTACACAGTGTCCTCAGGCAAGGCAAGGGGCAGTGGAGTCTGCTTCCTTATCAATACCTCCCGATACTCAAACGTGGCGACCCTGGTGAGTTACTACCTACCAATGAAATGCCAGCCCTAGTACCTGCCAATTGAGTTCACCTCCTCCATCCTGATAGCAATCTATGTACCATTTCATGCAGAAGTGAAACACGCTTTGGAAGAAATTTACAACACTACAAGTACACTTGAGACAAAATTATTATTATCTTGACTGGGGACTTCAAGCAGGCAACCTCAAGAGAGTGCTACCAAAATACCATCAAAATGTCTTCTGTTCCGCCAGGGTCTGAATATCCTTGACCACTTTAGAGTGTAGGTTTGCTCGCTGAGCTGTAGGATTGATATCCAGACGTTTCATTACCTGGCTAGGTGACATCATCAGCGGCGACCTCCAAGTGAAGCGAAGCTGTTGTCTCCTGCTTTCTATTTAGATCTTTCTCCTGGATTGGGTTCCTGGGGTTTGTGGCGATCACCACAAACCCCAGGAACCCCATCCAGGACAAACATATAAATAGAAAGCAGGAGACAACAGCTTCGCTTCACTTGGAGGTCGCCGCTGATGATGTCACCTAGCCAGGTAATGAAACGCCTAGATATCAAACCTACAGCTCAGTGAGCAAACCTATACCCTAAATCTCAACCTGAGCTACAAACCTTGCAAAAATCCTTGACCACTGCCACACAACCATCAATGATGCCCACCGCTCCATACCCCATCCGCACTTTGGAAACTCAGACCACAATGCTGCTGGCTGCTGTTAAAGCTAGTTTGGCCAGTTTTTCATCAGGCCCAATTTCTTCAGCTGTGGGTCAATTTAGAATGTCTAACTTCGAACCTGTGATCACTTATTACACTAATCAACCTGTTCATCGGTTACAAGCAAAAGTTGAAATGTGAGGTCCTAGTACAGAAAGTAGTACAGTGCTGGTCTGAGGCAGTGGAATAATTTCTGCGACACTGCTTGGAATTGGTGGACTGGAAGATTTGGAATGGCTAACCTCGACGAGTAGGGTACCACCTTCGCACAGTTCATTAGCAAGTGCATAGAGGACTGCATGTCTATGAAGTCAACCTGTACATCAGTCATTCTGTTAGAATGTGACAGTGGTGTTCCTCTGTGATCTTGTACTATAGAGAATTGCGAGATGGGAAACCGCTATAGAATATCGCACTGTGGAAGATTGCTAATAGAAAATCACTATACTCATTCAGTAGAGAGTTCACATTATCCAAACAATGTCCACAATTTGTCATTCGTATTATAGTCATCCACACTGATGAAACGCACATGATAGCAGAACAACCTGTATTCATTAATGGGAAACCGGGAATGAACCTGGAAAGCCACTGCCTACTGAAGACCAGACCGATGGTGTTCAAGTAAGATAGCCCAGACTTTTACAGGAAATCCATATACAACCTGCGTACAGCCATTAGAGATGCCAAGAGGCAATACCAGACTAAGTTAGAGACCAAAACTAATGACACATTCAGCTGTCATTTGTGACAAGGCCTATACAATGTATTGGGATACAAAATGAAGTAGAATAGAATGTGGACAAAAATATATCCCTCCCTGATGTGCTCAATATATTTTATGCTCAGTTCGAATAGAAGGTCAGTGAAATGGTGTCACCAGTAGCATTGAATACACCTGTTCCCTGTCACCGCTGATGATGTCAGATCAGCTTTCTTGAGAGTGAACCCAGAGAAAGTGACTGGCCCAGATGGAATCCCTGGCCATGCACTCAGCTCCTGTGCAGAGCGGCTGGCGGGTTTATTCACTGGCATCTTTACCCTCTCCTTGCTGCAATCTATGTCAGGCTTCTACTTATTGACTACAGCTCCGCCTTCAACACCATAATTCTTACTAAACTAATTTCCAAACTCTTTGGCCTAAGTCTCTGATCCTCCTTCTGCAACTAGGTCCTTGACATTTTGATGTACAGAGGATAATCAGTGAAAATAGACAACAGGATCTCCTCCCCACTAATCCTCAACACTGCTGCCCCAATAGGATGCGTACTCAGCCCCCTACTATACTCCTTACCCACTCATGGCTGTGTGGTCAAATTTTATCTGAACTCCACCTACAGGTTTGTTGATGAATTGAAAATTGTGGTGCTGGAAAAGCACAGCCAGTCAGGCAGCATCTAAGGAGCAGGAGAGTCAACATTTCGAGCTGATGAAGAGCTCATGCTTGAAACATCGACTCTCCTGCTCCTTGGATGCTGCCTGACCAGCTGTGCTTTTCCAGCACCACACTTTTCAACTCTGAACTTCAGCATCTGCAGTCCTCACTTTCTAATAGATTTGCTGATGACACCATTGTTGTAGGCCAGTTTATCAAACAATAATAAAACAGAATACAGAAAAGAGACAGAGTGCTTAGTGATGTAGTACCATATTACAAAGATTCCAATCTCTCCTTCAATGTCAGGAAAACTGAAGACCTTTGACTTCAGGAAACAAAGAGGGCACATTCTCCCCGTGTCTGCGTGGGTTTCCTCCCACAGTCCAAAACTTGTGCAGGTTAGGTGAATTGGCCATGCTATATTGTCTGTAGTGTTAGGTGAAGCGATAAATGTAGGGGAATGAGTCTGGGTGGGTTGCGCTTCGGCGGGTCGGTGTGGTCTTGTTGGGCTGAAGGGCCTGTTTCCACACTGTAAGTAATCTAATCGAATGTAAGGTGGATCTCACAGGTCAGGGCTGATATTCTCCTCAGTTTTCCTGCATTGCCACACAGTCTTCTGCCACGAGTCTTTGTTAAGGTATATGTTTTTACACCCCCAATCACTCTGGATCTTCCAAATATTCTGTGGCCCTTGCCAATAAGGTCATGAGCTGGACTTAAAGTATTCAATAGGGAAGCACTAACTTCCATCACTGTTGCCATGCTGGAGAAGTGTAAAGTGCATGCCCTCAGGGACTACCCAGAAGTCAAGGTACCCGAAAGTCTGCTCAATGCTTCTCCAATGCACAACACTTGGGCTGGTTACAAATAGCTCCCCCGAACCATGGTGACCTCTTTGATATTGGTTTCCATTGTTCACTGTCGACAATTGCTGCTGACTGCTGTTCAAGTTAGTTTGGCCAATTTTTCATCAGGCCCAATTTCTCCAGCTGTGGATCAACTTAGAATGTCTAACTTTGAGCCTGTGATCACTTATTACACTAATCAATTTATTCATATAGTCATAGAGATAAACAACACAGAAACAGACCCTTCAGTCCAACTATTGCATGCTGATGAGATATCCCAAATAAAACTAGTCACATTTGCCAGTATTTTGCCTATATCCCTCTGAAACCTTCCTATTCATAAATACCTATCCAGATTTCTTTTAAATATTGAAATTGTGCCAGCGACCACCACTTCCTCTGGCAGCTCATTCCAAACACACACCACTGTCTGCATGAAAACGTTGCCCTTTTAAATCTTTCTTCTCTCACCTTAAACCTAAGCCCTCTAGCTTTGGATTCCTCCAGTCTGGGGAAAGGATCTTGGCTATTCACTCTATCTATGCCCTCATGATTTCATAAACCTCGAGAAGATCACCACTTAGCCTCCAACGCTCGAGGGAAAATAGTCCCATTCTATTCATCCACTCCCTATAGGTCAAATCCTCCAACCTTAGCAACATTATTTAAAACCTTTTTCTCAACCCTTTCAAGTCTAACAACATCTTTCCTGTAGCAAGAAGGGCAGAGTTGCATGTAGTATTCTAATAGCGGGCTAACCAATGTCCTGTACAGCCGTAACATGATCTCCCAACTCCTATACTCAATGCACTGACCAATACAGGTAAGCATACTAAACGTCTTCTCCTGTGACTCCACTTTCAAGGAACTAGGAAACCTGCAATCCAAGGTCCTTACCATTAAGTGTCATCTGCAAACTTACTAACCATACCTTTGATGTTCACATCCAAATCATTTATATAAATACAAAAAGCAGTGGACCCAGCACTGACCCTTGTGCCACACCACTAGTCATAGACCTCCAGTCTGAAAAGCAACACTCCACCATCACCCTCTGTTTTACATCTTCAAGCCAGTTCTTGAAATAGCTGGTTCTTCCTGTATTTCATGTACTCTAACCCTGCTAACCAGTCTACCATGAGGAATCTTGATGAATGCCTTACTGAAATCCATGTAGATCACATCCACCACTCTGCCCTCATCAATCCTCTTTGTTTCGTCTTTGAAAAACTCAGTCAAGTTAGCTAGACACAATCTCCCACGTAGATAATCATGTTGACTATCTTTAATCAGTCCTTGCCCTTTCAAATGCATATAAATCCTGTCCTCAGGATTCCCTCCAACAACTTGCCCACTAGCGATATCAGGCACATTGATCTATGGTTCCCTGGCTTTTCCTTACCATCTTTCTTCTATAGTGTCACCATGTTAGTCAACCCCCAGTCTTCGAGCACCTCACCTCTGGTTATTGATGATACAAATATCTCAGCAAGGGGCCCAGCAATCACTTCCCTAGCTTCGTACAGAGTTCTAGGGTATACCTGATCATGTCCTGAGGATTTATCCACCATGATGCATTCTAAGACATCTAGCATCTCCTCCTTTATAAGATAGACATTGTCCAGATGTCACTATTTCTTTCCCTACATTTACTATCTTCCATATCCTTCTTCACTGTAAACACTGATCCAAAATATTCATTTAGTATCTCCCCCATCTCCTGCGGTTCCACACATAAGTGGCCTTGTTGATCTTTAATAGGCCCTAATCTGTCCCTAGTTACCCTTTTGTTCTTGATGTATTTGTAGAAACCCTTTAGATTCTCCCTAACCTTAACCAAAGCTATCACATGTCCCCTTTTTGCCATCCTGATTTCCCTCTTAAGTATACTCCTATGCTTTTGTACTCATCTCAGAAATCACTCAATTTCTGTTCAAATATGTTAATTACAAACCTCTGAAGGATGTTGGAATTGAATCCAAGTCACCTGGCCTACAGGTAAAGACACTACCACGGTGCTACAATAAACCTCTGAGTTTAACGTTTTTCACTTCAAAGCAGAGAAGATTCACTGATTAAGCAATTTTTGTTCTGACATTTATTGGTTGTGCCTCAATGGAATTGATCTGGAGAAACTGCTTCTGGTGGCAGTATCGTCTCTAACTGGGTGACTACAGATTTGTGGTAAATTGCCAAGTGCATCAGCGAGGACATGAAGAGACATTTGTTATAGTGTAGGGTTCTGATTTGCAATGAGTAATCTTCGGATTTTCAAGTCGTTTGAATCACCCACGTCCTCGTTCTGGACACTGGATCTCTTTAGGGAATATGAAATGAATAAGGCAGTAGGCATGTGTTTCACAGCAAAAGTATCTCTGTGTTTATTTAAAATATAAAAGGTAAGTATAACACAAGAAATATAGGTAAATACAATAAACAGGGAAGTCAGAGGACAGTAATTAAATACACTATTAAATCAAAACACAGATTAAACACTGTTAGAACTTAAACAGCAGTTTTAATCACAGACACTTTAACCAGGCTTTCTACACTTGGGGACCCATGCAATGTCACCTTCCGCTCCCCGCTAGCTAGGTCAGAAATTTTGGGTTCTCAGGAGTTTAAGCTCACCACTGAGGAAAATGCAATTTGAAGTACAGCTGACTGTTGAGGTTTTTGGTTCGCTTGGTTCGGAACAGGCTGGTATCGAAAAGCTCTTGTTCAGATAGCACTTGGTTGTCTTAGCCCCTCTCGGATATTCTTTGTTCCGATGACACTCTTGGTTTAGCTTCCAGATTCAGCTTTTCTGTTTGGCCTCTGTGGTTTGTGGTTCTGAAGCTGCTTTCTGGGGCTAGAAGCCTGTGGGGAAGCTGTTTCCAGGTGAACAAAATAAGATGTAAACTTAAATCAACCAAAAAGTGGCTCACTCTCTAATTAAATGCATTAGGAAGTATGGATGTAGTGTAAAAAATTATGGCATGAAGGGTCAATACTTAAGAATCATTAAATTCCATTCAACAGTTTTCTTGTAGTTTTGTAACTCACATCTAAATTTAACATCTAATCAAGTTATTTTGGAGTTTGGGTGATTTTTTCCATTGCCATGTTTTATATAATAAATGTTTTTACTTTCTTGAAAAAAAATTGCTAGAGATCACAATGGGTCAGGCAGCATCCATGGAGAAAAAGCAAGCCATATTATTCATCTTCTAACTCCTACTTCTCTCCTATTTTTGTGGTGGTTGTCACAACTCACTTAGGGAACGTCTGAGAAATCACACCTCACACAGTCATCACAAGCATGAAACGTTTTTGGCAAATGACTCAAAGTCTCCAATTTACCTGACTGATGAACTCAGGTTATAAGAAAACGCTAACCAAGTTTCTGTACCAAACAAGAAAGTAGCTATTTATGGTAAATGTAAAAAAAAATCAGAGACGCACAATTGAATAACAGCACTCCAGAGCACGAGTTAATGTGTTGTTCTCTTTCAATTTTTTTCTTGATCTTTGTCTTTCAGATCCTTGCTGCTGACAAAGTTTGTTTACACATCAATGTTGTCTTTCAGTTACTTCTGATATTTCATCCTTTCACTGTCTTTCAAGGTATTCTATTCCTTTTTCGACAAAGGATTTGCAAGGAAAGGTTAACTGTTACTGGAAACTATCTGATACTTGGAGACAGGGGAGGGAAAGAATGACAGAACCTGAGAGAGATTTCTGAATGTTGTCTGTTTTCAGACCAGGTGGTTATCTGCTGCGTTGTCCTCATACAAGCAGTGCACACCTGTCCAGGAGCAGATCAAAATGTTGTTGTAAAACAGTTGTCCCTTAGTTCAGAATCCAATGGGTCTGTGCTGTCTGCTACTGTTCTCATGGTCATATGAAAATGAACCATTGTGTACAACTCGCAATGTGTTCCAGTCAACATGCTCTTTTAAAAACAAACTGCAGCTGTCACTGCGCAGCTTCCTTGGTCAAAAGCAATGCCTTCCTTTTCTGGCCATAATCTAAAAATAAGGAATCAAAATTATGTGGTCTTTACAAAGTCTGTAGTAACTCCATGGAATTGAACCTGATGTTTTTGCTGGCAAACGATTGAAAAAAAAGACTTTCAGCAGATTTAGATCAATGGTGATCCCCAAGTTGTTGAAGAAGTTTTGAAGTGAAGTGAGGTAACAAGGTGGAGCAGTATAGGGAAGACATTCCCATGTTTATGGCAAGACAGCTAAACATTCTGCCAATGAAAATCAAAAAAAAGAAATAATGCAAAGTGTTTGATGGTTCAAGTCCATTGCTGCTCAGGAGATTACAGAGGATGAAGGCCCAGAATAGAGTGATAAATTATCAAAGAATTCTGAATAAATTGTGCGGGGGCACTGGAAATGGAAACATATTGACAATAAACAGGTATGTTAAGTGTGTAATCAGTTTCAGCTGGCAAGGTTTTGGATGATTTATAGTTTCTGCAAGATGGAATACAAAAGACTGTCAGGGAACCTGTTGGGAAAGTGAAAGTAGGAGGTGACAATAATAGTTGTGAGGTAAAGGCTGAAGAGATGAGTGATATTACAGAATAGTAAGTAGGATATTCTGATGATGAAGGTAATGCAAAGCGTCAATCAAACAGGCGGGCGCTGAAGCTCTGCTCAGCCTGAGAAAATAGGTGTGAAAATAGGTGGAGATATGTCTTCTTCTTTTATTACCTTTAGAAAATAGGGACACGTTATCTGGTGCTTGAACTTAGCAGTCCATCTCCCTTGTTCATCAATTCCTTCAGGAGGATTGTCAACACCTCACAGAGTTTATTTTTTTCTCTCTGTCTAATATCCACCCCTGAGAATTTGTTGATTCTAAACCTTTTAGGCTGTCTACAATTACTCACTCAATGATGTTGAAATTGTTAATTCTACTTAGATTATACCTGATTGTGGATAGAATGTTATCTGTCTAGGCAGATTTTTGGAAGGAATCATTATTGAGAAGGTTAACTATTTAATGTCTCTTTTGTATTGTAGCTGAAAAATGTGTTGCTGGAAAAGCGCAGCAGGTCAGGCAGCATCAGAGGAGCAGGAGAATCGACGTTTCGGGCATAAGCCCTGAAGAAGGGCTTATGCCCGAAATGTCGATTCTCCTGCTCCTTTGATGCTGCCAGACCTGCTGCACTTTTCCAGCAACTCATTTTTCAGCTACAATAGATCTCCAGCATCTGCAGTCCTCACTTTCTCCTCTTTTCTATTGTATCCAAGAATAACTAAATGAACCTATCTGCTGTGCAATTGTGGACATCTATGCAAGGGATCAAAAAATATAGTGCTGGAAAAGCACAGCAGTTGAGGTAGCATTCGAGGAGCAGGAGAGTTGATGTTTCGGACATAATCCTAGATGAAGGTCTTATGGCCGAAATGTCAACTCTCCCCCTGCTCCTCAGATGCTGCCTCACCTGCTGTGCTTCTCCAGCACCATACTTTTCAACTATGATCTCTAGCATCTGCAGTCCCCACTTTCTCGATATCTATGCAACACTTACAAATAACTTATGTTATGCTTTTAATGTCTTTCTGAAGACTATTATGAATCCATTGCTTTTCTTCCATCTTTTGGCAGACTTTATAGAATTAACTGTTAGAGGACAAGTTTCAGAAATTTCAATTTAATATTAACTTTGTAGTTTAATACATATGCACAGATTTTTTGGCACCATGGAAGATGTCTCAGTTGAGATGGAAATACTGCAAGAATTTGCAAATTCTACCTCCTGGCCCCTAACTCAACATCTAACATTTTCATTAGGACGCATTTAGGCTCAGTCCATGGTTCACTCAATCACAGTGCCCAGGGATAGTTGACTACTTCAATGATCACCTACCTCCACTGAAATGGAATTTTTCAGCCCCTACAGTGTAGAAAGCAGAGTGTGGAACCCAGAGTGTGGAGATTAGGCTAAATAAGAACAGGTCTGTTCTCAGTTCATTTCCATTAAAGTATAAGATATTGGTACAGAGGTAGGCCATATAGCACATTGAGTTTGCTCTGCCATTGAGTGAGATCATGGCTGATCTGATTATCTTCAACTCAACCTGTCAGTTTTTCTAATAACCCTTGATTTCATTACTGATTAAAAATTGATCTCAGCCTTATTTCTATTCAAATCCCCAACATCTAAAGCCTTCTGCAGTCAAGAATTCTACAAGTGCATTACCACCTGAAAGAAGAAATTCCTCCTTATCGATGACTTATATCGATGACTCCTTGTTCTGAGATTATGTCCTCTGATTGTAGACTATCCCACAAAGGGAAATAACATTTCTGTATCTACCTTGTCAAGTCCTCGAGGAATCTTGTATGCTTTAATAAGCGGACTCATTTTCTTCTGAACTCCAGTGAGTGCAAGCCCCAATCTAATCAAACTGTCCTCATGTAGCAAGTATCAGCCTAGTGAACCTTCTCTGGAATGTATACAATGCCAGTTTAACTTTCTTTAGATAAGAGCCCAGGACTGTTCACAGTATTCTAGCTGTGGTCTGAGTATTGCCAAGTATTGTTTTAGCAAAACCTCCTTATTTTTATACTTTATTCTTTTTGACATGTGGCCAACATGCATTTGCCTTCCCTATTTTGTTTTCCTCACATGGCTTTTGGTGATTTATGCACAAGGATTGCATTGAGCTTTTTGGTATTGTTGGAACTTCACCATCCTAACACTTGAAGAGTACTTGTCAAACCTTTGACATGTGCCTTATAGAACAGACTTTGGAGAAATAGGAGTTGGTTTCTCACTGCAAAATTCCCAGCTTGTGACCTGGTTTTGTAGCCACTGTGTTTATATGACTGACCCTGTTCACTTTCCACTTTGGACCAAGTGCACAGATATGTAGATGCAAAAGTCTGTGTTTTAGAGCTTCCCATCTCATCCAGGGCTATTTCTGGTCTTCAGATTATCTCATGGAAGTAGTCTCACTGAAGTCGCTGCTGAAGAAGGTGCAAAAGCAGAGAGAATTAGATCTCCAGGTTGCCTTTTTTATTTCCATCTTTGCTACTTTCTTGAAAATTCTGCAGCCTATGTCCAACATCAACAGGGTGTGAAGATCCAATGAAGTGTCTACTTTCCATATTTGGAGGTCACAGGTTTTGAACCTTCAATTGTCAAGTACTGTCCTTGTCGCACTATGCCTCTGGCCTCCCACTGAGCTGGGTGCCTCCCAGTCCATGTAGCAATTTTCTGGCAGAGCAGGTTCATTAGAGATGTAAACAACAGTTCGTTCTGAAACAATCAGACCATTAGTTTCTGGCCAGGCAGCTCCAAGCCTGTGTGGTTTCAACAGGAAGTTAATTGTCCAAGGCCTGGCTGCCTTGCACACATTGTTTACCTCTGCAGTTTGTAAATTGCAGAGTCCAATGAGGTTTAAATTGGGCTTCCAAATCTCAAGGTTTATCCATGCTCATGAAAAAACGTCAATATTTCCATCACAGTTTTTAGTTATGCCTAGGACAGTGTGTAAGTAGTCCAACTAGGGAAGGGGATCATGCTAGATTATGTATTAGGGAAATTGAGCTCAGACAGGTTTCACATTTTCAGTGGAAGAGAACTTTGGGAACAATACCCATAAATTTTAATTTGTTTATAGATAAGAATAAGACTGGTCCTTGAGTGAAAGTATTAAATTGGGGAAGGCAACATGTGATAATTTTAGGCAAGAACTAAGGAATGTAGATTGGAGGCAGCTGTTTGAGAATATAAATCCACATCTGACATGTGAGAATGTTTAAAGGCCAGTTGATCAGAGTTCAGGACTAGCATGATCCTGTAAAAATGAAGCATAAAGTTGACAACATTCAAGAACTTTGGATTGCAAGAAAAATTGTGAGCAATTTCAAAAAGAAAAAAGAGGCAAATGTCAGGTTTAGAACATTGAATACAATATAAAGAGAATATAAAGGATATTAAGAAAGCAGGGAAGAATTAAAACAAGGAATTAGGAGGGCTAAAAAGGCCATGATGTGTCCTTGACCAGCAGGGTTAAGGAAAATCCCAAGATTTTGTTAATGTATATCATGAGCAAGAGGGTAACTAGGGAAAGATAGAACCATTCAAGATAAAGAAGGGAATTTATGCATGGAGGTGGAGGTGGTGGGTGAAGTCTTTACCAAATACTTTGCATTTGTATTCATAAAAGAGAAGGATATGATGGATGGTGGTCTCAAGAGGGGTATGTTAATACCCTGGGGCATATCAGCATACAAAAGGAGGAGGTGTTGGTTATTTTGAAACACATTAAGGTAAACAAGCTCTCAGGACCTGATTGGATCTATCCTGGAATACTAAGGGAGGAGTTGGAGCCTTGTAAGATATCTTCGTATCCTCTTTAGGCCCAGAGGACAGTAGAATAGCCAATGTTGTTTCTTCATTTC
Source organism: Chiloscyllium punctatum (assembly GCF_047496795.1). Lineage (NCBI taxonomy): Eukaryota > Metazoa > Chordata > Chondrichthyes > Orectolobiformes > Hemiscylliidae > Chiloscyllium > Chiloscyllium punctatum. The sequence continues at coordinate 93,558,871 of NC_092747.1, forward strand.
AGAAAATCGACAGGGATAATCCAGGAAATTAGAGGCAGGTAAGCTTTATATCAGTGGTAGGCACATTACTAGAGATGCTTCTTACATACTGGATTTAATCACAATTGGAAAAATATGGACTTATTAGTAGTAGGCTGCATGGCTTTGTGTGAGGCAGGTCATGTCTCACAAACTTAATGTAGTTTTTTGAAGATGTGAGGAAGGTGATTGAGGGCAGGGCAGTTGATGTCTGCATGGACTTTAGCAAGGCCTTTGACAAGGGATCTCATGACAGACTGATACAAGAAGTTGAAGTCACATGGAATCCACAGTGAGCTGGTAAGATGGGTATAGAACCAGCTTGGTCATAGATGACAGAGACTAGCAGCGGAAGGTTATTTTTGTAACTGGAAATCTGTGACCAGTGTTGTTCCACAGGGATCAGTGCTGAGACCCTTGCTGTTTATAAATTAATGATTTGGACGAGAATGTGGGTGGTCTGATCAGTAAATTTCTGAATGACACAAAAACTAAGAGAGCTGTGGATAGTGAGGAGAACTACCAGAGAATACAACAGGCTGGAGCTTTAGGCAGATAAATGACAGATGGAATTTAATGCAGATAAATGGAAAGTGACACATTTTGAAAGGTCTAATGCAGGAGGGAAATATGCAGTTACTGGTAGAACCCTTAGAAGCATGACCATACAGAGGGATTTATGCATACAGGTCCACAGTTCCATTAAAATACCAACAAAAATGAATAAGGTATAGAGCATGCTTGTCTTCGTTTTTTGGCACACAGAGTAAAAAAAATCAGCAAGTTATGTTGCAGCTGCATAGAAACTTAGTTTGGCTATATTTGGAATATTGTGTACAGTTCTGGTTGCAACATTACAAGAAGGAAGTGCAGGCTTTGGAGAGGGTACAGAAAAGGTTTGCCAGGGTGTTGCCTATTTTGGAAGCTTTTAGCTATGAAAGCCAGATGCTGAGGGTGACCTGTTAGAAGTTTACAAAATTACAAAAGGCATGGATAGAGTGGATAGTCAGTCTTTTTCCCAGGATGGAAGCATCAAATACAAGAGTCAAGTACTGTCAATTAACTGTGAATTAATAAATTGAGGGTAAAAAGGGGACTGTTAAAGGGAGACGTGCGACGCAAGTTTTATAAGAGGCATCTGGACAGATGCATGTATAGGCAGGGAATAAACAGATACAGACCATGTAGAGGCAAAAGGTTTTAGATTGGAAAAAGTTAAAAATAACACAATGCCAGATTATAGTCCAACAGGTTGATTTGAAAGTGCTCGCTTGCAGTGCACTGCTTCTTCATCAGTTTGAAAAGGTATCATGTGTCAACGCTGGTTTAGTGTGTCAAAGTGCCTGTCCAGTATCCTGTACTGTTTTTATTTAATCCTGGAGGTCATGGGTCATTTGATCAAACCCTAATGGTTTGAGCTGGATGAACTTCGGATCATTCAGGAGGTGGAGGGGTTTATTGAGAGGGTTACCGTCAGGGGTAGGAAAGGGAACGAGCAGGTAGTGCAGGAATCTCCTGTGGTGGTTCCTCTCAACAGCAAGTATACCGTTTTAGATATTGTTGGGGGGGGGAATGACTTACCCGGGATAAACAATGGGGCACAGGCTGCTCAGAGGGGAAGGGGGAAGAGGAGCAGAATTTTAGTCATTAGGGACTCCATGGTTAGGGGGACAGATTGGGGGTTTGGGGAAATGAGAGAGACTTGTGGTTGATGTGTTACCTCCCAGGTGCCAGGGTTCGTGATGTCTGTAAATATGTTTTTCAGATCCTTGGAAAGGAGGGGGAGCAGCCCCAAGTTGTGGTCCACATAGGCACCAACGACATAGGTAAAAAGGAAGGTGGGGATCTAAGGCAGAAATTCAGGGAGCTAAGGTGGAAGCTTAGAGCTCAAACAAACAGAGTTGTTATCTCTGGTTTGTTGCCCGTGCCATGTGCTCGTGAAGTGAGGAACAGGGAGAGTGCGGAGCTGAACACGTGGCTGCAGAGATGGTGCAAGAGGGAAGGTTTTAGATTCTTAGATAATTGGAGCTCTTTCTGGGGAAGGTGGGACCCCTACAAACAGGTTGGTTTTCACCTAAACCAGAAGGGTACCAATATCCTGAGGGGGAAATTTGCTAATGCATTTTGGAGGATTTGAAACTAATGCTGCAGGAGGATGGGAACCTGAATTCTACTTCCAGTGTACATCAGGTTGAGGGTAGTAAGGTCAGGGATATGTTTACAAGATCATGAGAGGGCATCAGCAAACAGGATGTTGTTTAAAATATGTGTACTTCAATGCCAGGAGCATCCGGAATAAGGTGGGTGAACGTGCAGCATGGGTTGGTACCTGGGATTTTGATGTTTTGGCCATTTCAGAGACATGGCTAGAGGAGTGACAGGAATGATTGTTGCAGATTCCGGAATTTAGATGTTTCAACAAGAACAGAGAAGGTGATAAAAGAGGCGGGGGTGTGGCATTGTTAAACAAGGGTACTATTACAGCACCTGAGATAACGTTTGAGGACTCATCCTCTGAGGTAGTTTGGGCTGAGGTTAGAAACAGGAAATGAGAGGTCACCCTGTTGGGAGTTTTCTATAGGCCTCCGAATTGTTCCAGGGATGTGGAGGAAAGGACAGCAAAGGTGATTCTCGATAGGAGTGAGAGAAACAGGGTAGTTGTTATGGGGGACTTTAACTTCCACAATATTGATTGGGAATACTATAGTTCAAGTAGTTTAAATGGATCAGTTTTTGTTCCAGGAGGGTTTTCCGACACAGTTTGTAGACAGACCAACAAGGGGTGATGCTATGTTGGTTTTGGTACTAAGGAATGAGCCTAGCCAGATGTTAGACTTGGAGGTAGGTGAGCACTTTGGTGATCGTGACCATAATTTAGTTATGTTTACAATAGCAATGGGCAGTGAGAGGTAGACACCGCAGGGAAAGAGGTATAACTGGGGGAAATGCAATTATGATGTGATTAGGGAAGATTTAGGATCCATAGAGTGGAGAAGGAAACTGCAGGGGATGGACACTCTTGAAATGTGGAGCTTATTCAAGGAACAGCTACTGCCAGTCCTCGATAAGTATGTACCTGTCAGGCAGGGAGGTAGTTGTCGAGAGAGGAAGCCATGGGTTACTAAAGAGGTTGAAGCTCTTGTCAAGAGGATGAAGAAGGCTTACATGAGGATGATGCATGAAGGCTCAGTTAGGGGGCTTGAGAGTTATAGGTTAGCCAGAAAAGATCTAAAGAGAGCGCTAAGAAGAGCCAGGAGGGAACATCAGAAGTTGTTGGCGGTTAGGTTCAAGGAAAATCCTAAGGCCTTCTATCAGTATATCAGGAATAAAAGAATGACTAGAGTAAGATTAGGGCCAATTAAAGATAGTAGTGGGAAGTTTAGTGTGGAATCTGAGGACATAGGGGAAGCGCTTAATGAATACTTTTCGTCAGTATTCACATTGGGAAAGGGCAATGTTAGTAAGAATACGAGATACAGGCTCCAAGATTCGATGGGATTGAGGTTGACAAGGAGGAGATTTTAGCAATTTTGGAAGATCTGAAAATAGATAAGACCCGGGGGCCGGATGGGATTTATCCTCAGATTCTCTGGGAAGCCAGGGAGCAGATTGCAGAGCCTTTGGCTTTGATCTTTATGTCATCATTGTCGACAGGAGTTGTGCCAGAAGACTGGAGGATAGCAAATGTTGTTCCCTCGTTCAAGAAGGGGAGTCGGGTCAATCCTGGTAATTATAGGCCAGTGAGCTTTACTTCAGTTGTGGGTAAGCTGTTGGAAAAGGTTATAAGAGATAGGAATTATAATCATCTGGAAAGGAATAATTTGATTAGGGACTGTCAACATGGTTTTGTGAAGGGTAGGTCGTACCTCACTAACCTTTCTGAGTTCTTTGAGAAGGTGACAACGATGAAGGTAAGGTGGTTGATGTGGTGTATATGGACATTCAGTAAGGCGTTTGATAAAGTTGCACACAGTAGGCTATTGCACAAAATAAGGAGTTTCGGAATTGAACGTGATTTAGCGGTTTGGATCAGAAGTTGTTTAGCTGAAAGGAGACAGAGGGTAGTGATTGATGGAAAATGTTCATCCTGGAGCTCAATTACCAGAGGTGTGTCGCAAGGATCTGTTTTGTGGCCACTGCTATTTATCATTTTATAAATGATCTGGAGGTACGCATAGAAGAATGGGTTAGTAAATTTGCAGATGAAACTAAGGTAGGCAGAATTGTGGATAGTGCCGAAGGATGTTTTGGGTTACAGAGGGACATAAAAAAGATGCAGAACTGGGCTGAGATGTGACAAATGGAGTTTAATGTGGAAAAGTGTGAGATAGTTCATTTCGGAAGAAGTAACAGGAATGCAGAGTACTGGGCTAATGGTAAAATTCTTGGCAGTATAGATGAACAGAGAGGACTCAAATCCAGGTGCATAAATCCATGAAAGTTGCCACCCAGATTGACAGGGTTGTTAAGAACGTGTATGGTGTGTTGCTGTTTATTGGTAGGGGGATTGAGTTTCTTAGTCAAAAGGTTGCATCTGTACAAGACACTGCGTGCAGTTCTGGTCACCGCATTATAGGAAGGATGTGGAAGCTTTGGAAAGGGTTCAGAGGAGATTTACTAGGATGTTGCCTGTTATGGAAGGAAAGTCTTATGAGGAAAGGCTGAGGGAACTGAGGCTGTTTTCCTTGGAATACCGAATGTTGAGAGTTGACTTAATCGAGACATATAAGATAATCAGTGGGTTAGGTAGGGTGGACAGCAACAGCATCTTTCCTCAGATGGTGAAGGCTAACATGAGGGAACATAACTTTAACTTGAGGGGTAATAGATGTCGGACAGATATCGGGGTAGTTTCTGTACTCAGAGAGTAGTAGGGGCATGGAGCAGTCTGCCTGCAACCACAGTAGACTGGCCGACGTTAAGGGCATTTAAATGGACATTAGACATTCACATGGGTAATAATAGAATGGTGTAGGTTAGATGGACATCAGATTAATTTCGCAGGTCAGCGCAACATTGAGGGCCAAAGGGCCTTTACTGTGCTATAACATTCTATGTTCTAATGCCTTTTAAACCTCACTCTGTTTTTATCACACCTCTAAAAACTTTATAGACAGAAAATATTGTAATGTGCAATATGATAATTTATAGTCTCCCAACAAATGAGATCTGTGCATTCAGTTTCAGAGTTGGGAGGCTGTATAAGACATTGGTGAGGTCACTTTTAGCATACTGCATTACTGCATTCAATTCTGGTCTCCCTACTTAAAGAAAGATATTGTTAAATTTGAAAGGGTTCAGAAAAGATTTTCAAGAATGTTGCCAAGATTGGAGAGATTGACTAATAGAATGAGGCTGAATAGGCTGGGCCTTTTCCCCCTGAGTGTCAGAGGCTTATAAATGTTTATAAAGGCATGAGGGGCATAGATAGCCTGAATAGCCATGGTCTTTCTCTCAGGGTAGGGGTGTCCAAAATTATGTTTAAGGTGACAGAAGAAAAATGTAAAAGGGACCTGAGTGACAACTTTTTCATGCAGAGGGTCCTGGGTGTAAGGAATGAGTTGCCAGTAGAAGGGGTAGAGGCGGATGCAACTACAACATTTAAAAGGTATTTGGATAGTTACATAAATAGGAAAGGTTTATAGGGATATTTATCAAATGCTGGCAAGTGGAACAATATCAGTTTAGAATATCTGGTCGGCATGGATGAGTTGGACTGAGGAGACTGTTTCAATGCAGTGTAATTCTGTGACTCTGTAAGGTATATTCCAGCAAAGGGATTTTGCCTTTTCAATTTATGAGCATGGTTAATAAGATCTGGAAATGGAGTAGTATCAATTACTTTATCAGTTAGCTTTTTTTTTATATCTTTGAAGGGCAAAAAATATTTACTTTTCTAAACCAACTTCTGTGATGCTGAAATACACCCCACCTAACCGACACATTGCAACCATTATAAACAATACTAATATTAATTCACAAACGTAAGTATGCATGGTGATTGGAAGCTTTGGTACAATTTGCTTTGCTTGCCTGATCAATATGTTAATTTCCCATGTGAGTTTCAATGAAATGACTACTTAATTGAAAGTAATGAAGAAACTGGATGCTGGACTTTTGTTGGCAAGATAATAAAAGGCACTATTTTTATCTTTCAGGAGGTTGTAAAAAATTCCAATGCAGCAGTTTGAAGGAGAAGACAGGAGTTAATCTTTGTATACTCATACAGTCATAGAGTCACAGAGGTGTATAGCACGAAAACAGACCGTGCTATGTATACTGGCCAGATATCCTAAACTAATCTGGTCCCATTTGCCAGCACTTGGCCCATATCCCTCTACACCCTTCCGATTCATACACTCATCCAGACGCCTTTTAAATAATACATTTGTACCAGCCTCCACCCCTTCCTCTGGTAGCTCATTCCATATACACATCACCCTCTGCATGAAAAAATTACCCCTTAGGTTCCTTTTAAATTTATCCTTTCGCACTTTAAACTTATGTCCTTTAGTTAAAGACTCCACCTACCCCCCCCCCCCCCCCCCCCCCACCCCGCCAAGGAAAAAAAACTTTGTCTCATTACCCTATCTACGCCCCTCATGATTTTATAAACCTGTAGAAGGCCAGCCCTCAGTCTCCGACTCTCCAGGGAAATCAGCTTCAACCTATTCAGCTTCTCCCTCCAGCTCAAACCGTCCAACCCTGGCAACATCCTTGTAAATCTTTTCTGAACCCTTTCAGTTTTCACAACACCCTTCCAATTGGAGAGTGACCAGAATTGCACACAATATTCCAAATGTGGTCTAACCATTGTCCCATCCAGCGGCAACATGACCTCCCAACCCCCAAATTTGATGCACTGACTAATAAAGGAAAGCATACCAAACATTGTCTTCAATATCCTATCGATTTGTGACTCCTTATGCCTCAGTCTGCAAAGATAGTTTATCTGTTCCTTACCAGGTTAAAATTTGGAAACTTGCTAAGCACAAATTTGTTGCAAAATTTCCTACATTATTTCAGAGATACTTCTTTAAATTGTAAAGTACTTTGAGGCATGCAGTGGTCACTGAAAGTGCATAAGTGTGAATAACTTCATGGCTTTTACACTGCATATCTTGCATACATGTGATGTGGCTATGGCATTCTATTCATGTAGATGAACTTATTAGGAACTGCTGGAAGTCTATTATTGTTCTGTAGCTCTCTGAAACTTGGTTGTGTCTCACAATATTCAATGATAGTAGTGCAATCTTACAATATCTGTTCCATATATTTTCAGCTAATACACAATGGTATAGAATTTTCCAAAATGAATTGAATGTGGTGATCATTCATTAGATTTTAATAAAGAGTCACCAATTCCAAATAATTATCATACTGGATTCAGATTGAGGAGAATGTATGTTCAACAAGGGCATGGAAAATTGCAAAATTAATGGGTTCTGGGGGTATGTTGAGGACATTAACATTTATATAAAGGGCTGAAAGGAAATGGGGAAGGCCAATGGGTCACTGTGGCCACAGAGACTGCAATACAAAAGGGAACATGAGAGATGGAGTGATAAACCTGCATCTTAGGTTGAGCCTGCAGGTCATTCACAAGAACTCAAACTTGAAACCTTGTCTTCTTTATTCCAAAGTCAACTGCACAAGAATGATACAAATGGCTGTACCTCATGTAGAGTGGGCACTGTCAGTTACAGTTCTTTGAGGGCAGAACGACAGCTGTTCAAATCTACAGCCTGCTAGGGGAAATTGCAATGGTCTTGACATCCATTGATTCTGCAATGCTGCCTATCTGACCTCAAATTGCAATTTATTAGCAGGTCATTCATTCTCCAAGTATTCACTTTACAAAGTACAGCCTCAACTTATCATGATCATTACATTGTGTGCCCTAATTGTCCTTAATATATCAAATAAACAAATATAATCTGATTCATTTGTAGAAGTGCCACCTTTGGATTTTCTGTAACACATTTCATTAAAATCACTGGAAGACAATGCTTCAAAGCTGTTACATGTGCACATTGAGCTGTGAATATGCAAGGACATGGTATGTGAGGTTCAGGTGTGCCATTTTTTTGGTAGGGATAGGCTATCACGATGGTTTACTGCCAGAATTTCATTCCTCAATGCAACACGAACACTGTGCTTCAACAATGTGGATTCAGATAAGATTTCATACCTCACTGCTCCTTATTGAGCTATGACATTGATCTCCCTGTGAAACCTCCATCGCACACATTCTGTCAGGGCACAACAGAAGGTGTCATTGCAATTGATGTGAGGGCTCAGAAGTAGTAAAATAGTTTTCTCTTCCCAACATTCCCTACAGATTATCAGCTCGCACATCTAACATTGACATCCCCGTGGCTATAGTCCTTGTAATGTTGCTTCAAATATGAAGACAGCACTGAGGGAGATGCAATTACAACATTGTCAGTGAAAACAGTAAGAACAGCAACAACTGCTGCTGCATGGACTCCAGAGGGAGAAGCAACAACTAAAGGTTCCTCAGGAGGAGCAGAAGGATACCATACCACTTCTACAGCCTTGCTGTTACTTTCTACAGCTCTCGGACTCACATGACAAATGCGGGTTAAGAATCTCCCAGGGCATACTCACTGAACTATCTTAGCTGCTGAAGTATGTCTTGTGACATCTCATGTAAGTGGCCACCAAGGTTACAGTCCAGATTTTTATTGATGCCAGAAGCTTATTCCAAGAAACATCCAGAAATCTGCATTGCATCTCCCAATCAAGATCAAAAAATGCATTTGGAATGTCACGGATGCTACTTTCTTTCACATCACAGCTGTTCTCCTATGCTTAATAAAAAAGCAGCTTGGACTGTGGAACTCTCCACCATTGCTGGCTTCTCCCAGGACAAGGTGCTTTCAACAGCACCAGCATTACATTGAGAGAGTCCCGCAACAAACTAGCAGAGTTTCTCAACTGAAAATGCTTCCGCTCCATCCATGTTCAGATATATGATCATTAATGGAAGGCTTGAGCCTCCTTTCAAGGTCTTTGGAACATGGCTAAATGACAGCTTTAAGAAATCCTTAGGCAGAAGACAACTCAAAATACAACACTGACCACACTTTCACCAGGGCCATAGATTTACAGGCCGGTTGTGAGGTTAATGTAAGATTTAAAAGTCTAGACCACTTCATGGTGCCTTGCAGAATAATCCAGAAAGGGCAAGCTGCATCACTGAAACATGTGTCATTCGCAACTGGAGTAGCCAAAGCAGGGAATGCCCTGTATGAGCCGCAACAGGAGATTGATACAAATCTTTTGCGGAAGGAAATAAGGATAATAATTAGGGAGCATAGTACAGCAATTTCCAGTGAATTCAGAGAAAACACAATTTATACATGCTTCCAGGATGAATGAGTTGGGTTTGGACAGCTTTTAACTGTCTAAATTCCAGTTGTTTATATGGCAAGCAGCAACAGCAACCAGTCCAAAGGATAAGTGAAACTGATTATTTTTGCAGCCCTTGACCTTGATCTGTTGCTGAACAGATGTTTCATTTTCTCTCTGAAATATATTTCTCATCAACAGAGATTGTTATGGACCAGGCTAGACCCCTCGCAAAACTTTTCAAGAAAGTAATCCAGACCCGAACTTTGTTAGTTGTTTTAAGCAGGTGCACAGTGGATATTCCAGGAGGGATGCAACTAGTCAAACAACTTAGATTTAAACAAAACAGAATGTATTTGTAAGATTATCGAATAAAACACAAACGAAAGAGAACAGAATGCCGAATAAATTAAACGATCCAAAAACCGAACAGATTATAACAACTTAAAATTGCTGGTCAAAATACTTCTCACAATCCCTATAAACATCCTTTGGTACAAAAGGCAAAATCAGGAGAGAAGCCAGAGAGAGAGGAGGATCAGCCTGGACCTGCTACTTTGGGTCCAGCAGCTTTTGAACTGCCTGACTGTTTTCAGTGAATAGCCAGACCAAACCAAACCAGAGAACAGCTGAGGTGACAGAACTGGCCACTCCCCTTTTTTAAACTTGAAAGCATTTTTTTCTGAGGCAGTATCTGTTAGCTAGAATAAAATTGGCCATCCAAGCCCAGACTTTTCAGAACCTTTGTTTTCAGAACCTTCTGAGACAAAAAAAATCTAAGGACAACATAACTTGTTAAAGTAGCAGTGTCATCACAAGCTGGTATTCCTCACCACTGGAGCAGGTAGGACTTGAACCTGAGACTTCTGGTTCAAGTTCTATAGTTCCCAAACTTACCCTTACAGTCTTTCTTAATTAAAGGCACAACCTCCAGTCCTTCAGCACCTTACCTGTGGTTATAGATGATACAAATATCTCTGCTGGGCACCCCACAATTTCTCCCCCAGCTCCCCACAATGTCCTGGGATACATTTGATCAGGTCCTCGAGTTTTATCCACCTTTATGTTTTCTAAGACCTCCAGCACTTCCTCTGCTGTCGTGTGAACTGTTTTCAAAACCTCAATATTTATTTCCCCGTGTTCTCTCGCCTCCATTTCTTTCTCCACAATAAAAACTGATAAATAATATTCATTTAGTATCTCTCCCATCTCCTGAGGTTCAACACATTGATGACTTGTTAATCTTTAAGGGGCCCCATTCTCTCCCTAGTTGCTCTTTTCGTCTTAATGCACTTGCATCTTATGTGATCCACTTTTCTTCTGCGATGCTTTGCCTTATTGGAAAATTCTCCAATTTGCTGGGGACATAGAACAAAAGCCTATGGTCACAGTGGGAAGCTTCAGGTCACTGATTATTGAAAGAATACCAAAACATCCAGGGCATTCAGTGTTGATTCACTGAGATGATCCTGAAGATGGAAAAGCAATCTCTGAGACACATCAAATTGAAACAATGAATGGGTTTCATGGTTTGTACTCTGATCACACTCATTATTAGCAGAAATTTTAACTGCTTCATTTTAATGATAATAGCATCCATCTCATGAGTAAATCATGTCTACTTTCTATACTTTCAAATCAATCTGTTCAAAGATATTGTTGCTCACCTCTGAAGTAGGCAGGACTTGAACCCAGGCAAAAGTGAGGACTGCAGATGCTGGAGATTAGAGTTGAGATGGTGGTGCTGGAAAAGCACAGCAGGTCAGACAGCATTGGAGGAATATAAAAATTGACATTTTGGGCAAAAGCCCTTCATCGGGACTTGAAACTAGGTCTTCTGAATCAGAGGTTGGATGCTACCACAGCACCACAAGATCCTTTTTCATGTCTGTTTTTATATAATTGTCATTGATTCATTTCAATTATAGATCTTGCTTCTATCTAACATTGAGGTCAAACAGTACTGTTGAAAACATTAAATTAATGTGAATTAATCTAAGAAAAATAGTCACCATTGTAAATGTATGAAACCAAATTAAGTTTTCCATTAAGTTATCCTTGGCATTATGGAAAATAATGAAAGGGTGATGGAAGAAAACTTTCTCTTTTACAAAATCTAATAGTAAAGCTCAGATTTTAAATCAGTGTACTCACTATTCAGGTAGTAAGGATGATATGCCAAGTTTCATATATTCCATGTCCTATGCTCTAGTGAAAATGTGTTCTGTTAGAGCTGTTTGAATTAATTCCCAGGGGAGGAGTATTTTCAACCTGAACTAGACAAGCATGGCAATCGCAGAGGTAATGGCCTGTGCCCCATTTATAAAGAATGAGAAAATAATGTCCAGAATCAATAAAAGCACAATGATGGAAATATTAAATAATCAATCATCACGATCATGTGATGGCATCAGCAGGGCAGATGCTGTTAAAATGTCAAAAAGAGCTTACCTCCAGGCAGAGTACACTTAAAGTCACAGAAAGAAATAGGCAAATCCATCGCTGCTCTCAGTATGATGGCCTTCAAGAGCTGGTGCAATGAGTCAATGTACCGTGTTATGAAACCACTTGTGAAATGTTAGGGACAATCTTTGAAAAGAAAAACTTAAACTACTTTCTTGTGTATTTTGAAGATATATTTTGCTCTATTGATTGAAGGCTAGTAAAACAAGCACTTAGGACAAGAAATTATTTAAGAGGAAGAATATGTAATTGTTTGTAATTTAATCTGGTCAAGGCAGCAACCAAGTCCATCATCATATTACATGATTAAAAATGAGGGAAATACAAATAAAATTAATTGTTTTTGCTGAGTTAGCAAATGTCAACTGTATCAAACCAGCAATTGTGCCTGAATGCTGCAAAATAATAATGATAAAGGCCAAACATGAAATTAATCTGCATCCTGCTTTTCCGACAGCAAATTTATATCAGTGTTTATTAAAAACAGAAATAAAACTGGAAATCGCTGGAGAAAATCAGCAGATCTGCAAGGACTTTTGAGGAAGAGAATGTTTCATATCCAATATGATTCTACTTTATAAAAATTGAGCTGATTGCTTCTCGATGAGAATGATCATGAGGTGATATTGTCAATATATTTTACTTGCAAGGTCTCAGGACTGACAATACTTTTGGCTGTGCTACTACTTTGTTCTATTTGTTAAAATTTGTAAAAACCTCCTTGGGTTAAATTTTACACTGTCTATAAAACCTCATCATATTGTTTGAAGTTAAAATTGATCTTTGGTATCTTTTTGAGAGTCCATTCAACTATCCAAACATAGTCCCTGGAGCTTCAAATATATATTTATACAGAATTGAACGGGAAATCTTTATCTTTGAAAGACTATGTTTGAACTGTTTTACTGAATTGTGATTCCCTTTCTTCACTATGTAATGACCTTTCAAAATGATTATATTAAATGCTATATCCTTTAAATCCTTTGCAAGTATACATGCCTGTGTATTCATAGGTACATGTGAAGAACATCTTTGCAAAACGTTATCTTTAGGGATCTGGATTTTCTGACCTTAACATGAATGGAACAGATGTAAAAGCTCTCTAGGGCTTCCACTGCCTCGAAAAAAAAAGGGTTTTCCCTGAATTTAGCTGAAAGTAATGACATCTGTTGAAAGACAGGGAACTTACACTGTTTGAAGCTAGTAGCCATGTGCAGTTCATGTTTATCTGCACCATTCCCATGATGCGTTGCATCCATCCTTGGTGATAAAGTACTTGTAGCTGGCATTACCTGAATTTCTCCAGTTGCCTGGCTTGAGTTCCAAATAACTATTATATTGAGCTCAAAATATGAATTCTACTTCTCTCTCCATTTAATTTTTGCTGATGCTGTAGAGTTTTTTTTATTGCAAATCTCTAGCATCTGCATTATTTTACATTTATTCATTGATTTGTGCTACTGGTGTCAAATGTAATATATTTGAAGCCCGATTGAGGGAAACCATGAAGAAAAGGAAAAGAAAATCAAGATACATTATCTGATACAAATTTCAGTTGGTGAAAAGTCGTCTGCAAATTCCCATGACAAGGGCCTTTTTTACGTAAGTTAAATATTGATTGCTATACAAGTTTAATGAAACTTAAAGAGCTTTGAACGGCTAAGGACCATGAAAAGCCAGCTGCATGCATTTGAATAATTGCAATGCTAACTAAAATCAAAGAGCCCACTAACATTGCTGATCAAAGCATGTCTCATTCAACATTTTTGCGTTTTAGAATGATTTAAATAGGCATTGGGAGAAATTATGATAACTTAATGCATATTTTGGTGAGAAAACTGGCTGACTGACATAACATGTCTGACAACTGGCATGAAATAAGTTGGGTTTTTTTGCAGTAAAACTGACTCTAACTGAAACTATCATTATGATGGCATGTCTCCAGAAAATTCTGAGCCTGTTAATCTTGATATCACAAAGGAATCAAGCATTCTTGATTGTTCTGCTGAGAAATGCATGTGTGTATATGTTCATCCAGTAAGGATATAATTAGGCTTGACAGTGGTGCATGCATGAGAAAATTAAGTGTTAGCAACTAATTTCACTGTGTACACTCCACGATTAAATTCAATGCTATCCTCACACAACTTTTCCAGGTCATTTCAAAAGGTGCAGTTTATTTTGATTTAAAGATATTGTAGGTGAACTAACATGTCTAGTGTTAATAGTGATCTTGGGCCACAGTTGGTCAAACCACAGCCTCTGAGTTAGAAGTTCCCATTACAAATCCTACTCCAGAACTTGTTGATGCCAGAAAAGCTTTTATGTAGCAGTTCAAACAGATTTGAAAATCAGCTTTCTAATTTCTTCAACATTTCTCCACACGTATACCTTAAAGAGTAAAGATTGTGGATGAAGATTCAAAACAATGAAATATTAACACATATCCATGAGGTGGAGTATATCATTTACTTGTTGTGGTTCTGTTCGCCGAGCTGGGAATCTGTCTTGCAAACGTTTCGTCCCCTATCTAAGTGACATCCTCAGTGCTTGGGAGACTCCTGTGAAGCGCTTCTGTGCTGTTTCCTCCGGCATTTATAGTGGCCTGTCTCTGCCGCTTCCGGTTGTCAGTTCGAGCTGTCCGCTGTAGTGGCCGGTATATTGGGTCCAGGTCGATATGTTTGTTGATATAGTCTGTGGATGAGTGCCATGCCTCTAGGAATTCCCTGGCTGTTCTCTGTTTGGTTTGCCCTATAATGGTAGTATTGTCCCAGTCGAATTCATGTTGCTTGTCGTCCGTGTGTGTGGCTACTAAGGATAGCTGGTCATGTCGATTCGTGGCTAGTTGGTGTTCGTGTATACGGATCATTAACTGTCTTCCTGTTTGTCCGATGTAGTGTTTTGTGCAGTCCTTGCATGGGATTTTGTACACTACATTAGTTTTGCTCATGTTGGGTATCGGATCCTTCGTTCTGGTGAGTTGTTTTCTGAGCATGGCTGTTGGTTTGTGTGCTGTTATGAGTCCTAGTGGTCGCAGTAGTCTGGCTGTCAGTTCAGAAATGCTCCTGATGTATGGTAGTGTGGCTAGTCCTTTGGGTTGTGGCATGTCCTCGTTCCGTTGTCTCTCCCTTAGGCATCTGTTGATGAAATTGCGAGGGTATCTGTTTTTGGCGAATACCTTGTATAGATATTCCTCTTCCTCTTTTTGCAGTTCTGGTGTGCTGCAGTGTGTTGTGGCCCTTTTGAATACAAAATGTAACAGTTATCTAAATGTCCACAACACCACCAATTTTGGTGTCATCTGCAAACTTACTAACCATTTCTCCTATATTCACATTCAAATCTGTTATCAAGTGACAAAAAGCAGTGGACTCAACACCAATCCTTGCAGCACACCACTGGTCACAGGCCTCCTGTTTGAAAAAAAACCCTCCACCACCATCCTCTGTCTCCAATCAATTTTGTATCTAAGTAGATAGTTCTCCCTGATTCCATGTGATCTAACCTTACTAACCAGTCTAAAATGTGTCCAAAGGAGAAGAGATTAACATGGCTGGAATAAGCTCAGAAAAGCAACTGGAAGATTTCAGAAAGTAGAGAAACACGCAACTAAGGGATTTGGGGAAACTGAGAGCTTGATGAACAAGGGGGAGAAAAAACACAAACACAGGCAGGTGACTGGATGCATTGATGGGAAATCCAGTAAATTCCACACACTCCTCGATCGAGGTGGGAGTCAAGTGAATATGAGTTAGGATTTTCAGTGATGATTAGCAAAGAAGACACAAATCTGACATTATCATTATTGTCCAAATCTAGAATGGCCCTGGAGTAATGAATTGTTTTAATCAAGAAGAATTATGCAAAATAGCAGTTGATGTGGCTCAGCCATAATTGTTGATGAATAATTCAATATGTTTTAATGTATCCTTTCTTGGGATGTGGGTATCACGGGTCAATCCAGCACTTATTTCCCATACAAACTTTTGTTTGAAGTAATGATGGCTAACTGTCTTCTTAATCTGTTGCAATTATGTTTTCTACGTGCACACAGAGCTAGTAACAAGGAAGTTCTAGGATTTTGACCTAATGACAGTGAAGGAATGACAATAAAATTCAAAATCAGGAGAATGAGTAGCTGAGAGAGAAAATGGCAAGTTTGCACACACCAGGTGCTCTGGCCCTCTATGTGATAAAGGTCACAAGTTAAGGAGCGTGGACAAGTTATGGTAAAATATCTTATAGACAGTAGACACTGCTGCCAATGTGTGTCAATGGCAAAGGGAGCAAATGTTGAAAATGTTAGATGGGGTGCTGATGAAGCAGAGGCCTGGATGGTGCTGAGCTTCTTGACTGCTGTAGGATCTGTACCCATCCAGGCAAGTGAGGTATGTTTTATCACAGTGCTGACTTGTGCCTTGTAGATGACGAACAGAAGTTAGGTTACTCACCTCAGGATTTCCAGCTCCAGACCTTTTATTGTTGCCAAAATATTGAGTCGGCCATTACATTAATGTTTCTGGTCAAAGTAACCCTGTGGGCTGTTGATAGTAGGAGACTTAATGATGGTAATGTTATTAATTGTCAAGCAGACATAGTTATGCATCCTTTTGTTGGATATGGTTATTACCTGGCACACATGTGGCACAAATGTTACCATTTATCAATTTAAGCCGGATGTTGTCTAGTTCTTACTGCATATGGACACAGACTTCATCAAAGTTTGAGGAGTCATGATTGGTGCTGAACATTGAATAGAACTGTTTCTGCCTTTTGGCAAGGGAAAATAATGAATTAAGCAGCTGAAGATGTTTGGACTCAGGACACTGTGTTGAGAATTGTTTTTATTCTTTCATGGTGTGTGGGATCACCAGCATTTGTTGTGCATTTCAAATTGTCCTTGAAGTGAGTACCTTGTTAGGCTATTTCAAAAGACTGGGGGGATAAAAAAGTCAGACATACTACTGTGAATCTGTAGTCACATGTAAACCAGAAAAACTAAAGATGCAGATTGCCTATCCTCAGGGTATTAGTGTAATAAGTGAGATTTTATGACAACAGATGAAAGTTTCAGTGTTGTCCAATTACTTTGACTTGCAGATTTTGTTACAATTATAATTCCACTGGCTATCAGGCAACAGTGACACACAATTGAAGTACCTGACCTCCAACTGACCTCCATGATCATCTTCCTTTGTTTCAACCAGCAAAAAGTTTACTCTAATTCACTTTGACTCCAGTTTTGCTAAGAATCTGTAATGCCATATGCTGTCAAATGCTGCTTTGATGCCAAGGACAGTCTCTTTCTCATTTTACCTCAGATGTTCAGCAATTTTGTCCATATTTGGACCAAGACTAACATGATGACCTCAAGAGCTGAGTGGTTCTGATGAAACCCAAACCAAATGTCAGTGATCAGACTATCGTTGAGTATGCACCAATTCACAACATACACCCCCTCCTCACATCACTTCATTTGTGATCAAGACGAGACTAGTGGGATGATAATTCACTAGGTTAGATTTGTGCTGCTTTTGAGTCTGCATCAGGTGAACAGGTTAATTTACAATGTACAGCTACACCATTAAGCTATATTTGACAAGAACAGAATAAAGGAGAAGGGAAAAATGACATAAAAATGCATATCCAACAAATCGAACAGAGATCAGTACAGCGCAGTACAGGCCCTTCGGCCCTCGATGTTGTGCCGACCTGTGGAAGCAATCTGAAGCCCATCTATCCTATACTATTCCATTTTCATCCATATGTTTATACTATGAACATTTAATGTCCTTAAAGTTGGTGAGATAACTACTGTTGCAGGCAGGGTGTCCCACACCCCTACTACTCGCTGAGAAAAGAATCTACCTCTGATGTCTGTCCTATATCTATCACCCCTCAATTTAAAGCTATACCCCCTCGTGCTCACCATTACCATCCTACGTGAGAAGGTGCAAAACTTGACCTACTCTTGGGAAATAAGGCAGGGCAGGTGACTGAGGTGTCAGTGGGGAAGCACTTTGAGGCTAGCGACCATAATTCCATTAGTTTTAAAATAATGATGGAAAAGGATAGACCATATCTAAAAGTTGGAGGAAGGCTAATTTTGATGGTATTAGGCAAGAACTTTCAAAAGCTGATTGAGGACAGATGTTCGCAGATAAAGGGTCGGCTGGAAAATGGGAAGCCTGCAGAAATGAGATAACGAGAATACAGATAAAGTGTATTCCTGTCAGGGTGAAAGGATAGGCTCGTACGTGTAGGGAATGCTGGATGACTAAAGAAATTGAGGGTTTTATTAAGAAAAAGAAGGAAGGATATGTCAGGTATTGACAAGATAGATCGAATGAATCCTTAGAAGAGTATAAAGGCAGTAGGAGTATTCTTAAGAGGGAAATGAGGAGGGCAAAAAGGGGACATGAGATAACTTTGGCAAATAGAGTTAAGGAGAATACAAAGGGTTTTTACAAATACATGAAGGACAAAAGAGTAACTAAGGAGAGAATAGGATCCCTCAAAGATCAGCAAGGAGACCTTTGTGTGGATCCACAGGAGATGGGAGAGATACTAAACGAATATTTTGCATCAGCGTTTACTATGGAGAAGGACATGGAAGATATAGAATGTAGGGAAATAGATGGTGACATGTTGAAAAATGTCCATATCACAGAGGAGGAAGTGCTGGATGTTTAAAACACATAAAAGTGGATAGATCCCCAGGACCTGATCAGGTGTACCTGAGAACTCTGTGGGATGCTAGAGAAGTGATTGCTGGGCCTCTTGCTGAGATACTTGCATTTTCAATAGTCACAGGTGACATGCCAGAAGACTAAAAGTTGGATAACGTGGTGCCACTGTTTACAAAGGGTGGTCAGGACAAGCTAGGGAACGACAGAGCAGTGAACTTGACGTTGGTGGTGGGCACGTTATTGGAGGGAATCCTGAGGGACAGGATGTACATGTATTTGGAAAGACAAAGACTGAATAGGGATAGTCAACATGGCTTTGTGTGTGCGAAATCATGTCTCTCATGAATTTGATTGAATTTTTTGAAGAAGTAACCAAGAAGATTGATGAGAGTAGAGCGGTGGACGCGATCCATATGGACTTCAGTAAGGTGTTCTACAAGGTTCCCCATGGGAGGCTGGTGAGCAATGTTAGATCGCATAGAATACAGGGAAAACTAGACATTTGGATACAGAACTGGCTCAAAGGTAGAAAACAGAAGGTAGGTTGTTTTTCAGACTGGATGCCTGTGACCAGTGGAGTGTTACAAGGGTTAGCACTGGGTCCACTACTTTTCATCATTTATATAAATGATTTGGATGTGAGCAGAAGAGGTACAATTAGTAAGTTTACAGATGACTCAAAAATTGGAGGTGTAGTGGACAGAGAAGAACGTTACATCGGATTACAATTGGATCTTGATCAGATGGGCCAATGGGTTGAGAAGTGACAGATGGACTTTAATTTAGATAAATGTGAGGTGCTGCATTTTGGGAAAGCAAATCTTAGCAGGACTTATACCCTTAATGATAAGGTCCTTGGGAGTGTTGCTGAGCAAAGAGATCTTGGAGTGCAGGTTCATAGCTCCTTGAAAGGGGAGTCGCAGGTAGATAGGATAGTGAAGAGAGCGTATGGTATGCTTTCCGTTATTGGTTAGAGTATTGAGTACAGGAGTTGAGAGGTCATGTTGGGGTTGTACAGGACATTGATTAGGCCACTTTTGGAATATTGTGTGTAATTCTGGTCTCCTTCCTATTGGAAGGATGTTGTGAAACTTGAAAGGGTTCAGAAAAGATTTACAAGGATGTTGCCAGGATTGGAGGATTTGAGCTATAGAGAAGGGCTGAATAGGCAGGGGTTGTTTTCCCTGGAGCATCGGAGGCTGAGGGATGACCTTATAGAGGTTTATAAAATCATGAGGGGCATGGATAGGATATATAGATAAAGTCTCTTCCATGGTGTGGAGGAGTCCAGAACTAGAGGGCATAGGTTTAGCATGAGAGGGAAAAGATATAAAAGAAACCTAAGGGGCAACATTTTCACATAGAGGGTGGTACATGTATGGAATGAGCAGCCAGAGGATGTGGTGGATGCTCGTATGATTGCAATATTTAAAAGGCACGTAGATTGGTATATGAATAGGAAGGGTTTGGAGGGATATGGGCTAGGAGCTAGCATGTGGGATTAGATTGGGTTGGGATATCTGGTCAACATGGACAAGTTGGACCGAAGAGTCTGTTTCTGTGCTGTATATCTCTATGACTCTATGACTCTATCCGAGGAAAAAGGCTCTCACTGTCCATCCGATCTAACCCTCTAATTATCTAATATGCATCAATTAAGTCACCCCTCAACTTTCTTCTCTCTAACAAAAACAGCCTGAATCCCTCAGCCTTTCTTTGTTAGACCTTCCCTCCATACCAGGCAACATCCGAGTAAATCTCCTCTGAATCCTTCCAAAGCTTCCACATCCTTCCTATAATGCAGTGACCAGAACTGTACGCAATACTCCTAGCATGATCGCATTAGTGTTTTGTACAGCTGCAACTTGACCACGTGGCTCCGAAACTCAATCCCTCTACCAATAAAAGCTAACAGACCATATGCTTTCTTAAGAACCCTATCAACCTGGGTGGTAACTTTCAGGGATCTATGTACATGGAAACTGAGATCCTTCTGCTCATCTTCACTACCAAGAATCTTACCATTAGCCCAGTACTCTTTATTCCTGTTGCTCCTGCCAAAGTGAATCATCTCACACTTTTCCATATTAAACTCAATTTTCCACCTCTCAGCTCAGCTCTGCAGCTTATATATGGTCCTCTGTAAGTCACAACACCCTTCAGCACTATCCACAACTTCACCGATCTTCGTGCCATCTGCAAATTTTGTAACCCATGCTTCTATGCCCTCATCCATGTCATTCATAAAAATGACAAACAGCATTGGCTCAAAACAGATCCTTGCGGTATACCACTGGTAACTGAGCTCCAGGATGAACATTTCCCATCAACCACCACCCTCTGCCTTCTTTCAGCGATCCAATTTCTGAACCAAATCCAAATCAGCCTTAATCCAATGCCTCCGTATTTTATGCAATAGCCTACTGTGGAGAAACTTATCAATTACCTTACTGAAATCCATATACAGCACATCAACTGTTTTACCCTCATCCACCTGTATGATCATGTTCTCAAAGAACTCAATAAGGTTTGTGAGGAATGATCTACCCTTTACGAACACCATGTTGACTATCCCTAATCAACTTATTTCATTCTCGATGACTATAAATCCTATGTCTTACAAATTTGTGGCTGTAAGAGCTGCTCCTTTTTTGAGATATTTTAGGTGTTGGAGGTGATTTCCTTGACTTCAAAGAGCAGCAATTGCTGTTTAATAAGCTGTTGCATTGTTTTGGAACTTTTGCAAAAAGAAAGTCAAAACAACAGCACTTTTAACAGGGAGAGGAATAGACAAAGGCAGCACATGATCAGTGAGGGAGACAAAGCGAGACAAAAAAAAAACTGACACAGCAGTGAGTCTGCGCAGTTACTGCCGTTGCTGTTAGAATTCCTGTAAATCTGGACATCGGAATGCATCCAGGAAAACTTAACAAACAACAAAATTCACAATTGACCTTGGAGGAACTAGTTTGGGAGGTCACAGCACAGAAACAGATAAGTGCATACTTTAAAGTGTAGCCTTACTGTAAGACTACAATAGTGCGTAGAGTGGATACTTTCTTGATTACATGTTCTATTGAAATCTATTTCTTAATTAAATTTTCAAACTATAAGCCATAAGTACGAAGTTAGCCTTGACAGTGTTTTTAGAGCAATAAGATGGTGCTATTTTTCGGGTCTGTAGATTGTGAAGGAGCAAAAATGGCCTTTAGTAGAGTGATATGCTCTTCTTGCTGGATGTGTGAATTTAGAGAAAGTTTATGTATCACTGAAGATTGTATCTGCAATAAATATCTTTGGTTGAATTGAATGAATCAGTTGGAGTGACAGTTTGAGGCAATGAGGAATTTACAAAAGCAAGGGAATGTGATGGATGGCAGTTATAGGAAGAGAGAAAAGCCACAGATAAAGTCAGGTAGATGGGTAAACTTCAGAAAAGATGGAGGGATAGGCAGGTAGCACAGGAGTTTCCTGTGGCTATCCCCATCTCAAACAAGTATGCTGTTTTGGAAAATGTAGGGGGTGATCGACTCTCAGGGGAATGTAATATGAACAGCCAAGATCCTGGTATCAAGGCTTTAATGTAATGAGGATTATGTTAGGTTCCAAGTAATCGATTGTGTTAGGGGACTTTTTACTCAAAGGCACAGGCAGATGTTTCCGCAGCCAGCAGCAAAAAATCAAAATGGTGTGTTACCTCCTTGGTACAGAGAGGATGCGGAATGTTCTCAAAGGGGAGAGGGGACAGCTAGAGGTCATTGTAAACATTGGAACGAATAACATAGGAAGGGCAAAGGATGAGGTTCTGAAGAGAGGATTGAGAAAGTTAGGCAGGAATTTAAAAAGGAGGCCCTCGAGGTTAGTAATATCTGGATTACTCCTGGTGCCACAAGCTTGTGAGGTTAGGAATAGAAGGATAAAGCAGATGAATGCATGGCTGAGGAACTGGTGCATGGCAGAAGGGTTCACATTTTTGGGTCATTGGAATCTCTTTTGGGATAGAACTGACTTGTACAAGAAGGACGGATTGCAACTGAATTGAAAGAGACTAATATACTGGCAGGGAGATTTTGCTAGAGCTGCTCAGGAGAAGTTAAGCAAGTAAGGTGGGGAGGTGGACTCAGGGAAATAGTGAGGAAAGAAATCAATCTGAGACTGGAACAGTTCAGAAACGAAGCAAGTCAAATAGTCAGGGTAGGCAGGGACAAAGCAGAGAACAAGGTAGAACTGATAAATTAAACTGCATTTACATCGATGCAAGAGGCCTAACAGGGAACAGATGAACTCACGCCTAACAGATGAACTCAGGGCATGGTTAGGAACATGGGACTGCAATATCATAGCAATTATAGAAACGTGGCTCAGGGATGGACTGGACTGGCAACTTAACATTCCAGGATACTAATGCTACAGGAAGGATGGAAAGGGAGGCAAGAGAGGAGGGGGAGTGGTGTTTTGATAAGGGATAGCATTACAGCTGTACTTTGGGACGATATTCCTGGAAATTCATCCAGGGAAGTTATTTGGGTGGAACTGAGAAATAAGAAAGGGATGATCACCTTATTGGGATTGCAGAATAGACCCCCTAATAGTCAGCTGGAAATTGAGAAACAAATTTGTGAGCAGATTTCAGTTACCTGTAAGAATAATAGGGTGGTTATGGTAGGGGATTTTGAGTTTCCAAACATAGACTGGGACTGCCATAGTGTTAAGAGTTTAGATGGAGAGGAATTCGTTAAATGCTTATGAGAAAATTTTCTGATTCAGTCTGTGGATGTACCGACTAGAGAAGGTGCAAAACCTGACCTACTCTTGGGAAATAAGGCAGGGCAGGTGACTGAGGTGTCAGTGGGGGAAGCACTTTGCGGCCAGTGACCATAATTCTATTAGATTTAAAATAGTGATGGAAAAGGATAGACTGGATCTAAAAGTTGAAGTTCTAAATTGGAGGAAGGCTAATTTTGACAGTATTCAGCAAGAACTTTTAAAAGCTGATTGGGGGCAGATGTCTGCAGGTAAAGGGACAGCTGGAAAATGGGAAGCCTTCAGAAATTAGGTAACAAGAATCCAGAGAAAGTATATTCCTGTCAGGGTGAAAGGAAAGGCTGGTCGATATAGGGAATGCTGGATGACTGCAGAAAAAGGAGAGATCGAGTGAATCCTTAGAAAAGTATAAAGGCAGTAGGAGTGCACTTAAAACAGAGATCAGGAGGGCAAAAAGGGGGGATGAGAGAGCTTTGGCAAATGGGGTTAAGGAGTATCCAAAGGATTTTTACAAATAGATTAAGGACAAAAGTGCAACTGCGGACAGAATAGGACCCCTCAAAGATCAGCAAGGCAGACTTTGTGTGGAGCCACAGGAGACGGGGAAGATAATAAATGGGTATTTTGTATCAGTATTTACTGTGGAGAAGGACACGGAAGGTATAGAATGTAGGGAAATAGATGATGACACCTTGAAAACTTCCCATGTTACAGACGAAGAGGTGCTGGATGTCTTGAAACGCATAAAAGTGGATAAATCCCCAGGACCTGATCAGGTGTACCCTGGAACTCTGTGGGAAGCAAGGGAAGTGATTGCTGGGCCCCTTGCTGAGCTATTTGTATTATCGATACTTGCAGGTAAGGTGTTGGAAGACTGAATGTTGGCTAACATTGTGCCACTATTTAAGAAGGGTGATAAGGGAAAACCAGGGAACTATAGAATGGTGAGCCTGATGTCAGTGGTGGGCACGTTGTTGGAGGGAATCCTCAGGGACAGTACTTGGAAAGGCAAGGATTGATAAGGGATAGTCAGCATGGTTGTGTGCATGGGAAATCATGTCTCACGAACTTGTCTGTGTTTTTTGAAGAAGTAACGAAGAGGATTGATAAAGCAGAGCAGTGAATGTGATCAATATGGATTTCAGTAAGGCATTTGACAAGGGTCCCCATGAGAGACTGGTTGGATTTTATGGAATACAGGTATAACTAGCCATGTGGATGCAGAACTGGCTCGAAGGATGAAGACAGAAGGTGATGGTGGAGGGTTGCATTTCAGACTGAAGGCACGTGACCAGTGGGTTGTCACAAGGATCAGTGCTGGGTCCACTACTTTTCATCATTTGTAAAAATCATTTAGAAGTGAGGATAAGAGGTATAGTTCGTAAGTTTGCAAATGACACCAAAATTGGAGGTGTAGTGTACCTCAGATTAAATAGAATCTTGATCATATGGGCTCGATGGGCTGAGGAGTGGCAGATGAAGTTTAATTTAGATAAATGTGAGGTGCTGCATTTTGGAAAAGCAAATCACAGCAGGGCCTGTATACTTAATAGTAAGTATACAGGGAAATAGTGAGTGTTGCTGAACAAAGAAACCTTGGCGTGCATGTTCACAGCTCCTTGAAAGTAGAGTCGCCGGTAGATAGGATAGTGAAGAAGGCATTTAGTATGCTTTCCTTTAATGGTCAAAGCACTGAGTACAGGATTTGGGAGGTCATGCTGCAGCTGTACAAGACATTGGTTAGGCCACTTTTGGAATATTGCATGCACTTCTGGTCTCCTTCCTATCGAAAGGAGGTTGTGAAACTTGAAAGGGTTCAGAAAAGATTTACAAAGATGTTATCAGGGTTGGAGGATTTGAGCTACAGGGAGAGGCTGAATAGGCATGGGTTGTTTTGTCTGGAGCATCCGATGCTGAGGGGTGACCTTATAGAGGCTTATAAAATCAAGAGGGGCATAGATCGGATAAATGGACAAAGTATTTTCCCTGGGGTGGGGGAATCCAGAACTGGGGGCATTGGTTTAGGATGAGAGGGGAAAGATATAAAAGGGCAACTTTTTCACACTGAGGGTAGTGTATGTATGAAATGAGCTGCCAGAGGAAGTGGTGGAAGCTGTTAGAATTGCAACATTTAAAAGGCATTTGGATGGGTAAATGAATAGGAAGCATTTAGAGGGATATAGGCCAAGTGCTGGCAAATGGGACTAGATTAGGTTGGGATATCTGGCCGGCATGGACAAGTTAGACCAAAGGGTCTGTTTCCGTGCTGTACATCTCTATGACTCTATGGCTCTATGAGTTTACCCACAACCAATGTAAGGCTCACTGGTCTATAATTACCAGGATTGTCTCTACTCCCCTTCTTCTACAAGGGGACAACATTTGCTATTGTCCAGTCTTCTGACACTATTCTTGTAGACAATGACGTCATAAAGATCAAAGCCAAAGGCTCTGCAATCTCCTCTCTGGCTTCCCAGAGAATCCTAGGATAAAGCCCATCCAGCTCAGGGGACTTATATATTTTCACACTTTCCAGAATTTCTAACACCTCCTCCTTGTGAACCTCAATCCTGTCTAGTCTAGTAGCCTGTATCTCAGTGCTCTCCTTGATAACATTATCTTTTTCCAGTGTGAATACTGAAAAAAATATTCATTTAGCGCTTGTCTTATCTCCTCAGACTCCATGTACAACTTCCCACTCCTCCCTTTGATTGGCCCTAATCGTACCCTCATCACTCTTTTATTCCTGATATACCTATAGAATGCGATAGAGTTTTCCTTGATAGTAAATAGTCAGACTACAGAAGAAATAGAATTAATTGTAAAGTGCACAGATAATGATTATATGCCACATTAATAGTGACAGAAAATAAAAAAGATGAGACAAATGATTTAGCAATATCTAGAAGATGCAAAAAAGCAGAACATCAAGTGGATAAGACAATTAAAAAATTGGAATTTTCTATCTATTGAAATAAAATATTCAAAAGTAGAGATGTAATAGTGATTTCTAAAACTGAAACCTCAGTCAGGCTATAGCTGAAGTATTGTGTGTAAATTTGGGATTCACTTTTGAGAAAACATATTGAGGGCATGGGCATCATAATACTGCTAACCTCAAGTGACAAAAGCAAATAGGTAAATTAAGGAGAAAACCTTGATGATTTAGTATTTTTTTCCTATTCTACCAAATGAAAACAAAACTTAATTTGATAATTTTATGACAATGTAAGGTTATTTAGATAGTTACAGACTATTCCCAATGAATGAAGGGACGAGTGCAATGGTTAATAACTATAATATGAATTTGGAGAGAAGGCAAAAGGTGAGCAGTATCCTTTCTCTGACTTGCTGATGTGAATTCCAGCTACTTTAATTCAACTTCATTATGGAAACTTCCAGTCTAAGCCTAGAAAGGAAACAAGAATTGAGGTTTGAGGAGATAGCCAGAAGGAGCACCTGGGAGTGATCTTCTGCAAGCACCAGGTAAGTTGGTCAAAAGCAATATTTTTGGAGAAAGAGTGAAAAGCTCAGGGATTGGGAAAAGCCAAGGATTCCAACTCTTGCTCCAGTGGATGGATGCAAAAAGGTTACTTCGTCTTGTGGGAGAATCTAAAACTAGAGCTCACAGTTTAAAAATAAGAGGCCTCTCATTTAAGACTGAGATATGGAGAATTTTTTTTCTTTCAAGGATTGTAAGGAAGAATTTTTCTTCCTCACAAAGCTGTGGAAGTAAATACCATGAATATTTTTAAAAGAGGTTCTTGATAAGCAAGAGAGTGAAATGTAGGTGAGAATGTGGATTACTTAGATCAGTCGTGAACTTGTTGAATATCAGAGCAGAATTGAAGAGGTTAGTGACTTAGTGCTGCTTCCAAATCCATAAGCTATGCAATAACAATTAAAAATTATTAACTTTATTTAACCACTGTTGCTGTGTGACAATGGTCTTTCTTATCAAGGCTTGTATTGGGCCACATATATTTTAGCACAATATTAAAATTGATATACAGCCAATAATATGTACTGATCTGCCCCCAAAGCTTTGAATCACTTATAATTTCTCCATTATTTGAAATGTCAATTCCCAAGTATGTGAGCATCCGCCAGTGAATGGAAATGCACCAAAATGACCAAAGCATATCATCATCCAAATATTCAATGACCTGGAAGATTTAAAAAAATCTTTTCTTTTCATGAATGCAGGGTTTATGATGCAGCAGAATGCCAACTGCACAGGTTCAATTCCTGAACCCACGTTGGTCACCTAGAAGGTCGACCTTTTCAAACTTTCCTCTTGTGCGAAGTGTGAGGGTTTGCATTTTGGTCAGGTAAATCAAGGCAGGACTTGTACACTTATTGTTAGGGTCCTGGGGCGTGTTGCTGAACAAAGCGATCTTGAGGTACAGGTTCATTGTTCCTTGAAGGTGAACTCACAGGTAGACACATAGTATAGAAGGTGTTGGGTATACTTGCCTTTATTGGTGAGTATATTGAGTATAGGAGTTGGGATGTAATGTTGTGGCTGTATAGGACATTGGTTAGTCCACTTCTGGAATATTGCGTTCAATTTTGGTCTCCCTGCTCTAGGAAAGATGGCGCTAAACTTTAAAGGGTTCAGAAGAGATGTTGCCAGGATTGGAAGGTCTGAGCTATAGGAAGAGGCTGAATAACCTGGGGCTTTTTCCATGGAGTGATGAAGGCTGAGGGGTGATGTTATAGAGGTTTATAAAATCACAAGTGGCATAGCCCAGCTCTTTTCACCAGGGTAGCATAGTACAAATCTAAAGGACAGAGGTTTAAGATGAGAGGGGAAAGATATAAAAGGGACCTAAGGGGCAACTTTTTCACACAGAGGATGGTGTGTGTATGGAATGAGCTGCCAGAGGAAGTGGTGGAGGCTGGTATTATTACAGCATTTGAAAGGCATCTGGATGGGTGTATGAATCGGAAAGGTTTAGAAGGACATGGGCCAAATGCTGGCAAATGGGACTAGGTTAATTTAGGATATTTGGTCAGCATGGACGAGTTGAACTTAAAGGTCTGTTTCCATGCTCTTCAAATCTTTGATTCCACTGAAGCTCTGACCAGTTCATTACCATTTCTGGTCTCTTCAAGTTCCATTCCCATTCCTTCAAATCTTCTGCCATTAGCCATTTGGGAAAAAAAAATCCCACACCCTCTGGCTCTTTCAAGATAATCATCTTGCTTTTTTTTCTTGGATAAAGTCTTGAACATATTGTTCATGTGGCATTTCCATGTCCCTCATTTTCAGAAATGAATGTTTGAATTTCTTCATCAAAACAGTCCTAACTAAAGTTACAGATGAGATGAGTTGTGATTACCACCATGATGCACTGACTCTGTATGTTCCTCTGGTGCTCTGTAAGCCTTGTAGACAGAGGCTGAGCCTAAGTTACAGTCATAAGACCGAAGATTTAAAATAGCTTGCATCTTACATAGTCAACATGTCATCCTCCTCCCTGTTGTTATCTGAAATATAGATAATGCATCTCTAACAATCTTCTTGCTGATGCATCATTACCTTTAAAATCCCTCAAAGATTAATCCTTAGCTTCTACCTCATCCTCACCAACATGTTTTACTTTTGAAAATGTAACCACATATGAAACGTATGCACAAGTATGCTGACAGTTCTCAGTCCTTCTATTCAACCATCTCTTGACCCTTCCATTGTCTCCTAGCACCGACTTGCTTCATATGTCTTGGATGAGGCATAAGTTCCTCTAAAAAACAATAGCAAAATCAATACTTTGGTTTATGGCCATTGATGAAGATTCCATAGCCTTGGCAGCTTGATCACACCTCTCATCTTTACCTGGAGGCATTTAAAACACTAGGTACATACAACATGACTTTTCTTCTCACTGTTCTTTCAAAAACTGTACGGATCATTATTCTAAGTGTCTTCAGCCATTTTTTGTTTGTGTTTCACACAGCCTTCCTCTGCAGTGACTACTTTCCAATCAATTAGTGGCAAAGTTATTTCAAATTAATCATGTTAAATTTTGGTTTCCACCCAGCAAAAAATGAATATGCAAGTACTGATTAAACACAGACTCATTATTGTTATACGTGAGATCTGGCTTGAAGAACATGTTAATTTCCAACCAGCACAAATAGTTGTTTGTGCCACATTTCAGTTCTATTCCAGGTCTTGTGAATTCATGTTTTGTAGTTTATTTGGGACAGCAATAAATATTAATATGTTAATTCACCAGAGTTTTATGTAAAGTCAGTCCCAAAACAACAGTCTAGTTTTTAATCTGAAGACACCTTTACTTCAATTTTACTAGAATGCCGTGATGAAAAGAAAATAGGAACGAAGGATGTTAAATCAAAGGCCAAATGTGTGTCTGACACAACATCATGGCTTCATGAGTATTAAGGAATAAAACTGATTTTGTTCCACTTAATGCTGTTACGATTTAATTATAGGTTTCCCATTGAAATCACTTGGGCTTTTGACACAGCTCAGATTTTGAAAATCCAGTAAATGGTTGGGCTTTCTTTTTGAAAAATAAATTAGAAGGGCAAATTGGTCAGAATATACAATCGTGAGCTTGATGTAACCTTTTCTTAAACTATGTTGCATATACTATCAAAGCTCCAGTAATGTGATTGCTAAAACATTGATTCCAGCTTCAACTGGAATCAAAATGAATAGTAACTAATGTATATACCCGGAGCCTATTATTACCTAGGTTTAAGCAGCTTCATATAAAATTCATGTATCCACTGTTTTATTGAGTGAATTTACCTCGGCATTTCATTAGAGGCTATTGTATTGATATATTAATGGAAAATTCCTCTGTCCATTGAGGTCAGTGACAGTGGGTAAGGTATTGCCAGGTAGTTTCAACACAATTCTTAACACGTTCCTAACTTGTGCCAATTTTACTCACCTGTAATTAGATGATGGAATGTGACTGACACCCAGGAAGCAGACTAACTTAGGTGCTAATGTCAGAAGGTTAGCATCATTTAATGGCTGACCATTTAATATATGCAAGATCTCCAGGTCACTTAGCAGAAGTCACTGCAGAGGACCTGGTAAGTGTCTATTGTCTTATTTTTAAAAGGTCGTGTGAGATTGAAATAACTTGGTTCCTACTGTCACTGTCTCCCCAGTCTGGCACTTATCAACAGTCATCACGATCGACACTTGCCTTGCTGAGGACAGATTTCATGAATTACAACTAGATCCCATCAATTTTGACTCCCATCTAATAGAAACGGTATCTTCCTTGTCAGTTTGTTAATATTGGAATAAGGATTAACTAACCATATTTGGAAGCATGGGGCTGGTTTCAAAGTTGACTTATTTTAAATAAGTTAAACAGACATCAAAACAGAAGCTGCTGGAAAAGCTCAGCAGGTCTGGGCAGCATCAGTGAAGAAAAATCAGAGTCAAATATTAAATAAAAACGGATTTACAGATTAAAAACCGAAAGAACTGCGGATGCTGTAAATCAGAAACAAATACAGAAATTTCTGGAAAAGCTCAGCAGGTCTGACTGCATCTGTGAATAGAAATCAAAGTTTACGTTTCAGGTCCAGTGACCTTCCTCAGCATCTTTCATGTCGTCTACACTTCATTTGTTTTTTTTAATTTAGTATTTAACTCACTGCTATGTCTCTTCCAGACATGCCTACCTTGAACAAATTCTGCTTCAATTCTGAGGAAGGGTAGTGGGACCCAAAACATTAACTATAATTTTTCTTTACAGATGCTGCTAGACCTGCTGAGCTTTTCCCGCCACTTCTGTTTCTGTACTTGTTATCACATGGTCTGCCATTACACATTACCTATTGTTAACCACTAACAGTCTCCATTAACAACTATTCAACCTTCAGCCAGACCATTACCAATTCCTTTGTCTGTCAACTGCTTTTCAGCTATATCCCTACCTATCATTTGCAGAGAAACCTTGATTATCCGGCATTCGATGAACCGAATTTTGGATTATCTGAATAAGATTGCAAGGTCCTGATGCTTGGCTAGCTATGTTTTCCAGCATTCAATTATCCGAACAAAATACCCCCTGTGCATGCTCTTCAGATAATTGAGGTTCCTCTGTACTCCTTATCCATTTCAATCAAGGGCAGAATTCACTTCCTTTATTGATGTCTATCACCATGATTCTGAAGTAATTTAATGATAACAATATACAGCATAAAATCTTATTTAACTAGAAAATATTTAAGATTAATTTTTGATCCATATTACAAGTCCTTCTGTAATTGAGGAAGACCCTGTTGCTGACCTCATCTCCTTGGAGATGCTACTCGAAATGGAGAAGGATGATAGTCATTACTTTGAATTGCAGAAATAAACTCTTTGACCACTGACATCAGTATTTATAGAATAGTTGCTTCAGCAATGATGTCTTGTATCAAGAGTGCCATTTTCCATTCGGGTTTGTTATCACAATGCTTCTTTGGATCATCAGCACCAACATTATTGCAGTCATTTTGCACAATCTGATAAAATTACTGTCCAAGTCCAGGCAGAATTTTTTAAGCTGTCTCCATTACTTTTCTTATGAAAGGAAAGCAGATTTAAGGGTATTTTTAGAATTTAAATACATTTCTTCCAGTGATAAAACATGTTTAAATTTTGAATCTCATCGAGAGGGTGTTAAGGGTTTGGACTTTGTGGTTGTGCCTGTTGTTATAGTGAGGAATGTAGCATTAGCTTCTCAGTATAAATAGCTGAGCTTACTTTTTAGCTGAAATCAGTCTTGTGCGGGTAAGTCTTGCACTAGTTCCATATAGTCAGAATTACTTACTAAATAATCAAATGGTGACATACTCATGTCGCTGTTTTAATAAATAAAATGTCACTGTAAAATGTTAAACATGAGGAGCAGTATGATGTACTTTGCAGAAAATAATTGTCCTCTGGGTCCATTTTTGTTTGTCATTTATATATTTGTTTGTACATTCTCCCTGTGTCTGCCTGGGTTTCCTCCAGGTGCTCCGGTTTCCTCCCACAGTCCAAAGATGTGCAGGTCAGGTTAATTGACCATGCTAAGTTGCCCATAGTGTTAGGTGCATTAGTCAGGGGTGAATATAGGGGAATGGGTCTGGGTGGGTTGCTCTTCGAAGGGTCAGTATGGACTTGTTGGGCTGAAGGGCCTATTTCCACACTGTAGGGAATCTAATCTGTTCTGTTCTAAAAAAAAGATAATATAGAAGGCATGGATAATATAGAATATATGGTTAGTAAGTTTGTGGATGACACTAAGATTGGTAGTGTAGTGAACAGTGAAGAAAGTTATGTAAGATTACAAAGAGCTCTTGATTAATTGGGTCAATGGGCTGAGGAGTAGCAGATGGAGATAATTTGGAAAAAAAGAGAGGTATTTCATTTTGGTAAATCAGACAAGGGAAAGACTCATGCAATTAAAAGTAGGGCCTTGGGTAGTGTTTTAGCACAGAGAGACCTAGGAGTTCAGATACATAATTCTTTGAAGTTTGTGTCACATGTACATAGAGTGGTTAAGTTAGCATTTAGCATGCTTGTCTTCATTGCTCAGACCTTTGACTATAGAAATTGGGATGTCATGTTGAGGTTGTACAGGATGTTGATGAGCCCTATTCTGGGGTACTGTGTCTAGTTCTGGTTGCCCTTCTATAGGAAGGATATGATTAAGCTGGTGAGGGTTCATAAGAGATTTACCAAGATATCGCTGGGAATGGAGGGTTTGAGATACAAGGAGAGGCTGGACAGGCTGGGATATTTTCACTGTAGCATAGGAGGTTGAGGGGAGACCTTATAGAGGTTTATAAAATCATGAGGGGTATAGATAAGGTGAATGGTAGGTGTCATATGGGCCTGGCAGAGGTAAGTGGACTAGTTTAGTTTAGGATTATGGTCACCTTGAACTGGATGGACTGAAGGGTCTGTTTCCATGCTCTAAAAGGCTATGACTCTATGTTCAATTAAACAATAATTTCCATGGTAATGCATAATTCTTCTTAGTGCACTGTCACAATTATCTGTGCCACAGAATGTCAGATTGCATTTTGTTGTGTTTTGGTCATGACATAATACATTAACAACATTCTGAAAGTGGTAGAAAACATCACTTCATGTTGAAAAAAAAATGCAGAAAAGTGATTTCGAATGTTTCTAAAATTGGGCATTGATATGCCAAATGAGTTTACAAACACAGCTCCCACATAGTGGCAGGAAACCCATTGGATGCCTACCACATGTACATTATTGATAAAAACTAGACTGAAGACAAGGGGCTCACAGTTGGAAGTGAGGTAGCTCCCCCAAGCAGAATCTGCCCTTCACAAGAGAATCCCAACCATAGTGTCTTTTATGGAAAAACTATTTTTAAACAAAAAAATACTTAAATACTCAGATATTTAGCTCGAGGAGTAAGGAGAAAGGAACAGTGTTTGTTCTATTGTGAAAATTAGATGGACAATCTGGGTAACAATAAAGTTTACCTCGTTGTTTTTACCACAACAATAAAGTGTGGTCAGGCTATGCAGGGTTCAGGAAGGAAAGAAATTTCTCCAGCTCAAATCTCCATAAGTTACCAAAGTATTCTTAAAGTAAGAGTTGGACAATTCACTCATGAAGGGCTCAAATTCTTTTCTGCTGAGACATGAGGGAAGCAATTTGAACTGTCCCACCAGTAGTGTGGTGGAGATATAGTTAATGAAGATGCTCGATTACCTCACCTCTAAATAGTGTCAAGGATGAGAAAGCATTCCCGGACTGTGGAGATAGCGAGTGAATAAATTAACAAGCCATATCAATCATAATTTTGGAGAACTATGCAGTATTCTCAGCATCTGGTTGCTTGATCCGACTCCTTTTTGTTATTGTCATATGTTTTCTCAAAAAGTTATAGTTGGTTTGTGGAGTTGGGAATCATGGCATGTGAGTAGACAATCTGAGATGAGACCACATATGGCTATTAAGGTAGTGAGAAAGTGGACCGCTTGAGGCAAAACTGTAATTCTCTCGGAACATGTACGTGGGAGCACTCAGTGTTGTCCAGATGCAGCTGGACGCAATTAGAATGAGATTGATATTTCCAAGAGACCTCAGCATTACCAGAATTAAAACAAAATGACACTTAATTGAAATAAAAAGAGGAAAATATAACTTAATTTACTCAATTATGTGTGTCCTAAAAGCAGATGAAGTGACTTCTGTGCAAGCAGGTTTTCAAAACCCGAGCAGAAGAAATAAGTATCCAAAGCTCACTTAGTCCTGAATCTGATGGAAGTTAGGGTATCCTAGGTCTGTCTGCCTCACATGATCATCGCCTTTGCTTCTTCCTATCTGTTAAACAACTTCCTGACTCATGTCATTACAATTGCTTTACCCTTTCTCTTTGATATGGAGGTTCCCCATGTTGGACTGGCGTGGATAAAGTTAAAAATCACTCAACACCGGGTTATAGTCCAATAGGTTCATTTGGAAGCATTAGCTTTCAGAGCACTGCTCCTTCATCAGTTAACTAGTTCAGCAGGATCATGAGACCCAGCATTTATAGCAAAAGATCACATGCAATTAAAATGACATATTGAACAATAGATTAAAACAATAGATTGTTGTTAAGTCTTCATGCAATTAAAACAACATATTGAAGGAGACCTTGCCATCCTTCCTTTCTTCCTCATCAAAGACATACCTGCTATGGAGTGAGGTTGGAGAAGACATAACACACCATGATGATGAGAGAGACTATTTCTGGGTTACATTGCCGTGCACTGCCTGTGCAGCCCAGGTATCTGAATTTCATTTTGAACAGTCCTATATCATCTGCTCATTGCTGGCTTTTGTGCCCATGAGCAGCATTGTACATCTTCTCAGCTAAAGATATGCTTCTGGTTCCAGCAGTCAGCTCTTCTGGGGGTAGTCCCTGACAGCCAGCAGCCCTGTAAACAGTGAGGGGCATTAATAACTTCAGCCACTTGTGGGTGCTCTGGAATGTAAAAGCCATGAGTGCTCCATGGATAATATGTGCAAATTTAGATGATTTGGCTGCTGTGGTCACGTAATAGCTGCACATTAAGACAGTGGAACTCTTTCCTGTTTCTCAAGGCAGCCAACAGTTCCCAGGATGTTCTGATGGAAATGTGGGTACAATCTGAAATGTCTTGTAACTGTAGGAAAACAACTATAGCAGTAAGCACCAGCACCCTAGTTGCCTGCTCACTGCATCCAAGAGGAATCCCACAAAGTCTTGGAATTTTTGGAGCAGAGTACATTTGCAAGTAGGTGTTGCAGAAGCCCTGAGTTAGAGCCCCGGAATGAACCACGAGCAAAACAGCTTAGGTCATAATTACTTTCAAGGACAACTGGCTTGGGATTGCAGAACCTTGTCCAACTATTTGCATCTGTAGGGTGCATATTCCTGTGACCTCCTGAGAAGCTTCCTACATTGCCTCTTGGTCAAATAGAAGTAGCTATTGCTCCACTGAAATGGTGATAATGTAAAACTGGTGCCTTTGGATCAACATCCCATTATATCACTGTCCTACTTTGCATTTCTATCCATTTGACATTATGTATTTTATACTTGCCAAAAGGCAAATATCCACAGTCACTTTCATCTACTCTATCCCATTGCTTCTTAATTTTAAAAAAACATCAATCAAAGTATTCTGAAATATAATACTTACATTTATTTAGTGTCTTTCATACTAAGTGCCTCAAAGCTCTTTGCAAAGTGGAGTATTTTTTTGAAGTGCTATGTGTTTTCATGTCTTTGAGGTGATATTGCATTGCCCAGTCAAATATTTTTAAATATCCTGTCAATGCAGCAGCTTCCATGTAACTTTTCTGAATATGTTTAGGTGAGACAACTTGTCTCTGTGATATTGATAAAATAGGTTTGGCAGAATAATTTCCATAACTTTTTGAAAACATGGTTATAATCTTTGAAAGAAAGCTGGTTACTGCGATTACAAATGCTCTTCCCCAAAGGGCTTTTTTAGTTGAAACTCAAACAACTGAATTTACTGTGGGATATAAGTCTCATGACTGGAGAAACTATAAGACTAACGAGATAAGGGAACCCATGTCAAAAAGGTCTATAGGCTATTTAGTTAGAGGTTCAATTATTCTCTTACTTGAAAGGTTTCGTGACCTTTATTGAGAGTAAGTTAATCAGAGCCGTCAAATTCTCAAGGGCTATTAGAAATGGCCAATAAATGTATAATGCCCATAACCTGTGTATGAATAACATTCTTATAGAAGAAGAAGGAAAAAATAAAAGTCGCTTGATGACAAATATTACTGGCTTTAATTTTAGCAAGTTAAGTATTAACCACAAAGCCACAGGATTTGAGTTTTCGTTGAAAATGAAACAATGCAAAATGCAATTCAAGAAAATCACGAAATCATGAATAATTAAATGGCATTTTACTCTGAGCCATCATAAATCATTAGTCTTACATATGAACAGAGCATTGTCTAAAAACAACATTAAAAAATCAGGAGCACGTTATGAAGTATAGAATTTGAATGATCCAGTCACTAAATTTATGGTTTTGCACTTGCATGTATGACAATCTTAAATATTTAAGAGCTATTTGAGAATTTGTCAATTGACCTCTTCCTGCTTATTTAAATCATAACTTATATCACGGTCTTCACATTGTAACTTTTAAATTATTGTTTTAAAAGTTTATAGAATTATGCTTAAAATCATTGAGATTGAAATTCAGTTATAAATAAAAAGGCCTTGAAAACCCACTGTCATTCAGCAGTTACTGAAAGAAAGAGGGCATATTTATATTCTGGCTTTGTACTCTTTTCTGAGATGATCATATGTGATTAGGGTCTCCAATTGTCCCTCACAAGGCCATCTTGAGGTGCCAGATTTGAGACTCTGTAGTAGTTCTGAACCCTTGGTCTTCAGAGCAGCATATTTGATTAAGTGATACATGCTTCATCCAGACATACAACTCCAATAACTGACAGATCTAGGCACCTTAAAATTCAGTCACAATTTTATTTTCAGTTTTAAAATACTGTCCTTCCTCACACTGTTGAGGCCACCTACAGTTTCCCAGAGTGGAGTGTGTAAGGGGACAGGGGTCTGTGGGGATGGGAAATGGATAGCACCCATTCAGCACTTCTTTGTTTGGCTATCCTGTCCAATTGTTTTGTCGAGTCTGCCAAATCCACCTTTACTAAACCCAGCACATTCCAATGGGATCCTATGTTGAGAAAGATCCCTTCAACCCAGTTAAAGCTTCCAGATTTCACAAAAGAGATTCTAAAGGGAATATGATCAAAACGTCACTTCCACGACTAAACCAATGTCTCAATGTTAACATGAAGAGACATTTTAAACAAAGGTTCTGACTTTCTCCTGGGAGTTTTCATTTGAGGTTTCTGCAAATATTTACATATCACCAGAGTTAGGTTGTAAGTGTACACTTGGTTTTAAACTGAACTGATGGGAATGGAGATGGGTTTCGTCAGGCAATTGTTTTGTAACTATCCAACTTTATTCTCTGTTAAGGCCAATATAGAATAAAATGGGCATTTTGCATAATTTTGCCAATTTCCATCAGGTGAGTTTAGTAAACACTGGAGCTAGACCGTTTAAAGGGTCTGTATTACCTGAGATAAGAAGAGATACAAAGAAGTGTCAAAGGAAAGGGTACAATGCTTTGAATCCCATCCAGTGGCAAAGGAAACCAAACAAAGAAAGTGAAGACTAGCACCTTCTATATGCGATTGGTGAGAAGCACTCTACTTATTGATGATCTAGTCATTCGTAGTGGTGGAACTAATGATTAGAATCCAAGGATATTCATGGAGATGTGTGAAGAATACTTTGAACTTTCAAAAAATAATTCATAAGAAGAACATAATTTAAACGTCAAGCTTCAAGCTCAACTAGACAGCAGTAATCAGTTTACAATAAGTATGGGAATACCAAACATATTTTCTGAACCTGGATTATTTGTAGACATAAAAGCAAAATACTGAGGATCCTGGAAAACTAGATTAGAAACAGGAAATATGGGAAATATTCACAGGTAAGCCAGTGCCTCTCTGGAGAGAGAAACAAAATTAAACTTCCTGGTGAAGCCAGTTACTAATCACCAGAATCTAAATCCATACAAGCAGCTTACACTTGCAAGTATATGCAAGCACAGTTAAGGTGTTAAAGAAAATTAGTACTCTTATCCTGGGCATCCCCAATATTAATTATGGACCATATGAAGTTCATAGTTCATAGTTAACCTATAAATATCATGCCATCAAGTCAAGCATGGGAAAGAAGACCTTCTGTTGATTACCACTTAGTATTTTGCTCCAAACCACCCTCCTCCCTCAGCTGATGAATAAGTGCCCTTCCATAGTGAACATCATTTGGAAGAAGCACTGACAGTGTCAAAGAGACAGAGTATACCCCGGATGGAGGACTTCAAAGTCCATCACCAAGAGCGAGTCAGTAGAGCATTATTGACCAAGATAACTGACAACTAAAAAGCATTTCACAGGCGATGAGAGTAACAATGAGAGTGAAAGATCTACTTAACTACTCTAACAATCTAGCTGTTCTAGATGTATCTGTCCATGACAGCATTTTTAGGAGTGACCACGACAGAGTCCTTGCAGAGATGAAGTCCTGCCTTCAAGACGAGAGAACACTCCAATGTGTCACACCCCTGCCATGCTACATGGGTCAGATCTCGCTCCTCAAAGCTGGACAGTCAAAAGATGCTGTAGGTCAGCTGCAGCAGCAGTAGAGTTGTACTCCAACATAATCTGCAGCCTTGTGGCGTGACATAATCCCCAATCTTCCATTACCATCAAGCCAGAGCAAACAACTCTGATTCAATGAGGTCATAACAGGAGCAGCACCAAGCATACTAACAATGGGTTGTCAACCTGGCCGAGCAACAAAATGCTAAAATGTTAAAAGCCAAAGGCAGCAAGCAATATACAAGATTAAGCCATCCACATCCAAATGATCAGATCTAAGCTCTGCAGTCTTACCATGCTGTTTTTGAATTTTTGTATGATCCAGAAGATGGGCTGAAGAAATTAATCAAACATCAAAATCCACAACCACCTGCATCTAGAAGAACAAGCAGAATATCTATGTTCTCCTTCAGACTACTCATCATCCTGACTTTGAAATATATTGCTGTT
Organism: Chiloscyllium punctatum; assembly: GCF_047496795.1. Classification (NCBI taxonomy): domain Eukaryota; kingdom Metazoa; phylum Chordata; class Chondrichthyes; order Orectolobiformes; family Hemiscylliidae; genus Chiloscyllium; species Chiloscyllium punctatum. The sequence goes on from NC_092747.1 coordinate 93,598,360, forward strand.
CCTTCATTATAATTGGCTAGAATCCTGGAATTCCCTCCCTAAGGGTGTCTTGGGTCTACCTATAACACATCTACCTATAACACATTTAATTCAAGAAGACAGCTCACTACTGCCTTCTCAAGAGTAACTAGGATAGCCCATAAATCCTGAACAGCGAGTGATGCCCATGTCCCACCAGCAAATAAAAAAAGACCAGTCATGAATAGTGATTGACAATTAAACATCTAATAGGAAGAGACTCCATAAATATCCCAATCCTCAATGTTGTGGAACTGAGGACATCAGTACATAGTAATCAGTATATGATAATCCATCAGTATCTCAACATTTACAATAATATTGGCCACCTTCTAAGATCACTGTTATCACAATATCAGCCTTCAATCAATTCAATTCACTTCAAGTGATACCAAGAAATAGCTACAGGTACTGGTTACTGAAAAACCTATGATCCTGATAATGTTCTGGAAATAGCACTGAAGATTTATTCTCTGGAACAAGCTGTGGCTATAGCTAACAGAAACATAGACATTTAGTCATCAAAATGGATAATTTCCCAGGTAAGAAAAGAAAGACAAATCCAACAACGCCAATTACCGGTCCATCAGTCAACCAATGATCATCAGTAAAGCAATGGAAGGTTTCCTCAACAATTTTCTCAAACAACACTCAAAGAATAACCTGCTCATTGACATTCAGTTTGGATTCTGCGAGGACCACTCAGTTCCTGTCCTTACTACAGCCTTGGTCCAAACATGGACAGAAGGCCTGAACTCCAGAGGTGAGGTGAGAGTCACAGCCCTTGATGTCAAGATAGCATTTGACTAGATTCATAGAGTCATAGAGATGTACAGCACGGAAACAGACCCTTCGGTCCAACCCGTCCATGCTGACCAGGTATCCCAACCCAATCTAGTCCCACCTGCCAGCACCTGGCCCATATCCTTCCAACCCCTTCCTATTCATATACCCATCTAAATGGCTTTTAAATGTTGCAATTGTACTAGCTTCCACCACATCCTCTGGCAGATCATTCCACACATGTACCACCCTCTATGTGAAAAAGTTGCCCCTTAGGTCACTTTTATATATTGCCCCCTCACCCTACTTTTCTTTCTGTGAAGTGGAGCTTTTCCCTCTCAGGGGTACAAATTAGTTCTGCATTGTGTTCAATATTTCTTTAAACATTCTTCACTGTTCCTCATTTGTGTTGCTTATGAGCAGAATTTCCCAGTTTACTGTGAACTGTCTCTGTCTCTTCTTGTTAATGCCTTATCTAAGTTTAAAATTTGAGTAGTTGATGCATGCTTTTCACTTTCTAATGCTACATGTAACTCAGTTGTGTTAAGATCACTATTTGATAATTGTTCATGCACAATTAGATTACTGCATAAGTCCAGCTCATTACTCATTATGAAATCCAATATTGCTTGCCTCCTTGTTGTATCCAGGACATATTGGAAGTATCCCAGACACATTCCAGAAATTTTCTGAGAGGTGCTTGTTTGCCTCTCTCAATCCATGTTTAAGTTAAAATGCCCTACTAACAGTAATCTGGTTTGCTATGTAATTGGCTAATTTCTGAATTTATATGATCTAGCACTTCAGAGTTGCTACCAGGGGGTCTGATCACAAAACCTTTTATAGGTCTAGAACATTGACTGTTCCACAGTTCCACCCATACCTATTGAATGCTTTCTCCATATTATATCCTCCCTCATCATTGAAGTAATACTATTTCTAATCAGTAGGTTTCCTCCACCTCATCTGCCATTTTCCCAGTCCATTCTATAAACCTTATAACTTGGTAAATTTACCTTGCAATCCCAACCATCCTGTAGCCATGTCTCAGCAATGGCTACTACATTGTAATCTCCAGTTTAAATTTGTGTCCCCACTGATCACTTAATTTATTCCTCACACTTGTGCGATTGTATATAGAACTGTCCATTGAACCAGAAACTGCAACTTGTCCATCTGCACTGATACTTTAATCACCTGTTAATTATTTCTCTCTTCCTGTTTAATCAATACACCTCTAATAGTTTTGCCATTATCTGACATTCCTGGAATAGGATTTCTGACTGTTCCTTCAATCTCTGCCATCTTACTTGGTTCTGAAACTGTATTGACTTGCACTCAGCATGATCTAATAATTTAAAGTCCTTGTGAACACCCTATTTAGCTTTTTCACTTGGACATTTGTGCAAGTTCGATTCAGGTGGAGCCCATCCTAACCATACAGTTCCTTTCTGTCCCAATACTGATGCCAGTATTCCTGTTTTCTTCATTATTCCTTTAGTCACTTGTTTACGTATCTGATTTTCTTATCTCCATGCTGATTTGCATGTAGCTCAGCTAATAATCCAGAGATCCTGTGCTTACATTTTGTTTATAATTCCTGATATACCCCTAATGACACTTTGCCTACTCTTGCCTACGGTGTTGTTCCAGCATGGACCACAAGATGGTATCCTCCCCTTCCCACTACAATAGTCTTTCAAGCTGATTTGAGATGTCCCTCACCTTGGCACTAGGCAGGCAGCACACAAAGAGCTATTTACAATAGATAATATCTGTACACCTCATTATAGAATTCACTACCATTATCACCTTGCATTTTCCTTCCCTGCTAGAATAGTCTGCTGCACCCTGGTACAGTAGTCAGCTTGTCCATCCTCCCTGAAATCCTTTTCCTCATCCTCGCAGGGAGCAAGTACCTCATACTTGTTGGGCATGGTCAAAAACTGAGACTCCACCAATGCTAAATTCAGGACCCCTCAACCTGCCTAGCCCTAGTCACACTCTCCTGTCCCTGACCATTGGCCAAATTTGAAGAGCTTAACCTCTCTGTTTCACCAAATCCAGTTCGACTCCAATGCAACAGAGCAGCCCTCCTGTCCACAATCAGTGATACTGATGATTCTTGTGACTTTTATTTGTTTTGAGATTGCAAGAAATTTGGAAAGTTAGTTAGAGCTGTAACAGCAGTTAAATCTCATGCTACACAGCAAATACTTGGAAAAATCAGTTTCAAAGTGAAGAAACAAGGGATACATTCAGAGGAGTTGCAAATGGCAATAACAGAATCGTTGCCACCAGCTGCTGTTCAAGTAGTGGTAAAGCTTTAAAAGAATTGAATTCCATGTTGATGCTGGGAGACAGGAAAGTGCTGGATCAAAAAGTAATGTGCCGTTCCCTGAACCTGACTTAAACTTTGTTAGGCGATGTGAGACTGAGGAAAGAGAGGTCAAATTATGTGCAGGATGACAATCTAATTGACAGGAGGGGAGTGAAAGGTATTCCAGAGTCTGGAGCAAGGCAGCTAATCGATGGACCAAGAATTGAGATGCAATTAAACTCATGATGCTCAAGAGGCTAGACTTCGTGGAGCACAGACCTCATAGAGTGTTGTGAGACTGGACTAGAATACAGAGATTGAGAAGAGTGGTGCCATAAATAGGTGAGAAATTTAAAGATAATATGATCAGCTAGGAACTTTGCAAAGAGGTAATGGGTAAACAGAATTCGGCATCAGATTGTCGAACAACTTCAATTTTATTAAGGTGGAATATGTGTGTCGTGATCCGAGCTGATGTTGTTGCTTTTCAAGTTTTATCGATTTTAAAAAATTTAATGAGGAAGCCTTACACTGAAACAACACAAGGCTGAAGATTTGGTTTTGCAATAAAACAGAAGTTCATTGCACAAAGCAATTAAAAATAAATCAAAACAAGCTATCTAAACATAACACAGGTTGAAAGATTTCAAAACACATATCAAAACAAAATCCCATCTAATCTCAAAACCTTCAGTTTTCAGTTGCTTAAAAGCCAGGGAAGTCAAATATGTTGTTTTGATTTCATTGCTTCTTTTACAATGAGCTGCAATGTCTTTTCCATGAATCCTCACATAATTGAGATTTTAAACTTCCTCAGCCTATTACTAATCTGCAGATTTCTAACCAAACACTCCCTACCGGAACTTTCACAAACTAAACTCTTTCCCTGTTGTAACGTATTCCCTAACGTCTGTAGACAATCTCCTTATTTCCTGGCACCTAATTCCAGAAAGGTTAAAGCTTTCAAATCTTTGGCTTTTTTCCTAAGCTAAAATCAATTCTTGATTGCTCCAAATCCAAAAACAAGCTAATCGTTTTTCAATGTTTTCTGTCTTTGATTATAAAACTCCATAATATATAAACATGCATTAACTCTCCAGGAGGCACATATTGGTTTAAAACCATGAAAGACCAGAAATTCCAGAAATCTCTATTTAGTTAATCATTAGACATCTTCACAAAATAAGCCAACATCCATATGCCACTAGCTTAAATTCCAATTTCTTAAAAATAAATGATATTACCAAATATAAATAACGTCTCTTTCATCACACAAAAGTGCTCGGCCTGAAATGCATTAGAATAATCCATTCTTGACATAAGAAAGGCACAAATGAATGTGAGAATAGCAGATAAACTGAGATGGGAATGGTGTTAGTTGGTGTAATAGAGGAAGAAATAGACTCAGATATGTGGTTGGAAGCTCAACACAGTGTCAAGATTTGCATCAATTATGCAGTCTGTTGGATATTTTGGCAGTTGCTGGAGAATGGAATGGATCTAGGAGCAAGGGTTCATAGGAGAGATGGAATCTCTTCTCCTTTCCTCCAATCAATGGGCCAAATATCCTTCAGTACTATATTGTTTCATGATTCTAAATGTAATTTTGAAAGGAATATGGAAGTGATAGTCTCAGTATGATAGCACTGCTGCTTTTGTTCTTACAGAGCTAACAGAGGAGAAAGATATTGGTTAAATATTTGTGGTAGACAAAACTGGAAAAATGAGAGGTGATCTTATTGAAATGTATAACTTCCTGAGAGGACTTAACAGGGTGAATGCTGAAAAGACTTTTTGCCTTGTTAGACAAATCAGAACTAGGGGCCACAGTTTATAAATAAGCAGAACGATATTTGAGATCGAGATTAAGAAGATTTTTTTCTCCTCAGGGTCATTGTTGTGAGATTATTTCTACTTGTCTCTGAGCTAGTCAGACTATGGTACAAGTGCGTTCATGGATCTGCACAATGTGATAGGTATCATTTGCCTATTTCCTCACTTATGTGTTGCTACAGACAAAGATCCCATACCAAGTCAAGGCATGAATGAAGACACATACAGAAGAAAAGATGAATTGGGACCAGACCTCATTGTAATGCCATGCTGGGCTGCAGATATATTGCAACATAAGCCATAAGTGAATTCCATATGAAACTTTACTTGATGTGACCTCCTGTTGCATATATTACTTCCTCTATGGTTTTGTATGATTTTCCCATGGAGATCTCCATTGGTACCATTGGAATCACAATGGATGGAGGAAAAATAACATTTTTGGAGAGAGGATGATTCAACAAAATGTATATCAAAGGTCATATGAGCATGCTTATAGCTGTTGACAGCAGTTTTACAAAATGCATATGTTGAAACAGACAGTTGTACAGTTAACATGGAGACACCCGGACTTGTTTTCCACAAAGGAATGTCTGGAAACATACTGCAAGTTCTAAGAAATGGTGATACAGCATTATCAGTCGATTCAGCAGTAGATTCAGAATAGTATTAATATAGGGAACTTTTCCTACTCATTGGACTTTCATAATCAGACAGAGGTTCGTGAAACCAGTGCCGTGGTTTCTGTGCCAAAGCTCTGAATGTTGCTGTCGCCAATTCCCGGTGAGCTGAAAGGTTGTGAGACTAATTGGTTTGCATATAATCAAAGTCGTTTAAGCTCATGGATTTGCTCATGTGTTTGCATATGTATTGAATCGATTAAATTAATAAATTTGAAGTGCGTATGTCTTCTGGTATTCATTTTGATCAAACCTTAAAAACTCATTAGATACTTTCAGCCTAATGATACAGCATATCAATAGAATGCAATTAGGTAGCTTAAAACATCATTCAGTAATTTTTTATTGAAGGTGCAACAGTGATGTGATTCACGTAGAGAAAGGTTTATATCCTAACTTATTTAAATAAATTGCAGATACAAAGAAGAAAATCAGGTTTTAAAGTGTTACGATCCTTCAGAAGAAAATACAAATTTAGAAAGATACTTACTAATATAGATACATGGAAACACCACCAACTTCAAGTTCCCCTCCAAGCCACTCACCATCCTGACTTGGAAATTAATTTGCCGTTCCTTCACTGTCGCTGTGTCAAAATGCTGGAATACACTCTCTAAGTGCATTGTGGGTCAACCTACTGCATGTGGACTGTTCACAGGATATCACACATGTACCTGAGAGATGTCCTCTCCAAGATGGGCTTTGGGGAGGGAATCTGCAATTGGATCTGACTGCTTTACACCAATATCATTAGCACAGTCTCAATCAATGGGGTGGGAACCAGAAAGCTTTCCAATCCAATCTGGAGTCAGGGACGGCTGCCCACTCTCTCCTGCCTTGTTTGTGTGCTGTATAGAGCCATTTGCTGAGTCCAACAGGAAGGATGCGAGCCTGAAAGGAGTGAGTATTCCTGGCAGCTGGGGTCTACAGTTTAAAGTCTCCCTGTACATGGATGAAGTCACCGTTTTCTGCGTAGATCCGCTGTCAGTGCACAGACACATGTACATTTGTGACCAGTTTGAACAGGCCGCGGGGGTCAATGTAAATTGAGGCAAGAGCAAGGCTGTGCTCTTCGGAAACTGGGCTGACCAATTCTCTATACCTTCACCATCTGGAAAGACCACCTGAAGGTGCTGTGTGCATGGTTTGGAGGGGCTAGGGCGTGTGACAAGACTTGGGAGGAGCGTGTCAACAAAGCGAGGCAGAAACTGGGTATATGGAAGCAATGGTATAAAGATCTGGAGAAAGGGGGAGAAAACATACCCAACACTACCCTCATCCTGACGATCACCATCGTGTGTGGCAGCAGCAAGCTGTGCATGGATCCCCGCTGCGCAAATGCCAAGTGTCACTACGTACTGAGGTTCCACCTGTCTCCGGTGTTGCAAAGGATGGGCCTGGCCTTGCTGCCATGGAATTCTCCAAGTAGTTGGACTGTTCCTTTCACCCGTCCCTCGTGGAGAAATTTGTGAAGAAAAGTACCTTTGACCATAAGTCTGTCAGGAAGTGGTCAGCGTGTAGTGTCTTTGAGACCCTTCGGGAAAAAGAGAGGGTAGATCCTGTACAGCAGTTTGCTGGGCAGACTATCAAAGTAATTTGGCAGAATGATTCATCACCAGAACTTTCAAACAAGCACCATGACATCATTTGGCTGGTGGTGAGAAGGGCTCTGCCTGTGTCATCCTTTAGGCATGCCTGGACTCTCTGCGCCAACGCACATTGCCCTCGAAGCAGCTGTGGAGGGGATCACACTGTTACTCACCTCCTTCTGGAATGTAGATCTGCAAAGGAAGTCTGGAGAGGAATGCAATGGTGTTTGTCAAGGTTTGGCCAGAGCAATTCCGTGACATGGGACTTCATTCTCTATGGTCTGTTCCCTGAGGCGCACACTGAGACATAGGACATAGAACATAGAACATAGAACATAGAACATAGAACATTACAGCGTAGTACAGGCCCTCGCCCCTCGATGTTGCGCTGCCCTGTCATACTAATCTGAAGCCCATTCCACCCACACTATTCCATGTGCATCCATATGCCTGTCCAATGACGACATAAATGTACTTTAACTTGGTGAATTTACTGCCGTTACAGACAAAGCATTCCATACCCTTACTACTCTCTGAGTAAAGAAACTACCTCTGACATCTGTCTTATACCTATCTCCCCTCACTTTAAAGTTGCGTCCCCTTGTGTTTGCCATTCCCATACTTGGAAAAAGGCTCTCCCTGTCCACCCTACCTAACCCTCTGATTATCTTGTATGTCTCTCCTTCAACTGTGCCTGGAGGGCCAACAACTCAGTAAAAGATGCTTTTTGGTCTGCCCAAAACTTGCTGCTCTTCCAATTGGAGGGGTCAACCCCGACTGAGTGTTACAGACTGGCACATTCCAAGATCCAGGACTACGTGCTGAGGGACGCGCTGAAGCTTGGGACAGCTGCCACCAAGACAGTGGTGAAAGGCCACCACGTAAGGTCCCTATGCTGAAGAAAAGTGGGGGGGGGGGTGCTATTCAGTAATTGGACCCCACTGTTGCCTTAGCTATAGACCAAGAGATTGTCTATAAATGTACAGTATGATGGACATCAAAGACTTAATTTGTCATCTATAAGTAAAATGTGTACAGATCTGAGCGGGTTCATTAATTGTCATGTACCAATGATTTATTTTCTGTGAATAAAGTATATTTTTCAAATTAGAAAAAGCCTGCGGATGGTTGGTCTGCCTGAAAATTGTTGTTCTTCCAGTTGAAGGAATTGATCCTGACCAAATGTTACAGACTGGCACTTTCCAAGGTTCAGGACTGTCTGCTGAGGGACGTACTGAAACTTGGGGCAGCTTCTGCAAACATGTAGTGGGGAAAGACCACTGTGTAAGGTCCTTCTGCTGAAGAATAATGGAGATCTATTCAGAAATTGGGCCCGCTGATGCGTCACATAAATGCCAAGGGGTTGACCACGAATATAGAAAATGGTGAACATCAAAATCTTAGTTTGTTCTCTGTAAGTTAAGACAGTATAGATATGAATGGCTCCATTAACTGTCCAGTTACCAAAGATTTATTTCAATGAATAAAGTACATTTGCTCAATTTAAAAAATGTGGACTACAGTATTTTAAGAAGACAGCTTACCAACAACTACTCAAGTACAACTAAGGTTATGTAATAAATGCTGGCCAGCCACTGATGCCCACATCCCAGAGTGAATTAAAACAAAACTAAGTGAATATTTATTTTAAAAGTGAATAGAAACAATTATTGATGTGTTTTGTAGGGAATTCACACCCACAACCACCATATCTACAACCTCATTAATGTTCCCAATGAATTTCCACGATGGGTTTGGCAGTGAATCAGGACAAACTCAAAAGGAATTCACTCTTAGAGCATATTGTTAAAGTGAAATTTCCAAAAACTGTTTATCAGTTTGGTTGCAATATCTTGTTGTTTGACATTAGCAGGGTGTCAAGGCAATAGTTTCTCTATTGTCACCTTTGCTATATTCTGACATCAACTTGCAAAATGATGTGAGTGATGAATGCTCAAACCATTCCCAGTGGAGTTCATTCTGACTGTAGAATGCTCTGCATTTTTCTAAATGTCTCCCTCATTATCTGACAGCCAACTGCTGACATATGCAGCTCCAAATTCACAAAAAAGATGTCAACTTGACAAAATGATGAGAGAAATTGCTCAGCGTAGATTATTTCAGATTCCATTCATGCACTTGTCAACTGTGGCATTTATTACTGCAGTCAACCACAAAATGAATTTTAAATCTTCAAGAGGTTACATCCAATTTCATGAGCTCATCCAAAGTCAACCTATGCAATATATACATATACACATGAATATTTTACTCATTTATTCATGAGGACCTTTAGAATGCCTAAATTTGATTAGTCCAGTTCAGTCAAAATTTCGAAACCAATATTTATTTCAAAACGGATTATGCCTTTGAATTACACCAAGGGAGGGAACGGATATGATGAAGTAAAACAACAATATTGGTAAATATAAGGGAACTCTATGTTAACGTTGATGAATGTATCCCAAGTACAATCATCCAAAAACAACACTAAAACAGAAATCATAGTATATCGCAGTCCATGTTTGAAGAATTCTGCTCTCTGAAATTGTTTGCATTTTAACATGGATCCATAGTAGTTTTATTTTATATTAACTGCTTCCTCCTGAAATGCTCAAGGCGGTTATTGTACTTGGCATTAATCTATCTGAAAGCAATGTTACAGTGTGTTGCCTGTAAAGAAACTATTAGAAAGATGTCGTTGAATGGATGAAGGAGTCTTGCATTTGCTATAGTCCTATAAAGGTGCCATATGATGCCCTTCTCTGCAATGAATTTCAAAAAAGCTAAATTGGAATCCACCTTGTGCAGTGGTTGAACTAGTCATTATTTGTCACTCTCCAATTCTCTTTGGATGAAATGTAGCAATGGATATGATCCCTGTATTGTAAAACATATCTTTCAGTCTGTTATATGTAATGTGAACACATTACTATTCATCAAGTTGCATTGTGAATGTAGAAGTGTGTAATTGAACCGATCATGATGACTGTCTGCCAGTTGAATGTATTCCCATAATGCAGATTTCCCAATGATAAGAGCAAGCAACAGACTCAAATAATGAGTGGATGGAAACACATTGTAAATGTCCTGAAACATTAATAATTGACAAAATAATGCCTAACTCATCAGCTCAGGCTACATAAAGTATATTCACCCTGCCTGTGCCAGATAAAGGAGGCAGTGAGAAAATGCTCAGAAAAGTTGAAGGAGATTGGAAGGAACATCCACACGGCAACTCAAAATGTCTTTTTAAAAAAACTCAGCAGAACATTTAGAATAGAGAGAATTAGCTAGACCTGTTTTTGTGTTCAAATTCACATAGCATAAAAATAAGACTCTTTAGTTGGAAGTGAGTAATTGAAGCATTGTAGAAACGCACACCAAAAACTGCAGTAGGCATGCCTAAAGCTAAGATGCCAACTGGGTGATATGACAGACGGCTATAAGCATTCTAAACAGTGGAAGCAGTAACACGATACAGACTAAACTAAAATGGCCCACAACCTATGGATCAAATCAAAGCTCTGCAGTCTTGTTAGATTCAGCCACGAATAGCATTATTCAACTAAATATTAATGAGCAGAAGAAGCTCAATAAGCACACCCATCCTCAATGATGATACTTTCTGGCATATTAATGCAATAAATGAGGAAGAGGTGTTCACAACCATCATCAACCAGAGATTTTAAGTGGATAATATGCTGCCTCTTCTGCCACTGCAAAAATTGGTTTTCAGCCAATTTGATTCACCACAAGTGATGTCAAGAAATGACTGATCGTATTGGACATGGCTAAGTTTGGGATCTCTGGCATCATCTTGACAGTAGTACTAAAGACATGTTCCAGAACTAGTCATGTGTTTATCAAAGCTGCTACAATATTGGCATCTTAATTCAAAGTTTGTCCAGCTACGTCCTGTGCACAAAAAAAAGAGCAAATCCAACCTGCCCAAAAACAAACATAATTATAGAACATTGAACAATACAACGCAGAACAGGCCCTTCAGCCCTCCATGTTGTGCCGACCTGTGAAATATTCTCAGCTTGTCCCCCTATACTATCCCATCATCATCCATGTGCTTATCCAAGGATTGTTTACATCTCCCTAATGTGGCTGAGTTTACTACATTAGCAGGTAGGGCATTCTACGCCCTTACCACCCTCTGTGTAAAGAACCTGCCTCTGACATCTGTCTTAAATCTATTACCCCTCAATTTGTAGTTAGTGGTTTACAGGCTTCCAATAGTATTGACATAAATCAGAAAATTAGTGGTGCAGGAAGCAAGGGGAAAGAGGAAGCAGTAATCATAGATGAGTTAAATGTGCATATATATTAGACTAATCTGATGTGCATCAAGACCATGTAGTGACAATTTCTGGGTTTTTTGGTGAACAGTCACTGGACTTGTAAAGTTAATGCTGTTTTCTTCCCACAGATGCTGAGTTTTCCCAGCAATTTCAGTTTGTCCTGCATCCAAGTTCTTTGTTTCAATTACTGGAGTGTGTTTAAGATAGTGCTCCAGAGCAATACCTTGAGGAAATTTTATTGAGGATGGATTAATTAATAATCTTGTTTAAAAAAGTCTTGAAGGAATAGTGATGATTTATGAAAGAAGTTTCCATTACTTGTGAAAAGTAAGTAACTCAATCTGAAACTAACATCTTAAATCTTAATGAAGTTGTGAGAAGTTTGTTGGCTGTGGTGGATTGTAAAAATACATTAAAAGATTTGATGGCAGATATGCAGTGAATAATACTCAGTAAACTGATATTTGACTATCAAAAAAACCTGTCTTTCAAGGCAAACATACCTTTCAAAAACTTATTCATTCTGCAATGGTGTCTACGTATTGGAAGGTTCCATTTGTAACCCCCTCACTTAAGAAAGAAGCGGAGAGAGAAAACAAGGAACTACAGACCGATTAACGTGACATCAGTGGTAGGAAAAATCTAGAAAATATTATAAAGGATGTGAATAGTGAATATTTGTCAAATAATTGTCTGATTTTACTGGGTCACCAGAGACTAATGATGGAGTTATCATGTTTTTAAGAATGTTACTAATAGAGTTGGTAAGAGGTAGCCTTGGAAGTTATCCAAATGTGATGGGTTTGGATTTTCAGAAGGCCCCATTCAAGAGATTAGTAAACAAAATTTAAGTGTATGGGTATTTGGAATAATATACAAGCAGAGACTGAGAAGTAGATAACAGGCAGATAAAAGGAACACATAGATAATACTCAGATTGACAGGCTATAACTAGTGGCACACCATAATGATCAATGTTTGGGTCCCACCTGCTTGCAATCCATTTCAATGATTAATGTGTGGGAGTCAGTTGTAATATTTTCAAATTGCAGATGATACTAAACTTGGTAATAATTTAAGTTGTAAGGATGAGGCTTCAAGGATTTAGACAGTTTGAGTGAGTAGGCAAGTGGAATATAATGTGGTAAGTGAGAGGTAATCCACCTCGGTGGGAGGAATGAAAATGCATGTTATTTCTTAAATGAGGAGAGATTGGCAAATATTGTCATCCAAAGGCATGTAGTTAACTGCGTATTGTTCATCACTCAGTGAAAGCCAGCATAAAGGTGCAACCAGTACTTTGGAAGGTTAGTATTATGTTACTTTTCCTGCAAGGTTTCAGTCAGAAGCAAATAATGTTTATTTTCTTGTTCTAACATTGGTGAGATTACACCTGCAGTATTATATACAGTTCTTGTCCCCTTTCCTGAGGAAGAATATATTTGTTGCAGAACAAATGCAGTGGATGTTGCTCAGACTGATTCCTGTGATGGCAAGATTTTCCTTTGAGGAGAAATCGAGGAGACTAAGCCAATATTATGTTGAGATTAGTAGAATTAAAGCTGGGATATCATTTTGAGGTTGTACAGGAATATTGTGTGCAATTTTGGTCATCATGTTATAAGAAAAAATATTATTAAAGTAGAGCATGTTCAGAAAAGATTTACCAGGATGTTGCCAGGAATGGAGGGTTTTATTTTATAAAAAATAGACTTGATTGGTTCAGATGGTTTTTACTGGAGCGTAAGAGATTGAGGGATGACCTTATATTGGTTTATAAAATCATGAGGTGCATTGATACAGTGACTAGCAAAGGTTTCTTTTTGTCCCCTAAGGTGGGTGAGTTCAAAACTAGGGAACATATTTTAAGTTGAGAGGAGAAAGATTTTGAAAGGACATGAGGGGCAAGCTTAGTGGTTAGAATGTGGAATGGACTGCCAGGGGATGTCATGGATGCAGGTGGAGTTTCAACATTTAAAAGACATTTGAATAAGTACATGAATAGGAAAGGTTTGGAGAGATTTGAGTAAAATACAGGCAAGTGGAACTAGTTTAGTTTGGAAACATGGTTGGTGTGGTCTACTTAGACCAAAGAGTCTGTTTCCATTCTGTATGACTCAATGACTCTGTGAAACATATGAAACTCTTATAGTGAATGATAGGATGAATGCAGAATGGATGTTTCCTCCACAATGAGGTGGAGAGCCATGAGATACAGTTCAAAATAGTTTGTAGGAGCAAATTACTGTTGATGCTGAAATACATACGGAAAACAACAAATGCTGGAGATCACAACAGGTCAGGCAGCATCCATGGAGAGACAGCAAACTAACATTTTGAGTCTAGATGACTCTTCATCAAGCTGAAGTGAAATGTGGAGGGACAGCATTTATGCTATAGTTCAGGGAGGTGTTGGTATGGGTAGTATGTGTAGGATACTGGTGGAAAAAGGATGTTAGTATTTTACTTTAAGTGATTGGAATGAGAGAATGGCAGAATAATAGTGTGCCTCCTGCTAGACTTGAAAGGGCAGTAAATGGGATGGAGAGAGGAGGACATGTATAATGAGGTAAAAGAAAAGGAAGAAATAGTTCACAATTTAAAGGTGTTGAACTCAACATTAAGTCAAGAAGCAATTCCTTATTGAATGCTGCAGTTGTCCTTCCAATATTTTCATGGTCCAGATAAGACCCTTTAGCCTGTTGAACATCATGATCTGTAATACGTGACTAAGAAGTGTCTGTCAGCCACACTTTGTACCTAGAAGAATAAAGTGAGGACAGGAGAATGCTCACTTGCAATTTTTCTTTCAAGTCACCCACCATACTGATTTGGAACCACACATCACTATCACCGAGATAGCATCCTGGAACTCCCCTCAACGCCACTGTGAGTGTACTGATGAAATATTGCCTAGAGCAGTTCAGGAAAATGGCTTGACATTGCTTTCTGAAGGACAACAAGGATCAGCCAATGAATGTTGGTTTAACCAGTATCACACACTATCCTGTAACTGAATCAAAAAAGCACTTTAAAAAATTATTTTCACCACTTTTCTTCACAATGAATCAGAACAACAATGACTCGCCCAGAAGAGAAAATGCTGGAAAATCTCAGCAGGTCTGGAAGCATCTGTAAGGAAAGAAAAGAGCTGACATTCCGATTCTAACTGACCCTTTGTCAAAGCTTTGACAAAGGGTCAGTTAGACTTGAAATGTCAGCTCTTTTCTCTCCTTACAGATGCTGCCAGACCTGCTGAGATTTTCCAGCATTTTCCCTTTTGGTTTCAGATTCCAGCATCTACAGTAATTTGCTTTTATCCAACGACTCGCCCAGTTTTTTTTAATATATATGCATAAAACACTTTAAATAATTATCCATACAACAACAGTGGAAATTATAATTCAATTTTAAAGGCACTTTTAATAGTCAGTTACTAAAGAAAAGATTATAGGCAATTATTTATGAAGAGCTTATCCAGGTAATTAATGCCTGCAAATTTAGCAAGGACACTGAACCATTTTGTGGAGATAAATGCCAAGCAACACTTTTAACAAAATATACTATTTCCCCGTGCATTAAAACCAAGAACAAATAATTATTCCTGAAATCATCAATTATAGAAAGTAGGTCATTCAAGTAGTTTCTAGAAAATACTTCTAATGCCTAATCTTATTTATTTCACTGTTGATGCGAATCATTGTTGTGATTAAGAGGCAAATAATTTCCATTCTACAACAATCTTGTGCTCAGGTTTAATTAGCACAGAATGTTCTCACTTTCATACATACATCTAATTTACAACTGAAAGAGGCTCTTTGACTTCCTATCTTTGAAGCATGTTTCCTCCGCGTTGCTAAGCCTGTTGTTAATTCCCATATCTGGTGTGCTTAAACTGCTCACATCTAAACACCCCATTCAAGCAACTACCCACACAATCCCACACATACACACAAAGAGGCAAGATATTTATGAAATAATAATTCAAAATGATCAGTTTGAAAAATTCAGAGAAATTCAAATTGTTTCATAGATTGACAATCATTATGTAATTTACATTTTGGCAATTTATTTTTTAATGTCATTGCTATGTATTTTTGTTTCCCTTGTTTTACTTACCAATTCAGCTTTAAAACCTAATGCATTGAAAAGCTAGAGTCCATAACGATAACAAAGAAGTTATTGGCACATCATAAAAAAACACATTTGGAAGGGCTCTTATGGTGCATTGTTGTCGTCCCTAACATTGTACAAGATCTGGGCGGATATGCAATCTGGTCTAGAAGTGCATCATAACATGTCCAAATGAGTTGATTAAAAATAAAGTAAAAATCTGATTTGCTCATTCATGCCTGTTATGGAAGAAAAATTACCATTCTTACCCAATCTACTCTAAAATTGACTCCAACTTGGTTGATCGTTAATTGACCTTTAAAGCAGAATGGAAGAAGGCATAGTTTTCATGAATAAATGGTAAAGAACAATACCTATCAGCTTTAACAGTAATTCCCACAAACAATAATTATAGGTATAAATGTAAAAAGGATAGATAAATGTGATTTATGATTGCCTTAGTTTCTTGGGTATGCCAAACATCAAGACCCATTTTTTTTTTCCCAAAACTATATTTATTCATAACATGCACACAAAAAACGGCAGAAGTTGGAAATCTGAAGCAAGAACAAGTGTGCTGCAGAAACACAGCAGGTCAAGCAGCATATATTGAGAGATAAACAGAGTTAATGTTTCAGAACTGACAATTGCTGACAAAGGTTGGTAATTATGCTGATGATAGGGTGAAGGGAGGGAGCAGATAGTGAATAGTGTGCATAGGGACAGACCCCAGAGAGAAAGGGAAAGAAAAAAAGGACGCAGGCAAACAAAGAGACATCAGTTGTGGAAGTAAGGCAGAGGGAACCAAATGATGTGTAAGGTACTATTTGAATATGTGGAGTGCTATGTGAAGAGTGAAATAAGGTATGCCTGTGCAGGGAGCAACTCATACAGTGTAGGAGTTCAGGGTATGAGGGGAGGGTAACCGATACGGATTAAATTGTTAAACTCAATGTTTAGTACTGCCTCAGTGGAAGAAGAAATGTTTTTCCTCAAACTTGATTTGAACTTCAAAAAAAAGAACTGCAGCATGCCAGGGAACATGATGGTGTGTTAAAATGGCAGGCAATGCAAAGCTTGGATTAATTTTCATGGACCAAACATAGATGTTTGACAAAGCGGTCACCCAGTTGGCTTTGTGTTTCTCCATTGTTGAGGAGACCACATTGTGAGTCGCGAATTCAATTGACTAAATTGAGTGAAGTGCAGGTAAATTGTTGCCTCACCTGGAAGGGATCTCTGGACTCTTGGATAGTGAGAAGGGGAGAGGCAAACATTTAAATGTTGCAACTTTTGTGATTCGATGGGAAGGTGCTGTGGAGTTGTGGAGAGTAGTTGAGAGTGGAGGATGAGCGGACCAAGGTATCTCAGATATCCCAAGGTATCCCTGCAGAATGCTGACAAGGGAGGAACATGTCTCTGGCATTCATAGATTATTCATGAATCCATTCATAAAGTTTAAACTTCATTGCAATTTGAAAATTGCAGAATTTGCAATCAAGTTCAATTTTTCTCCATATAGCACATTCCACTTCTAAGTGGCCCAGTACAACAATAATCTTTATATTCACAGTATACATTCCAGGTCGGGTACATAGCCGGAATCTCTTGGGTCAGGTAACACAGCAAGCCTTCTGTTTTGATTTCATTTTAAACTGTGGGTGTAAAATCTTTGAAAATTCACGTACAAAGTATGTTTGCTTTCAAGTTACATAACTTACATTGAAATTCAGCAAGTCTCCATACATCACATTCCAACTTAAGTCCTTCCAGACAATTTGATATAGCCTCCATAGTTACAATTTACATTCCACGTAAGGCATATGGCATGACACCAAAAGATTTCAAATGGAACATTTTAGAAATTTCAACACAAATAAACTTTTGCCCATATGGCATGATCCATTCTGAGATGACTTAATACAATTTTAATAGAATTGATGGTGGTTCAGAATATCACATCAGGTCTAATGGTTTCTACATTTAGTTATTAGTTAGAATTAAAAGAGGGGGAGGAGTTGCTTTGCTGATCAGGGATGATATCACGGCTGTGCGAAAGGAGAACGCTATTTGAGTAGTGAGGCATTATGGGTGGAGCTGAGAAATAAGAAGGGTCCAGTTACATTGTTGGGTCTGTACTATAGGCCTCTCAACAATGAGCGTGAGGTGAAGAACAAATAGGTAAAAAGATTATGGAATGATGTCGAGGCAATAGTGTGGTGGTGATGGGAGATTTTAATTTTCCCAACATTGACTGGGATACACTTAGTGTTAGAGGTCTGGATGGGGCAGAATTAGTAAGAAACATCCAGGAGAGTTTTCTCAAGCAGTATGTCAATAGTCCGACGAGGGAAGGGGCCATATTGGACCTGATGTTGGGGAATGAGTCAGGCTAGGTGGTAGAAGTTGCAGTGGGGGATTTCTTTGGGAACAGTAATCACAATTCTGTAAGTTTTAGACTACTCATAGACAAAGATGAGAGTGGTCCTAAGGGAAGAGTACTAAACTGGGCCAAGGCCAATTATATCAAAATTAGGAAGGAGCTGGGAAATGTGGATTGAACACAGCTCTTTGAAGGGAAGTCCACATTTGATACATGGGAGTGTTTCAACAAGAGGTTAAAAATAGTGCAGGATAGGCATGTCCCGTTAAAAGCAAAGGATAGGGAAGACAAGATTTGTGAACTGTGGATGACAGGAAATATTGTACGACTAGCCAAGAGGGAAAGGGAAGTGTACATAAGATCCAGGCAGTAAGAACAAAATGGGCCCTGGAGGAATATTGGGGGAGTAGGGCCAGTCTTAAATGAGGAATCAAGCGGGCTAAAAGGGGTCATGAAATAGCTTTAGTGAACAGAATTAAGGAAACTCCCAAAGTCTTTTATTCTTATATAAGAAACAAGTGGGTAACTAGAGAAAGGGTTGGTCCACTAAAGGATAAGGAAGGAAGGCTGTGTGTCAAACCTAAAAGGAGGGTGAGACTCTGAATGATTACTTTGCATCAGTGTTCATTGAGGAGAGGGACATGATGAATGTTGAGATTAAAGATAGAAGTTTGATTATTCTGGATCACATAGTAATCCAGAGTTGGGAAGATGTATTGAGTAGGCTAGAGGTTATTAAGGTGGACAATTCCCCAGGACCAGATGGGATCTATCCCAGGTTGCTGAGGGAGGCGAGAGAGGAAATAGCTGGGGCCTTGACAGATATCTTTGTAGCACTCTTAAACACAGATGAAGTGGCAGGGGATTGGAAGGTTACTTATGTTGTCCCCCTGTACAAGAAGGGTAGTAGGAATATTCTGGGTAACTACAGACCAGTGAGCCTGACGTTGTTGGTGGTAAAGTTGCTGGAGAAGGTGCTGAGTGATAAAATTTATATTTGGAAAAGAATGAGCTTATCAATGATAGGCAACATGGTTTTGTGTGGGGGAGATCGTGTGTTCTTTGAGGAAGTGACCAAGTTGATAGATGAAGGAAGGGCTATAGATGTCACATGCATGGACTTTAGTAAGGCGTTTGATAAGGTTCCCCATGGTAAACCAATGGAGGAAGTGAAGTCACGTGGTGTGCAGGGTGTTCTAGCTAGGTGGATAAAGAACTAGTTTAGCAACAGGAGACAGAGAGTAGCAATTGAATGGAGAAAGGTGATCAGTGGTGTACCACAAGGATCAGTTATGGCGCCACTGTTGTTTGCGATATACATAAATGATCTGCAAGAGGGCATCGTTAGTATGATCAGCTAGTTTGCAGATGACATGAAGTTTGGTGGAGTAGCAGAAAGCATAGGGGACTGCCAAAGAATACAGGAGAATATAGATAGACTGGAGAGTTGGGCAGAGAAGTCGCAGATGAAGTTCAATTCAGGCAAATGTGAGGTGATACATTTTGGCAAGTCTAATTCAAGCGCGAATTATACAGTAAACAGAAGAGCCTTGGGAAAAGTTGATGAACAGAGAGCTCTGGGAGTTCAGGTCCATTGTACCCTGAAGGTTGTTGCACAGGTGGATAGAGTAGCCAAGAAGGCATATAGTATGCTTACTTTCATCGGACAGGTTATTGAGTATAAGAGCTGGCAGGTCATGTTAAAATTGTACAAGATATTGGTTCAGCAACATTTAGAATACTGCGTACAGTTCTGGTCACCACATTACCAAAAGGATGTGAACGCTTTGGAGAGGGTGTAGAGAAGTTTTATGAAGATGTTCCCTGGTATGGAAGGTGCTAGCTATGAAGACAGACTGAGCAGGTTAGAATTGTTTTCATTAGAAAAAAGGAGATTAAGGGGATACCTGATTGAGGACTACAAAATCATGAAGGGTATAGACAGGGAAGATAGAGGTAAGCTTTTTCCCAGGGTGAAGGATTCAATAACAAGAGGTCACGCTTTCAAGGTGAAAGGTGAAAAGTTTAAGGGAGATACACACAACAAGCACTTTACACAGAGGGTGGTGGGTGCCTGGAACGTGTTGCTAGCACAGGTAGCTGAGGCAAGCACATTAGATTCATTTAAGATGTGTCCGGACAGGTGCATGAGTGGGTGGGGAGCAGAGGGATACAGATGCTTAGGAATTGGGTGACAGGTTTAGACAGTGGATATAATGATCGGCTCAGGCTTGGAGGGCCGAAGGGCCTGTTCCTGGGCTGTAAATTTTATTTGCTCTTTGTTCTTTTTTCTTTTCTGAAACGCTTGTTTACAAAAGAGTAACTGTTATTCAATGCTATTTTATCCAGAATTTTTTTTTGTGGAAAAAAAATTTAAAGCTATTACCACAGCTTCAGCTGTGATGGTAAGAAGCCTGATAATTTCCAAGCAAGGAGAATAGTATTCCACTACCAGGAGATTAATCTTCCCTCTGACATCTTAGATGTAAACATAGCCTTTCGCAGGTCCAAGCAGTAAGGTTGACGGTAGCATATGTTCAGTATGTCTTTAATTATTGATAGCATAATGTGAAAGCATCAAGATCAGAACTCTATGCCTTTTCACATTCATGGCCATCATGCTGAATGTTGTGCCTTTGTTCTGCATTTTGTTGAGTTAAAATGTCAGGTTTTGAGTTTGTAGAAAATGCCTTCTGTCATAGTTCTAGAGGTCACAAGACTGTCACTGAAGACTGAAAGATCGTCAAATTCTTGTCAATGTGACATTGCTCATTATAATGCTTTAGCTCCCGAGTACTTGGGAATTATGTGGCAGATCAGTCATTCTGGCTGTATGTCATTATCTGGATGCATTCCACATCTTCTAGTTTTATTGCTCTAATCTTTCTGAATTTGTCCTCTGAGCCTAAGTATTGTCTTTGCTATTTTCAAAGAATGTGCTTCTAGTTCAGAGATGAGCACCAAATCTTGTTATGCCAACCCAAGCAACTATTGCTCTGGACAGAATTTCAACTCCCCAGTCATCATACATCACGTCGTCAATTTTTGGATGAGACTTAGATATGAGCATGCTTTCCTACTGAGCAGAGATCTTTGATAGCTCTGCAAGATTAAAAGAATTTCATTAGTTTACCTGACAGTGTGTTTAAGAGTTGTGGTGATCTTGTCCTTGACTGTGAGAATTTTACCTCATGGTCATTGCAGTTTCAATTTGGATGGATGAATTTTGACCGAACAACTTTGTGCCTAGATGACACATCAATCCTCCCAAATCTCCATGTCTCCCTGAGGTATGCTCTGATTTTAACTTCCACAGTTCTGCCTGCTCAATGTGTTGCAAAACCTGTACTAAAGTGAAATGATCTTTAGTTTGCAAGGAATCTGAAAGTGTCCTGTCCGGCATGCCAACAATTATACGTTTGCAAATTAAATCAACTTCAAACCTCTATAGCTGCAAATATTTGCTTATTAGTATGAATCATTTACAAATGAATGGTTTATTCCATGGCCTCAACCTTCCTTGGTTGAAGTTTACCCATTCAATTCCCAGGTCTTCTTGTCTTTGACATAGGTATCAAATACATGTAGAGCTTTGTATTAGGATGCTGAAATCTCCTGGATGCCTTCCTTCTCCCTGTTATTATCCACTGTGGATGCAATGGCACACAGAAAGGAATAGATCTGATATTTTAGAACTGGCTGTTGTAACATGAATCTGTTTGGTCCTTTACATGGAAAAGGTTAACAACATATTTTCATCTTTTTCGAATTTAGCTTGTGAATGGGTGTATCCAAGTGGTAATTTTCAGATTCAGTTCAGTGTAGTTAAGGGAAGACTCGACAACAGTAATTTGCTTAAATATGAATATTTATTGAATAATAATAAAAGGTGGAAAAGAAAGGAAAAAATAAAAGACTCAACTATGAACATTTATTAAGTAATCAATGAAGATGAAAAAGGAAGGAAAAGAAAGCAATGAGCCTCATGCCTTCCTGCATGTTGGGGACCCCTTGATTGATAGCTGGTCTGCAGGCTTAGATTTATTCCTGGCTCAGTTCATGATCTTGGTTCAAGATGAAGTCCAACGACTTGGAACAAAACTCTCTCTTTCTTACACAGCATCACAAACTACTAACACAGAGAACAAGCTGAGCACGTACAGAAAACAACTTTGATTATGCCATCTTTGGCATGTACAGGAATGCTCACAGGACTCATCCGAGGTCAAATACCATCAACAAGTTTAGCCCTTCAGCCAAACCCATATGAAGGTGACTCATTTGCCAATGAGGTCAGAAAATCATTTGTGAATGGTAAACTGAAGACATTTTCAAGAAAATAACCTGCTTGGGGAGCTAATGGCTTACGTTTGTTCACTAAGTTGAGTTTCATAGACAACAGGTAAATAGATGGGAAGGGGTCAAGATCAGGCTTCAGTTGAAAAGATTCATATCAGCTGAAGTTCAGTTGAGTTTGTGGCAGTGTCCAGGCTGTCTGGGCTGGAAAGAAGTCCTGAATTCTTTTAGCAGTTCAAGCAGACAGGACTTTTCTTAATATTCATTTTGGAATTAACTTAGTCAGTGTCTGTATATCTTGGAATCAGACATAATAAAGTGAATGACACCTTGTAAATGTGTAGAAAGTCTGGAAGTAAATATTTGTTATCTAGTAAGAAACTAACAGTTAAGATAGAAATGATGCTTCACTGGGGTTGAGTGTCCATAGGACAAAGAGGTCATAAGACCATAAGACATAGGAGCGGAAGTAAGGCCATTCGGCCCATCGAGTCCATTCCGACATTCAATCATGACTGATGGGAATTTCAACTCCACTTACCCACATTCTCCCCACAGTCCTTAATTCCTTGTGACATCAAGAATTTATCAATTTTTGCCTTGAAGACATTTAGTGTCCCAGCCTCCACTGCACTCTGCGGCAATGAATTCCACAGGCCCACCACTCTCTGACTGAAGAAATGTCTCCGCATTTCTGTTCTGAATTTACTCCCTCTAATTCTAAGGCTGTGTCCACGGATCCTAGTCTCCTCGCCTAACGGAAACAATTTCCTAGCGTCCACCCTCTCCAAGCCATGTATTATCTTGTACGTCTCTATTAAGTCTCCCCTTAATCTTCTAAACTCCAATGAATACAATCCCAGGATCCTCAGCCGTTCCTCATATGTTAGATCTACCATTCCAGGGATCATCCTTGTGAATCTCCACTGGACATGCTCCAGTGCCAGTATGTCCTTCCTGAGGTGTTGGGACCAAAACTGGACACAGTACTCCAAATGGGGCCTAACCAGAACTTTATAAAGTCTCAGTAGCACAACGGTGCTTTTATATTCCAACCCTCTTGAGATAAATGACAACATTGCATTTGCTTTCTTAATCAACCTGCATGTTTACCTTTAGAGAATCCTCAACTAGCACTTCCAGATCCCTTTGTACTTTGGCTTTACAAATTTTCTCACCGTTTAGAAAGTAGTCCATGCTTATATTCTTTTTTCCGAAGTTATATTTTTCTCTTTGCTGTTTCAGACAAGATCTTTGCAAATTGTATTATATTTGTGTACGGACTGTTGTGTTTTTTTTTTGTTTTGTGTAATATATGTTGATGTTTTTGGTTAAAGTGCATTGGCAACCTTACATGAATAGATTCAGTGACTGAATCTATTTGGCTGAAGGGCTAAACTTACCATAGTAACTAACTTTTGAAAATATAATTTATGATCTATTGAGCCATTTTCACTCTGGGTTGTGAATTTTCCAGTACCACTATCCGCAGGGATCCTAATACTTTTAAACTCACACTTCCAGCACTCCCAGTGTTGCCCTTGCTGTGGACTACCAATGCCTCCGAATGGTTAGGGAAGTCACAACAGCTGTGACTTAATATCAGTTCAGGTGTGTGGCTCCTACCAAGATTATGCTTTATTTTGCTTCTTTCTTCTTTGTAAAGTTGAGCTTCCTCTTTTGAATCATTTGCCTTGGTTTTCACCTACAGAATTCAAATCTGTGATATCAGATACCTTAACCTGCTGCCTCTGGCATTGCCTCCATGAATGAGATCTTTGTCCTTATTCTCTACAAATTATGACTAAAGTAGATCTCCCCTAATCCACATGTGTTTTGGACAAATGCCACTGTAAGGTTTTCTTTAACCACTTTATTTACAGCTACTGTAAAGTTTCTTTAAACACTTTATTTACAGCTAGTGCAACTAAAATGAAGGTAAGCAACATGCCAATTCCATTCTCCTTTTGCTGAAATCATATGCTTACATCATCATTTACTCAGGCTACTTATCATAAATTTTAAACCATACCTTGATCCAACTTCTTCCCTTGTCTGCCACGTTTGAATGGCAATGCTATGAATCAATAGCCAAAATACTCTGTGACAAACAGCAAGATTATGATATCAACAAAATCCTTCACTGTGAACTTTAACTGAACTCTCAAAGTGAAGCTTGCAGAGAAATAAAACCAAACAAAGAATGCGTAAAATTTATCCAGGAAACCAGCAAGTGACCTACCAGGAGCTATTTACCTAGTGGTGGAAAAAACGAGCTTTCTTTACCTCCACATGGTACACAAAGCATGAAGCATGGACAAATGCAAATTCTTCCCTGCCTTGTACTCCTGAAGATCCTTAGGATCCAGCACACTGCCTTCAATTTAATGAATATTTAATGACCCAGAATGACAAATTTTCACAAGATGGGAAGGAGATCAAGATCATGCTTTCCAGGCTTTAAGTGATGACAACTGCATATTTCATACTATACTAACTGAACGCCATACAGAAGGTTCAATCATTCTCCAGGATTATTGTTGAGTAATGCTAACGTGCTGAAGTTGTGCCTCATGTCCCTGGATAGATCTTAGTGTTGTAGCAAATCTTACTTTGATAGATTTCATAGTCTTCATACAATAACAGATCTTCATAAAATCTGAATATCTGTTTAACATCATGTTGGAGGTAACCCACAGAAAATGGGGGTACTCAGGACTTGTGGACAGCGAAAGAGTTAATTTTTAAGGTTGGAAGTTTAATGACACAGTGGAAAGAGGGATTGAGACAAGAGCCTGTCTGCTGCAAATAATTAATGAAAACAGATTCCTATGTTGCACAAAATAGCATCTTCCAGAGATTTTGTCTCACAAAAACTTTGAAAGGTAGAAGTGGTGTACAATTGGAGTACTAAATTCAACTTAGCATTAAAATAATTGCATTTTACCGCAAGTTAAACAGGTATAGTTCTCACTTTAATATTTCCTGGTCTAGAAACTTGATCATGCAATATTATTTTTCAGATGCAAACTCAATTGTTATCATTAGGATATTATGAGCAATACATGTGCATGTAATTCTGACCAGAAAGATATTGCCCTCCCGTTTGGTGAAGGTAGATTTGTAAAACATAATTTTTACCAGACTTCAACCATAGTAAAGGAAATATTGTATCAAATATTAGTCAGACCACATCTTCAGTTGATGCATCTGATTGGGACCCGTATATTACTAAAAGCATTCAGGTTTTTGCAATATTTCAATAACTGGTCACTCACGTTTTTACAAAGATGTTGAGGTACAATTGAGTCTCTGTTGGTTATATGATAAAACTGGCCCAGTCTCCATGATTGAATTAAGTCCCAAGGCTTGATATGCCTCTATAAAATTTTGAATGGGCAGTTCAATATATCTAAACATTATATGCAGCCAAAAAGTGAATGACCCCTCAAGAAGAGCTCACAACCAACAGCTCATATTTTACATGCTCCAATGTTAACTCCTTTTCAATCAAGAACAATAAAGGGATGGAAAAACCTTCCACAAACCTTAATCCCCATACGCTTAGAGAATTCATTTCAGTAAAACCTGTTTCAAGTCGTTAATCAACGTGAGCATCAATGGCTGTTCACCTCTATCAAAATTTCCAGGTAGAAGACTGCAGAGAGAAACCTTACCAAATATTAAATAATGCAATGGTTGTATTTTTCTGCAACCCCATGTTATAGAAAAATCATGCTTTAGAAACAGTGTTTAAAGTGTTGGTGCTGTAAATCGTGCAATAGTCAACACACATTTTAAAAGTTAGTGCTGTAGAAACAGCATCCCCAATTTACCAATTGCGTTAAAGTGAATTCACATTGATGCAATGCATATTACAACAGAACGATTTGTATAAAGATATGCTGGTCAAAGTGTAACCTCTGCACATAAATAATACATTATTTAATTTTCTAATTGATTTTGTGTCATCAGATAAATTCTAAAATAATTAATAAGCAAGAAAGTCTTAAGTATGACTCTATGTGTCTAATTTTTGTTATAATATTATACTATAATATTTGATGATTAAGCATTTGCTAATCATAATTTGACAAACATCTTTACCTATTCAGGACCTTGACTCAGTATCAAATTATCTTGCCACTTGCATTAGACTTTGCAATAAATATGGTATGGAATGCCAAACGCCTACAAACCCTATACTGCAATATTGGAATAAAAGGAGTAATGTTAAGTCATAAACTGTAATATTAAGCTGTAAGATGCAATGTCAAGACAGATTATGCAGAACAAGATTATCAGCTGCAAAATCAGTCCATAAACTCTGTTGTTAAATCATAAGCCGTAATGTTAAGGTGTAAATAGTAAGGTTGAGACAGAAGCAAAAATATCAAAAGGAACATTGTTGGAAAGTGATGCTATGGTGCCATAGCAGTAAAAAAACATAAGAACGTAAGAACTAAGAGCAGGAGTAGGCCGTCCTGCCCTTTGGGCCTGCTCCGCCATTCAGTAAGATCATGGACTCAGATTCACTTACCCACACTCTCATTGTATCCTTTAATTTCTTTATTGTTCAAAGAAATATCTACCTTAGCTTTAAAAATGTTTACTGAAGTAGTATCAACAACATCACTGAGCAATGAATTAATAACCCTCTGGGTGAAGACATTCCTTCGCAATTTAATCCCTAATCTGTTCCCTCTAATCTTGAGGCTATGCCCTCTTGTCATAGCTTCACTTGCCAATGGAAACATCCTCTCACCTCTCTCTAATCTATTCCCTTTATAATTTTATGTATTTCCATAAAATTCCCCCTCATTCTTCTGAATGCCAATAAATATAATCTCAATGCACTCAGTTTCTCCTCACAAGCCAACCACCTCAACTCCAGAATCAACCTAGTGAGCATCTTCTGCAACCTTCCCACCCACCCCGGCCACCTCACCCCGACCCCCCACCTCCCCACCCCCACTGCCAGTCCATCCTTTCTCAAGTAAGGAGACTAAAACTGCACACATTACTCCAAGTGTGGGCTCACTAGCACCTCGTACTGCTGCAACATAACCTCTCTGCTCTTAAACCCAATTGTTTTAGTAATGAAGGACAAAATTCCATTTACCTTCCCAACTACTTGTTGTACCTATAGACCAACCTTCTGTGATTCATATGACATCCAGGTTCCTCTGCATAGCAGCATGCTGCAACTTTTTAAGCATTCAAGTAATATCCTTTTTACTATTACTCCTACCAAAATGGGTGACTTCACATTTATTTACATTGTATTCCACTCATTCAATGTATCTATGTTCCTCTGTAAAGTTTCACAGCACTCATCTTAGCGTCATCTGCAAACTTTGACATTTTACACGTGGTCCCCAACTCCAAATCACCTGTATAAATTATCAATAATTGAAGTCCCAACACTGATCCCTGAGACACACTACTAGTCATTGATTGCCAGCCAGAGTAGCTCTCATTTATCCCCACTCTATGCTTCCTGTTAGTCAACCAATCCACACTAATACTTTAACCCTAACGCCATGTATCCTTATCTTATATTGCAGCCTCTTTTGTGATACCTTGTTGAAGGCCTTTTTAAAAATCTAGATGCTCCACATCCACTGGGTCCCTATTGGACTATAACCTGGTGTTGTGTGATTTTTAAATTTGAACACCCCAGTCCAACACCAGCATCTCCAAATCATGGGTTCCTATTGTCCACCTTACTCCTAATGTCATCATAGAATTCCAAAATATTTGTCGAGCGTGATCTGCCCTTCATGAACCCATGCTGCATCTGTCCAATGAGACAATTTCTATTGAGATGCCTTGTTATTTCTTCTTTTATAATAGACTCAAGCATCTTCCCCACTACAGATGTTAAGCTAACAGGTCTGTAATTCCCCATCTTTTGTCTGACTACTTTTTTAATCACTGGCATCACAAGGCGTGATACAAGATGTCTGAGACTCTTTAACTGGCTCTGGGGAAGGTTGACTGATACAAGCTGGTCAGATTGCCACTGAAAAGAGCTGCAAATGAGCTGGTGGGGAGGGTTTAAGCTAACTTTGCAGGGCTGTGCGACCCAGGAGAAAATATTAGAGAGTAGTAACTGTGCACAAAATACCTGGAGAGGTGATGGTATTGTTTAAGAAGAACATAGCAGTACAGGAGAAAATAAATGTCTGACGTTCAAGGACAAGTATGTTCAATTTGGCAAGAGTTAAGGAAAGAGTTGGAAGCATGTATCATAAATACATCTTTAAGAGAGTGACATTTGATAGACTACCAATATTGGAGAATTTTAAGTTCCAAATATGGGTGAAGAGCAAAGAGGATTAAGCACTCTTGATTGCTTTCAGGGTAATTTTCTAACTGGACACTGCTTTGAGGCTTTTATGTTCCACAGTGCTGATATTGACTACTAGTATCTGTTGTTTGGTCTACTATCTTTTTTTTATGTGTCTTGTGTGTCAGACAGAATAGGTTTGGTTGTTCTTCAGTGATAAGATTATCTTTCTCTCAGGATATGTCTGTGTCTCCCTTGCTTCTGCTTCCAGCACCTTTTGAATACCTCTCTCCAAAGTCAGATCTTCTTGTGGGCTGAAATAAATCTGACAAAGGTTCATCAATATTATAATAGCAATTCTGTCTCTTATGAATTCTAATTTCTGTTCTCCATATTTATGGTCTTCCACTTACCTGTGGAGGATACTACTGAAATTATTTATAGATTCCCTTGAGATGCCAACGACTTCTGTTAAATTGTGTTCTTTTAAGAACTTTATTTTCTCTCAAGTCAAATAAACCATCAAAAATGGTTAGAACTTCTTCTGAAATATTTCCAGCTTTATTAATGTTTTTGTGTTTTATAATGTCATTACAGTGGGTCCTATTGAATACAATATACCTGTTTAATTTAAGATTCGGTATTTAATGTTGAAAAAAAAACCTGAGTCTTAAGAACTCTTTAAGCCAAAATGTCTAATTTTGAATTTTATTTGTCACATCCCCAATGTTAAATCTTTGTGACATTATTTCTCCTGGCATTTTCTTTTTAGCATGGCTATTTATTCATCTTTCTTTAAATCTGCAGTAACTCAAAACTGTTGGCATTCTGCAGGGTGTTTAAGCTTTAATCTTCCAGTACACTGATGCTGCCTTCATGTTCTGCTGACAACATTTAATACTTTTGCATGACAATAATACTGTCTGCATGTTCTTGTTTCACAAGTTTTTAAACACTGGACAATGGCAGTGCTGTACTGTTTTCTTCTAGCAATGTTTCTGATTTGGAACATGGTAAAGCTAAACCTCTCATACTTTTTTAAATGGTAAAGTTGTATCTCTCTCCTGCTTGTGGGAGATTCTCTCCTTTTTATGGTAGTTTTCAACCTCATCCAAACAAAACTGAGGTACTTCCATTTAGTGCAGAGAAGATGGAGATTTTCCACTTTTTTGAGGGAAAAATTGAAGATTTCCTCCCTTTCATGTTCTAATACACATTGTAAATCATTCTCCCTGATTATCCAAGTCAATGTTTATGGCTAAAACCTTTACAATCTTCTGACTAAATCTACTAAATTTAGATTATGCATCTCACAATCTTATACTAGTATTAAATTTCTTCCATCTCCTTCTATTAAACTGTCTTTTAATTTTTTTTAAAAATTGCTCTTTTGTCACTTCAATCTCCTTTCTGATATTTCCAATGCTTCAGCCAGTATATTATTTTATTTAACTGGCCTTGGCTTTACTATTGTAGTTGTGTTCCTGGTGCCTGACTCATGTTGGAGGAGATACTCAGTGTTACTACTCCTTTTTCATATCTGTCATTCCACCTTTGTCCTTTGCACCACTAATTTTAAGTATTTTCCCTTGTTCGCTTTGGTTTTTGCTCTTCTCATCAAGCTCCAAAATAATCCCCTCTCTGCTAAACTTCAAATTCGGAGTGCCCTTACAGGCCCTTCTTCACTACGGACTGCAACTTCCAAGTGTGAATAGTTTTTATCTTTATGCTCTCATCAGCTGCCACTGTCTTTCCTGTGCTTAAAGGTTTAAGCCTGGATTGCTGATTTTTTTTTTGTTATTGCTCAGCAAGTTCTCGAATATTGGAGCATAGGAGCTGTTGTAAACTATTCAGCCCCTTAAGTCTGCTGCGCCAATCAATAAGGTCTTGGCTGATCTCTGGCCTAACTCCATATACCTGCCTTAGGTGCTTTTCCATTGATATCCTTGCATAATAAAAAAAACGTCTGTTTCAGATTTAAGTTTAACAATCGAGTTAGCACCAATTGCCATTTGAAGAAGAGGATTCAAATCCTCAACTACTTTTCCTGTATAGAGTTAAAAAATCACATGACACGAGGTTAGCGTCAAATAGGTTTATTTGGAAGCACAAGCTTTCGGAACGCTGCTCCTTCATCAGGTAGCTAATGAGGCAGGATCATAGAACACAGAATTTATAGGAAAAGATCAAACGCTATAATACTATAAAATCTGACAAAGGAACAATGCTTCGAAAGCTAGTGCTTCCAAATAAACCTGTTGGACTATAACCTGGTGTTATGTGATCTTTAACTTTGTCCACCCCAGTCCAACACTGGCACCTCTGCTTTGTGCATAGAAATACTTTGCAACATCTTTTGTGAATGGTCTGGCCTAATTATTAGACTATACAGCCAAGTTCTAGAATCTTTAACTAGTAGATTATTGTTAGCTGCCCTATCACTTCCTTAGGTGTGGTGCCTAAATTTGTTAACGGTATTCCAAGTGACGTCTAATGTTTTGTAAAACTGAGCAAAATGTCTGCATCCCATATCCATCCCTTTAGATAAAAAGGCCAGCATTCCATTAATCCTCTTGCTGATTTTCTGCACCTGTTCATGGCTTTTTGAAGAGATATGCATTTAAACCCAAAGTCCTGTTGGACATCTACTGTATTTAACCTTCTGCCTTCAAAAATCAACCTGATTTATCCTTTTCTTGGTCAGAAACAGATAGCATCACACTTGCTTTGATTAAAACCGATCTGCCACAGCTTTGCCCATTCACCTAATCTCTTAATATCCTGTTTAAATATTATGCTGTCATCAACACTGCCTGCAACTCTGCCCAATTTTATGTTGTCAGCAAATTTAGATATTTGACTTTTAATCCCACTCTCAGCCTTCAGAGGGCCATTAGTACTCTTAACCAGTCACTTTCCCTTTATATAACGACACAGTCTGTTATTGTCTTTTATGTCCTTTGTAAGTTTCCTTTCATATTTCTTTTTAGCTACTGTCATAAGCTGCTTTGTGGCCCTTTGTTGGACTTTGTTTTTCCCATACTGTGGGATCTCTACAGTTCTTTGCATTTTTATACGCCTTGTCTTTTAGTTTTGTGCTGCCCCTTACCTCCTTAGACGTCCATGGCTTTTTTTTTGTGTTAGGTGGAACTTTTCCTTATCATGGGTACAAAATGCTTCTAAATAGCATTAAATGTTTCTTTGAACACCAACTACTGTACTTCAGTTGTTTTACTTTTAGCAGGGCTCCCCATTAAAGTTTATCTTACTTAAATTCAAACTCTAGTTTCTGACTTTCCTTATCTCTTACAAACATGATCATGTTATTATCACTATTTAACAAATGCTAGTGAACAACACGGTCAATAATCATATCAGGCTCATTACGTGATTCAATATGACTTGTCTTCTTGTCACATCCCAGGTATATTACTGTCAGAAATCACCTTGGACATCTACTAGAAGTTCACAAACTTTCTGGCAGGTGCTTGTTTGTCTTTCCCAGACAATGTTAAGATTAAAATTCCCCCATTAAAACCACTTTTACTTTACTACATAGTTGCTTAATTTCAGAATTTGTACGATTTGCTGACTGCATGTTTGTTCATGTACTTGCAACTGCTGACTGTCTGAATATGTTTTAAAATTTCAATTTTCTTCTGATTCTTTTCCATGAGTCAAAAAACATTTTTCACCATTGTTACTTTGAGGGTTTTAAGAATGTGCTATGGTGCCAACCAATAACAACTTATAGTTAAGGTAGAGAACTACTAATCCTCATTTCTATAATTGATCTACAGACCTGTTTGATTAATTGTCATGGAGTTTGAATCACTATTGTATCTTAACAAGAAGAGACATTTGCCTAAATAACAAACAGTAGTTTATTACTTCATAGCAATAGGCATAAATTATCTTGACTAGGTAGACAATTATTAAGACTAACAGGAGCCAGTGAGAATGCATTTGACACAGTTGGGATGTCACCTGAACTCCTCAATTCTCCACCCAGGACTCTGACATCACCAGATTGAATGGGGTCTAATATTGTCTACAAGCATTAATGTTTTCAGAACAATTACCTCTTGCAAGTACCCACACTTTTAAGTGCAGTGGTATGATAGACTAAACATTGTGGAGCTGAAATTACACAAATGTTTCACTCCCTGTTTATCCCATTAGTTGTGTATGTTCATTGCTTAATACTTTGCTCTAAGGTGCATGCAATGATTTCAGTTAATTAGTAACTTCCAACATTTGGGCTTCAATATTGCACTCTTCAACGTTGAGCACTTACTCAAATATTATTCGAACTGATAACACTTCAATTTTAAGGTCACATCATGTAATAATATCTCCTCCAATCATTATAAATATTTTATATTTCTCCTAATTTTCTTGTTAATAATAAATGTATGGAATAACTGTGATAGTAGAAATGTAATCATCAATTATTTAATCCAATTTCCTTTATCTCTTTTTCTTTCTTTGCTTAATAGTTACATTTGTGGATCATTATATTATATAATTAAAGATTGGAAATACATTTTCTCAACAACTGACTAGAAAAGCAAATTGTCTTTTGCATTCTGAATTAATGATAATTAATGCTCCCATCAGCACCTGGTTGTGTTCCATTCACCGTGTGTTATTTTATTTGTAGAATATTTGTACAAGAAACAAAACAATAGAGCACATTTTTGTTCCAATAATGGAGATGTTTAGAAGCTTTGTGGAAGTTATAACACTGAGAACAATGTTATCATTCCATACAATTACAAATACATTTTAAAAATATCTTTATGCACTTACAAAAATATTAACTTCATCCTTTAAGTGCAGGTACAAATATCACATTGGACATTTTAAATATCTAAGTCTTTATATTTGGTGCCTTGGAGGAAGATGAATTAAAAGCATTAAACATAGAAGGCACAATAACTTCAGAATTCCATTAGCTTTCCTTTCTTATTGTGAAATATCACTTCTACAGCCCCCAACCTCATCATCATCAGATTTTCCTAGCTGCTATCAGTTATGATGAAGTTTCACCAGATTCTAAACACTAACTCTGCTTCCTTCCCATTGATGCTCTTAGATCTGCTGTCTTCTCCCGTAATTTCTGTATTTGCTTAGAGTTACCTAGTTTTAAATGAAACCCAAGTAAAATTGGATCGCAAATGAAATAGGCAGTTCATTCAAACTTATCCATTCCCTACCAGTTTTATTACATTAAATTTGCACTCAGGTAATTTTCTTTGTCTTCCAACAAGCTTCTGGTAACATTATGTGGCAACAAAGTGGGTTAGTATCGAATATATGAAAATACAAAAGAGGTATAGTGAACTCTAGTGTGAAATATGTCATTGCAACTACCACATGTTTAAAATGTGAGAACTGCAATGTTAGCTATGTTTCCAATGACGAGAGTAACTATGCACAAATATCAAGAGTGGTTATAAAATATTCTACTTTGCAAATCTTTTAAAATAAACAATCATTGACAATGTGAGTAAAATGCTGTGTCTCGTAATGACATTTTGTGTGTTTGTAATTGTTTACAAAAGAAATAAAGTCAACAGTTAAAAGAATCATTGATATATCCATGCTTTGAAATCGTTACTGGCGTTAAAGTGCTCATTCTGCTCAATGGTCTGTAAGTAAAAATCAATTGCTATTCCAAATCCTTTCTGGTATTCCTAAGTACAGAGATAAATGTTTTTCTCCAAAGTACAATGACTATTACTTTCATGAGCAGTGGGCAGAATGTATATGCACGGAGGATACAATTATAATGATTGCTAGAAACTGAATGGTGCTCTTGATGAATTCTAAACTAGTTATTAGAATCCTAATCCATTTGTTGAAATGGATGTCTTCTTACATTGAAGATTGTGATAAACCTGACAGTAAACTATTGCTATTAAAAGCCTTGTGAATTATTGGTCACAATAATGTTCTCACTGAGATTTAGCTTATTGCACAGTTTCTTTGAGTGGCTTGTTGTATGCACGGCCTCCTCCCAAAGAAAACATGGTCATTTCAGCTCCCAAGCTACAGCTGTCAATGAATACTGTCACAAGACTGGCCTACCATGATGGAAATGACTGCCCGGAAGCTGGGATTGTGGCCCTCATCACAGAAGATGCGAGGCAACATCAATTTTCCTTTACACATGCTCCCTTAGTTTCTATGAGGAGCTGGAAGGATGAGAAATTATTCCTTCGTGAGAGGAGTTGGCACCTCATGGGCCATGGACATCTCAACCAGGCGTTTGAGTAAATTCATCAGGGTGGCCGGTGGGCCAGGTTTAAGAGATATTCACTCCTGCCACTCTCATCAGGAAAGTTCCTACACTTTCTGAGCAAATATCCTCTGAGGTTAAAACTCTGCAATTCCTCTTAGTTCAGGGTTCATTGGGAATATTTGGTATATTTAAGTTAAATGCTTAAGCAAATTCCAAGTTGATATGAAATCATTCAAATAAAGATTTTTTAAATTGATAACCTCACTGTGACAAGTGCAGCTGATGTATGAGAGGCTGAAACTCACTGCTGTACAATTAGGGCGGCAGACCACTGTGGATATCTAGCAAGCCCAGCACATGGACCATGAGTGAGCACAGCATGTGGATCTCGAGTAAGCCCAGTGCAGACCTCAATCGAGCCCAGCATGGAGGAGAGTGGGCCCAGAGTGGATCTCGAATAGCCGTTCATTTCTGGGGCAAGCACAGGACCTGGCATTAGATGCAGTGGTTGCTAGATTGGCTGAGTCAACATCGACAAACTAGGCCCAGTGGAGAAAGATGTCAGCCAAGGATCGGTGACCTCACCACTGGTTGTGTCCGGCACTGGTGACAGTAAAGCGGTGATGGAAGGGTATCACAGCAACATCAACGGAGGTAGGCCTGGTAGTGAGAGATGTGATTCCAACATCGATTGGTCCAGTACAGGTGTGGGCAAAGCAGTGTTGGAGGAGTATCAGCCTAACAAGGAAAGATGGCAGCTGAGGATTGGCATTGTTTGGGTCCGGTGTATACAGTGGCGAAGCGGTGGAGGATGGATGGTGGGGCAGGTATCGTTGATGATGATGAGCGAGTTCTGGACTAATAAACTATCTTGAAGGTGTATCTTTCTTTTCATTTCTTAAGCTATGCAAAATGGCGCTGAATCATGGTGACAAATTGAAGCTTTTTACTGTACTTTATTGTATTCATACTGTAAAATACACATGACGAATCATTCATTCATTCAATTGGAGGTTGCTGTGTTGAAGCTGGCACTAAGCTGTGATTATGATGGGACAGAGAAAGGGAAGATTTATTTTTTGCTGAACTGTAACATATCATCCAGTCTTTGAAAGGGAATGACTGATCTGAGAGCCTTTGATGTACATGGCGCATGCTTTCTTTCAGCCTTCAGTTTAATAACCTCTAGAATGAAATTACAACCAGTATTCTGACCATATATACCATGATGTTATAATATTATCACAGCAAACAATTGTTAAGTACAATTTTGTACAACCTCAGATATAAAATTGGGGATAAGATAAAATCATGACAAGTTCAATCTTGAACTGTTCTTACTTAAGCCATTAAAAAGAGCACGTTGTGAGAATGAACTTTTTTACTTCAAAAAGAGTAGGGCCAGAAGTACAAACGTTTGTCATGAATCAATATATCATTTTGACTGAGGTTACGTGGAAAACTATATCGTAGCATAATAGAGATTCAATTTGATGTGTATAGCTTAGTGGTAACAATTGACTCCTTGTGTATGCAAAAGAGTGCTACTTGTCACAAAAATACTGACAGATTTATTTTCTTCAAAGTTATTCCCTTTCTCCTGACAAAAAAACAAAACAGGTGCGTATGTAATTAATGTCCAGTCAATGGAGTGGAAGGGTTGTCATTCCCACGAAAGGTTTTTTAGATACCAGTCCTTCTGGTATGATAGATAGCAGTGAACTCCCAAGTATGCCGAGCTAATAGTTGTGGATTATGAATCATTATGGTGCCATAGTCAGAAATTTAGTCCTTCGAGCTAGTATTGACAATCAGGAAGAAATGGACTTGGCTGAGGAATCATAACTAAGTTTTAAGAACAACACAAAAATTTTCTCTGGCTAACCCATGAGGTTCCTTAAACAAAAAGAGAAGTAATTCACAATAGATCAATGGCGATATGTACAACGTCACTTGATAAGTTAACACTATGATGTGGACGTGCTGAAATTGGACTGGGGTGGACAAAATCAGAAGTCACACAGCACCAAACCCTCACCTGATGAAGGAGCAGCATTATGAAAGCTTGTGATTTCAAATAAATCTGCTGGACTGTAACCTGGCGTTGTGTGACTTATAATTTTATAAACACTACCAGAGAAGACCACTTATTAAAATTTGACCAGATGTTCTGTCCTGGTCTTGACAAATTGTCGGCATAATTGCTGGCAGCATATGGTGAGACTTGAAGCCGAAGCTGATTTGTCAGAAAATGTCCTCCACATGATGGTGGAAATCATAGCCACCCCAAAATCCAACCTTCTTCAACTTACCAAGTGTGTCTGTCTGCAACACATTACTGGTTTCCCTCGGAACTGCTACCTTGTAGTTGACAAGCCATTGAATAAATGGTGTCAGGGAATTTTAATCAGTCAGTTGAGGCCTTCTCAAGATCAACTAGTCTGCTAATTAACTGAGAGGCACAATGATTTCCAACCAGATGAACTCATCCCAGGATTCCTGGTTCAAAACTAGGGACATGCCACTACATCACAACAGCCCTTATAGCTCTTCCAGTTTATCATCTCCATAGGATTAACATCCTATTTGTCCCTGCTAAATTCCACACCAGCTCCCTTCCAAACATAGTAAACATCTGAGTATTATATTAAGCTACATTTTCTGAAATTAGCTTTGTTCCTTTCAAAACATTAAAATTAAATCCTATGAGCTTTGAATGAGAATATATAACCTACTGAGATAATTCATCAGAGACCAGCATCCCAGCACCAATCACCCTTCATATACAAATGCCTATCCTTTGACAATAACACTGCCTCTCACTGAGTCAGAAATTCAGGGACCCTCATATCACTGACTTTCATTCTTTTATGTCAGCCAGAGCTCCTGATTGGACCAGATTAACAACTCTAATCAGGGAACTCATATTCTATGAGATCCAGCTGTTATAACATCATACTACAGCACTTCTGAGATTATTTCATCAGTAAACTGTGAGATGTTACAGATTATCATGAGAGTAACAATTAATTCACTATCTTACTGTCCACTTCAATATCAGAACATGAAAACTTTGAGGTAAGTACCTCTTGACATTGCCAAAGGCTCCAATGGGGCCCTCAGAATAATCAATTTCACCAAGATGAGAATAACTGTCAAGGTTCCAGGTTTATTTTTGCCTGCCTTATTATCACTCACAAGCCCCCAAAAATGAGCCAGGCTAGATATTTTAGCTAGCACACAGATTCTAACGCATCAGAAAAAGGAAGCTTTAGTTTTTAACATTTTTAGCATTTCACAGAAAGTAGAAGTGATTCAAGATATCAAATTCAGAGGATGGCTTTCTGGATGTTTGACACCTAGCAAAATGAGCTGATGAAATGTGAGAATGCAAATTATTACTTAGATGAAGCATAATTTTTTTTGGAAATAAAACTCTTAATTGGGCAGTCAGGGATATGTTGGCTGAGGTCTGGGCAGAAATCAGCACCAACTATCTAGGAAGTTTAATTTCTCTTTGTGATTCTCTCTTTATTGTAAGTAATCTCCCTTTTTTTTGTTTCAGCATTTCCTAAACAGTAATACTATTCATTACTTTAATTCTGCAGTACTGTACTCCAGGTTTGTTCCAGATTTGTTCAGGCACTTCAAATCAGGACTTCAGCACGGTTTTGGTGTCTGCTCTACTAAATTACCTTTGTCGCAGGGGACCCAGTCTATTTATTCTCATCCTTACCCCAGAGTTCTGCACACATGTCTCCAGCCTTGACAGCTCAGGAATCCCTGATCACCAATAAATCATACTGCAATGGATTTGAATCTTTGAAACTGATATGATCGAATGTCACATGATTAACATCAAATCATCTGCTTAGTTAGTGAGCAAAGCATGCAGGAAAAGTTGATTAACAGCATGGACATCAATTAGCTCCTTTTCTTTTAATGAAATTGGAGATCTTGTGGTAAGATGCTTTGGAGGACAGATCTCTGCGATGAACTCTCCTTAACATGTAAGATTCTGTTCAGCCTTGCAAGTTTTCCAGAAGCAACCGTTCAGGAGATTCTTAAAGGAGAAGATGATGAGAAATGGGGTCATCTTTGCAGAGAAGGTCACTGAAAGTTAAAGCGGCATCAGCAACTGGAAAAAAGAGAAGATTATTAAGGAAAGGGGGCTATAAGGGCCAGTTAGTTTATTTTGTATGACAGGGGAGCTTCTCAAAACAATTATTTGAGATATTATTAGTAGTCACATGGAGAAAAGTGTGTTGATTAGGGACAGACAGCATGGAGTTCTCAAGGAAAAATTAAATGAACTAATTTGCTCGAATGTTTTCAAGAGGTGACAGAAACAGTCGATGAGGGTAGTGCTGTTGATGTCATTTACACGGACTTTCAAAAGGCACTGAGATATACTGCCACACAACAGACTTGTGAGAAAAGTTACAGCTCATGGTATAAAAGGGACAGTAGGAAAATGTATGTCACAAAATAGAGGATACAAAATATGCTTTATTACTATTCATTCATGAGATCTAGATGTGAATGACTGGGCTGACATTTATTGCTTATTTCCAGTTGCCTTGAAGAAGATGAGGTTGAACTGCCTTCTTGAACTGCTGCAGTCCATTTTTTTTTGTCTGTGCTTTGACACTTCAACCAATTTATGTATAAAAACATTTTTCCAATCACTCTTGTCACTGAGGTGGACAAAGGACACACAATTCAATTAACAGTTAAACTTGATTTTATAACAAAATATTCCTTATTAAAAACACTCTGTAAGCATTTTCCAAATTCCCATACAAGTTAATGTCTATTTAGCTCCATTTGTCTAAGAAAGGAGATTAACTGCAATGACCAAGTGTTGGAATCTCCTTGTTCTCCAACAAAATGCTGGCTCTCTTCCACAAAGGTAATGGTCAGGGTGGATTGTCTCCTTTGTGTTCTTCAACTGCTGCACTGTCTTCTGCCACAAGTCTTCCTGTGAGTCTTAGCTAAGGGTCTTCTCTGAAAGTCTTCACCGAGGGAGTTGCTTTCAGGTGTGTTTTCTCTTTTCCCGCTTGCCACTTGCCTTCCAGAATGTTTTTGGGCTTTTGGCCAATGGGGTCATGAGCTGAGTTCAAAGCATCCAATGGTGTTGTGTCAAAAGCCTTCACCTTTGCATGCCAGGGAGATATAAAGTGCATATCCTCAGGCACTGGCTGGAAGATGTCTGAAAGTCGAAATGATGCTTCTCCAATACACACCTTTTGACTGGTTGTAGTTGACTCCCCTG